>NC_065589.1:4113070-4713070 GCF_024542745.1 Macaca thibetana thibetana
GAGACATGGTTTGTAAGGACATTTATACAATTATGGGAGAGGCTGGGTTTGTTGTGGTGATAAACACATAAAAACAATGCAAATGAAAACATAACTAACTCCAGAGAAAACAAAAAGTTGTTCAGGTAAGGAGAAGTAATATTATTCTAATGGCTTGGCTGTGAATAGTAAACACCAACTATTCATCTTGGTGAAACGGTGAGATGCTGCTGGGAAAATGGAGGGATGGGATGTGTGTGTGTGTGTCTGTATGGGTGCATGTGTGTGTATATGTTAGAAAGAGACACACAGAGTGGCCGGGCATGGTGACTCATGCCAGTAATCCTGGCACTTTGGGAGCCTGAAGCAGGTAGATCACCTGAGGTCAGGAGTTCAAGACAGCCTGGCCAACATGGTGAAACCCCGTCTCTACTAAAAATACAAAAATTAGCCAGGTGTAGTGGCACGTGTCTGTAATCCCAGCTACTTGGGAGGTTGAATGAGGCAGGAGAATTGCTCGAAGCCAGGAGGTGGAGGTTGCAGTGAGCCGAGACTGCGCCACTGCACTCCAGCCTGGGCAATGAGAGCACAGCTCCATCTCAAAAAAAAAAAAAGAAGAAGAAAGAAAAAAAGAAAGAGACACACAAAGAGACAGATAGAGAGCAGAGGACAGAATGTGGGTCAAGGGTGAAGAGAAAACTGGAGCTTGCCCTGAAGGAAGCCAACAGACGATGCCCAAGGTGAAAAATCAGAAGTGGCAACATGAACATGTTATTCTAAGATATCCAGGCAAACATGAAAATAATTGGCTGAAAGACTAAAAGCGTTTGCCCCTGGAGAAGGAACTGTAGGACATCCCTGTGGAAGGGCTGCTGTTTTGCCTTTAAATTCTCTGCATGTATAACTGATTAAAAGAACAAGTAAATGTTTAAAGAAATAAAGTTTTCAAAAATGTAGGTAGGTGTGGAGTGAGAGCCAGGATAAGGATTGAGCCTTTTCAGCAATGGCTATGATTTAATATATGCCTTGGCAGGAAAGTGCAAACGTCTGGGGGTGGGTGTTGGCAATTGCACTGGGGAGGGCATTAGCCCTGGACCTTCATCTCACACACACACAGCCCTAGCACCCTAAATCACACAGATTCGCAGTGAAAATCGTTTGTAAGTACTGGCAGCTTCAGGCCAAAACCTCAGCGGCCTCCCTAAGTTCCTCCTATGTGGAAGGCTGAGGCCACCTGTTCCAGTTTCTTTTTGCTGCTGTAACAAATTACCACAGTTTAGTGGCTTAAAACAATAGGAACTTACTTTCTTACAATCTGAAGCTCAGAAATAAAAAATCAGTCTCGCTGGGCTACAATCAAGTTGCCAGCAGGGCTGGATCCTTGTGAAGGCTCCGAAGAATGCGTTGCCCTGCCTGTCCCTGCCTGGAGGGCCTCCGCAGGATAATCTCCCCATCCCAGAATCCTTGACTCAGTCACATCTGCAAAGACCCTTGCTATGATCCCACTGTCTGTGTCCTCCCAGAATGCATGTGTTGAAACATAAACTCCCAATGTGATGGTGTTAGGAGGCAAGACTCTGGGAGGTGGCAAAGTCACAAGCGTGGAACCCCATGGATGGGATTAGAGCCTCATTAAGGGGGCCCCAAAGCACCGCACTGGCCCTTCCATCGTGTGAGGACACAGTGAGAAGGTGCGTCACTAGCCTGCGAAGCAGAATTGGGGTCCTCTCCAGACACTGCCCCTGCCAGTGCCTTGATCTTAGACTTGCCAGGCTCCAGAACTGTGAGAAATACATTTCTGTTGTTTCTAAGCCACTCAATCTGCAGTGTTTTGTTATAGCAGCCAGAATGGACTAAGACAGAGGTCCCCAACCCCCCGGCCGTGGACCGGTACCCGACTGTGGCCTGTTAGGAAGCAGGCCACACAGCAAGAGGTGAGCGGCAGGTGAGCGAGCATTACTGCCTGAGCTGCCTGAGCTCCACTCCTGTCAGATCCTTAGATTCTCATTGGAGCATGAACCCTATTGTGAACCGCACATGTGCGGGATCTAGGTTGTCTGCTCCTTATGAGAATCTAATGCCTGATGATCTGAAGTGGAACAGTTTCATCCCAAAACATCCCCGTTCCCCTCGGGTCTGTGGAAAAATTGTCTTCCATGAAACTGGTCCCTGGTGCCAAAAAGGTTGGAGACCACTGGACTAAGACATCCTTTTGCCATCTAAAGTTATGGTCACAGGATCCAGGGATTAGGGTGAGAATATCTTTGGAGGTGGCCACACAGCCCACCGCAGCCCTGCTGTTGGTGACGTGGCAACAGAAGCCAGAGGTCAGAGTGACTCAAGGAGTGGGAGGTCCACGGATGAAGGAACACAAGGCATCTGCAGAAGTCAGAAAAGACAAAGAAATATATTTTCCCCTTAGAACCCCTAGAAGGATCCACTGTGGACTCCCGACCCCAGAAGCGTAAGAGAGAAAATGAGTGTTGTTTTAAGCCACTGGCTGTCTGGTAATTTGTGGCTGTAACCCTGGGAAGCGACGTGGCCTTGGGGTAGCGCCTTCCTGCAGCTGCCTTGGGGCACTAAGGGGCCTGGGAACCGAGCAGGAACCAGGAGACAGGCTGGGCTGTGCCTGTGGGTGGTTCTGGCTCCTGAGTCCAGGGGTGGCTCTGGGTGCCAAGCAGGGTCACGTGTCCGAGTCCCAGAGTCCACCAGGAGTGTCCAGGCATCTGGGACACCTGGCAGCGGCGGGAGGCCAGCTCCTTGGAAGCCACAGTGACCAGCGCACACAGGCACCGCACAGAGGGCAGATGTGAGGGGCACTCAGTGTGGCCTCGGTCAACACACTACCTGGTCTCAGGCTCTCAAAAGTCATTTTAAGCTGAAGGGGGTCAGTGAATCACATCTGAGGGTGCAGGGGCCTTGGACCCTCCTGGCTAACAGAGTTCCTTAGGAGGGCAGAACCCCAAACAGAACCGCCTTGGAAAGTCCACCCAGTCACTGCGGGGTCTGGGCAGGGGTGGAGGTGCAAGGTCCCCAGATAGTCTCGGAGATTTTCACGCCATCTCAGCAGCACATTCAGAACTCAGCCTGCACCGGCTGCAGCAAGAAGAAAGAATTATGACTTGTGACTTTGGAAAGCGAGAAGCTGCCCGGATTCCCCCTCCATGAGACATTTGGGGTGGGAAGTTCAGGGAGAATTTCAACTGCAAGACCAAGGTGATTTAGAAGGTAAAACATTTGCGTTTGTGTCAAATTTCCACACCTTCCCCCTCTGGATGCCGCCGCCCCTGCTTCCCACACAGCACGGCTCCCCCCACGGCCCGCCTGATGACAGCCGGCTTTGGGGGCTCACGTCTGCAGGTTAGAGCCCTCCCCACCCCAGCAGCCCCCTAGCCCCCTCGGGGCTCCACCCAAGCCCTTCCTCAGGCTGGATCAGATCCCCAGGCCACCCCGGGGTGGAAACTCGCCCTCCCGCTTGGCCCAAGCGCTCACACTGCCTCCATTGTCCGGGCAGCCCAGCTGGCCCGAGGCCAGCCTCACCCCAGCTATTACAGATTTTTCAAATCCTTCCATTTATGTATTTGGTTTGGTAGCTTTAGGTTGATGATGTACTTAATTTCACCACTATATTGAGTTTGAATGAGCTGAAAGGAAAAACATGCAAATAGAGAACAATGCCTGGCCAGCCCCCGCGAGCCCAGAAGACAGGTGTTTCCCATCGACAGTCTGCTGCGCACCCTTGGCCATTTTCCTCCTGGAGCTAGGTGCACCCCAGGCGTTTTCTTTTAGGCAGCTTTGTGATCAGTGCAGGTCCCAGGGCCCAGCGGGACTCCCTTTGGGACTGCTCTTTCTTGGGATTTTAAATACAGCAGGGTTAGCAGGAGGTAGCAGGAGGGTTCCTCTGTCACATAAATATCTGATCCTCAGGGGTGGCAGCCTCCAAGTTTTTCCCACTCCTGGCAGACACAGAATAGCACGAAGATCTGTGGACAAAGAGGGCAATCTGCTCCTCAATCCACCCCTCCCTCAGTTTAGAATTTGACTCTGTCTACAGTTTTGCAAAAGTGGTTTTGTAAAGGTTGTAAAAGGATAGAATAGCAAAATAAAATGGTCCAGTAAGTAAACCCAGGTATTTTAGAGAAGTTGCTTCTCTCTAGGCTTCCTTTGATGGGGGGCCTTGCTTCAGGCCAGTGACAGACGCTTGCCTCGGTGGAGGGCCTCAGCGGTCACCTCTCCAGGTTCAAGACCTGAGCGCACTCCAGCCACACCAATGGCCTGAGTTCCAGGGCACTGTGTCCACACCTCAGCCATAGAGCCAGCTGCCTGGGTGGGTGACCACACAGCTCCACAGTGCCCATGCTCGGAAGGGACCCCGCACATGGTGGCCATAGTTCTGTGGTCACTGTCTTGAGATTCTTCATAATTTTCTTTGAATTTGTGTTTCGTAAATAAAGTCTGATGGGCCAGTAGAGCTCGCAGCTCCCAGCAGCCCCACCTTCACAGGATGTGTGCTCTGCCCTCACCTAGCACCTGGGCGGGAGGGTCCGGATCAGGCGCACACAGCCTGCCTCCCACCCTGAGTGCCAAGTCACAATATAGGCCGGGCTCCTGTGTGGGCCATGCATTTGCACAGCTCTGCTGTGGGGGTGGGGAGAGGGTCTGCCACCCAGCCCAGAGGCCTCTGCGCTTGGAAACAGCCACAGAAATCCAAGCAAGCCCTGGCCTCAGGACATATGTCTACAAAGCCCAGCCTAGGCTCTGCCACCTCAGCCCAGAGTCCCCTGCACTTGGAAACGGCCCTCCCATCCAAGCAGGCCCAGAGAGGAACCACTGAGAAGACCTACAAGACACCCCATCCAGACCATCCGCATCCCTGTCTCCACCCTGAGCTGCATGGCACTGCATCGCACCCCTTTGTGGCACTCACTGTGATGAAATGGTGCACACTGAATTTTTTTTTTTTTTTTTTTTTTGGCACAGGGTCTCCCTCTCTCACCCAAGCTGGAGTGCAATGGCACAATCTTGGCTCATTGCAACCTCTGCCTCCTGGGTTCAAGCAATTCTCCCTCAGCCTCCTGAGTAGCTGGAATTATAGGCACACGCCACCACAGCCCAGCTAATTTTTGTATTTTTAGTACAGACACGGTTTCACCGTATTGGCCAGGCTGGTCTTGAACTCCTGACCTCAGGTGATCCACCCACCTTGGCCCCCCAAAGTGCTGGGATTACAGGCATGAGCCACTGCGCCTAGCCCGAATTCTTTACAGACACATACGGTGAGAGAAGTCCAGCTGCATCCAGGCTCTGCTAGTCACTTGCTGAGTGACCACAGGGAGTTTCTTAACCTCTCTGTGCATCGGTTTCCTCACCAAAAAGACAGAGGAGACAGACTCTCTGCGTCAATGGGACAATGCATGTGAAGAGCCTGGCCCAGCACCCAGCTGACACCTCATGGGACTCTGGAGCGACTTGTTCCTCTCCTGCACCTGCATGCACACCTGTGCTTGGCTGCACACACACACACTCATGTACACACACACGCATCACACTCATGCACACACATGCACACATGTGCACACACACACACATGCACACGGACACACTCATGCACACACACACATGCATCACACTCATGCACACACATGCACACATGTGCACACAGACATGCACACACACACACTCATGTACACACACGCATCACACTCATGCACACACATGCACACATGTGCACACACACACTCATACACACACACATGCATCACACTCATGCACACATGTGCACACACACACATGCACACGGACACACTCATGCACACACACACATGCATCACACTCATGCACACACACGCACACCTGTGCTTGGCTGCACACACACACTCATGTACACACACACATGCATCACACTCATGCACACACATGCACACATGTGCACACACACACATGCACACGGACACACTCATGCACACACATGCACACCTGTGCTTGGCTGCACACACACACACTCATGTACACACACACGCATGCACACGGACACACATGCACACACACACATGCATCACACTCATGCACACACATGCACACATGTGCACACACACACATGCACACGGACACACTCATGCACACACATGCACACCTGTGCTTGGCTGCACACACACACACTCATGTACACACACACGCATCACACTCATGCACACACATGCACACATGTGCACACACACACATGCACACGGACACACTCATGCACACACACACATGCATCACACTCATGCACACACATGCACACGTGCACACACACACACGCACACGGACACACTCATGCACACACACACATGCACCACACTCATGCACACACATGCACACATGTGCACACACACACATGCACACGGACACACTCATGCACACACACACATGCACGTGCACACAGAGATGCGTGCGCAGACATGCACACACACTCATGCACATGTACACACTCCGTGCACACACATACATGCACACAGAGATGTGTGCAGACATGTGTGCACACACACACCCTCTCGGTGAACACAAGCCATACTCTACACTTGTGTTTCTTACAAAGTCCAAACGTGGGCCTTGAAAATCCCAGGCAGGAAACAGATATTTGTTAAATAAATAAATGAATAATACACTCTTTACATCATGATTTTCTTCCTTCTGATAAGAGGAGATTCTACTCTTGTCCTGCTTTGTAACTGCATCCTTTACTAATCTGAGACTTAACATACATATTTTTGTTTTACTTCTAATACAGTCTAACTTAACCAACAACCCCAGGCCAGAAGCTGTCCACAGGATATTTGCTGTATGCTCAGAGGTGGGTGACCTCTAAAGCCCCCGCAGAACTGAGCATACAGTAAAGGTGTCAGAAAAGTGGTTGTGCCAATGAATAAGTGAATGGATGAGTGAATGGATGAGTGAATGAATGAGTGAACAGGTGAGTGAATGGGTGAGTGAATGGATGAGTGAGTGGGTGAGTGAGTGAGTGGGTGAGTGAATGAGTGAGTGGGTGAGTGAATGAGTGAGTGGATGAGTGAATGGATGAGTGAATGGATGAGAGAATGGATGAGTGAATGGATGAGTGAATGGATGAGTGAATGGAAGAGTGAATGGAAGAGTGAATGGATGAGTGAATGGATGAGTGAATGAATGAGTGGATGAGTGAATGGATGAGTGAATGGATGAGTGAATGGATGAGTGAATGGATGAGAGAATGGATGAGTGAATGGATGAGAGAATGGATGAGTGAATGGATGAGTGAATGGAAGAGTGAATGGATGAGTGAATGGATGAGTGAATGGATGAGTGAATGAGTGAATGGATGAGTGAATGGATGAGTGAATGGATGAGTGAATGGATGAGAGAATGGATGAGTGAATGGATGAGAGAATGGATGAGTGAATGGATGAGTGAATGGATGAGTGAATGGATGAGTGAATGGATGAGTGAATGAATGAGTGGATGAGTGAGTGAATGGCCTGGTGTCTTCATGGCCAATAGGATTTGTCTCCACACCAGCTTGGAGCTCTGTAGAGGGTGGTCATGAGGCTGAGTCTGTCCTCCATGAAGAGGGGTTGCTGACAGGCTGATGGTGTCTGCCCTGGTGTGAGAGGTGGCTGTTGGGTCATTGATGGGCTGGAGGTCTCTGTCCTAGCGTGGAGGTGGCCGTGGGGTTGTTGACAGACTGACAGTGTCTGTTCTGGCATAGGAGGTGGCTTTGGGGTCACTGACGGGCTATGGTATCTGTCCTGGCATGGGAGGTGGCCGCAGGGTCACTGACGGGCTGGTGGTATCTGTCCTGGCATGGGAAGTGGCCGTGGGGTCACTGATGGGCTATGGTGACTATTCTGGCATGGGATGTGGCCAAGGCAAGAGAGGGCTTCACGTATGCCAGCCCAGAGAGCCCTTCTAATTTTAAAGATAAGAAAACTGAGGCCCAGAGAGAAGAGCGAGATCCTAAAGATAAGCCCAGATTGGTTTGAGTGGAGAAAGAAGAACGAGCATGGCACGCACTCCAGGAACTCCATAGCCCGGGGGTGAGACGAACATCTCCAATCTGAGCTCGGTAATGCAAATAAGAGGCAGCAGATCTTGTACGGCCTGGGCCGGTTTCCGCCCCCCAGTAGTTACCATATTGCAGGGAGCTGGGTTCGATATGAAGGAAACGGTCAATAGCTCTTTCAATACCCTAAACCCACTCAGGCTGCCAACACCGCATTCTGCAGGGTAGTTTCCATTCCCTTAGTCAAAAAAAAGAAGAGAAATCACTTCATGTGAAACTACAAATGAGATTAATATAGATTTTTAAAGTTTATTTTGCTCTGACTAGGACCCCAATAACTATATGTATCTGTTAAATAAATGCAGCCCCGGAGTATTATTTCATGAAGCTTCGGAGTCCTCTAAATTCCTTGCCAGCCCCAGCCCTGTGAAAAGAACAGAATTCAAGAACCACAAGAGCATGCACTTGGCGGGGCAGCCACGCCGGTCACAGGGCCCTTTGTGTGACTGCACATACTTTGGCTTGGGGCGGAGAAAACACTTCTGCCAAAAGGGTTATTATTACCTGAACCGTGATTCACGCGAGCGTTTCCCGGGAGGGGTGTTTTATTATGATTTCTCAGCTCTCAGCTCCTTCTTGCCCCCGAAGTGGGGCTGGGCTGCATTCCTGTGATACTGGGCTGTTCATAAAACACAAATGGTCCATTCACTGTGCCCCAGGGGCCGCTGGAGGATGACTCCTACCTCCCACCTGGCCCTCCAGCCACAGTCCTCGCCCCAGGGGAGCTGGCCTGGGGGTCCCCATAGTGAGCCCGGCTGCAGCGGCCGCCTCCTGGTATCAAACCTCTTTTCCGTCTGTCCTAAGTGGCCGACCTTCCACAGTCACAGAAAACAGCCATTATGGATGGCACTGCAGGACCCTCATTCCACAGGAAGGAAAGGAGGCCACCTCTGTACCGGATTCCAGGACTGGGCACATGCGTGTGGTCAGGTCCCCTCAGTGTGTCCTGGCTGTGCCGACGGCACCATCGGGCTGGGCTGCTTCCGCCTTGCCCAGCCCCTAATGATGTCAAAGGAGGACACGGACCATGCACCGAGAAAAGGAATCTTACTCACAAGTAAGGTTTGCAGGAGGGTCAAACTGGAGAAAGATGGCTCACAAGGAAACATACACCGGGCATTTAAAGATGAGACACAGGCCTGGCACAGTGGCTCACTCCTGTAATCCCAGCACTTTGGGAGGCCGAGGCGGGCAGATCACGAGTTCAGGAGTTCAAGACCAGCCTGACCAACATGGCGAAACCCCATCTCTACTAAAAATACAAAAATGTAGCCGGGCGTGGCGGGCGCCTGTAATCTCAGCTACTCAGGAGGCTGAGGCGGGAGAATCGCTTGAACCCGGAAGGCAGAGGTTGCAGTGAGCTGAGATGGCACCACTGCACTCCAGCCTGGGTGACAGAGTGAGACTCTGTCTCAAAAAAAAAAAAAAAAAAAAAAAGATGAGACACAGACAAGATCCCATAGCTATCAAGTTTACAGCAGGTCTACTCCTGCTTTTTGGTAGAAAAATGGCCATTTTTAACATGATTCTCCTACCTGGACGGTCAAGCAAACGTTCCTACACCCAGCATTGCAGGAGTCAGAGAGACTTACAGGAAGGGTCCAGGTTTCTTTATTTGGGGGCGTGGAGCTTACGCCCCTGGAGCTGTGTGTGCCTCCAGCCTCACCCACCTCCACAACTCACTTCTCACAGCCCCGTCTCTCTGCCCCACAGGAGCGAAGCGAGACCCACTTTCTTCCTGAAGCAAGAACCCTCGTGCAGGAGCGCAGAGCCCAGTGGGAAGGGGCTTCCTATGCGGCTGCGGGCTCTGGGGAGGCTGAGGTGGCTCCCTCGAGTTCTGCCGCTCTCCCCAGAGATGACGGCTTCTTCCAGGAAACACGGCCCCACAGCTAGCTCGCCCAGGAGGAGGCCACTCATCCATCTGAAACACAGTGCCCTCCCTCTCGGAGGAGGCTGGCCTTGCTTCTCTTCATCAGGACCACACCCTCCCAGGAGCCACCTGAGCATCGCTGCCCCTCGCCCAGCCCCATCTCACCCTCAGACCTGCATGTCCCACACGGCGGCTGCCAGTCACAGGAGGCCACCAGGCACACGATACAAGGAAGCTGTCACAGATAGGCTACCAGTGTCAAAATCATACCACATGTCAAAGACTCGGGGTGAAAAGGAAGCACGGTATCACATTCACAATTTTACATTAATCATAGATTGAGATAGCATTTTAAACAGAGAGATGAATAAAATACATTGTTAGAATGGATGGCCCCTGTTTCTTTTTCCTGTTTTAATGCAGCATAGACACAGTAAGAAGGAGCCACAGCAGGTGCCATTAACAGACGTGGCCTGCATGTGTGTGCAGTGTTCACCACTGTCCTAGACCGTCCCGGCCACACTCAGCTCCGTATTCACCCCCCAGCTTGGCACAGAGCACCTGCCCCTGCTGGTGACTGGGTCCAGAAGGTCAGAAACTCCCTAAAGTGAAGAGTGGCCTCAGGGAGCCTGGATCGGAGGCCTCGTGTCCAGCCAGCCTCCGCCCTGGGACAGTCCTGAGACCTCCTTGGTCAGCCCCTCTCCTGGTGCCCTTAGGGACCCACCTTTCCCCCAGTCCCCAAGCTGCCAACCCAACTTCCTCCCCAACCCCCTGCCCCCCCTTCATCAGAAAAACAGGAGCCTCTGCTGGAACCCCCTTCCGAGTGGCCCCTTGAGGACTAGGCCTTGCCTGGAATTTCCCAGTCCTCTGTAGAGCCGCCCCTCCCTGAGTGCAGGGCTCAGAGGGGCTTCCTCCACCAGGCCTCCAGACAGCACCCCACTCACTCCATCTCTACCCCGTACCCTGCTTCCTAGCTCTTAACCCCATCTGATAGTCAATCTTCAGTTATTTTTCGTGACACCTCTGTCCTTCCACTAAAATACAAGCTCCCTGCAGGCCCAGACTTTCACTGCCCTTCACAGCCTGGAAGATAGACAGTGAGAGCCCCATGTGGCCCGTGTCCCCACATCCCCATGTGCAAAGGTGCCTGTGTCTCAAAGGCCAAGGGGCTTTTCTGTCCCAGGCCTCCACCCACACTCACCAGTCTCCCTAAGCTCCATCCACTCCCCTTCCCGTCTCCATGCTTCCCCATCCTGGGTCTCTCCCCCAGCTCACTCAGGGTCTCAGCCCTCTCTCTGTGTCTGCCTCTGCTGCCTTCTCCTCCATCCTCCCGTCTTCTGAGTGAAGCTCCCTAAGTGGCAGTGTCCCCAGGGCCCACCCACTCCCTGCGGCTCTGTCCAGGGAGCTCGCTTATGTCCATACTTGAGCCCCTGGGATCCTGAGGAGTGTTTCTGAGGATATTAAACTGGATTGGGGTGGACACATTATCATGAGCTTACGGGACAGGCTGAAGTCAGCAGGTATTTCAAACCCTGCTCTGGCTGTGGCTTCTCCCGCCTGGACAGGTAGTGTCAGCTCTCCAAAAGCTAAGGTCCTCACGCATCAGGATACCAGCTGCCTCTAGGGTGCCTGGGCCAGCACCACCCTCACAAGAAGCCAGGAGTCCACTCCGGACCAATGGCCACATGAGACTCTTGGAGAGCCAGGGGAAGGGTGGGGACAGGCTCACTGCCTCCTCTCCGTAAATGCCCCCGCCTTTCTGTGGGATGTTGGTGGTTATGGTGCCAGGAAGGGAAGCACGTGGGATCTGCCACCTCCTTGACACCTTCTTCCTTCCAGCTGCATGGAGAAGCAACGCACCTGTTCCCAAGATGCCAGTGAGCACACACAAGGTCAATAAGCTCACCCAGTTCTTGATTCCACACAAAAAAATCCACACATTAGCCTCTCTGCCCCCCACTGTTCAGAACCAGCCTGGTCCTCTGGAGCAGAGGCACCCGAATGTCCCGTGGGCACCACAGCAGGACCCGCACGCCATTCTCCATCATCCCCCAAATCTGATCCTCAGCAACAACCTCTCTTCTGTCTGCTTTGCTGTCCAGTCCAGAACCTTCTCTTCTTCAGCACCTCTCAACCCTCAGTCAGACGGTCTCCAGCCTTGCTCACTTAGCTCCTACATATTTCCGGAATCCCCCGCCCAGCCCTCTTTACTCTGCCCTATCCCAAACCTGGCATCTCACCACGACTGTGGCAGCCTCTCCCCATCTGTCACTTCTTTTCAGAGGCTCCTCCCCAAAGGGTCCTCACAGAGACCTATGTCCAGGGTAAGGCACCGTGAACGTTGTCAGAAGCAAAATGGAGTTGCTTGTGTTTAAAAAAAACCCTGACAAATAGAGCCAGGGAAGGGCATGGAGAGAGGTTTCTCATGCACAAATGCCTGACAACAGAAAGTATCACAAAAGACTGCGAAAACCACCACCTAGGCCGGGCGTGGTGACTCACACCTGTAATCCCAGCATTTTGGGAGGCCCAGGAGGGTGGATCACTTGAGGTCAGGAGTTCAAGACCAGCCTGGCCAACATGGCAAAACCCTGTCTTTACTAAAAATACAAAAACTTAGCTGGGCATGGTGGTGCACACCTGTAATCCCAGCTCATCGGGAGGCTGAGACAGGAGAATCGCTTGAACCCCAGAGGCAGAGGTTGCAGTGAGCTGAGATCGCACCACCGCACTCCAGCCTGGGCGACAGAGTAGGACTCTGTCTCAAAAAAAGAGAAAAGAAGAGAGGCGAGGGGAGGGGAGGGGAGGGAGAAAAAGAAAAAGAAATGAAACCCACCAAGAAATCCACCACCTTGCACAAAGGCCGTGGCACAAAAAAATATCTGTGAGGACATCACGGCAACTGCCTGACCAGCCGTGAACTGGCATCACCCTTGTGACTGATCTTTGTAGCCATGGATAATTATCCCAAAACAATGACATGATCCTCCTCGTTTTAGTGGCCAGTGTCTTCTCCCTCCCTGAGGGCGCACATGGCTTACTGTGGCACACGTGCTCCCACTGCAGTGCTCCATTCCCAGACACATTCCATTTTCTTTCAGAGTCTCCCTCTGTGCGTTATTTCGGTTAACAGGGCCTGGTGCTTTTGGGGTTATACCATCCTGTGAGCTCCCGTTCACCCACAGGATAAAAGTCCAAATGTTTAGTTAGTTTTTGAATCAGAAACAAGTCTCTCAATATCTCAAGTCAGGAATTTACTATGAATCTATGTACCATAGAACTTGAAGTATAATTAAAAAAAAAAAAAAGACTTTGTCTTCCTTGAATGTCCTCCTTGCTAAGTAAGCTCAGATTCCCCCAGGAATAAGATACATCAGTGGAGAAGAGAACTTCTCTGCAAGGAACCAATGGTAAGAAAAGGCCCGAGGCATCAGCTCCAGCACCTTCCATCCAGACACTGTCCTCCAAGAAGACACTTGGCTACTTATGCCAAATTGCACAGATTAACGCCCACCACCTCTGTCTGGAGCAGTGGAGAGCAATGTTCTTAAAACCTGCATGAAGAGAATCTGAGTGATTAAAAGATATTCTATGCACAAGAAAGGATCTTCTAAGTGTTCAGTCCAAGCCCTGGTGAAAAGAACAAGATCTGGACTGATGCCCAGCGTGAGAGCCCTTAGGATGTGCTGCCTGGAAGGTCCAGCCCTTTAATCATAACAATTAGGAAACTGAGGTTCAGAAAGGGCAGCTGGCTTTCCCAAGCCACTACAGCTGCCTAGTGGCAGAATCAGATTGCAGCTGGGGCTTGAGGGTGATTCCCTTTTGTCCTCTATTTCACTGGGTTTTTTAGTAACATAGGTGGAGGCAGAATGGAAGAAACTGGAATATTCATCTGCTTTTGCTCAGCTTGGAGCAAGGGAAGGAGGAGGACGCCGAGGAGGAGGAAGCAGACATGGACATGCCGGCAAAATAGAACCCGGTTCCTTGATTTGTACGGATATGTGGTAGGGGTAATATCCAGGCACATATTTTTCCCCCAGTTTTGAAAGAGGTGGTAGGACAATGGCCTGGGATGTGGAGACTCTGCCATGCATGAATCAAAACCAGTGTTCCCTGGAGCGGCCCAGTCTGGGGAAGGGCTTGCCTGGCCTTTCTGTGTCATCACACAGTCTCTGCCTCCCTTTGACCCCCAGGCGGTGGAAAAGACCCTCTCTGTGAATATGAGGTGGGCAACTGTATGTTTCCCCACGAGAATGTCACTAGAGGGACAGAGAAGAGCCGAGAATCTTGTGAGAGCTGCTCAGGCACGCGGAGTTTGTCTGCGAGTCAGCACCCTGCACATGTTTGACGTGTGAATGAATGGTGTGAGAGCATCCAGGAACCCAGACGACATCATTGTTCCCTAGAGGCAAATGGCAGGGATTGTCTTTGTGACAGCAACAATGAGAGGAGAGCAAACAGGGATCCCCTCTCTTCACCCATGTGGCTGCGGCCTGTGTGAGACAGACAAGCACTCAGGAGCAGAAATGTATGTGGGCAGAGAGAGGGCCAAGGGTTCGGGGACTCTGCAGGTCTTGCCGCCTCCACATTTCATCTCCAGAATACACCGACCGAGCCTCCCCGCTGTGCGGCACAGAAAAGGAAGTGAAATAAAAAGGGCTAAGGTCGTTTTCAGCTTCCTTCTGCACCTGGAAACCTCATCGCTGCCTCCCTTCCTAGGATGGCTCAGGTTAGATGAGCAGAGACAGGAAGCCTGCGGCCTGCACGGGCTGCCGGGAGAGCAGAGCCTGCACCTTGCCCACCTGCACGCTCACCTCCTGCGCTTTCCCTATCTGCTTGGACACTTAAACAGACCTTCTGGGAGGGACTTCTGGTACGAAAAACAGTCACTGGACCAGCTCAAAGCCGGAGCCAAATAGGAAGGGGGACGCACAGGTTGCATTTTTCGGGTATTAATTGTGTGAAACGCACAGGGTTGCGATTGTTCTGTTCCTTTCCTCGCATCAGCCCTCCTAGGGCTGAATGAATGTAAACATACAAAGCTGCATGGGAAATTCTGGCCAAAATATTTACATAGAGGTTTATGAGCAAAAGAGCCGTGGTATGGCTCAGATCTGTTGCCACTGGCCCGTTGAGTCCTTGCTCAGATTCATTTCAGCTTTAAGGCAGCCTTCTGCTCATTCTCTAATTTCTTCAACCTAATTACTGTGTAGCACTTGGTGAAACACGATTACATTTTAATTTTTCTGATTATCAAGGCAATGCATGTGGATATTAGCTTCCAGAAAGGTGAAGCAGACCTATGTTCCCTTTTCCTCTGCTAAGTACAACTAAAAGCCCTGGACATTATATGTAAACCAAACATGATAACACCCTGGGCTGGGTGTGGTGGCTCATGCCTGGAATCCCAGCACTTTGGGAGGGTGAGGCAGGAGGATCGCCTGAGCCCAGGAGTTCCAGACCAGCCTGGGCAACACAGCAAGACCCCATCTTTACGAATAACAAATAAAAAATGAGCCAGGCATGGTGGTACACTCCTGTAGTCTGAGCTACTTGGGAGTTGAGGCAGGAGGATCACTTGAGCCCAGGAGTTCCAGGCTGCAGTGAGTTATGATCGTGCCACTGCACTCCAGCCTAGGTGACACAGCAAGAATCCATCTCAAGAAAAGGAAAGGAAAGGAGAGGAGAGAAGAGGAGAGAAGGGGAACGGGAAGGGGAGGGGAAGAGGAGGGGAAGGGGCAGAGGGGAGGGGAGGACCCTGAAAGGTAGAGAGAAGAAGGTGGACCAGCTAGGAACCTTAGGATCCAAGGAAGGACACAATGGTGGGTTCCCTGGCTTTTCTTTTTGTCTCATATATCCCAGACTTAGAGATAAAGAAGTCTGCCACCCAGAAATGTCAACAGGCACAGACTACAAAAACTCCAGCAAAAGCTTGCTCTCTTTAGCCAAAGAATCAAGAAAGGTGCAGTCTCACGGGGCAGAAAACTGAGACAATAACTGTTCTCCAGCCAAACACTGCAGGGAGGACTGTGGACCCACCTCACACTGAGAGCAAGGGCCGAGTGGGGAGCCCCAGACTTCCACCCTCAAGAAGCTTTAATGAGGCACACCTCTCCCTCCCCAACCAGGAAGGGGAGATCTTTAACATAACCCAGGGAAAACAAGGCCACCTCCACCCTAGCATCAATGGTGCCAGGGCAGTGTCAAAAAGGGCCAGCTAAGAAGAAGGATTAGATAAGATCGAGACCCTCATAGCATAAGATGAAATTGTCCAGGTTGCAAGTAAAAATCCCTCATCATACCAAGAACCAGGAAGATCTCAAACTAAACAGGAAAAGACAGCCTGTAGATGCGGACTCTGAGGCAACAGAGATGCTAGAATTGACAAAGATTTTAAAGCAACCATGATAAAAATGCTTCAAGGAGCAATTACAAACATGATTGAAACAGATGAAAATTGAAAGTTTCAGCAAAGAAACAGAATATACCTTCTAAATGGAAATTTATGAATTAAAAAGTAATAACTGAAATATAAAGCTCAGTGAGTAAACTCAACAGCAGAGGGGAGAAGTCAGAGAAAAAGGTCAGTGAATGGAAAGACAGCACAACAGAAATCACCCACATTAAACGGTGGAGAGAAAATGAACTGAAAGACAGAGAGGCAGAGTCTCAGGGGCCTGTGGAATAGTAACAAAAGACCTTCTATTCATGTCACTGAAGTCCTGGAGGGAGAAGAGAAAAAGGGAGAGGCTAAACATTCCTATTTTTTGAAAATGTAATTGCCAAAAACACCCCCAATTTGGAAAAAGACATAAACCAACAGATTCAAGAAACTGAGAAAACCTCAAACTGGATAAGCCCAAAGAAATACATGCCAAGATACATCATAGTTCTGAAAACTAAGGACAAAGAAAAAAATCTTGAAAATAACAGAAGAAAAATAACGTCTTTTAAAATTGTAACCGATTTCTCATAAGAAACCAAGGAGGCCAGAAGGAAGTAGCAAAATATTTTTAAAGTGCTGGGGAAAAAAACAAACTGTCTGCCCAGAATCCGATACTCGGGGAAACTATCCTCCAGGAAAGAAGGAAAAATTGAAAATAAGGAGAATACGTCATCAGTGGACCTACCTAGAAGAATGGCTAAAGAAAATGCTCTAATCAGAAAGAAAATAATGAAAGACGGAAACTGAGAACATCAGGAAGGGAGAAAAACACACATAAGAAAATATATGAATCAATACAATAGGCTTTCCTTCTTTTGAGTTTTCTAAATTATGTTTGATCGTTGAAATGAAATCATAACACTGCGCAATATGGTTCTAAATAGATTTGAAGGAAATATTTTAAAGCAATTCTTTCAAAAATGGAGAGTGGTAAAGGAAAATACAGAGAAGCAAGGCTTCTACTCTTCATTCGGTTTAGCAGAGAGAAAGCAGTTCAACCATGTCTGAACTTGGCATCCAGTGCCAGGACAACAGTGGCCGCACTCACACACTACGAAGGGTCAAAATCTCCATCCTAGGGGCTCATCAGGCCCCTCTCCACCAGAGGAGGCAGAGCCCACATTGCTGGGAGGAATCCCTTTTCCTGGCAGAGGGTTTTCTACCACCTCTTCAAATCAGGCGGAAAGCCACATGCCTCTTGCTGAACATCGCCTGGGAAACAAGAAACTAGGGCAGCCTGAAATTGCCCCCTGAATCTAAGAGGTGGAGTCTGTCTGGGAAATGACTAGGGAACCACGTAAGAGTCATCTCTGCCTGCCTAGGCTTTGTATTAGCCAGTCACTACTATTAGCTCCTCGCTGGCCTCACTGAGGCTATCCTGACACCACGGATTCGTGGGCCCCTAAGCTGAGGCCAAGGTATGGGTTCAGGGTATGGTCGGTCTAAGAGTTTCCTGTGCAGGTACTGCTGTGGTGGGAAGCAGAATCATAGTCCAAATGAAGAACAAGAATGTGAGAATAAGGAAGAGTCAGTGCCCCAGAGTCATGAGTAGGAAGGAGGTCATGTGAGGCATGGATGTCCTAAAGGGATTCAGAGTAATTGTATGAAGAGGGGTCTTGGGAAGTTAGTAGCTGAATGGGAAGGGAAAGGGTGCAGAATCTTGGGTGAGCCCAGTCAGTGGCTCCCCAGCCACCAGCGGGCTTGTGTACAAAACAAGATGGCTACCTTGCCTCAGAGAGGAGATTTCTGAACTCCCACTCTTCCGCTATGGGGATGGGGTAAGGCGGGATCAGTTTCAAAGACTCTGGTGTTCAGACAGCAAATTCTCTTTTAAAATAGGCCAGGCACAGTGGCTCATGCCTGTAATCCCAGCACTCTGGGAAGCCGAGGTGGGAGAATTGATTGAGCCCAGGAGTTCAGGACCAGCCTGGGCAATGTAGCAAAACCCTGTCTATTCAAACAATTGTAAAAATTAGCTAGGTGTGGCGGCACATGCCTAGACTCCCAGCTGCTCCAGAGGCTGAGGCAGGAAGATGTCTTGAGCTCAGGAGTTCTAGGCTGCAGTGAACCATGATTGTGCCATTGCATTCCAGCCAGGGTGACAGAGCCAGACCCTGTGTCCAAAATAAAATTGTTAAAAATAGGGGCCATGAGGACAAAATGAATCTGAATTTTTAAGAGGTGAGCTGAGAGAGGATGCTAAATCACGAAGCATCCCTGGGTTTGATAACAGGTCTGAAGACAAGATTTCAGAGGCGGGGGGGGACAGCGGGAGGAAATACGGCATGGAACCACAGATCTGTCTGTGCTGGGAGAGCACACCTGGAAGGTGAAGCCTGGTGTCTCCTGGACATCCCCCCATGCACCTTTTCCCCTTGCTGATTTAAATCTGGATCTTTTCATTGTAATAAACAGCAACTGTGAGCATCCAGCTTTTCCTGAGTCCTGTGAGCCTTTCTGGTAAATCACTGAGCATGAGGATGGTCTTGGAGGCCCCCTGTACCCAGAGGTGGTTTATGAGGTCCCAGAGTGGCTGAGCTCTGTCAGTGCAGAAGCACTTCCTCTGGCTGCCCCCACTGTCACCTGCTGAGAGGTCACATGTGCTGCCCACTCGTTCATCCAGGACTGACCTCCTCCAGTGGGCCAGGTGATCCCTTCCTGCCCCTCCACAGCAAGGTCTCACCCTGCTCAGGATCCTGGGCCTGCAGGGGAACCTGAGGCCGCAGAGGGAAATAGGGCTGAGAGGGCTTGAGAACCACTGCTGTAGAAGTATTTAAACAATTGTTTATGTCCAGCTATTTTCATTTCTTTACATCTACTTTTGTTTTATCAGAGTGGTACACGCACACACACATGCACCACAAAAGCCAACTTCCCAGAGGTACAAATGAAGAAATATCCCAGAATGCAGTCAAGGAGCTTCAAGTGGGCAGATCTGCAATGGACCAGAGCTCAAGGCAGTGACGCCCCCACCATGCCCAATGCACAGGGAAGGCGGGCGTCAGAGAGGACTTTAGCTCCACATGGAGGTCTGCAAGCCCAGGCTGAGCAGGACTGTCTCCGCTCCGGCAGGCTCACTGTGGTGCCCGAGCTGCCCCTGAGCTTGGCCTCCACCCTGCAGATTCTTTGGGGAGGCCCTGGAACAGCTGGGGGGCTCTCATCCTCTCTCACCTAACAGGCCAAAGAACCATCCAGGCCCCAGTGTTAGCTTGGGGTGGCCCGGCAGGTTGAGGGGCTCCCATCCTCCTGCAGAAGAGTGGCATTAGACCTGGACGTCAGACACAGGGCAGGGGCACATTTTCCACCACTGGGTCTCCGGCAGTCTTTGAGGGCCCTGCCACAACCACAGTGTCTAGAGCAAGGCTTGGCACACAGAGATGCCCATCCAACCACAAACAGAGTAGGCCACTGCAGAGAGAGGAGGCAGAAGATGCCCAAAAGAAAGAGGGCTCAGGAATCCCAGAGCTGGTCGTTCCTATTTCCTGTGGCTGCAGGGAGCCCAGCCAGCCTCCTGCAGAGAGCACAGCTCTGAACGCCTGGGCACATCACAGCCACTTCATTTTTGGTCCCACAAGACCGTATGTTTTTAAAATCTCCCTGTGCACACGGAGGGGACTGAGACCTTTTGAGAACTTCCTTCAAAGCAAGCAACTTCCTCCAGGCTGGGACAATGCAGTGAAGGGGCTAAGCTCAAGTCTGTGAGGACTCCAGGCATCGCGGTCAAAGTCATGAAGAAAAAACCGATTTGATTTAGTCCCCATCCACCTGTCACTCACTCACTCTTTCATTTATTCACACCCCTTCGAATCAGAGGACCTTCCGGGGCTCCAGCATCTACCCAGTTCCCGTGGCTGGATCGGCTGCTGGAATGGGAGTCACACCCACACCCCCCTTTCAGATGGGGGTCAACCCTGGGACAGAGGAATTCCCCATTCCAAATCCTCCTACAAAATGCTGCAGGCAATGTATCAGCAGGCAGGTCCTGCCAAGGGGGCATCAGTGCAGTGGGGGTCCGTACTCTCCCGGGTCCATATTCTTCGGGAAACATCTGGAGGCTGACCGGTGCGAGGCTGTGATGGGAGCCACGTGGGCCAAGGGCGCCCAGGAGGAACAACTGCCCGGGTCACTGCCTTCCTCCAGGACTTTCTGAGAGGCGGCACTGGGGCCCCGGGGGAGGGAGGGAGTTGGCAGGAAGGAGAAATTTGTCAAGACTGACGATGGCCAGAGCGAGTAACCCTCAAACTGTGGTCAAAGTGCAGCCTCTCTCACCTTTCCATAATTCTAGACACTTGGTAAGAATGTGGACTCCACCTCAGGCCTGTGCCATGTAAACCAAAGGTGCAGCCAATTGGAAGCAACTTCTGGACCAAGCAGCGGCGGGGAGGGAGGCCCCTCCTAACAGAAACCAGCCCCCTGGACTGCACGAGGCACCCCTGTCCTCTGAGAGTTGACTCAGACCATGTGCAGGATGCTAGCGTTCAACCTGAACCATACACCAGGAGCCCTTGTGCAGGGAGTCATCTGTCTACCCTTCCCATCCCTGGCCCCCTAGAATGCTCTGGAAAAAATTCTAGCATCCAAAGGTACCTCCTTGACGAGGCCCAGCCTCCTCATGAGGGCTGTGGGCCCCAGGACACTGACACCTCACCAAGGGAGCCAGAATCCCTGGCCCAGGGCTGAGCCCTGCTCAGGGACCTACAGGACAGCCCAGCAAGATACTTGCATGGTACATCTCCTTATCTTTCCGTGGGTCCCTGAAGGGAAAGTCCCAGGAAGGCAGGATCGGGGCTGTCCCTTTTGCCCAAAGCCTTCTGCTGTGGCTGGCGCTCGGGAGGTGCGTATGGGGTTGTGCCAGCTTCCTGGAACTGCCATTACAGGTTGCCACACACCAAGGGGCTCCAAACAGCATCCTCTCACAGTTCTGCAGGCCAGGTCCAAAACCCAGGTGTCAGCAGGCCTGCTTCCTCCCGGAGGCCCTGAGGGAGAGCCTGCTCTGGCTGCTCCGACATGTGGGGGCTGCCAGCAGCCCTCGGGGTACCAACCTCGGCCTCATCCTCACAGGGTCTCTTCCCTTGTGTCTCCAGGTGCCCTCCTTTCCCTTTTAAGGACACAGACACTGGACTTATGGCCCACCCTACTCCGGCATGACTCTAGCTTAACTTACATCTGCCAAGACCCCATTCCCAAATAAGGTCACACTCACAGGTAACTTGGGCTAGGACTTCAACACACCCTCATGGGGCCACAGTTCAACCCCCTACATGATCGGCTGAAGGAAGGAACGTGGTCCCAGCCCCAGGAGGAACCTTCTCAGGTGCTCAGCCTCCCTGGACCTTGCCAAGGCCGCCTCAGTGGCTCCTGTGCAGGAAGAGTGAGTGCAGAGGGGGGCGCTGAGGAGGCTGCAGGGGCCGTCCCTGAGCGTCCGTCCACTCCCCGTCTGTGCACTGCCTGCACCTGCACTCAAACAATGGAAGGAAGCGCTTGGTCACTATCCATGACCGTGTCCCAAACACAGTGTGGGAATACACGCGAGGGGTTGGACGTGCCTGTGAGGAGTGGGTATGCGGAGGTGTGTGCATGGGGTGTGATGTGTGTGTGGTGTGTGTGTGTGGGATGTGTGTGGGGGGGGTGTGTGTGGCGTGTGTGTGGTGGTGTGTGTGTAGTGTGCAGTGTGTGTGCTGTGTGGTGTGCGGTGTGCAGTGTGTGTGCTGTGTGGTGTGCAGTGTGCAGTGTGTATGCTGTGGTATGTGTGTGTGTGGTGTGTGTGTAGTGTGCAGTGTGTGTGCTGTGTGGTGTGCGGTGTGCAGTGTGTGTGCTGTGGTGTGTGTGTGTGTGGTGTGCAGTCTGTGGTATGTGTGTGTTGTGCAGTGTGTGCACTGCGGTGTGTGTGTATACTGTGCAGTGTGTGGTGTGTGTGTGGTGTGCAGTGTGTGTGGTGTGTGGTGTGCAGTGTATGCGTATGTGATGTGTGTGTAGTGTGAAATGTGTGTGGTGTGGTGTGCAGTGTGTGTGTGTGGTGTGTGTGCAGTGTGCAGAGTGTGTGGTGTGCAGTGTGTGTGGTGTGTTCTGTGTGTGGTATGTGGTGTGCAGTGTGTGTGGTGTGTTTGTGTAGTGTGCAGTGTGTGTGGTGTGTAGTGTGTGTGGTGTGTTGTGTGTGTGGTGTGTGATGTGCAATGTGTGTGTGGTGTGTTTGTGTAGTGTGCAGTGTGTGTGGTGTGCAGTGTGTGGTGTGTGCTATGTGTGGTATGGGGTGTGCAGTGTGTGTGGTGTGCAGTGCGTGTAGGTTATGTTGTGTGTGGAGTGTGTGCAGGCATGAAAGCTGAAGTTCTGCTGTATTCTGCTTACTAGGGGAGAAGTTTGCAGTCAGTGGACTCGCTGGGTTTTATTAGACGAACCAGAAAATAACAGGTAGTTTCCCCAGCACGAGCAGGGGAAGGAAGAGCTCTATTTTTCGGGATTCTGAAGGAGAACCCTTCGCTGAGAATTGCAACTACTTCCATTGAACCAGATATTGAGCGTTCGTTTCTCAAAACAATGTCAAATATCCCACTAGTTTCATGTTGTCCTCTTCTTTTACTTTTATAATAAAAGTTATCAAAAAATTAATGACGTTTTATTACTTAGATATGAGTGGGTCCTGAAGGAAAAGTGGATTAGTTAGCTCGGCCTACCATGACCTAGTGCCCCAGCCTGGGAGGCTGACACACAGAAATGTATTTTCTCACAGTTCTGGGAGCAGGAAGTCTGAGCCCCAGGTGCCATCAGGCTGATTCCGAGACAACCTCTTCCCGGCTTACAGGTGGCTGCCTTGCTGCTGGGTCCTCCCACGGCCTCTCCTTTGTGAGCACATGGAGAGGCACACACAGAGACAAAGACCTCCCTCATCTCCTCCTCTTAGAAGGGCACCAATCCTGTCGGATCAGGGCCCCGCCTTTATGAACTTATTTAACTTTATAACCTCCTTACAGGCTCCATCTCCAATACAGTCACATGAAGGGTTTAGAAACTCAACATATGAATTTGGGGGACACAATTCAGTCCATAACAAAGTTACCCAGCAAAAGGGGCTCGCTGCCTATGTCAGTCCATTCTTGCATTGCTATTTTAAAGCAGGGGTGTCCAATCTTTCGGCTTCCCTGGGCCACAATGGAAGAAGAATTGTCTTGGACGACACATAAAATACACAAACACTAATAATAGCTGATAAGCTTTAAAAAAAAAAAAAAGTCCCTGCGGAATTTTCGTGATATCCGCCACCACAGATGAGCAAAACGGTCCTCACACCTGGCAGTCCTAACAATGTGCTGTCCCTTTCAGAGGGTCTTTTAAAATCGGCAAGCAGATCCCAACTTTGCAATCACTGATATAGAAAATGCACGTATCTAAGTAATAAAATGTCATTAATTTTTTGATAATTTTTATTATAAGTAAAAGAAAAGAGGACAACATGAAACTAGTGGGATATTTGACATTGTTTTGAGAAACGAACGCATCAATATCTGGTTCAATAGAAGTAGTTGCAATTCTCAGCGAGTTCTCAAGGTGCTCCTCAGATATTTTGGTTCTAATTTTATTCTTCATGTGCTTTATCCTTGAAAACAGCTGCTCACACACACACCACACACACACACCACACACACCACACACACACACCACACACACATACCACACACACACATCACACACACACACACCACACACAGCATACACCACAAACACATTATGGTGCTGCCAAAAAGTGACGACATGAGTAAGACATGATTGTGAAGTGAGGGATATTTGTCTCTGGGAAGACAGGTCTATAAAAGTCCAATGAAGAAGCAGGATGAGATTTTTGTTTAAGTTGAATGTCACATTGCAGCTCTATGCATTCCATTTGAAAATTGGCAGGTAACATATTTACGTCGGCTGAAAATGGAGTTGCAACTATACCAAAATATTATTTTTCCAGAAATCTTAAAACCTGTTTTCAAATTCCTTTATCAAATCAAAAAGCAAGGCAGAATATTTTTTGCTGTTGACAAGACCGTGTTTAGCAAACATGCTGAAATCTGTAAAATTGTTTGCCTTAATTTGAGCTTGCCATAATTTCAGTTTTATTTGGAACACTGTTATGGTTTGAAACATTGTATTGATAAGTTGGTTTTCACCTTGAAGAGTCATGTTTAACTCATTTAAATGAGTGGTCAAATCCACTAAAAATGCTAAATCTGTAAGTCAGTTCTCGTCATCAAGTTCTGGCACAAACTTTGTTTTTGATGCCATAAATAACTTGATTTCATATCGCAATCATAAAATCTTTTCAACATTTGTCTCGACTTTACTTCCGAAAAGTAAATGATGTTGCCGTAGTCAGCATTCATACTTTTAAGGAATTCCTGGAACTGGCGATGATTCAATCTCTTGGCCCCTATGAAATTCACAGCCTTGATGACAATTTGCATGACGTTATCCATTTTTAAAGCTTTTGTGCCTAAATTTTCTTGATGTACTACACAATGACACTTCATCTAATGTGAGTTTCGGGCGGCAACGGCATCATTTTCTATTAATTGTGCAAGTCCCTCTCTTTCACGTACCATCGCTGGGGCACCATCAGTAACTATACCAGGTATGTTCGCAATGGACAAAGAAAATTGCTTTAATGCGTCTTTTACTGCTTCGCATAAATCTCTTGATTTAGTTGTGTTTTTTAATGGCACTAAAAAAGTCATTTCTTCATTATATGGCTTTATTATTTCTTCATTATACGGCTTTATAATGATGACATTATATTCGTCATCAATGCCTCTAATAAAAATGGCAAGTTGTGCCACATGTGTAGCATCAGTGCTTTCATCCAGTGCCAAAGCACAAAATTTAAAATTAGCAGTTTTACACTCTCTTTTGATACACTTTCCAATTTCTCCAATTCGCCTGGCTACATTCTGGCAAGACAAACTGATTTTATAAATATCTTCTTTTTTATCAGGGCAAATTATATATGCCATGCCTCCCATACGTTGCTTAATAAACTCACCATAAGTAAATAGTTTTGATTTTTTGCTATTAAATTTGCTATCGTATAACTGCCTTTTACAACAGACTCCTTTTGAGTTGCAACTTTAAAAATATTTTTTTTGAGCAGACAGACATTTTTTCAGTTCTGTTATTTTTGTCCTTACGACACATTCCTCAATACGCACCAAATTTGGCAGCATGTCTTTGCATATAATGCCTTTTCAAATTATAGACTTTGAAAACTGGCACAAATTCCCTACAAATTGAGCAGAGTGCTTTACTATTTGCCTTGACAAAAAAGTCGTCATCTGTCCACTTTTCGTTGAACAATCTTCCCTCATCTGTATTTTTTTATTTTTGGGGGGTGGGTTGTTTTCTTTTGAGACATTGTAGAAGCCATGCTGGAATTTTAAAAAATAATAATAGATAAGCAATTCTATTTACTTTTATTATAAAAATTAATAGACAGGAAAATAGAAAGCAAGGTTTAATAACCAAATAAAATACTAATACTTACAGGTCTTCTAACTAATATGAAACACCTATCATTTACAAAGGCAGGTTGAAATATTATCAAAAATCATTGCTCAAGTCGCCAGAAGCACATACAACGCCTGATGGTGTCAATTCAACTGTCCGTGCTTGGAAGATAACACACTGGAGGCCACACATTGCCATAAAACTGAAGCCACACTTGCGTGCAGAGAGTGAGAGCATATGGTGCACGCGGCCTATGCCTAGTACAGAATACACACTTGAGTTCTTAGGCACAATTCATTTTACATGACATTGCAACAGAGTCCTCTTGTTCTTTATTAATTTTAACGTTGTTTTTTGTTTGTTTCTTCTGACCAAAGTGTTTGCAATTGTAATGTGCATTAGGGATAACACTCCAGTATTTGTGGACGTGATATACTCTGATTATTCCATTCTGTTCCGTTGTCATCTACAAAGTTCATGCTTGAGAACTGTGCAATAGGGTTTAAAAAAATCGCAAAAAATCTCATCATGTTTTAAGAAAGTTTACAAATTTGTGTTGGGACACATTCAAAGCCATCCTGAGCCACGTGCGGCCCATGTGCAGCAGGTTGGACATGCTTGCTATAAAGGAATACCTGAGGCTGGGTAACTTATAAAGAAAAGAGGTTTAATTGACTCACAGTTCTGCAGGCTGCACAGGCATGGCCCCAGCATCTGCTTGGCTTCTGGTGAGGCCTCAGGAAGCTTTCACTCACAGTGGAAGATGAAGTGGGAGCAGGCAGGTGGCATGGTGAGAGCAGGAGCAAGAGAAAGAGGGAGACATGCCACGCCTTTTAAACAGCCAGATCTCACAAGAACTCACTCACTATCTCAAGAACGCACCAAGGGGATGGTGCGAAACCATTCATGGAAAATCCACCCCATGATCCAATCACCTCCCGCCACGCGCCACCTCCGACACTGAAGATTACAATTCAGCATGAGATTAGAGGGTACAACATCCACACTGTATCACTGCCTGATGCGCTAGAAGCCAATACTATGACATGGGATTTTGGGAAAAGAAAAGCTTTTGATTGCAAGTCAACTAACAAGGAGATAGGAGTCGAGCTCAAATCTGTCCCTCTGTGCTAGCTTTAAGACAGTACTTTTCTTAGAAAAAAATTTCCAATAAACCTTTTCTGGTTTATTGAATTCTAGGATTATCAGAGATTGGTAGAGGAAAGGGGAGTGCTGGACAGTCCCCGGGCATGCACAGTCATTTCTTCATGCCTCCTCATGGGTCTCATGTGCAAACTCTGCGGTGGATGCCAGCAAGCTGCTTCTGTTCAACCCTAGCTGCCATATTGCTTCCAGGTGATTTCAGCCAGTTTTGTTATCTTACAAGCAGAGAGAGTTTCGGCGTTTCAGCAAGTTGTCTCTTTTCTTATCTGCCATTCTGCAAACTCAAGAATTTCTGTTAGTCATTAGTTTAACTCTTTGGGGCACGGTCTCAACAAGAAGTAATTTACGGAAATATATATTAAGGCAGATGTTACTTTTTTTTTCTTTTTTTTAAGACAAGAGTCTTGCTCTGTTGCCCAGGCTGGAGTGCAGTGGCATGATCTTGGCTCACTGCAACCTCTGCCTCCTGGGTTCAAGTGATTCTTGTGCCTCAGCCTCCCACAGAGCTGGTATTACAGATGCCCGCCACCATGCCCAGCTAATTTTTGTATTTTTAGCAGAGACGGGGTTTCATCATGTTGGCCAGGCTGGTCTCGAACTCCTGACCTCAGGTGATCCACCCGCCTTGGCCTCCCAAAGTGCTGGAATTACAGGCATGAGCCACAGCGCGCGGCCAGACATTACTATTTAAAAGGACGTAAAGCACTGCGGAGAAAGAGGCCTGAGGAGCTCGGAAAGAATTCAGAACATGGCACACCCGAACTCCAGGATGCTGAGGCGGGGGGTGCGACCAGCTTCTCAGCAGCACTCGGAACGGCCTGGAAGTGTGGCTCCTGGGTGTGCACCTGCAAGAAACACCAAGGAGCTTCCTGGCTCCCTGTCAGGGCCCCGAGTTCTCACATGAGGGCTGTGAAGAGAGAGTGTCTGAGAAACAACACTGGCCTGGTCCCTCTCACAGTTTCCCTCCCAGGGCATCCCTCATGGCCTCGGCACCACATGCTGAGCGGCTGAAGGAGGCTCCCAGGAGTGCACAGGCAGACTCTAGGAAGCCCAGAGCCGAGGGGACCCCAGGCAAGGAATGGCAACCAGGGGACCCAGTGCCGCCTGTCCTGAGTGTCCCACACTCCGCGAATGCACTAATGCAGCAAATGCGAAAGATGGCGGAGGGAGACTGGGTTCCATCAGGCGGTCACCCGGGTGCCAGCCATCCACCTACACTGCGAGCCAGCTGTCCACCCATTCAACTTCCTTCCCTGTCAGTTAGCATTTCTCCCAGGAAAAGTGGAGCAAATGGTATTCTGCTGGTGAAACTGGTTTGCAAATTGTCAACGCCAGCCAAGGAAAGTCCACAATTCACCCCTATGCTGCCCCTGGCATTTGAAGAGCGTTCCTGACGCAACAAACCAGTATAGGGCACCTCCATGGCCCCTGAACCTCTGGTCAGTGCAGGCGGGCTGGCATCTGCAGCTCGGCTTCTCAGCACCGCTGCTTGAAGGAGGTGGTGACGGTTCAGTTTGCTGAACATGGAGCAGGTTTATTTGCTGCTGGAATTTCCCAGGCACTTAGAGCTAAAATAATTGCATTTACATGGTATTTGTTTACAGAGAATTCCACTCATGTTTCATTGAGTGCCCTCCTTTTAACCCAGTGGCTGAACCACCACCCACCAGGCTCCTCTTCTTCAGTTAATGCTGTTTCCTCTTCCCTGAGTACAGTTTGGGTCCCATAAGATGGCATCAGGTACAGTGCAAGGGAATTTCAGTGTAGGGTAAGGGTCAAGAAGGTAGTCTACCATGTATTAGCTATGCAAACTCCGCCAACCACTTAACCCATCTGAACCTCAGTGTCCCCATCTGTAAAGTGGGGATAATAACTCTGCTAACTACCTCACAGGCTATTATGATAGTCACATTTTAAAATCATTGACAATACTCTAAGGCAAACCACTACTAAAACAAGTGGTCTGGAATTATTTCATCAATCTGCTTCTGGTATGACAGAGTCACTTTTATCAGACCAAACTCCCTGCCCAAAATAAGAAGAAACACTGGATAAAAGGCAAAGATCCCCGGAAGAAGGAAACTGCACTGAAGTGAACCTGACATTATGTGCTGCTTTCACCCTCCAGGTACTTAAAAATTCCTAAACAGCATGGAGTTGAGAGGATGAGAACCCAAGCAGAAACTGGCTACTATAAGTGAGAGAAGTTAAGCAGTTGCATTAGTCTCACAGGACTGAGGAATAAAAGTGGAGTTCAAGGTTATCAAGTCAGCTAAGAGCTGAGAAACTTAAGCAACAAGGGAGGGAAATGCAGGAAAGTGAGCCCAACCCTCTGTATCACTTATCTCCTCAAAATCATTGCTGATTTGCAAACAGTAGCCCAAAGGCTGAGAGAAAGCAAAAGTCAAGTGCCTGAAAAGCCAAGCAGAGCTTTGAGCACTCTCACTACGCTGTGGCAAAATTAGAGTTGGACCATCACATGTGAATAACAATAATCCAGAAATAGACTTGGACTTACAAAGACTGAAAATCACCTCAACGCAGCCCACTACCTGCCCCTAATCCAACTGCCTGTCATAAGCAAAAGTAAACCTTCTCTAGAGGAACACAACATCATTCATGACTGCACAATTCATGATCACAGTGTCCAGCATTCAGTTGAAAGTTACCAGACACACTGGACACAGCACTAAGATAAAAAATCCACAAGAGAATACTATTGTAGAAACAATTGAAATGTCCATCAACAACAGAATGAATAAATAAAATGTGGTATATTCATATAATGGGTTGATAGATAGCAATAAAAAACTGCTGCAGAGAATAGCATGGATAAATCTCAGGCATGATGCTAAGTTAACAAAGTCAGACACAAAGAGTTAATAGTATGGGATATATTTATAGAAAATCCAAATACACACAAAACTAATCCATGGTGACAGAGGTAAAAAAAAAATTGCTTATCTTTGAAGGAAATATCAGATACAAGGGACATGATGCAGACTTTGGGGTGCCAGAAACTTAAAACATCTTCATCTGTGTGATAATTATTTGGATATGGAGATACAATAGATATGTATACAGATATGCATGTGTGTGTGTGTGTGTGTAACAATTCATCAGGCTAAATACTTAGGATTACTATATACATTATACCTCATAAAAAAAAGTAAGAACTAGTCATTCTAAATAAATAAATAGGTCCAATACATGACTTTCAAAGCGGATTTGACATAGTTGAAGAGAGAATTAGAGAACTAGAAGATAAGTCCATAGAAAATTAAATACAGAAAGAGAAATACAAATAAAAATATAGAAAATCATGTTAAAAGAAATTTGGAGCAAGAAATATTTAACATGTGAGCAAAGAAAAAATAAAGTAACTACAATAAATATAAATTTATTAAATATATCAATTAAAAGACAGATGGATAAAAATACAAAGTCCAACTCTTTTATAAGAGACAGATCTTAAATATAAGGATACAGAGAATGTGAAAGTAAAAGGATTAAAAAAAGAAAAGATATACCATGCAATCACTAACCAATGGAAACACAGCAGAGCTACAATAACCAAATTAGACTTAAGAGAAAGAAACATCATGATCAGCCTGGCCAACATAGGAAACCATGTCTCTACTAAAAGTACAAAAAAATCAGCTGGGCATGGTGGTGGGTGTCTGTAATCCCAGCTACTCAGGAGGCTGAGGCACAAGAATCACTTGAACCCAGGAGGCAGAGGTTGCAGTAAGCCGGGATCACGCCACTGCACTCCAGCCTGGGAAACATAGCAAGACTCTGTCAAAAAAAAAACAAAAGAAAAAAAAAAGAAAGAAAGAAACATGAATAGAGATAACGAGGGATATTTCATAATAATAAAAGTGTCAACCCACCAGAAAGTTACGGCAATTCCTAATTTATATGCACCTAATAATATAGGCCTAAAATATGCAAATCAAATATTTATACAAAAAGAAAAATAGATGAATACACAACCAAAATGGGACATTTTAACAAATATCTCTCCAAAATGGACTGAATAAGCAGACAAAAATATCAGTAAACACATAGAAGATTTGAGCAACATGTTGAAATCTCAACAATTTCAAAGAATTTTCAATTTCAAAGAATAGAGATCATGTTCTCTATTTTCTGACTACAGTGGAATTAAGCTACAATTGTGGGAAAATTAAAATTCCCAAATACTCTTTTAAACAACCTGTGATTCAAAAAAGAAACGATAATGGAAATCAGAAATATTTTGAAATGAATGGACATGAAAATATAACGTATCAAAACATACAAACATATGAAATTAAAGCTGAAGCCATGCTTAGAGGGAAATTTTTATCAATTTAAATACACATAAGAGAAAAGAAGAAAGGCTTAAAACCAATTATCAAAGTCTCCATTTTAAGAAAACAGACAAAAACAGCAAACTAAACACAAAGAAAAAAAAAAAAACAAAGCTTAAGGGCTTATCCAGAAGACATTTGTGAATGTAACTTCTGTCTATTTTTTTGTATGACCTTTCCTGTGGTGCTGAAGCTTCTGTCTAATGGGGTATACCTGCAATGAAATTTACTGTAACCCACAATGTTTTGGAGAGATTTATTTCAGTAAAAAATACTGCCAGCTTAAACTGAAAAGGATAGAGATAGAACTAAATGAAAGGAGGTAGTTTGACCCCAAAACATATACTGACAAGAAGGCTGTGAAAACTACTCCACTCCAAACACACACTACTTTTCACCAAAAAAGAAAAGAAAAGTTGACTCGGGGTAGAACCAAGAGCTCAGAGAGCAGAATGAAGTGCTAGGAAGAGTCATTTCTGGGCCTCGAGACCTAATCAAGGAACTTCTAACATTTCCCCAGCTGGATTTCAGAATTGTTATGGACCAATGACTACTTTTTATCTCTCGTGTTTCCCTTTTACAAAAGGAACATCTATAATGGCAATATTATGCCTGTCCCACTGTGGTATATTACGCAGTGGGCAGACAATTTGTCTCTTTAGTTTCACAGGCCTGAAGATGGAGAAGCATTGTACAGCAGGAACTGTACTCGAAGAGCTTCATCCCAAAGACAGCAAACTTGGGGGTGTTTGACCCACGCATGGGAGGAAAGAGAAGGTGAATATAGCTACAGGGGTGTTTTAGACTGTTTGGGCTTCTATAACAAAATACCATAAACTGGATAGCTTAAAAACAACAGAAATTTACTTCTTGCAGCTCTGGAGGCTAGGAAGTCTGAGATCAAGGTACCAGCAGATTTGGTGTCTGATGAGCGCCCATTTTCTGGTTCATAGACAGTACCTTCTTTCTGTGTCCTCACATGATGGAAGGGGTGGGCTAGCTATCTGGGGCCTCTTTTATAAGGGCGCTAGTCTTCATGACCTAATCTCCTCCCAAAAGCCTACCTTCTAATACCATCGCCTTGTGGGTTATGATTTCAACATATGAATTTTGGAGTGACACAAACATTCAGACCATAGCAAAAGGGATTTGGGGTCAGGAAGATTTGGGGTTCTTTTTAAGGAAGATAGTTGAACCTACAGTCAAAGAAGAAAGTTCACTCTGCCTCTCAAGGGAGGAACTGAAAAGCTATTATGGCCGGGCACAATGGCTCGAGCCTGTAATCCCAGCAGTTTGGGAGGCTAAAGCAGGCAGATTACTTGAGGCCAGGAGTTTGAGACCTGCCTGACCAACATGGTGAAACCCCATCTCTACTAAAAATACAAGAATTAGCCAGGCGTGGTGGTGCATGCCTGTAATCCCAGCTACTTGGGAGGCTGAGACAGGAGAATCGCTTGAACCCAGGAGGCAGAGGTTGCAGTGAGCCGAGATCACACCACTGCACTCAAGCCTGGGCAACAGAGTGAGACTCTGTCTCAAAAAGAAAAAAGAAAAGTTATTCTGGCAGCTGGTATGGATACAGGAAAGATGAAAAAATGAGGCCAGACCTCATCTCTGAACTCCAAAATGGTACATCCTACTAACCTAGTCCATATTTTTCACTGAGTGTCTCAAAGGTACCTCAAATTCAGCATGTCCAAGACCAGGTCTCCAATGGTAACTTGCATCTCAGTGAACAACGAAACTCTATCCAGTGCATGAGGCAGAAATCTAGACCTCATCCTGATAGCTTCCTTTTCCCCACTACACATTATCCATCCAGTCAGTCACCAAGTTAAGGGGTTCTTTTTTTTTTTTCTTTTTCTTTTTTTTGAGACAGAGTCTTGCTCTGCCGCCCAGGCTGGAGTGCAGTGGCGCCATCTCTGCTTACTTCAAGCTCCGCCTCCTGGGTTCACACCATTCTCCTGCCTCAGCCTCCTGAGTAGCTGGGACTACAGGCGCCCGCCACCATGCCCGGCTAATTTTTTTGTATTTTTAGTAGACACGGGGTTTCACTGTGTTAGCCAGGATGGTCTCGATCTCGTGACCTCGTGATCCGCCTGCCTCGGCCTCCCAAAGTGCTGGGATTACAGGCGTGAGCCACTGAGCCCAGCCCAGAGGCTCTTAATTCTAACATCAGCCTCCTTCTACTCCTTCCCCTCCACCATTCGCCACCACCACAGTCCAAGCTGCCAGTATCAAGGCTGAACTCCAGCAATGGCCGGATTTTTAGCCTCCCTCAGACATCAAGGCCAGTTCCTGCAGTCAGAAGGCTCTTTCCAAAATGCAAGTCCCATGTAACTTTCCCTGCTTAAACCTGACCCAGCAATGCTCCATGGTCTCTATCTTCTGGCCTCTCCAGCCTCATTTTGCTCCTCTCTCTAGCCTTCTGCCCTCTAGCCTCACTGGCCTGTCTCCTCTCAGCCCCTGGAGTGGGTTGGGTGACTTCCCACCACAGGCCTCTGTACAAGCTACTCCTCTTCCTCCACTCTCCAACTTGCCCCTCTCCTATAGCAAACTCTCCCTGACAGATTTTGGCTAAATGCAGCTTCCCACAAGGAGCCCTCCCACTCTCACGTTGATGCTTGCCTCATTAAACAGCATCCTTTGCTTGGGGTGCCCCTTGATAAGCCCCAGGAAAGCAGGAGCCAGCTCCTAGCACAGGGGAAGGTGCATGGAGACAACAAATGCTTGTTGAATGACAATGAATCTCACTTAACCCTTGAAATAAACTTAAGCAGTGGACATTCTTGATCTCCCTCTGTAGATAAAGACACAGGCCCAAAAAAGTAAAGAGAAATGGCCAAGGTCACAGAGCTGGGGACAGGTCCCTCTCACTGAAAAGGAACAGAAAGTCTAATTCACTTCTGATTAACAAAGAGAAAAAAAAACTATTGGGAAAGTACATTTTACTTCAAAACTTATGATACAAAGAACAAATGGAGAAATAAAATGCTGTGACTGGGTTCCTTCTTGTTTAATACCTTTCCCCTTGTATTTTCTCTTTCTCTCTTCTGCCTAATTTTTCCCCTCTCCCTGCATTCAGTAGCTGACTTGTATCCCTTTAAATACTTCCCAAGGAAGCAGCCTGAACAGCCTTTCCCACAGATTTGGAAATGCTCTGCAATAAAAACGTCAAGGGTGAAATAAGACAATGCATTTTCTCAGCCCTACATCAGGCCAAATTACATAATAAAGGACCAACATCTGAACAATAAAACTCAGGATGAGAGTCACCTCTAACTTGCTGGAACCCTGGTTAAGGTCTGGATTAAATGGAGTGGGGGCTGGAGCTAAAGTTGTGATTCTCCAAGGACTTTCATACACGGGGCAAAAATCTGCTGGGCCCCTTCCCAATCTCCTCACTTACCTAGTCCCCACTCCGGCCAGAATGATACAAACCTTGCAGAGGCTCTGATGAACTTCCATCAGTTCTCAGTTGATTATTGAGAAATTGGCCTCTTGTGCTAGAATTAAAAGCCTGCATTGCTCCTGCTCGGAGTTCCTCCATCATAAGACAGATGCCCTTAGGCCCCAATATCCCTAGGGCTGTAGAAGCAATCCCCTTCCTGGCTTTCCTGTAGGTACCATGTACCTGCTAGACTAATCAGAGGTTTGTAACCACACACACCCCAAACAGGCCAGCTCAGGCCAGCAGCACAGCCAAATCCTGGGAGGCCAGGCAGCACTGGGCCAGTCCCCACTTGACAGTGTCAGGCCAGGCAGAGCCTGCAGGTCTAGATATCTCACACCCAGGCACAAGGTTGGTGTCCAGGGCTTTTCTCATCACTGTGTCTTTCATCACAGCAGGACCGACTTATGCTTCTGGTTGGTAGCTTTTTAAAGAATTTTCTTACTTAGGTGGAAGGACTGAAAGACTCCTCTCCCAAAGTACCGGAAAATCTCCCTTCTCTTCAAACACCAATTTGCACTTTGTTGCTCCCTCAATGACCAGCACACTTTTTCCCCTGGACTTTTATGATGTTAGAAGACAGTGCAAGTATCAGACATCAGCAGGATGGCCAGCTAGTGCTTCCTGGCACTTCCCCACACACCCCTAGAAAGGGAACAAAACAACAGATACCTGTATTTCCATTCCAGTGACTGAGAAGTTACAATGGAGAGCACCAGGGGAGTGGTGAAATCCCTGTGGGGCACAGAACCCCGGGATAGCACCCTAGAGAGGTGAGTGAGGTATCCTGCCTCTGCCACACTGTCTCCCCCACCAGGATCTGCTCAGAGTGAGGGGACTTCTTAGAACAAAAGCCAATGTGCCATTCCCAACCAACACCCTAGAACCCATTTACAAGGATGGGTTCCTACAAAAGCTGCCTTATAAAATTCAAAAAAGCAACTGTTCCATTAGATGTGCAGGTATGAATGTAGGGATATGAGAAACATGACACACGAAAAAGCAAGGAAACATGATATCCCCAAAGAAACACAGTAAGTATACAGTAACAGACCACAAAGAAAAGGATATTTATAAAGTACCTAAAAATAAATTCAAATAATGACCTTAAGGAAACTCAGTAACATACAAGAGAGTACAGACAAACAATTCAATAAGATCAGGAAAACAATTCACAATCTGAAAAAAAATTCAACTAACAAATAGATATCATAAAAAAATGACCAAAAAAAATTCTTGGAACTCAAAAATTCAATTAATGTAATAAAAAATACAGTTGAGAGCTTCAACAACAGACTAGATGAAGCAGAAAAGAATTTCTGAACTTAAAGACAGGTCTTTTGAAATAATCCAACCAGAGGGAAAAAACGAAACAATATTAAAAAATGAAGAAACTTACAAGACTTATGAGACACCATTAAATAAACAAATATTCACATGATAGGAATGCTACGGGGAGAAGAAATGGAGGAAAAAAGCACAGAAAACCTATTTAATAAAATTATAGCTGAAAACCTCCCAAGTCTTGGGAGAGACATAGATATCCAGATCTGAGAAGCTCAAAGATGCCCAATAAAACTCAACCAAAAATTATCCTCTTTGAGGCATATTATAGTCAAAGTCAAAGAGGGAATTCTAAAAGCCGCAAGAGAGAAGCATCAATTCACAAATAAGGAAATTTCCATTAGACTGTCAGCAGATTTCTCAGCAGAAACCTTTCAAGCTAGGAGAGAATGGGATAATATATTCAAAGTGTTTAAAGAAAAAAAAAAAACTGTCAGCCAAGAATACTATATCTATAAAAGCTGTCTTTCAGTAATGAAGGAGAAATAAAAAACTTCCCAGACAAGCAAAAACTGAGGGAATTCTTCACCACCCAACTGGCCTTACAAAGAATGCTTAAGGGAATGCTATACCTAAAAACAAAGAGACAATAATTACTATTGTTAAAACACATGAAATCATAAAACTCACCAGTATAGGTAAATCTATCATACTTAGAATACCCCAGTGCTGTAATGATGCTATGTAAATCTTTCAATCCTCTAGTTTGATATTTAAAAATAAAAAAGGTCAAAAACATCAACTACAAAAGATAAAGATGTAGATTAAGGCAACTAAAATACAAATTGTAGGAGGATGGGGGAAAGTCTAGAGTACTTTCATATCACCAAACTTAAGTTGTTAGCAGCTTAAAATAGTGTATTATATCACGAGGCACAGTGGCTCATGCCTGTAATTGCAGCACTTTGGGAGGCTGAGGCAGGAGGATCACTTGGGCCCAGGAGTTCAAGAACAGCCTGGGCAACAAAGTGAGACTATGTCTTTACAAAAAATGATCCAGGCATGGTGGCATGGGCCCATAGTCCCAGCTACTCAGGAGGCTGATGCAGGAGGATCTCTTGAGTCCTGGGAGATCAACCTGGGCAAGAGAGCAAGACCTTGTCTCAAAAAAAAAAAAAAAAAAAGTGTACTGTAACTACAAGACTGTTTATGTTAGACCCATGATAACTACAAAGAAAAAAATTACAGCAGATACCCAGATGAGAAAGAGAAAGAAAACAAACCTTAACACCAAAAAACCCACCAAACTACAGCTGTAAACAAAAAGAGAAGGACAAAGGTCTACAAAACAACCAGGAAACAATTAATAAAATGGTAGGAGTAAGTCTTTTTCTACCAATAATAACTTTGAATATAAACAGATTAATTCTACAGCTAAAAGATATAAAGTGGTTGAATTGATTTTTTTAAAACAGATCCATCTATATGCTGCCTACAAGAGACTCCCCTCACTACTAAAGACAAACAGACTAAAAGTGAAGACATGGAAAAAGATATTCCATGCAAACATAAACCAAAAACAAACAGGAACAGCCATATTGATAATCAGACAAAATAGACTTTAAGTCAAAAACTGTAAAAAGAGCAAAAGAAGGTCACTATAAAATAATAAAGGAAGCAATTCATTAAGAGGATATAACAACTATAAATATATATGCACCAAATATCACAGCATCCAAATATATAAGCAATGATTATTAGATCTAAAGGGAGAGATAGTCTACCACAAAAAATAGTAGGGAACTTCAGGGTTCCACTTTCAGCAGTGAATGCAGATCATCTAGACAGAAAATCAACAACAACAAAAAGTTGAACTTATACCACAGACCAAATAAACCTAACAGACATTTACAAAACATTTCATCTGACATCCGACAAAATACACCTTCTTTTCAACTGTACGTGGAATGTTCTTCAGGATAGATCATATGTTAGGCTACAAAACAAATCTTAAACTTAACAAAATAGAGATCTTATCAAGTAGTTCTTCAGACCATAATAGAAGTCAATGACAAGGAAAACTAGAAGTCAACAAGAAGAAAAATTTCAGTAGTCTTACAAGCACATGGAAATTTAACAACATGCTCCTAAATAACCAACGGGTTAATAAATAAATGAAAAAGGAAATTTTTAAACTCCCTGAGATCCAAGGTGGGAGGATCACTTAAGACCAGGAGTTTGAGACCAGCCTAGGCAACATAGTGAGACATTGTCTCTATAAGCAATTTTTTAAAAATAGCTAGGCATGGTAGCACATGGGAGGCTGAGGCAGGAGGATCACTTGAGCCCAGGAGTTCAAGGTTACAGAGAGCTATGATTGTGCCACTGTACTCCAGCCTGGGCAACAAAGCAAAACCCTGTCTGTAAAAAACAAAAACAAATTATAATAATTAAAATTCCTTAAGACAAATGAGAATAGAAACACATCATTCCAAAACCTATGGCACACAGCAAAAGCAGTTCTAAGAGGGAAGTTCATAGTGATAAACTTGTGTATCAAAAAAGAAGAAATATTTCTAATAAATGACCTGCCATGAACATCTAGGAACTAGAGAAGAACAAACTAAACCCAAGATTGGTAGAAGGAAGGAAATAATAAAGCTTAGAACAGAAATAAAATAGAGTGTAAAAAAAGGACCAATTCAAAAGATCAATGAAATAAAAAGTTCGTTTCTTTGAAAAGATAAACCATATCAACAAACCTTTAGCTAGGCTAAGAATAAAAGATGATAGAAACAAATATATAAAATCAGAAATAAAAAAAGAGACATTACAATTAATATCACAGAAATATAAAGGATCATAAGAGACTATTATGAACACATATACAACAAAAAATTTGTAAACAAAAAAGAAATGAATACATTCCTGATATAACCTATCAAGATTAAATTATGAAGAATAGGAAATTTTAACAGACCAGTAACAGGTAAGAAAATTGAATCAGTAATAAAAAGTCTTCCATGAAAAAAATAAGCAAGTTTTTTAAAAAGCCCAGGACCTGATGGCTTCACTGCTGAATTCTACCAAATATTTAATGAAGAACTAATACCAATTCTGCTCAAAATATTCCAGAAAATTGAATAGGGGGGAAAACTTGCGAACTAATTATATGAGGCCAGCATTACTCTGATTCCAAAACCAGATAAGAACACAACAAAAAAGAAAACCACAGGCCAATATCTCTGAGGAACATAGATGCAAAAATTCTCAAAAAGACACTAGCAAACTAAATTGAAAGGTACATTTAAAAGATCATTATGATCAAGTGGGATTCATCCCAGGAACTTGAGGATGGTTCAACATATGCAAATCAATACATGTGATATACTACATTAACCAAATAAGGCAACAAAATGATCATTTCAATAAACACGGAGCATTTGAAAATCCAACATTCCTTTATGATAAACACTCTTAGCAAATTAGGTATAGAAGATATATATACCTTGAAACAATAAATACCATTTATGACAAATCTACAGTTAACATCATACCAACTGGGGAAAAGATAAAATCTTTGCCTCTAAGATCAGGAAAAACAAGGATGCCCATTTTCACCACTCCTATTCCACACAGAACTGTAAGTCCTAGGAAAAGCAATTAGGCAAGAGAAAGAAATAAAAGACAATCTCTATGGAGTCTAAAAGATACTGCTTGAAATCTAAGGTCCTTTTTAGTATCAGTGACAAGGCAACATTGGATGTAGGGCTTCCCCTGAGATGACCATCTCCCAAACTAAGATCAAGAAAAGCAATGCCTCCAACTCCCCAGAGCGTCAGGGAAGGCCACGTGAGTAGGTCAAATCTTCATCTCCACCTGGCAGTAAAAGGTGGCCCTTCCCCTCCCCACTGGGTTTGTGTCAAAGGAAGCACAGTAAAGCCTAAATGTCTACCACTCCCCTACCCAGGAGTAGTAAAACATCTTTCTTCATCCTTCTGGGTGTCAACAGAGGCCAAGAGGGGAATTTGGACTTCCACTCCTCCTGACACCTTCTTTTTTTTTTTTTTTTGAGACGGAGTCTTGCTCTGTCACCCAGGCTGGAGTGCAGTGGCCGGATCTCAGCTCACTGCAAGCTCCGCCTCCCGGGTTTACGCCATTCTCCTGCCTCAGCCTCCCGAATAGCTGGGACTACAGGCGCCCGCCACCTCGCCCGGCTAGTTTTTTTGTATTTTGTAGTAGAGACGGGGTTTCACCGTGTTAGCCGGGATGGTCTCTCGATCTCCTGACCTCGTGATCCGCCCGTCTCGGCCTCCCAAAGTGCTGGGATTACAGGCTTGAGCCACCGCGCCCGGCCCTGACACCTTCTTAAGTGACAAAGTGGCAGAGGAAGCTTGTAAAGACAGGAGATTTAAATAAGATCCTGAATACCCAAAATGTCCAGGATACAACTGAAATTCACTTGTCATACCAAGAACCAGGAAAATAATCAACTTGAATGGAAAAAAAAACAGTAAATAGACACCAATATCAAGATGACACACACACATGGGAACTACATGATGAAGGTTTTTTAATTTGTTAATTAATTTTATTTATGTATTTATTTATTTTTTGAGACAGAGTCTCGCTCTGTCACCAGGCTGGAGTGCAGTGGCACGACCTCGGCTCACTGCAACCTCTGCCTCCTGGGTTCAATAAATTCTCCTGCCTCCACCTCCTGAGTAGCTAGGACTACAGGCATCTGCCACCACCACACCCAGCTATTTTTTTTTTTGTATTTTTAGAAGAGACAGGGTTTCACCGTGTTAGCCAGGATGCTATCGATCTCCTGACCTCATCATCTGCCTGCCTGCCTCAGCCTCCCTAAGTGTTGAGATTACAGGCGTGGCCACTGCACCCAGCCAATTAATTTCATTTTTAATTGACAAATAATAATTGCACATATTCATGGGGTACATAGTGATGTTTCAATACATATAATGTGATCAGAATAACATACATAAAAGATAAACATCAAATGTTTATCTTTTTTTGTGTTAATAATATTCAATATCTTGATGAATATTTTAAAGCAGCCATCATAAAAATGCTTCAACAAGGAATTGGAAACACACTGGACATAAATTTAAAAAAAAAATAGAAAGCCTTGGTAAAGACATGGAAATATGAAAAAGAAACAAATGGAAATATTAGAACTAAAGAATACAGTAACCAAAACAAAGACAAAAACTCACTGAATAGGTTCCACAACAGAACGGGGAAGACAGAGGAAGGAATCCGTGAACTGAAAGAGAGAACAATACAATCAATCTAAACAACAGAGAAAAAAAAACTGACTGAAAAACGAACAGAGCCTCAGGGACCTGTGGGATTATAACAAAAGATATAACATTTATGTCATGAGAGTCCTGGGAAAAGAAGAGAAAAAGGGAGAGACTGAAAAAGTACTCAAAGAAATAATGGCTGAAATTTCTCAAATTTGGCAAAAAACACAAACTTATAGATACAAGAAGCTGAGCAAATGCTAAATAGGATAACTTCAAAGACATTCACATCAAAGATAATCATAATGAAACTCCTGAGAACTATGAACAAAGAAAAATCTTGAAAGCATTAAGAGATAATTGGACGGGCGCAGTGGCTCATGCCTGTCATCCCAGCACTTTGGGAGGCCAAGGCAGGTGGATCACCTGAGGTTGGGAGTTCGAGACCAGCCTGACGAACATGGAACAACCCTATCTCTACTAAAAATACAAAATTACCCGGGCATGGTGGCGCATGCCTGTAATCCCAGTTACTTGGGAGGCTAAGGCATGAGAATTGCTCAAGGTGGAGGTTGCGGTGAGCCGAGATCATGCCATTGTACTCCAGCCCGGGCAAGAGCAAAACTCCCTCTCAAGAAAAAAAAAAAAAAAAAAAAAAAAAAAAAAGGATAATCAACATCTTACCTGTGTGAAAGAAGCAATTCAAATGACAGTAGATTGTTCATGAGAAACCATGGAAGCCAGAAGGAAATGGCACAAAACTTTTCAAATTCTGAAAGAAAAGAACTGTCAGTGAAGATATCCCTCAGAAATGAAGGGGGTGATCAAGACCTTCTTGGACTCAAAAAAACTAAGAAAATTTGGCACCAGAAGACCTGGCCTAAAAGAACGCTTAAGGAAGCTCTTGAAATGGAAAGGAAATGATAAAAGAAGGAATCTTGAAACATCAGGAATGAAAACAGAACAATAAGAAGAATAAAAACAAAATGGGTAAATACAAGAAATCAGGCTTTAGGAAAACATTTTACAAAACATGTATGTTTTTTCAGGCCATTGCAATGGTTACTATCAACAGATGCATGGATAATGAGTACTTGGAAAATCACTAATTCTTTTTAGGTTGTTTGAAAAAGCTAATTTAGAAGGGGTTTATTTAGGTTTTGTAAAGAAAAAAATGTCTTCCTGATTACTTTGTTTGCTTTTCAAAATATCATCATCCTTATTTATGAGTCAAATTTCTCACAGAGATCATTACATACTCATAAAAACTCAAATTTTATTCCTGAGCTTATTCCAAATACAGTTTCCAGATTTAGCAAATAAAAAATACAGGAGGCCCAGTTAAATTTAAATATTGCATGGGACATAATTATAATAAAATGTACGGTTTATCTGAAAGTCAAATTTAAGTGGGCATCATTTAATCCTACAGGATTTCCTGTAGGATTTAAATCATCAGCATCTATAGAACAGAAGCTCTTCCTGATTAGACAGAACAACTCTTCTGGAACCTCCTCCTCTCTCAACAAGCCCTGCCAAGGGACCGTCCATCCTACTATCATCAGTGTTGGACAATAAATAAAAGTCCATCTTCAGAAATGCCTCATTGACATGATCCAGTGGTTTGAATGTATGTGCCTCCCCACCAAAAATTCATATATTGGAACCTAAGACCCAAAGTGATGATATTAAGAGGTGGGGTCTTTAGAAGGTGATTCAGTCATGAGGTCTCCCTCCCTCCCTTATAAAAGGGCTCCAGGGCTGAGCACAGTGGCTCATGCCTGTAATCTCAGCCAAGAGGCTGGGAGGCTGAGGCAGGAGGATTGCTTGAGCCCAGGAGTTTGAGACCAGCCTTGGCAACATAGTGAGACCCCATATCCACACTCACAAATAATTATTTTTAATTATGCTGGTGTGGAGGCACATGCCAGTAGTCCCAGCTCCTCAGCAGGGCGGAGGTGGCGGGGATCACTTCAGCCTGGGAAGTCAAGGCTGCAGTGAGCTGTGACTGCACCACTGCACTCCAGCCTGGGTGACAGAGTGAGATTCTGTCTCCAGAAGAAAAAATAGGGCGGTGGCTCCAGCAAACTAGTTAAGCCCTTTGCCCTTCCTCCCCCTCTGCCATGTGAGGACACAGAAACGAGGTGCCATGGTAGAAGCAGAGGCCAGGCCCTCACCAGCCACGGAACCTGCCAGTGCCTTGATCTTGAACTCCCCAGCCTCCAGGACTATGAAAAATAGCTTTCTATGATTTTTAATTACCTAGTCTCAGGGACTGTGTTACAGCAGCAGGAATGGACTAAGACACATAGATGAGGATATTGTGGGGGCTTTTTTAAAGTTTTAACTCAGAAAGGTAAAACTTACCTGCTCCTAGTGGCCTTAAGAAGTAGGAGGCTTCAGAGCTACTCAGGCAGAGATCAGCTACGGGTCTCTGCACAAGAAGGACCCACTACCCCCACCCCAGCACACCTCCCTACCCTGGCTGTTGACCTACACTCGTTCACTGATCACCTCTGCCGGCCCCTCCAGGCATGAAGATGACAAACCTGTACTCAGACCCTTCCCACAAATGTTTGTTGCTAGGCATGTCTAAGATTACAGGCCTCTGGCGAGAGACTGGGGTGCGGTCACCACTCAGCTGGGAGGGGAGGGAAAGGCTTCCTGACAGAAGCAGCATCTTAAGTGGAGCATCCAAGAGAGAGGACGGGCCCCGCAGAGCTGTGCAACGAGCAGGCCGTGTGGTCAGGGGAAGCGCACAGCTCCCTATGGCTGGGGCCAGGAGAGAGGGCACAGGGCTGGGTGGCCACAGCGATGGGTTGGGAAGGTGAGGGCCAGTGGATTGGCAACCCTTCTCAGGAAGGTTCCCCAGTCTCTCCCCAAGTCCTCCATCCTGTTGTTACCTGGTTACTGGGACATCAAATGTGGTTTGCACACCTGGAATTCCGGTTGGGTTTTACAAGCCATGAAATGTGAGCTCTCAGTGCAGCACAACCTCTCCCGCCCAGGCCCCTTGGTCCTCTAGAGCCGCCCTGGAGCCCAGAGCTCACCACAGCTTGGCTCAGAGCCCAACTGCGCCTTCTGACACAGTGTGGATATCCCATTTGGGATTTCAAATCCATAAATGCACATTTTCTAAAAACCCCTTCCCAGGGATGCTGGATGGCCAGACTCCCAGATACAAGACCTGAAGAGAAAGCAGCCTGGGAGAGCCACAGGCAGCCCAGAGCACGTGGATGGCAGGGTCTCTGCAATGGGCTCCTCTCAGCCCAGGGCACGCGGATGGCTGGGTCTGTGCAATGGGCTCCTCTCAGCCCAGGGCACGCGGATGGCTGGGTCTGTGCAATGGGCTCCTCTCAGCCCAGGGCACGCGGATGGCTGGGTCTCTGCAATGGGCTCCTCTCAGCCTGGGGCACGCAGATGGCAGGGTCTCTGCAATGGGCTCCCCAGAGGCTATTTTAGTCTACAAAATAAATTCATTTTTGTTGAAAAACATCATTTACTCATTCCTTCACTGACTGGCATTGATAAAACACCTACAATGGGAAGGTTCTGAGAGGGACAAGGACACACAGCAAACAAACAGGCTGCCTCATTCCAAACCCAGGCCGCCTGCTTCTGTAGAAAGCATCCGTTACTCTTCTAATCCACTCTATCTTAGTTCCTCAACGAACAGGCTCCTCTTCCGCTCAGAAGGCACAGGGCACGGCATGAGAAAGGCCCTGGGCTCGGTCCTGGCACCGCCAGGGCAGGGGGGCCACCACAGCCAGCTGTGTCTCCTCACCTCCCCGAGCCTCAGTGTCTACAGCGAAAGCCGAGGCTGAGCTAGACTCCACTGGCCGCTCAGGGTCTGAAGATCAAAGCCGGAATACATTGGAACTCAGGTTTCCAACTGATAATCTAATCTTCAGGGGACCCACCTTGTGTATAAAGTTCTCTTTCCTGTAGGAAACAGTCAAAGAATAGCTTAAATACCCGAGGCCTTGATTCCGTTAGGCCTGAAACATCTCCCGACCTCCACCAACAGAAGTTGGAGTACCTCAAGGTCACAGAGTGCTTCTCTCCTAATTTTTTAAATGTACATGAAAGTGAGTCATACAAGAAAAGCCTGCTGGGACCGTCCAGGCCATGCACTGTGTGGAAGAGGCAACTGCGTGATAGAAATCCTGCATTTCTGCAATGCCGAGAGACACACGGGTCCGCATTTTACCACCTCTGATGCCAGGGCGCGTCACACCAGCAACGGTGGTGTCAGCTGTGATTGGCGTAGTCAGTGATGTCATTTATCAACACTGGTATCCTGGATGCAGTGAAGCGTGGGCCAGACATGATGCTCCGCGTCTGAGCTGCATTGTGTCATTTATCCCTCACAACATCCCACAAAGGACATTGCATCGGCAGCCCCACTTTGCAGATGAGGAAACAAGCTCAGTCAGCTACACTCAGCTACACAACGCTCCTAAGGCCCCTCCACTAGGGCATATTAGTGCCATAATCTTAGCCCCGCTGGCTCCGAAGCCTCAAGCTCTAACGAGGATGCCATAGCACCACCCTCATTCAGGGTCCTCGGTGTGGCGGGGAGCGGGGAGAGAGGAGGAGAAAGAGCCACGACGACCAGTGCTCACTGAGCGTCTCTTAAGACACAGGCATTGGCCGGGCGCGGTGGCTCAAGCCTGTAATCCCAGCACTTTGGGAGGCCGAGACGGGTGGATCACAAGGTCAGGAGATCGAGACCATCCTGGCTAACATGGTGAAACCCCATCTCTACTAAAAAATACAAAAAACTCCATCCTGGCTAACATGGTGAAACCCCATCTCTACTAAAAAATACAAAAAACTAGCCGGGCGAGGTGACGGGCGCCTGTAGTCCCAGCTACTCGGGAGGCTGAGGCAGGAGAATGGCGTAAACCCGGGAGGCGGAGCTTGCAGTGAGCTGAGATCCGGCCACTGCACTCCAGCCTGGGCGACAGAGCAAGACTCCGTCTCAAAAAAAAAAAAAAAAAAAAAAAAAAAGACACAGGCATCGTAAGGCGCCTGCCTGCTGGCCCATCCAGCTGTCCTAACAACCCTACCAGGCGGGCACTATTATGCTCCCCATATTGAAATGAAATTAAGAAAACAACCCCATTTACAATAGCATTAAAAGGAATAAAATACTTAGAAATAAATTTAACAAAAAAGAGCAAGACATGCATCCCCAAAACTATAAAACATTACTGAAAGAAATTAAAGAAGACCTAAATAAACTGGAAGATATCTTGGGATAATGAATTATTAGACTTAATATTGTTAAGATGGAAATATTCCCCCTAACAATCAATGGATTCAACACAATTACTATAAAAACCCAAGAAATTGACAAGCTGATTCTAAAATTCATATGGTAATGTAAGAAACCCAAAATAGCCAAAATGATCTTAAAAAACAACAAACTTGTAGTACTCATGCTTCGTGGTTTCAAAACTTATTACAAAACAACAGTAATCAAGACAGTGTTGGCCGGGCGCGGTGGCTCACGCCTGTAATCCCAGCACTTTGGGAGGCCGAGGCGGGCGAATCACAAGGTCAGGAGACCGAGACCACGGTGACACCCTGTCTCTACTAAAAATACAAAAAATGAGCCGGGCGAGGTGGCGGGCGCCTGTAGTCCCAGCTACTCGGGAGGCTGGGGCAGGAGAATGGCGTGAACCCAGGAGGCGGAGCTTGCAGTGAGCCAGGATCGCACCACTGCACTCCAGCTTGGGCGACAGAGCAAGACTCCGTCTCAAAAAAAAAAAAAAAAAAAAACAGTGTTGTATTGCCATAAGGTTAAAAATATATCAATAGAATTGAGAGTCCAAAATAAACTCTTATATTAATGGTCAATTGATGTTTTTTGTTTTGTTTTGTTTTGTTTTTAAATGGAGTGTCCCTCTGTCGCCAGGGTGGAGTGCAGTAGTGCACTCTTGGCTCACTACAACCTCCACCTCCCAGGTTCAAGCAATTATCCTGCCTCAGTCTCCCAAGTAGCTGGGATTACAGGCACCCATCACCACCCTCGGCTAATTTTTGTATTTTCAGTAGAGATGGGGTTTCACCATGTTGGCCAGGCTGGTCTCAAATTCCTGACCTCAGGTGATCCACCTAGCTCGGCCTCCCAAAGTGCTGGGATTACAGGCTTGAGCCACCATACCCAGCCATGGTCAACTGATTTTTGACAAGGGTGCCAAGACAACTCAATGGGGGAAAGAATAGACTATTCAACAAAAATAGTTGCTTGGACAACTAGATATCTGCATACAAAAGAATGAAGTTAGGCCCCCTACCTTATACCATATATACACATTAACTCAGAGTGGATCAAAGACATAAAATGTAACAGATACTAAAAGACTTGGAAGCAAGCATGGGAGTAAATCTTCATGATCTTGGATCGAGCAATGGATTCTCAGATCTGACACCAAAAGCACAAGTAAAAGAGAAAAATAGACAAATTGGACTTCTTCAAAATTAAATGCTTTTGTGCTTCAAAGAACATCATGAAGAAAGTTAAAAGAAAACCTACAGAATGGGAGAAAATATTTGCAAATCAAGTATCTGATAAGAGAATCATATCCAAAATATATAAAGACCTCTTCTAAGTCAAGAATAAAAAGACAACTCAATTTTAAAATGTGCAAAGGATCTAAACATACATTTCTCAAAGAACATATATAAACATCCAAAGAGCACATGAAAAGATGTGTGGTAGTATCACTCACTAGGGAAATGCAAATGAAAACCACAGTGAGATACCAATTCATCTTCACTAGGGTGACTAAAATAGAAAAGACAGACAATAACAAGTGTTAGCAAGAATGTAGGGCAATCAAAACCCTTGTGCATTGACAGTGGGAATATAAAACAGTTCAGCCACTAAGAAAATCAGTTCAGCAGTTCCTCAAAAATTAAACATTGAGTTAATGTATGACTCAGCAATTCCATTCCCAGGTATATACCGAAGAAAACTGAAAACATGTATCTATAGAAAACTTTGTACCCAACATAGAAGCCTTATTCACAATAACCAAAAAATAGAAACAACCCAAATGTTCATGGATAGATAAATGGATAAACAAAATGTAGTGCGTCCACACAGTAGAATATTATTTGTCCATGAAAAGGAAGGAAATTCTGACACATGCTACAACATAGGCGAACCTTAAAAACATCATGCTAAGTGAAAGAAGCCACTCACAAAAGGCCACATATTATATGATTCCATTTACATGAGTATAAATGGGATAGGTAAATCCATAAACACTGAAAGCAAATTAGTTGTTGCCAGGCCTGGCAGGGACAGAACTGGGGAGTGAGTGCAAATAGGTATGAAGTTTTTTGTCGGAGGTGATGGAAATGTTCTGGAATTAAGATAGTGGTGATCAACGCACAACTTTGTGGATATGCTAAAAATTGTTACACTTTTAAATAGCACACTTTAAAATGGTGAACTTTATGGTGTGTGATTAGATCTCCACAAAGGCATATAATTCTCTGCCACTGATGGCATGGCCTTGCTCAAGAACTCTGGAGGTGGTCCAGGCATGGTGGCTCACACCTGTAATCCCGGCGCTTTGGGAGGCCAAGGCAGGAAGATCACTTGAGGCCAGGAGTTCGAGATGAACCTGAGCAACATAGTAAGATCCTGTCTCTGCTAAAAACAAAAAATTTAAAAATTAGCCAGATGTGGTGGTGAGCAACTATAGTCCTAGCTTTCTGGGAAGCTGAAGCAGGAGGATCGCTTGAGCCCAGAAGTTCAAGGCTGCAGTGAGCTATGATCGTGCCACTGCATTCTAGCCTGGGTGGTAGAGTAAGACCCTGACTCACAAAAAAAAAAAAAAAAAAAAAAACCCCACAAAAAACAACAACAACAAAAAAAACCTCTGGGGGTGGGAGGTGCTGTACTGTGTGTCTTGTACTGTGGCTTCGTCTTGTCCAAGACTCCTCAAAATATTTGTGTATGTCCTTTACCCCAGTGCAGTACTCACTTAGTGGACACTGATCCTTTTGAGGAATGGCTGGCAAAACCAAGACTGCCTTGATCCCCAACAGCTGTCACTTGTCCACTGACTCAAGTCCCATCACAGTCCTCCCTCCCCCACCAGCCCACCCCTGACAGTGTAACTGGAACAGTATTTCTGAAATACAGATTGGGCCGCATTACTCCCTTTCTTGAAGCCCTCCAGTTGTTCCCCATAACCAGTCCTAGTTAAATGGCCTCATATTAGAATCCACTGGGAAGGTTTCTAAAACTATTGAGGCTCAAGTTCAGCTCCCAGAAATTCTGATTTTACGGCTGTGGTCAGCAGATAAGAGACTCCGGGGATGTCCACATCCTAATTCACAGAAGCTGTGATTATGTTGTGCTAACTGGGGTTGCTGATGGAATCAGTGTGGCTATTCAGCTGCCCTTAAGAGAGGGAGATCATCCTGGATGATCTGGTTGGCCTAGTATCATCACAGGGTCCTGAAAAGTATAGGAGGGCGGCAGAGTGGAGGTCAGAGTGATGTGCTGTGGGGAGGACCCCCAGCCAGGACTTTGTTGCTGGCTGTGAAGATGGAGGAGGGGGCTACAAGGCAAAAAATGTGGGCAGACTCCAGAAGCTGGAGAAGGCAAAGAAATGGAGTCTCCCCTGGCGTTTCCAGAAAACACACGGCTCTGCCCACATCTCGATTTTGGCCCAGTGAGGCTCATGTGGGGCTTCTGACCTACAGATCTATAAAATAACAAACCTGTGTTGTTTTAAACCACAAAGCTTGTGTCATCTGTTAATAACAATAGGAAACTAACACACAGTTGATCCAGACAATGCCCGGACAACAGGAGTTTTTTAACACACCTCAGTCACTGTGCAGCCAGAATTAAGAACCACTGACCAAGGGCAATATTCCTCAGCTTTCAGCATCCACACAGACTTCTCATTTTAAATAGACATTTTTAATGATCACACATTTTTATAAATAAAGCATTTCTTCATTACTGTCAACCACCTCACTTTCACGTCTGAGAGGGATGAAGGGATGACCTTTCTGCGCCCTTCACCAAAGCGTCTGTGTCTGGTTCAGTGATGGCTAAGTCCAGCTAAAGCACAAGTCTCACTGCCAGGCAGTTTCTTTCCTTATCCTTTTTTATTCCTTTGTTTAAACTAAATCAGAAAATTTTAGCCTACCATTACAGGTTTTCAGAAATGACACCCATCTGTGAGACGTTCTGAACATTTGGATCAAACGTGAATGCTAAACCTTTGGAGCTATCCCTGAGGAAGACTTACAGCGCCATCAGACACCACACCGGCCCCCCTCGCAGCCTGACTGGGACAGAGCGGATCAGGAGAATGGCAGCAGATGGACTCCTTGTTCACTCTTTGTAGCATTTCACTCTAGAAAATATTTTCTTCATGTTCTGCAGCCGCATTTGGACATGATTTTGAAAATATGCCAATAACATCAATTTCTCCAACAAAAGGCAGTGAGTTGGAAAGAACCCTTGTACGAAATCCTGGTACTAGCCAGGCATGGTGGCTCACACCTGTAATCCCAGGACTTTGGAGGCTGAGGCAGGTGGATTACTTGAGGCCAGGAGTTTGACACCAGCCTGGTCAACATGGCAAAACCCCATCTCTACTAAAAACACAAAAATTGGCCGGGCGTAGTGGCTCACATCTGTAATCCCAGTTACTCAGGAGGCTGAGTATCACTTGAATCCGGGAGGCAGACACTGCAGTGAACTGAGATTGCGCCACTGCACTCCAACCTGGGTGACAGAGTGAGACCTGTCTCAAAAAAAAAAAAAAAAAAAAAATCCCGTTACCTGACATCACCACCAACTGTGTTCTCTCGCCTTGAAACAGAAGGTTCACGCCACTCCAGGTACTGGATCCATCAGTGAGGCACACCCCAGGAACAAGCCACATGGCTCTTACTGCTTATTTGATTGTGTGACTGAAACTTGAACTCAGAAATGATCTACACTTAACAAGGTTGAGAGACGCTGGAGTTTTCCTAGTGTGGAGGAGGGATTCCAGAGGCGTAGGGAGATGGGAATGTTGGACTGGGTTTAACATGTGTGACCCGCACACCTATCTCTCAACTACACACTGCAAGAAGGCCCCAAAGCACTCCTGCTTTCACTTGGGCACCGAGAAATGCCTGGGAGCACCTGCACCCCTGAGAAGCTTTACAACTGCTCTCCTTGGCAGGCAGGTGCGATGGTGGGGACGCTGCCACTGAGCTGGGCTCTCTGATTTCAATGGGAATGATAGGGTTCCAGAGGAGCAGAGACCAAATGCCAGTACTTGACCAGCAAAGACCAGGGTGCTACGTCTGCCAAGGGAGGGAGCAGACACACGCCGGGGATCAAAACACCTTGGTCCACAGGGCTCTTTGCCAGTGGCTAATTGAACATGGTGTCCCTAGGAATACAAGAGGACTGACTGATGGGAAAAAGAACAAAACTTTAGGTCTGGGAGCCAAAAACCTGACTGGAGTCACAACTGTGGATAGCAACAGCCTCTGTCCCGGTTCCCAGACCTAGCTCAATTCACAGGCCAAGATTCTTGAAAGGAAGACTGGGTCCCCTGAGGAAGAAGCCTGTAACACTGCTTCAAGCACATGACACGCCTCCTCCTCCAGCCTGCAGATCCGTTCCCCAGTGCTCTGCTGGGACCCGGGAGCACACCTTCCTTGCCAGCTGGCACAGGGCTGATGAGCCTGTCGGTGGGCGGCTCTGGAGGGACACTGGTAAGAGGAAGGGGTTTCTCTTCCTAGTTCCACTGTGCTTTCCTTCCTTCCAACTCCCTTCGCACTCGCAGGTATGCGGGACGCCAGTGGGGCTCACCTCCAGCAGGTTTCAGCAGCACCCAACAGGGAGCATCCTGGCTGAGTTCTGCGGCTGTCCCAGCTAGCTTCCCAAAAAGTTCAGCTGCCCCACAGGCAGCCGTCCAGCATTTCCCCAGGAGCCCAGCCTTCTCCAGCTTCCCAGCAAGTCCAAAAGCATCCCCTGCAAGCAGCTATCCTGCAAATGTCTTTGGCATCCCAGCAAGTAACTTCCTGCCCACAGCTTTACCCTACCAAACATGAAGCCCTGGCCCAGGGCAACCCAGTGAACTTCTCCACCCTGGACTAGGCTGCTTTCGATTATTCACTCTGCCCTTGAGAGTGGCTGAGGGACACAGGTCTAGAGGTCCTGAGCATTTCTGTGCACTGTCATCCCACAGAGCAGCTACTGAACATGCGTGAATGCCTGGTTAGAAGGGGCACCTCCCTAGGTTTGCTGCAGTCTCCCCAACTCCCAACGATTCAGGCCTAGTATTTCTGCACTATAACTCCTACATGGCCCCAGCAGGTCTTACCATCAATGGCACCGCCCACCAGCTTCCCTGCTTCAGGGCACGTGGCTCCTGGCGGTCCCAGGGAAAAGCTTCCCCACACGGAACTGGAACGTGTGAGACATCCCCGGATACAAGGGACCAAGCTCAGGATGCCCCAAGACGTGCTGGGACCGTCCTACCAACCACTCTCTCCTCAGAGTGGCGTGGGCCCAGAAACAATCCTGACATCCAACCAGGTCACAGCACTGAGCTGCACACAGAGCCCTTCAGTCATTCCGAGGTCTTGCACAGCAAAACTTCAGCCAAATGGACTGAGAGCTCTTCCCTGTATCCTATTGCCTCCACACCCCATCCCTACCTCCAATGATGGCCGACCCCATTTCTGTTCTCAGCCACTCCACATAATAAACAAAAACCCCCAAGTTAAAGGTGGCCTAATGAGGCAGGCATTTCCCTTGGAAGTTGAGTTGGAAGCCAGACAAATCCACCCAGAGTCACATGAGGCCAGCAACATCCATGAAAAAAGGTAAACCGTCCCTGTGAGCCACAAAAAGACCCTGGCTAAATTCCCCTAATCGAAGCTAGGTCATGTCCATGCCCTATCCATCCAATCAGGAAGAAGGGCTCAGGCTATGTGGGTTTCCCTCAAGGGACTGGAAAGAGCATAGTGGGGTGGCTCAGGAGTCCCTGGCAGCTGGTAGAGGTGGCGGCTTCTGCCACAGGCACTGACAGTGACATGACTCTGGCAAGGGCTCTGGGCAGGCTGGAATATGCCACGTAGCTCCTGCAAGCTTCCCACGGACCCAGCACCATGCATGAGCAGCACCCAATGTGGACGTCTGAACAGAAGTTCAACTTCTGACTAAGGCCATCCCCACAAAGGCTGCTCTCAGATCTCCTCTCTGGCATGCGCTGTTAAGTCAAACAAGGACAGTGCACATTCCCTGCACACCTAAGGTCCTCCTCCAGCCAGAACTTTCTAGTGCAGAGTGAGGTGGAGCCCTTGGCTGAAGGTTTCCTCACACTGGCTGCACTTGTAAGGACTGGATCTCTGGTGCACATTCCGGTGCTGAATGAGGAGGTCTCTGTGGCAGAAGGCCTTCCCCTACATCTGCATTCATGAGGTCTTCCTTGGGTGGGAGTTTGCCGAGGGTGAGAGGCTGGACCTGCAACTTAAAGCTCTTCCAAACAGGCTGTACTGAGTGGCTTTTATGCAGCGCAAGCCTGGGATTTGGCAGGAGGTTCCTTCCGTTCATTGAACTCCGAGCAACATTCTGGGTGATGCACATTCCAGGGCTAAATCATCAAGCATTTTGAAAATTCCATTCCATTCCCTCCTGCCAAAACCCCCCAAGTTAAAGGTGGTTAGGGTTAGGGTATGGTTCTCCGTTGAGAATTCTGCTGTGAGATGAAACAGAACTCCATTAATTTATGTTATTTATGTTATTTGCTGCTTTTAGGATCCTCTTTTTGTCCTTGACTTTTGAGAGTTTGAGTAGTGTATGCCTTGGGGTAGTCTTATTTGGGTGGAATCTGTTTGGTGTTCTAGACCTTCCCGTGCCTGGATGTTTAACTCCTTCTCAAGCTTTGGGAAGTTCTCTGTTATTATTTCTTTGAATCTACTTTCTACCCCTTGCCCTTGCTCAGCTCCCTCCTGAACACCCATGATTCTCAGATTTGGTCTTTTGAGGTAATTTTCTATCTCTTGTAGGCGATCTCCATTCCTTCTCATTCTTTTTTCTCCTCTGCGTATTTTCAAAGAGACAGTCTTCAAGCTTACTGATTCTTTCCTCCGCTTGGTCCATTCTGCTGTTGAGAGCCTCTAATGAGTTCTTCAGTTCAGCAAACGTATTTCTCAGTTCCAAGATTTGTTTGATTATTTCCATCTTTTGTTAAATTTCTCTGATAAATTTCAGAAGTGATTTTCTGTGTTCTTGGTGATCCCTGAGTCTCCGTAAAACTGCTATTTTGAATTCTTGGTCAGAGCGCTCACAAACTGTCTTCTCGTTAGGATCACTAGGTTTTTGCTTCGTCGTTTTTGAAGAGGTCACAGTTTCCTGTTTGCTGTTGCTTCTTGTGGGTATACATCTGTCTTTGCATTGAAGGATTATTTATTCCCGTTTTCTCTGTCTGGCCTGTTTTGGTTTTTACTGGATTTTTGCTTAGCAAGTCTTTACTACTAGGTCACTGCCTCCTTTTCAGCTCCACATGGCACATTAAGCCCAGGCTCACCTCAACTCCAGTACATGATGGAAGCTTTGCCTGTCCTGAACTGGGAAGGTCCCAAAGGGATTATCCCAGCAGTGTGAGAAGGCTGGTGAGGGGTTTGTGCCCAAGGGACCTGGGAAACATACCTCCTCCAGCGTGCTGCTGCTGAACAGCCGCTCTGATTTGGCATCTCCTATGGCTGCTACAGAGCAGTCTCTCCCGGGCTGGGGATGGTAGTTCCCCCTCCTCCATTTGTCACTACCTGTCCTCAGAGATTTCTCTCTTCAGGCAGTCATGCTGCTGCCTGTGGGTTAATGCAAGGACAGGTCTCCCGCCAGGGATTCTAGCATGGTGGGAAAGCTGATTGACCACCTCAGTCTCACTTTTCCCAGTGTAAAAACTGGTGAGTCGGTGATATGGTTTGGCTCTGTGTCCCCAGCCAAATCTCATCTTGAACTGTAATTCCCATAATCCCCGGGAGTCAAGGGAGGGACCAGGTGGGAGGTGATTGGATCATGGGGGTGGTTTCCCCATGCTGTCCTCGCGCTAGTGAGTTCTCACGAGATCTGATGGTTTTGTAAGTGTGTGACAGTTCCTCCTTCACACACACTCTCTCTCCTGCCACCTTGTGAAGAAGGCACCTGCTTCCCCTTCCATCATGATTGTAAGTTTCCTGAGGCCTCCCCAACCATGCAGAACTGTGAGTCAATTAAAGCTCTTTTCTTTATAAATTACCCAGTCTCAAGCAGTTCTTCACAGCAGTGTACTAATACAGTCAGGGAAAGATTCTCCACTCAACTGTTGCTAGGCAGAATCCGGGGAAGGGGCATCATGGATGCAGAAGTCTGGTTCTCCTACCATCTGCCTGGAGTTTTTTCACTTCTCTGTGGCCCCAGAATCTGTCTCATTCTCTTACTTGAGTCCTGGGTTGTTGCTGGTGAAAATTTCACACTGTATATTTATTTTGGTTTTCTGTTGGAGGTGTGAAGCCAGCTTGATTCTATACCGCCATTTTAAAGCTGAAAATCCTCCAGGGCTAAATCAGAGCAGACCTTTGGCGGAACATTTTCTGCGCATTTGTAAGGACTTTCTATAGTGTGAACTCTCTGATGCTGAATGAACTTAGCGATATGGCTACAGGTTTTCCAACCTTTACTGCATTAATGAGGCCTTTCTGTTGTGAACCTTCTGGCAACAAAGAAAGGTGAGTCCTTTGCTGAATGCTTTCCCACGTCAGCTGCACTCACAAGGCTCAGCACCACAGTGGACTCCCATGTTCAATGCAGCTGGAGTTGCAGCTAAGAAACTTCCCATACTCACTGCACTCATGAGACCTTTCTCCAGCACTGGGTTCCCCGTCCTCGGGTTCCCTGGTGCTGAACTGTGCATTTGCAGCTTACGGCCCCCTCACATGCCATACTTTCCAGGTGAAAGGTTCCCCCAGCTTCGGTGCTCCCGCGTGGCTCCCCTCACCGTGATGGCCTCTGCTGCTGCTGAAGAGGCCAGTGCTGGGTCCCATCCTTGCCTCACACTAAGGGCTTCCAGGATGTGCGGACTCCACAGCTTTCCACGAGGCCCTGCCCTCGGCCCTACTGCAGTGATTCTCTCCGCTGTGCTGCTTCTGGGCTGGTTTAAACTGAAGCCAAAGCTTCTCCCACAGGCCTCTCAGGGGTATGCTTTCTGCCCGGGCTGTGCTCTCCGGCACTCAATCAGGGGCAAAATGCTTTTCAAGACTGAGCATTTTCTCTTCACTTCTCCCCATGGAAATGACGATTATTCAGCTTTTGCTCGCACACACTTCCCATCAGCCCTCCTCCTGCCCTCCATTCTCCTAATAGGGTACTATCATAATATGGTTACTGTTTAGTGCTTATATTTTAGGACTATATAAATACTATTCATAACTAAATTATATAATAGTATTACTGTGGTAACTTTTTCTTTCCTACCCAATTTGTTTTCCTTGGAGTTATGTCCCTTGGTTTCCTAGGTACTTGTCAATAATTCAATCTCAGCTCCTATGTAAACCCTCAATATGTTCAGAGGCAACAGGTGTTCTAACAGTTAAGTCATCTCTGGAGCCGACACCAAACCCAACCTGGCTGACTTCTATGCTGAGTGCACGGCTGCCATCCTGGAATCTCCTTTTGCTGTGCTCCTGGGGAGTCACCTTGCTCTTTGCGTTGGATCTCCCATTGCCTTTATGCCATGCTTTCTCCTTTTGGAGTACATTCTCTAGTCCTTTTATTTAAAAAGCTGTGTAAAGGCCGGGCGTGGTGGCTCACACCTGCAATCCCAGCAATTTTGGAGGCCAAGGCGGGCAGATGGCTTGAGTTCAGGAGTTCAACACCAGCCTGGCCAACATGGCAAAACCCTGTCTCGACAAAAAAATCAGCCAGGCATGGTGGCATATGCCTGTGGTCCCAGCTACTTGGGAGGCTCAGGCAGGAGAATCACTTGAGCCTGGGAGGTCAAGGCTGCAGTGAGCAGTGTTTGTGCCACTGCACTCTAGCCTAGGTGACAGACAGACCCTGTCTCAAAAAAAAAATAAAAATAAATAAAAGGGTGTGTGGAATATACATTTTTCAAGAGCCTACAAGTCTTTTGGCATGACTTTTAATCTATTTGGAAATAATCTTCCTTCAGAATTCAAGAAGGCCCACATTCCCTGTTTCCTATGTGGCATCTGAGGACTGCAAAGCTATTGATTCCTAATATTCTGCATGTGTACTGTTCATTCCCTCCAGCAGTTCCCCAGTGTTCTGAAATCTCACACTCATGTGCCTGGATGTGCACACTGATATGGAATGGAAGAAGGCAAGGTGCTTTCCCCTTCCATTGTGTTGGCACTAGGTTCGCTGAGCCCTTGTAATCTGCAAACTTACAGCCTTCATTCTCAGAATTCTTTTATTCGCTGGGATGCATTGAAAGACGTGTGAGGGCATGTCCTGGGCCACGTTATGTATGGATAACTTTAGGTCTTTCCTTTTAGGCTACTGAGATTCCTCAAAGAAGTATCTTTCTGTTTTATTTCTTGCTAGAGGATACGACTGAGCTATGGATTTGAGATACTGAAGGCTGAAAGCAGCATACCTCCTCCGGTCTTTCACTGGTTTGAAGTAGGCACAGTTGTCCAACCGTGTGGAATGGGGAGTCTAATGGCTTCTTAAACAGGCCTCAGCTTCTAGTTTCACCTTATCTCACAACTACTTCCAGAAGTACCTAGAAGTGCCAGTTCCAGAGCCTCTGGGAGCTCTGCAAGACAACTCGGACATTCAGATGTTCTCATTTATTTCTTACAATGTAGATTTCTCAGGTGTTTCTAAGGCAACTACCATTCACCTATTTTCTGGAGAGCTTCCCAATTTCGTTGCTATTTTTAATCCTCCTAGTGGATTTATGCTCTAAAGAAAAAAATTCCCTGTCATATCAATGGGATTTCAGGAAGCAGCAATGGTAAACAGTTACATTTAGCTGTACAGGAGGCTGGGAAATGAAGCCTTTATTCTGGGAATCCGAGTGTCCAGCTAAAAACTGTGAGTTGTATTATCACAGATGGAGAGAGTGGATGGTGAATGGAAACTAGCAATCTCTGCCACATAAATCCAGCTAGTTTCGAGGCAAAGAGAGACTGAGATTGTTCGTGATAAAAAGCCTTCTTTGCAGGAGAGTAGGAGAGATGGCAGAGGTTCCAGGACAAGCAATGAAGAGGCAGAACACACAAGGAACCGCTGACAGATGGATGCATGTCTTTATTTAGTTCGTTCATTCCAGGTTCATCCCGAATCTTCACATCTCACCCTCCCACTGTGAAAACAGGTCCCATGTAACAACAGGGGGCCAAAAGCAACAGGCTTGCCCACAGTCTCCATCACTCCCCACCCCACGGAACACTGTGGGGACAATGGCACCTTACTTGAAAGCCACGGGTTTCAAACATTTTTAGGGGCACAACTCTCTTCAAACTGGAAACCACGAGCCACTAAATAAAACAGGCTGTCAGGGAGTTTCAAACTGGGCAACATTTGGGGTACGTCCCTGGAGCCCGAAGCTCCCTCAGAGCAGGTGAAAATTCCTGCTTCAGAGTCCTTCTTTCTATCCAATCACTTGAAACGTTCCATAGAAAGAAGAAAGAAAAAAGAACTCCCTTCTTCTTGAAATGTGCACACCAAGATTTCACACGACCAACACTTCCACCTGTTGAAATAAACAGTCCACAAAATTAAGGCATTTGAGGGCAATTAGAGGGAAATAAAGCATTTATTAAAGTTACAATGGCATATCAAAAATGTCCATTATGCTTTTGAAGGCTCTTAACTAGGCACAAGGGCAGAAACAGTCATGATCCCGGCCACTGCAGGCAAACACGTGTTGATTACCAAAGCAGAAAGGGAGACAGAGGGCTGGTGGTGAGCATTCTCTTCAGCAGGTCCCCAGGCACCAGGCCCCCTCCAAGTCATGCCTCACATGCCCAACAGCAAAGAGAAGCAGTGGGAGCTGTGCAGACACCGCAGGGCAGGGCAGGGCACTGCCGGCTAAATTACAGCAGCAACTGTATGCACGAAACAGCTTCTTCATAAACACCATTCTCAAACTGGATTTATGCACATTCATACACTACCTAGTATATCTAAGAGATCTTGAAATCAAAGCAACATAAAAAAGAGAGACCCGCCTGCATTCCAGGCACTGAGCAATGACATGTCAAGGCAACAGAAGTCCCCCTCCTGCCCCCATTCACTTCTCCATCCCACTGTCTGCTGAGAATTTATAGTATTTATTCCACACATCACTGTACTTCAAAATCTGCACATTCCTCTCCGTGGGATTCTCCTGGGATGTGAATCCCACCACCGTGCATCATGTACGCATCTAAACTATTTCATTCCACACTGAGAGACTCGGGTTTGGAGCCGGAGGAGGGAAGTGAGGCGTAAGTGAGAAAGAAGGTCATATGGCCCAAACAGATACTTCCAGAGTCCAATCCCAGCTGGCAGGGATCCAGGCCCCTGGAGGCCAGGCCTGCTTGCTGAGTACAGACGGCCAGTGAGGAGGCGGAAGCTGTAGCCCCAGAGCCAGAAGACCCACACTAGTGTCATCGCCACAGGCTCCCAGAGTCCAGGTGAAGGGGCAGTCCTCACCGAGAAGGCACACCAGCTTCCTGTGAGCGTGTCCCATGGATCCAGGGGTGGCTAGAGGCCCATCACCATGGGTGTTTGCACTTCCTAAAACTGCACACAGCGACCTCCAAACTTGTTCTTGGTTGGCAGCAGTGGAAATGCTGCAGTGCTGTTCGCCAGTGTACAGGCTGTTCAAGGACCCAAGAGGAATTTCTCACCAATACGTAAACATGCACAACAGCTAGACTGCGGTTCCCTGACTTTGGGATTTCAGAGACAGGCGAACTGAAGAAGAAATTCTGGGGCTGACAAACAGCAACCAACATTTTGTTTTGCAACCACGAGCATTTCAAAAAGCAAAAATATTGCCCTCTACTTTTACCTTCATTACATAAAAGGACATTTTATCATCCAAATAAGGAAGAAAATAACCTCAAAACAAAAAACAATCCTTTAAGTTGAACAAATGTGACTTCATCAATTATTTACCATGTTGTTCTCATACACCTCACCTGCACAGAGCGCTCTGTCCCCTGTGCTATGCTATGGGCCACAAGGACTCTGGCCCATTGGGGCCCACAGTCCAGCCTGGATCTCCCAGGTCACAGGCTCATCCAGCCCTGTCATCACCTCAAATGTGTTTCCACTAAGAAGAGGGACAAGTCACCAGGACAGCAGTTTACACGCACATGGGGACTGCTTGCGTCACACACTGCTTCCCATGTGACCCCATAAAACCCTGCCGGAAAGGCACAGCAGGAAGCCTTGTCCCTGTCTAAAGCGGAGCCGCCTCTGTTAACAGGGACTTGGCCAAGGCCACATGGATGGCAGCGAAGCACAGGCCACGCATCTCTCAGACAGACTCTCCCTTAGCTCAGTTCTATGTCTGCTGTATCTTCCTCTCTTTCTCTCAAGAGCTTTTCATTTGAAAAATCAATTCATGGAAAAAGGAAAAAGAAAACTTACTTAAAACAATTGTTCCTTCTCTTTAAAATTACCTGTTTAACAAGTACATTTTAACTAAGTTTTCAAATGCCAAAAGAAAACACAAAAAAACAAGCATTGTTGCCTTAAACACTTTTCTGGAACAAGGCAGAATACAAATAAATAAATAAATAAATATATAAATAACGTGAGTGATACAGAGAGTCACAGAATGTGGGTGATATTGATGGGTTTCTCTAAAACCCCTCACCCGGGACTCCAAAGCTGAATTCTCAGAGGTGTCAGCGTTGTCCCCACTCCACCATGGCCCAGCCCAGCCCATCTGCTGACGGCAGCCAAGGCCCAGGGCCCAGGACTCTGTTCCACGGCCAGCAGCTGCCCTGGCAGTGGTGACAGTCAGATGCTCCTGGGATGCAACCAGGGGCAACCTTCAGGCTCCTTTCCCCTGGCCACCGAGCCCCTCTCCTGGGGAGCACTCCGGGCCAGCCAGGCAGCAGCCTCACTGAGACGGGACTTGGGCGCCCCAGGGCCTAGGAAGGTGATTTCCTAACGTGCTGAGGTGGAAAGTGCTCCTCTTTCCTGTTCTGTATCCTGTCCTTGCCAACAGAAGAAAAAGGGAGCTTTAGTGAAGGGAGTGTCGCTAAAACCAGGAGGAGTGACCTTAGCTACCCACCCTGTTTTCAGATTCATATTTGGCAGCTTTGAAACAAGACACTGAACCTCCAAATTGTTTGGATTCTGAAAAACTTGGCAAAGGCCGGCTTGAACAAAGAGGAAGTTGAACATGTCCTCTGCAAATGAAAAGCTGAGACCCTAGACACCTGCAGGCCAGCCGGGCCAGGCCACAGGCCAGGGAAGGGCTGCGAGAGGCCCCCTCCTCCAGCTCATTCTCTCCCCAGACACATCATTCCCTGGCCGGGTCTGAGTGAGGTTCCTCTGCAAGGATTCAGTCCATTCCTCCTAGAGAGACCAGGGGCAGTGACCTCGTCCCTCCAAAACAGACGCTGGCTGTGCAAAGGAGCGTGACGCCCACGCTACCACACCTGGGTCCTTGCCTCTGCGCAGCCTGAAGGTCACACCAGCGCACTCATGCATGCGACTCCCACAAGGCAGCATTCCCAGGTGCCGCTTCCCAAAAGTTCCAAGAACTGAGCCACCTCCTGTACCGGGCAGGGCTGGGGAGGCCTCATCCTTAACAGGCCCCTGCAGGAAGCACTCAGTAGAGCAGACAGAGCATGTCATGTGTCTACAACACGGCTCACCTTGAGAAAAGTCACCCTCCTCTCCTACACTGAGCCCAAAGGGTGGCAGGAAGAAGAGAGTCGAGGTGGGAGGAGCTAAATACTAAGCCAGTAAAGAGCCAGAGTGCAGGGAGCTAACAAGCCTCCCTGAAAGCCCCTATCAGCCTACCAGGGTGACGAGCCACTGCCTACGCCCTCCAGTGACAAGGCCCAGCCCACTGTGGTGGCTCCAACTTCCATATCATCATCCTTAACTCCCTATAGCGCCTGCCCCAGCCACAGCCCAATTTCTGTCCCAGTCCCGCTTTGGGTGCCACAGAGAACATGCCCACTCCCTCCCCCAGGCTGAAGCCCCCACAGCACCTGGCCGCGGCTGTCCTGGCCCTCCCCCGCCACTCACCTGCGGATCCTCTCCTATCTGGGGAAGACCCTCCTGGCTTCAGCAGGACCCAATCCCAAGCTCCCCTCGGGAACAGCACGCAGCCCATATTTACAGAACCATCGCAGCTTCTAACAGTGTCACCTCAGCTGAGGAAACACCTCCATTTACCCCTCTGAATCCCCTGAGGACTGTTCTTCCCTTCGGAACTGCATCTGCACACGCACGGGTCAGCGGGGGCGACCCACAGAGCCCATTTGTGACACAGGGGGCTGGGGTCTAGAATTCTATCCTCAGGCTGTAGAACGCAGTAATGGCCAGACCCTGCCTGCCGGCGAAGAGACGCAGCGATGCTACTAAGTAAATAAAATGATATCGTTGTTCAATTTTTACAAATTGGAATTCTCTTATTACAGAAAATCTAAACACAGATTTGAAATCTGCTCCTTCCTAAATCTATCTGAAGTCTAGAATCACCATGGATCCACACAATGGTCCTCACGGGCTTCAAATGATGAAATGTGATTCACTGGAAACAGCAGCAACCTGGGAGGGCTCTGAGGCTGCAGCCACCAGCCCACCTGCCAGTGACCCTCAAGCTGGCTGTGCAGCCCTGGGTGAGGGGAAGCCCCACCCACGCAGCCAAAGCTATCAGCAGTGATCACCCAGGCCATGTCTCTCTGGGGAAAGAAAGACTTCTGGCCTCACTGCCATCCCCTTGCAGAGATTCTAGAAGCAGCTACCAAGACAAAAGAGCAATCAACCAACCGCCAAATGTTTTGTGCACTGGACAGCATGCACCTGGAGGCTCAGAACCACCCAGAGGACTGGCTGCATTTTTCACTTTCTGGTATGTGGGGGGGGGTAGAAGACAGCGCCTTGGGCATTTCCTCGCCTGTTAGAACTGGCAGTGAATGCTGTTGGAACGGTCCTTGGTCCCAAGGAAGGCAGTCATTTCCTGGGGAGTTTGGTGTGGGCCTCCTAAAATCAATCACTGGATGCTCCCTAAGGTGAAGTGGCAGAAAAATCATGACACCTGATGAGAGGCACAGAAGGTATTGGAACAAGTGCTGTGCAGCCAGGAAACCACCCTTGAAGGAAGACAATCGCTATGAGACCTCCACCATAAAGCCAGAATACTGAAGTGGCAAGGAAGGGGCATGTATGACAAGCATGTGTTACCCCAGGAGCGGGGAAAAACCCAGCAAGTTCATGTCTGCATTTCTGTCCTCTACTTTGCTTACAAAACTCCCTTTTCATTGAGATACTAGAAGGCTTTAATCGAACAATCAAATTGAGAAGTAGAAAAATAAAGAGAAGCACAGTTCCAGAAGTGCTAGGAGTCCTCCCTACAGGGAAATTCGTAGGCCTCCAACCTCAGTCCCTACATGTACACATTCCATGGCCCGTTACATTAATATGCAACTGAAAATCCAGAAAAGAGAATTTGGGAAAAACAATAATAACTTTTGTATGAGCCTCTCAGCTGACAATGACCCAAGGACTGTTCGGCGGCCCAGGCACCTGAGGAGCAATGACAGTCCACGACGACATCTTCAGTAGCAACAGCCATCAGGATACCACCAGCAGCACAGCACTCAGGGTTTGGTGTCCACCTTCTCTGCAGATCACCTTCTCCCTTGCTGGAATCAACCGCAGCACTCGAAGTCTACTCATGAAGTAGAAACTTCTTTATGGGGTCTGGCAGAGGCAGCGAAGGAATCAGATGAAGCCGGTATTTGCCAAGAGCTCTTCTCACAGCCACACGGCACAGACACAGCAAGGTTCTGGGAACACCTGGAGGCCGTGGGAAGAAAGAGAGGGATAGCGGAAGGTTCATTCTATCCTAGCTCTAGAAAGCAAAGGCAGCCAGGACTGGCAGCCAGAAGTGCACAAATGCTCACGACCAACTTCCAAATGCTCAGCGAAACACAAAGTCATGGCTTTTCCTGATGGATGAGGAGAGCAGGCCCAAGGGCAGAAGGTCTCATTATCTGCTCCTTCTGTCGGTGGAAGGAGCCAAACCTTTCCAGCCTCGTTAACCCAGGGCATCTGCTCCCTGGGTCACAACTTGACCATGTTTAATGCACTAGAGAAAGAAATCAGAGTGGACCACTGAAGGCCCCAGCAGGTGCAGGCCGCTGACGCCCAGCCTCTGTCAGCGTCTTCCCTTAGTCAATCCCTGAAGCGCCACCAGAGCCTGGGGAACACAGGCCAAGCAGTGCTTGAGGGGCACAGGCTGACAACTTTGCCCCCAATGAAAAGAGCGCAGCCAAGTTCTGTCTCGATTAGCGAGGAAGCTGAGGAGTGGAATGGTCATAAATGCAAGCTGCTTTTTCTATCAGTCTAGTTCCCAGCTGACCACTCATTAACTATTTGCGGGAAGGCTACACAGGAGCATGCTTTAATCACTGGTTTAGGGAAATCCAGTAACAAAAACACAATGAATTTCAAGTCCTTTGAGAGGCACGGAGAAGGAAGAGGTTATCAACTTGGATGTCTCAAGACCCAGACTGGGAGCGGTGGGAGGGGCTGACACATGGGCAGGAAGTCAAAGACGACACATGAGGTCAATGTCTGAATCCCACAGAGAGCCTCAGACAACAAGACCTAGCTACGGATCGATTCCAATCTCTCATGTGATTAATGCATTAATCGCTAACAAAATCTTTGTTCATAAATAAGCAGACTAGGAACTTCATTGTAACAAAACTTAGGCTTATCACACAGTCCTAAATAGCGAAACTTCAGTGGAATTGAAAGGAGAGTGAGGAACCCTAGAAAGCCCCGCTTGCAATTTGTTTTAAGGGCTCACTTAAAAACCAGCATAAAAGAAGTCACTGTCTTTAAGAATCTGGGGCCACAAATTAGAGCAAAAGGATAAAGAGAATATAACTTTAGACTAGGGCAGTGGCTCATGCCTGTAATCCCAGCACTTTGGGAGGCTGAGGCAGGCAGATTACTTGAGTCCAGGAGTTCAACACAAGCCTGGGCAACACAGCAAAACATCATCTCTACGAAAAATACAAAAATTAGCTGGGCATGGTGTGCACCTACAGTCCCAGCTACTTGGGCGGCTGAGGTGGGAGGATCGCGAGAGCCCAGGAGGTCATGGTTACATGGTTGTGATTGTGCCACTGTACTCCAGCCTGGGTGACAGAGCAAGACCCTGTCTCAAAAAAAAAAAAAAAAAAGAGAGAGAGAGCAGCATAATTCAAGGAGTTCTGACAATACACATGTACTTTTAGAGATTCCCTGATACCAGTTCTTGGTATTCAGGAATTTAAAAAGAGAAGATCAATCTGAACAACCATCTGGAAAACTGCGAGTGCTAACTGAAGATTCTGGCCAAGTGCTCAGTTGGAGGTTTTTGTTTTTTGTTTATTGCTACATCTTGATTCATTCAATCAACCCAGCCCACAAGTCAGAGCTGAACTCAAGCCACTTACTTCTGGCCTCTTTAAAGACCTGCAAGGCCTCAGGGTCCACCTTTCTTCTTCCTCTCGACTCTGGGCCCAACGATTCCCACTTCACTAGATTCAGGTTGGCTCCAAACTCCACCAGCAGGCTCACGAAGGCTGCCTCACAGCCGTGACGCAGAACAGCATCCATGACGCACCCAGGGGAGCCCCTGTAGAATCCCTGTGTGTTGACAGGACCGTTGCAGTTGAAGTCGGGGTTCGCTCCTGCCAGGAGGAGCAGCCGGAAGCACTGGAGGTTGTGGTAGGCTGCGCTGATGTACAAGGGGCAGACCACCAAGGAAGTGAGCCGCCGGGAGAATCGGGGCTGGATGTCAGGAGTCAGGTGGTGGTTGACGTCGACATCAGCCCCATACCTGCAGGCAAGAAAGGGAAAGTCAGACCGTGCAGGGGACTGACCACAGCCCATAGATACCACAGATCCCACAGCCACCCTGAGCAGAAGGCCTTGATTCAGTGACACCAGCTGATACAGGAGACTCCACAGATCAGATAGCTTCATTACGTCCTGCAAGATAAGGCAGAGGAAAGAACTTGGAATCCCCGCACATACAAAAATTCCTAAGGGAAGTCCTTCAAACCTTTAAAGGTCCAATAATCCCAAGGCTATTTAAACTATTTCAGAGCAAAGACAAAGAAGAGAAACTTACAAATTCATGTGATGAAATTGGCACAATAACCCCAAAACCGGACAACGGCCAAAGCATAAGAAAAACTCCCAGCTAATTTCATTTATGAGTATCAACTTTTAAATCTTCAATAAAATTTTAACCGAAGAGAATCCTTAAGTATATTAAGAAAGCAACATACCATGACCTCATGGAGTTATCCCAAGAACGCACAGGTAGCTCCAATATTAGAAACTGTATTAATATAATCCATTGTAAAATGAGGCTGAGGGGAAAATCCTCTGATTATCTCTGCAGATGCAGAAAAAAAAAAGAAAAAAAGGTGGGCATATGACAAAACTCAAGAGCTATGCATGTTTAAAAATGCTCAATAAAACAGAAAGTGATGGCTTTTCTTTAACATGATAAAACATACTCCCTCAGGCCAGAAGTCAGCATCTCATTTAACAGGGAAAGGCTTGAAGCACTCTGGCTAAAGTTGGAGCAAGACAGCCTCCTACTTTCCAGCCTCCCATTGAACACTGGTGTTAAAGGTACCCCGTGCAATCAGGCAAGAGAACGAAATTAAACGCATAAAACTGGAAAATAAGAGGTAAAAATTTCCTATTTTCAGAGGATACAATGTGTCTGAAAAGCCCTAAATAATATGGAAAAACAATTAACAAGCAATGAGAGAAATGATTGAAGTAGCAGGTTGTCAAACCAATAGCCTTCATATAAAAAGTAGAAGGGAAAATTCCATTTATGATAGCAAAATAAATTTTACAATGACATATCTAAGCATAAACTTAACAATAAATGTCTAAAATTTGCATAAGGAAAATGATAAACTACTACTTAAAGTCAACAAAAGTAGACCTAAGAGAATGGAAAGACATAGCACAGTACTGATTGAGACTCAACATTAAGAATCCTCCCTAAATTTATTTTATAAATGAAAATGTCATTACTAGAACTAAGTAAGTTGATTACAAACATAAATAAATAAAAGTAGCATCCCTGAAGCTACATTAGTTGATTTATAAAGTTCATCTGTAAGATCAAAGAAGATGAAAAAGTCAAGCAGTAAAGGGGGCAGGGGTGAGAGGTAGCCACACCATAAGTGAAGTTTATTATAAAGGCTAAAAATAAAACTGTGGTATTGGTAAGTGTTGCGGGAAGTCAGGGACCCTGAACGGAGAGACTGGCTGAAGTCGCAGCAGAAGAACATAAATTGTGAGGATTTCATGGACATTTATTAGTTCCCCAATTTAATATGTTATAATTTCTCATGCCTGTCTTTACTGCAATCTCTGAACATAAATTGTGAAGATTTCATGGACACTTATCACTTCCCCAATCAATACCCTTGTGATTTCCTATGCCTGTCTTTACTTTTAATCTCTTAATCCTGTCATCTTCCGAGGAGGATGTATGTTGCCTCAGGACCGTGTGATGATTGTGTTAACTGTACAAATTGTTTATAGAGCATGTGTGCTTGAACAATATGAAATCTGGGCACCTTGAAAAAAGGAACAGGATAACAGCAATGTTCAGGGAATGAGGGAGATGGCCTTGGACCCTGACTGCCTGTGAGCCGGAGGGAACAGAGCCATATTTCTCTTCTTTCAGAAGCAAATAGGAGAAATATCACTGAATTCTTTTTCTCAGCAAGGAACATCCCTGAGAAAGAGAATGTGCCCTGAGGGCAGGTCTATGAACAGTCCCCTTAGAGGCATCCGTGTTTTACAGTCGAAGCCGAAGGGATGAAATAAGCCCCGGTCTCCTGTAGTGCTCCCAGGCTTATTAGGAGGGGGAAATTCCTGCCTAATAAATTTTGGTCAGACAGGTTGTCTGCTCTCAAACCCTGTCTCATGATAAGATGTTATCAATGACAATGCTTGCCGAAACTTCATTAGCAATTTTAATTTCGCCCCATCCTGTGGTCTTGTGATCTCACCCTGCCTCCATTTGCTTTGTGATATTTTATTACCTTGTGAAGTATGTGATCTCTGTGACCCACACCCCATTCATGCACTCCCTCCCCTTTTGAAAATCGCTAATAAAAACTTGCTGGTTTTACGGCTCTGGGAGCATCACGGAACCTACTGACATGTGATGTCTCCCCCGGACACCCAGCTTTAAAATTTCTCTCTCTTTCTCTTTCCCTTTACTTCTCAAACCAGTCGAGATGCTTAGGGAATAGAAAAGAACCTACGTTAACCATCGGGGGCGGGCTCCCCTGATAGGTATGTGAACAAAATGGCAGAATGATGGAACTTTAAGAAAAATCTCAAAATGGGCCAAATTGCATATAGAAATTTCATATATGATAAAGGCAGCATCTCAAATAAGGGAGAGTGTAGACGTTTTACTGTTTTTTGGGGTAACTGGACATCCATATGGAAAAAGGTAAAAGTATATCCATTCACCACAGCATATACCGGAATAAATTCCAAACTGACCATAACTTAAAATGTAAAATATGAAACCATGCAAAAACTAGAAAAAAAACTCCAAGTAAAATTTGCCTAATTCTGACACAAAATCCACAAAGAAAATGCTTTTAACATGAAAATTTTTAAAACAAGAACTCTTGCATAGCATAAGAATGACAAAACAACATAAGCAAAAGTAAACCAAGCAATGAAAAACTGGGGAAAAATGTTACAAAGGGGTTAATACCCTTTACATATAAAGAGCTTCTAAAAGAAAAAGATCAATAGCCCTACAGAAAAATTAAGAGAGATGGGGTCGGGCGTGGTGGCTCACACCTGTAATCCCAGCACTTTGGGAGGCCAAGGCGGGCGGATCATCTGAAGTCAAGAGTTCAAGACCAGCCTGGCCAACATGATGAAACCCCATCTCTACTAAAAATATAAAAATTAGCCAGGCGTGGGCGTGCCTGTAATCCCAGCCACTCAGGAGGCGGAGGCAGAGGAATTGCTTCAACTCGGGAGGCAGAGATTGCAGTGAGTTGAGATGGTGCCATTGCACTCCAGCCTGGGCAACAGAGCAAGACTTCGTCTCAAAAATAAATAAATAAAAATAAAAATAAAAAAAATTAGAGAGATGGACAGCTACAAATGGCTCTTAGCCACATGAAAAGACGCTCAGCCTCACTCGGAACAGAAATGCAAACTAAAACTATTCTGAGATATCACTTCTCACTTATCAGATTGGGAAAAATCCAAAAATTTATTGACCAGGCTTTTAGGAAACAGGAAATCTCATTCATTGTTTGAGCAATGGAAAGTGAACTTTCCTCGCGTGGAGGGGGAAATCTGTCAATCGCTAGTAAAATTACATATGCATTTACCCTTCGACCCATCAATCACACTTCTCGGAATCTATTTCCAAAATACATCTGCAAAACTATGAAAAGATATATGCACAAGGCAATTCATTAAAGCACTATCCATAACAGCTGGAGACAGTACACCATCCACGTGTCCACTAACGGGACTGGCTGAATGAACCTGCAGCTCATCTGCACTATGCAGCCCTGTGCAGCTCTGAAAAGGAGGAGGGTCGCTGTACACTGCTCCGGAACGGCCTCCGAGCACAGGAAGAGGGAAAGGAAGCAGCACAGTGAAAGCATACAGTCCACTACTCTTTCTATGGGGGAGGAGGTTGCAGTGTGCTTATGGTAAACCATGGAACTTTTTTTTTTTTTTTTTTTTTTTGAGACGGAGTCTTGCTCTGTCGCCCAGGCTGGAGTGCAGTGGCCGGATCTCAGCTCACAGCAAGCTCCGCCTCCCAGGTTCACACCATTCTCCCGCCTCAGCCTCCCGAGTAACTGGGACTACAGGCGCCCGCCACCTCGCCCGGCTAGTTTTTTGTATTTTTTTTAGTAGAGACGGGGTTTCACCGTGTCAGCCAGGATGGTCTCGATCTCCTGACCTCATGATCCACCCGTCTCAGCTTCCCAAAGTGCTGGGATTACAGGCTTGAGCCACCGCGCCCGGCCCAAACCATGGAACTTTTTAAATGGCTATCTACTAGGGAGGGAGAGAACAGGATCAAGGAGACAAGGACACAAGCTAGATTTCCAAAAATTTATACCATGGCCAAGCGTGGTAGCTCATGCCTGTAATCCCAATGCTTTGGGAGGCTAAGGCAGGCAGATCACTTGAGGCCAGGAGTTCCAGACCAGCTTGGTCAACATGGCAAAACCCAGTCTCTACTAAAAATACAAAAAAGAAAAAAGAAAAAGAGCTGAGCGTCATGCACACACCTGTAGTCCCAGCTACTTGGGAGGCTAAGGCATGAGAATAACCTGAACCCAGGAGGCAAAGGCTGCAGGGAGCCAAGATTGTGCCACTGCACCACAGCCTGGGAAACAGAGCGAGACTGTCTCAAAAAAAAAAAAAATTATACCTTGTTTTACAATTTGACTTTGGAACCACATAAATTTTTTATGTTGTAAAACAAAATTAAGTAAAAAGTAATCCTTAAAAACTGAAAGCAGCAGGATGTGGTGGCTCATGTCTATAATCGCAGCACTTTGGGAGGCCGAAGCAGGCAGATCACTGGAGATCTGGAGTTCGAGACTAGCCTGACCAACATGGCAAAACCCCGTCTCTACTAAAAATACAAAAATTAGCTGAGTGTGGTGGCAGGCACCTGAAATCTCAGCTACTCAGGAGGCTGAGGCAGAAGAATCGCTGGAACCTGGGGGGCAGAGGTTGCAGTAAGCCGAGATCGTGCCACTTCTCTAGCCTGGGTGACAGAGCAAGACCCCGTCTCAAAAAAAAAAGAAACACATGAACTCAATCAGATATCCAGCTGGTGCCATGATGTGCTGCCCACTAGGGCATCTTTCTTTTCAGGCACACTAAACATCCAGACTCCCATGATTAGCACAGATCACTCCCAGCATCAGGTTCACCCGGAAGGCCCCAGGCCAGGATGCACAGCTTGCCGGCAGGGCAGCGTCACACAGCTCTTCACATGGGCATGCACACAGCCATGAGTGAGGTAACCCCTAGGCTGCCCCTCCTGATCCCCACTGACAGCCCGATGGAGGAAACAAAACTCACATAGGGCAGGTGCAGGAGCCACCTGACGTAGAAGCCTCACTCTCCACCAAAGCCAATCTCTAAATGACTCCATTTACTTTACTTGCCCTTGTCACTGTACTCAGAGATGACCAAATATATGGCTCTCTATCAGACATTTAGGGTTCTTCCAGGCCAAGTGCAAACTCCCATTTTTACTCTAAAGAGGGATCAGTCAATGAGGGGGCCCTGGCTCAGAGTCAGAGTCCTGACAAGGTAGGAAGGCCACCTGGCATGAGAGGTGAGCGTCCAAACAGGTCAGGAGCCATGTATGGGAAGGGGCAGTAAAACGAGGCTAGCTGGTGCCACACAGCGGACAACACGGACAACACAGGCAATATGTGGAGGGCAGGGGAACCGGGTTTCTCACTGGTGAAAGGAGAATAACAAATGCGGAAAGGAAGAAAACTAGGATGAGTCTTGTGGTGTGAGCCTGGATTTAAGGTAGCCAGGTGAACTCCTATCAATGTATAATAAAGATATATAAACAGAAATGTGGAATGTACATACAACCTTAGCTTGGTCCAATAGGAGGGTGTGAAAACAGTGATACCCCAAAAGCAATAGGCACTTCTAGTGTCCAAAGGCAGGTTTCCGCACACCATTCTTCACTAAAAGAAACCAGGACTCCTTGGAGAAATGACTTATTCCAGGACTGAGGCAGTCAAAGCACGAGATGAGCCAAAAACATCTTGTTACAGGAGAAAGCAAGGCGCTGCTCACAGAACGATTAAAGACATGTCAAAAGGACAGAGATGGCTTGAAGCAGCTATCAGTAGCCAAACTGAGACAATATGAATATCAAAATAAGTAACAATAATAACTAATTATAACTCATTGAATAAATCAGAAACCATGAGTCTACACTAACAAATAAATGAACAAATTAAAAATCTGAGACGAACAGGACATATACACGGTTGTAAAGCGCCCCTCCACAAAATACTACTTACAGAGAGAACAGGAATAGCTTTACGGTAGCGAAACACAGCAGGCGCCACCTTAATCAAATAACGGAAGTGAGTATCGGCAGTAATGGGCACACGGAGATCATATGTAGCCTGATAGGATGGAAATGTGAATCTCACTTCGAGATTCCTGACCAAAACGCACGACGTGACTCTAATCTGAATCAACGTTAGAGTCGGCACCTGTTTTCTTGAGCTTTCATCAGCCCACACGGTCCCGCAATGTCTCACAAGATTTGTCACCACCGAAGTATTTCATTTGTAATAGGAAAGGGCAATATGTGGGGAGCAGCGATGACAGGGCCAGAACACACAGGGTGCAGGGAGGACAGAACGGCGTCACCTTCTGTGCTGCACTCACACCGCTCGCCAACAGGTAAGGCCAGCAACCACACTTTCTAACCATCTCGGCACCATCCTAAGTGTCCAGAGAAACGTTCCCCTGGAACCAAAACCGCTGCTTTCAGGCAGCACAGGCCTGAGGACGAGCACGTGGACCAACACACTCACATGACAATGAACTTCCTCTACAAACACAAACACCACCCACTCGCCAAGACATTCTAGGAGTGACAGGGGAAGCATTCTGAAGCACACAGAGCCAATGAGAAATTGATACTTTACTTCATACACCCAACCAATTAAGCAAAGGAAAACTAGATCTCAAGCAGTGATGGTTTTTTTCTCCTTATTCTTAGGGAAAATCTTCCAAAACGTTTGTAATTTTGGGCAATATGACAATCTGGTATTAGCTGAGTTATGGGACAGATAGCCCTTCATCCACTCATAAAAATATACTGGATGAGATCCAGTTAATTTTAATCCTGAATATTTTCCAAATTCCTCTATTGCTTTTAATATCACTGGCAAGGAACCACTGGAAGAACTCAATAAATCAATATAACTTTTGCACATACAGAAATACCACTCTGTACCTTTTTTCTAAAATATGAGCAATACATATCAAGGGAATTTACAAATAACAAAATGGAGGTGACTTACAGAGGGACAGAAAATTACAAGAGTGAAAGATGAGAGCCCTAAGGGGGAACTGGCACAGGGAAGGCAGAAGCTAAGTTATTTCCAGATAACATCACTGTTCAGTAACTTAACCACATCACTCTACTTTCCAAAAGTTAATTATCTTGGAATTTAGAACATAGAAAACTTTTTAATAGAATAATACATGTTCTTGGTACCACCTTGTAAAAGTAATGTCCTGTGCTCCAGTGAGGGAGTAAGATGTCTCAGTAACGTTTTCGCAAGAAGGGCATCTGTGGCTGGGCGCAGTGGCTCATGCCTATAATCCCAGCACTTTGAAGAGGCCGAGGTGGGGGGATCACAAGGTCAGGAGATCGAGACCATCCTGGCTAACATGGTGAAACCCAGTTTCTACTAAAAATACAAAAAAGTAGCCGGGCGTGGTGGCAGGTGCCTGTAGTCCCAGCTACTGGGGAGACAGAGGCAGGAGAATGGCGTAAACCCAGGAGGTGGAGCTTGCAGTGAGCCAAGATGGTACCACTGCACTCCAGCCTGGGCAACAGAGCGAAACTCCATCTCAAACAAAAAAAAAAAAAAAAAAAAGAAGGGCATCTGTATATGTACTTCTCGGGTAGCCTGCAGGTAACTCAAAGCAGTTGTGCATCATGAATTGACTGAAATACCCAAAGGGATTTCTGGAACCAACATGGAATTTCACTGATTGATCCTACTCAAAAACATTTCCAAATTAATAGCTTGCATTCTCCAAGGTGCAAAGACATGGGACTGAGGTAACTTAGATAATCAGGTTAGAAATCCTTAAAAAGAGGGAAAAGCCTCACAGCTTTATCACCCTCTAACATAACAACCTTACCACTCTCATTCCTTTATCCTCCCAAAAGCCAATTGTGTAGCTATTTAATTTATAAAACCCTTCAACAGGAAAAACACATTCTCAGTACCTAATTTAAAGACCATGTTCTGTGCTGGGTAAAGGGAATCCCAGGTCCCTGCTCATCGGAGCCACCCTGCAGCGTGTAACAACAGAACCCTTACCTAATCCTTTTCAATATGGGAAAATTTCCCTGAGAACCAGCTACCTAAACTGCACCCTGTCCAAACACAAAGCAATTTGGTCTCCAGAGTAAGACAGGGAAAAAAGCATCTTTGCTGGAAAGAAGTCACTAGAAACATGAAAAATAAAAACAATCTGGTTCAAACAGAAAAAAAAAAAAGGTAATCATTAGTATGATTAAAATAAGACCGTAGGCCAGGTGCGGTGGCTCACGCCTGTAATCCCAGCATTTTGGGAGGCCGAGGCGGGTGGATCACAAGGTCAGAAGATCGAGACCATCCTGGCTAACACGGTGAAACCCCATCTCTACCAAAAATACAAAAATTAGCCGGCCATGGTGGCGGGCACCTGTAGTCCCAGCTACTCAGGAGGCTGAGGCAGGAGAACTGCTTGAACCCGGGAGGCAGAGGTATGCAGTGAGCCAAGATCGGGCCACTGCACTCCAGACTGGGCAAAAGAGCAAGACTGTCTCAAAAAAATAAAATAAAATAAAATAAAATAAGACTGTAAACCTAATACAATGGAAGGGGAAAGCAAAAAAATATATATATATATGAAGAAAAGATATCAAATGGAAATAGTTACAAAACAGAAAGATAACAGAAACAAACCCTAACATCAGCTATAGCAATAATGTGAACTGTATTAAAAAACAAAACTTGGCCAGGCGCAGTGGCTCACGCCTGTAATCCCACCACTTTGGGAGGCCGAGGCGGGCTGATCACGAGCTCAGGAGATAGAGACCATGCTGGCTAACACAATGAAACCCCATCTCTACTAGAAATACAAAAAAAGAAATTAGCCGGGCGTGGTGGCGGGCGCCTGTAGTCCCAGCTACTGGGGAGGCTGAGGAAGGAGAATGGCGTGAACCCAGGATGCAGAGCTTGCCGTGAGCTGAGATCGCGCCACTGCACTCCAGCCTGGGCGACAGAGCGAGACTCTGTCCCAACAACAACAACAACAACAAAAAAAAAAACTCCTAGACAAATAGTTCCACACAAGCACAAATAGAACTTCCGAAACTCCCTAGGATTAAAACTAAATATTACATAACGACATGTAAATGGGCCTTAAATAAAATTAAAAGTACTCTTGTTTTGATAGAGCATAATACCTAAGCAGGAACTTTTATGAGCTCAATTAGCATCAAAATTTTCAAAGCAAAACCTATTCAAAGTACAAGGGGGAAAAAATGGCAAAATCACAAATGTGATCAGAGACTAACATGCTTCTTTAAATTTCTGGCAGATCCAATGACAAAAATGTTAAAAAAATAAAAAGAGAGAGAGAGAGAGAGAGCGCGAGCTAACCTAACAAAGTGTAATGTGTAAATAAAAGACCCATGCTCATGTACCTGTTTCAAGCATTCACGACAATGTAGTATGATATTAAAAAATAATAATAAGTCAGCACTGTGGTGCATAGCTGTAGTGTCAGCTACTAAGGAGGCTAAGGCAGGAGGATCACTTGAGCCCAGTAGTTTGAGGCTGCAGTGAGCTATGATCACCCCACAGCACTCAAGCCTGGGCAACAAAGTAAGACCCCATCTCAAAAACTAAACAATAATAATAATAATAATTTTTTTAATTCAAAGAATCCCCAAAATGAAAACTATCTGAGCATAATACAATAAAAAGTGTTATTAAAACCTTATCTTCCATAACTCTAAGAACAAAGAGGAAATCAACTTCAATTAGAGCTATTTAAACAATAAGGAAAAAGCTCAGACAGGATGGTCAAAACGACAGTAAAAGGTAAAACGTTGCAAGTTTGCATTCTTAATCAAGAAAAAATGAATAAGCAATCAACTCAAAAGGGAAAAAAACAAAAAATTAGAAAAAGATAAAAGTAGATATAAAGGAACAGGTAAGCAGAAAGACAAAGAGAACTGATAAAGTCAAGAGGCAGCTCTTCAGAAGACCAGCAAAACAGGCGAGTCATCTAAAGAGCCGAATTCTAAAGACAGAAAAACTGCAAATACAGAGAAGAAAAATGAAGTGGCTGCAGGAGCCAGGCGAGCTCCGCAGGACTGACCTGATAAGGGCCTTCAGGATGTCGGCCCGGCCCACGCGAGAGGCGTGGTAGACGGGGGTGCTGCGATGGTGCCGGCTTCCGTTGGGGTCCGCGCCAGCTTCAAGAAGGATCTGGGTACTCTCTAGGTGCCCGTTCACCACAGCCACATACAGGGCCGTCTGTCCTTTTACGTCCACCAGATCCACCTCGGCCCCCTTCCGGATGAGGAAGTCCACACAGTTCCCATGGCCTGCAGTGGCCGCGATTCGCAGCGGTGTGCAGGGGAGCCAGCCACAGCACCAGACAGACTTCTCATTGATGCGGCTGCAGGAGGAACACGAGGGGCTCATGAGAGGCAGCTGCAGGACAGGGACGGGCTGCACTGCCCCCCTCACCCTGGCAGCATGGACACGGTCCCCCTCTGGTTCATAACACCTCCACCTGGGCTCTGCCTTCTGAAATGCTCTCACACATTTCCCCTATGGGACCTGGGCATGGCAGGGCAGGCATTACAAGCCCCATTCCAGGGACAGGAAACTCAAGGCACCAGCGGAATGATCAGCACCAAAACTAAGATCTCTAGTTCTTTATTTCCCGACTGCCGTCCGAAGTGCCTTCTTCTATAAAGGTGGGAAGGGTCTGCCTGGGAGGCAGTGCCGAATGAACAGGAGTGTGGGTGAGAGCCCTAGTCTGCTCTTCCCCAGTTACCATCTGTGAAGGCTTGAGGCTGGGCCTCTCTCTGGGCCTCAGCATCCTCACCAGGACTAGCTGACTATGTAGGCCCCCAAACTCTAACACTGCACAAATCAAGGCCTGAAGGAATCACTAAGGTGGCACGGGAGCTACACCCCTGGCCAAGAGCAGCAGAGGAACCTGTCCAGACTCAGCTCTCGGCAGATGTCACAATCAGACTGCAAATGCCTGCCCCACCCACCGACCCAGCAAGGCAGCGACCATGAGGGGTTCACAGCGAGCTCCCAGTGTCACTGAGAACAAAGCTCAGGGGCCCAGAGCACCAAACCAGGGCCCAGGAACATGCAGTGGAAGCAGCTCCCAAGCCAGCCCTCGGGGCTCCTCCGCCAGCTGTGTGTAGGCTCTGACTGCCCAGGAAAGTAGAGGAACACTCCAGTAACTCATCACCGAAGAAAATAGCAATGGGAAAATGTAAAGAACCAGAGATGCCCGGAGCCTGAGTAAAAGGAGGAGAAACAGTGCTGGGAAATGCAATGTGGAAAGACTTGGGCTGAGACCTCACCGAACTCTATTTCATTCTGTTACATCTCCAAGTTGAATTAAGGTTTTCTTTGGGCTTGAGTCACCCACTTTACATATCTGTGCGTAATCCATTCATCTTCCTATGACAGTCCTTTCTGGAATTTTTCTTTTACATACTGATATCTGTTCTGATTAAATACTGCTAAGACACTAGAAGGAAATGAAGAAATACATTCCTGTACTGTTAGAAATCCTTTTCTTGGGAACTATGCAAAGAAAAGTTGTGGCATTAGTCTCGGCACAAACATGCAGGCACTGCTTCTATCACTGCACTGGCATGTGGGTCCTGAAGGGAAAGCGGAAACACAACAGCAGCATGGACAGTTCCTGGCTGCCGCTGAGTTTAAGCTGTAGCTGGGACTCCCGACCTTAGACCCGCAGAACAATCAGAGAACACTCCGGAAAGCAGGCACCGGAAAGCAGGCGGACTCTGCTCTCCCAGCAGCCTGAGCGGGGAGGGGGGGCAGGCGTCACTTGCCGCGAAGGAAGGGCTGGAGATGTTTTGTGGGGACAGGCAGAGTTTGGCAAGGCCAGGGCAGGGGACCACGGATGAGGGGAACAGTAAGGAGAAGGCTGATGAGGTAAAGGGCCTAAGGCTGAGGCCCAGGTCCTGCGGGCAAATGACTGAGGGCCTGAGAAGCTAGAGGAAAGGGCACCAGGGAAGCTGATGAAGCAGGGTGAACGCATAGAAGCGCCTGCAATCGAGAGCCACGAGAGACCCAAGATGGGGCAGGGCCACCACTGAAGAGGGAAACAGTGGTACCTTCAGGAGTGACATCAGGAGGCTGAGGCCCACAGAAGGCCAGAAGCTGCCAGAAGACACTAAGGTCAATGACAGAGCAGGACCTGAACTCAGGGCTCCCTGCCCACACTGTCTGGCTGTCTCCTACAACTCTGCCCATGCTGCCTGATTCTCCTTTATCCCCGTCCTCTAAAACTGGAACACATCCTTCCCAACATCAGGGTCTGCATCTGCACAGGGACTGTGGGGCTCAGCTTCGTGCAGACCTGCAGGGCCCGAGTACCCGGACCAGCCCCGGGGCAGGCCACTCACCTCCGGTAGCTCTCCTCTTGCAACAGGCTCCTGAGGGTCTGGAGGTCCCCGACGTAGGCTGCATCGTGGAGCCTCGTGTCCTCACAGTGCTCCAGCGGGTGATCACAAAATTGCTCCCTCAGCCACTCCTTCAGATTACGACCTGCACTGAAGAGAGGGGCTCCTGTTAGCTCGGGGAGGCCCTGCCAAGATTAATCAAAAGCAGGTGCCATCTGCAGCAAGCCTTCCCTCTCCCAGCTACAGGGCACCTTCAAATGCTCAAGAAATAAATCACAAGCTGGGCATGGTGGCACGTCTATAATCCCAGCTACTCAGGAGGCTGAGGCTGGAGGATTACTTGAGGTCAGGAGTTCAAGACCAGACTGGGCAACACGGCAAGACCCTGTCTGTAAAAACAAAATAAATAAACCACAGAAAATGGTAGAAACTTCCCCTTATTAAACTAGCACACTCCTGACACCAACCCTGACAAAAAATATTTTTAAAAGTTGATGGGGCCCAGGAACTATAACCCAAACCTACTGAAGAATAAAGAAGCAAGATCCTAAAGAAAATATCAGCAGATTGAATCAATATTGTGTCAAAGAATCTACTGATAAGCCAAACCTGAAGAATACAGATGCAAGATCCTAAAGAAAATATCAGCAGATTGAGCCAGACAAGGTGGCTCATGACTGTAATCCCAGAACTTTGAGAGGCCAAGGCAGGCAGATCACGAGGTCAAAAGATCAAGACCATCCTGGCCAACGTGGTGAAACCCCGTCTCTACTAAAAATACAAAAAATTAGCTGGGCGTGGTGCCGCGCACCTGTAGTCCCAGCTACTCGGAAGGCTGAGGCAGGAGAATTGCTTGAACCCAGAGGCAGACATTGCAGTGAGCTAAGATCGCGCCACTGCACTCCAGAGCCTGGTGACAGAGCAAGACTCCGTCTCAAAAAAAAAAAAAAAAGAGAATACTAGCAGATTGAATCAATATTGTAGCAAAGAATCTACTGAATAAGCCAAACCTACTGAAAAGTACAGAAGCAAGATCCTAAATATCATCAGACTGAATCAATACTGTATCAAAGAATCTAGCAAATACCTTAATACTGGGAAACTATGAAGGAGAACCACACTACACTACAAAAAAGACATACGGCAAAATCCAAGGGCTGAGCAAATGCTGCTATCTGCTACACGGGTGACTCCCTACCATGCTGCCCTGGGCAACGGCCACAGGGAGGCCTGCCTAAGAAACTCCTCAGACAGGTGCACTTGACCATAGAGAAATCCCACCTCAATAAAAACAAAGGTTAAAAAATACATGTACGTAAATACAAATCCAGCCCATTTAATGAAGACTATAAAACTCAAAGACAACACAAAAGAACAGAATAAGCCGAAAAAAACACCAAGTACTTGGATTAAAAGATTCAGTATTTAAGGAATTTTAAATAAAGTGCAACCCATTTCTTTGGTGTTTTGTTATCAGATGTCACAAAAAATATTCCAAAGTTTATATGAAAATATAAGGGAGAAGAACTTTTTTGGTTTAGTAAGTGTACAGAGAAAGGACCTACCCTACCAGGTAACAGAACGCTCACCAGAATAAAAAAGATAAATCAAACCATCAGCTGCCCAGAAAGACCTCAGTATAAACAGCTTAATACAGGCAGCCTTCATTTCACTGCATTTCACTTTATCAAGCTTCACAGGTAATTGTGTTTTTTTACAAACTGAAGGTTTGTGGCAACCCTGTGCTGAGCAAGTCTTTTGGTGCCATTTGTCCAACAGGATGTGGCCATTTTGTGTCTTCTGGGTCACAATCTGGTAATTCCTGCAATATGTCAAACTTTTTCATTATTATTTTATCTGTTTATGGTGATGAGTGATTTGTGATGTTACTATTGTAATTGTTTTGGGGTGCCACAAACTGTGCCATATGAGACAATTAACTTAATCCATCAACGTGGTCTGTGTTCTGACTGCTCCACCAACCAGCTGCTCCCTCTCTCTCCTCAGGCCTCCCTGTTCCCCAGACACCATATTGAAATTAGGCTAATTAATAACCCTACAACGGCTTCTGAGTGTTCAAGTTAAAGAAACAGTCACACATCTCTCACTTTAAAATTAAAAGATGGAAATGACGAATCTTAATGAGAAAGGCATGTGGAAAGCTGAGAAAGGTTCAAAGACAGGCTTCTTGTGCCAAACGACCAAGTTGTGAATGCAAAGGAAAAAGAGCTTGAGGGAAATTAAAAGTGCGACCCCCGTGAAGACACAATTGATAAGAAAGCAAAACAGCCTTATTGCTGATACAGAGGAAGTCTCAGTGGTCTGGAGATACGATCAAACCAGCCACAACATTCCCTTAGACCAAAGCCTAATCCAGAGCAAGGCCCTAACTCTCTCCAATTCTATGAAGCCTGAGAGAACTGAGGAAGGTGCAGAAGCAAAGTCTGAAGGTAGCAGAGGTTGGTTCACGAGGTTTAAAGAAGCCATCTCCATCACACAAAAGTTCAAAGTCAAGCAGCAAGTGCTGATGTGGACGCTGCAGCAAGTTATCCAGAAGACATGGCTAAGATAACTGATGAAGGTGGCTACTTGGTGTTTTTCCTGCTTATTCTGTTCTTTTGTGTTGTCTTTGAGTTTTACAGTCTTCATTAAACAACAGATTTTCAATGTGGAAGATGCCATCTAGGACTTTCATAGCTAGAGAGGAGAAGTCAATGCCTAGCATCAAACCTTTAAAGGACAAGTTGACTCTCGTTAGGGGCTAACGCATCTGGTGACTTTAAGTGGAAGTCAGTGCTCATTCACCATTCCAAAACTCCTTCTGCCTGTGCACTATAAATGGATCAACAAAGCCCAGGTGTCAGCACATCTGTTCACAGCATGGTTTAGTGAATATTTTCAGCCCACTGTTGAGACCTACTGCTCAGAAGATTCCTTTCAAAATAGTACTGCTTGCTGACAATACGCCTAGTCACCCAAGAGCTCTCATGGAGATGTACAAGACTCATGCTGTTTTCATGCCTGCGAACACAGCCATTCCGCAGCCAAAGGATCAAGGAGTCATTCTGACCTTCATGTGTTAGCATCATTTAATACATTTTGTCAGGCTATTGCTGCCATAGGTAGTGGTTCCTCAGATGGATCTGGGCAAAAATGAACTGAAAGCCTTCTGGAAAGGATTCACCAATTCAGATGTCATTTAGAACATCTGTGATTCATGGGAGGTCAAAATATCAACAGGAGTTTGAAAGAAGTTGATTCCAACACGCATGGATGACTTTGAAAGGCTCAAGACTTCAGTGAAGGAAGTAACTGCAGATGCAGTGGAAATCACAAGAGAACTAGAATTACAGCCTGAAGATGTGACTGAACTGCTGCAATCTCATGATCAAACTTGAAAGGATGAGCAAAGAAAGCAGTTTCTTGAGATGAAATCCACTCCTGGTAAAGATGCTGTGAACACTGTCATAATGACAACAAAGGATTCAGAAGGCCACATACACTTCATTGATAAAGCAGCAGTGGGGTTAGAGAAGACTGACTCCAATTTTGAAAGAAGCACTACTGTGGGTAAAATGCCATCAAACAACATCTCATGCTACAAAGAAATTTCATGAAAGGAAGAGTCAGTCGATATGGCAAACTTCATTGTCATCTAAGAACTACCATAGCCCCCAGTAAGTCAGGAGCCACCAATACTGGAGCAAAACCCTCCACCAGCAAAAAGACTATGTCTCACTGAGAGCTCAGATGATGGTTAGCATTTTTCAGCAATATTTTTAAATTAAAATGTGTACATTTTTAGACATAATGGTATTATTGCACTGTTTTTGTTTTGTTTTTTTGAGATAGAGTCTCATTCTGTGGCCCAGGCTGGAGTGCAGCAGCAGATCTCTGGTCACTGCAAGCTCCGCCTCCCGGGTTCACGCCATTCTCCTGCCTCAGCCTCCTGAGTAGCTGGTGGCGCTCGCCACCACACCTGGGTAATTTTTTGTGTGTGTATTTTTAGTAGAGACGCAGTTTCACCGTGTTAGCCAGGATGGTCTCAATCTCCTGACCTTGTGATCCGCCCGCCTCGGCCTCGCAAAGTGCTGGGATTACAGCGTGAGCCACCATGCCCTGCCTATTACACTCTTAATAGACCATGGTATCATCATGTAAACATAACATATATGCACTGGGAAACCAAAAATTTCATGTGACTTAGTTTATTGCAGTGTTCACTTTATTACAGTGTTCTGGAACTGAACACGCACTATCTCCAAGGTATGCCTGAATGTGATAAACTGGCATCACAATCAGCGAGAATGGAAGAGTATTCAACAAATGGCATCTGTACAATTAGATACTTATTAGGAAATAATTGAGTTATTCAACTCACATCATAACCCAAAATAAACTCCTGAAGATTTAAGAGTTTTGTAAAAATAGTTACACAGATTCGTGTGTAAGTAAAGAGCAAAAACTCAGACTGCTTGGATTCAAGTCCCTGCTCTGCCATGCTGTCCTAGTGTGAGACCAGACAGGCAGGTATAAAGCACCCCCTCCATAAGGGGGCTCTTTCCAGATGCTGACATTGTTTTTTATATTAAAATTAAATCTCTTTTGAGTACTACTGTACATGAGACTCAACCACAGGTACAATGGGGGTGATCAGTAAGTGTCCATGGTCTCCGGGGTTTGAGAGTCCATTGAGTTGCTCATGCTGATCCCACAACCAGACCAGCCGCAGATCAACAAGCAGGCATGAACAGCTCTTTAGGCCACCATCCCAACCTTCCTTCAGTAATTATCCTCCCCTGTAATTACTCCACAGTTGCAGTTACTATAGGGTGAAAAAGTCCAAAGTCGGAGTGGGAAAGATTCAGGTGTAGGGCAACAACCAACAGGTAAATGGCGGCCACAGGACTTTTGTTGAGCCCTCTTCTGGGCCCCCTCTCCTGGCCTCTGTGCTATCCATTCCTGGCCCTGCTCAAAGCAGACTCAATCTTTCCCCAGCTCCAGATTCAAAAGCAACTTCAAGTTTGTGTTTTGCTGATCAGCTACTCCAAGGACAACTTAACTGCCCCAGAGAGCACTTAAGCTTCAACTGAAAATCTGTTGCCCCTCTACCCCAGCTCTGAAACACACTGAATAACAAAACAGCAGTACATGAGGACATAAAAAGGAGCCCTCAGCCGAGTGTGGTGGCTGCCGCCTATAATCCCAGCACTTTGGGAGGCAGAGGCGGGAGGATCACCTGAGGTCTAGAGTTCGAGATCAGCCTGGCCAACATGGTGAAACCCTGTCTCTACTAAAATACAAAAATTAGCCGGGCATGATGGCCAGCATCTGTAATCCCAGCTACTAGGGAGGCTGAGGCAGTTCAAGTTCAATCGCTTGAACCCGGGAGGCGGAGGCTGCAGTGAGCCGAGATCACGCCACTGCACTCCAGCCTGGGCAACAAGAGCGAAACTCCGACTCAAAAAAAAGGAGTCCTGTGCAGCTGACAAATCCCGTGTTTCTTCCCCAGGACCCCTCTTTATACTGGGAAGTAGCTGTTAGTCCTCTTTTTCCCACAAACACCTATCATTCCGTCTTTCACTCTCACAAGAGATGACATCCTAGACCCTAAGGTCCTGGCTGTCTCTGAAGTCAAAGTCAATGCCAACCAAAGCCCAGGATGGTAGATGCTTTGTCTGGCTTGTTCTGGTCACTGCAGTATTCTCTGCTGGGTCTAGCCAACAGCAGGTCTTCAATACAAGTCTGTTAAATGATTGGAAGGAGGTGGGGAGGGAAGGATGGATGGAAAAGCCTGTCTGCACCAGTCTCCAAGTCAATCTTTTGAGATCTTTAAGAAATTTATTGGTTTATTACTAAGAAGGAGAGGGACCCCTCCAAAGACAAATATAGGCATGTAAAGAAAGCCCAGAGCACATGAAACTATTGGCGCTAATGGCAAGCTCAGAAATCCGGCAAGAAGGAACTCCCACCACACCACTGGGAAAGGGGAACCTGTCCTGACCGCTTCCTTCACATCTGCACGGTAGGGACACTTCAAGGTGGAGACTCTAAGTAGGACAGTTATTTCGGAAGGTGGGTGTGGGCCAAAGGCCCCTGGACATGCTGTGTCACTGACGAGCTCGCTGGAGACGGCGTCCCCGTCGTCCCTGGTCTGTGCCTGTGGGAGGTGGGAAGGCTGCCCCGCTGTGCCACCAGACACGCCATGGGCGGCAGAATGGTGAAAAGGTGCCTGCCCTCCCTACGGCTACCCTCTGGCTGGCTTTCCTGATCCGTGCGCTCAGAGCTGGAAGGTGGCCCACGTCCTACTTTTGCGGTTGGGTCATGTCAAATCCATATCGGCTAACCGGAGGGAAGTTCCACCGGAACGAAAATCTAGCGCGGGGACGGCACTCGAGGCCGAGGAGCGGGCAGCGCGTCCGTGGTGGGGTCGCCCAGCACTGCGAGCCGCGCTGACCCCCACCCCCGGCCTGCGGGGCGCGGCTCCCTGGCTCCCCCGTGGACCCGGCCAGGACGGGACCAGGACGCAGGGCCTCGGCAGGGACGCCGGAGCCAGCCCTCCGCCATCCCCACAAGCCCCGCGGCCCAGCGGCCGCGCGCACGTTACCTGCGGAGCCCGGCCCTGCCCGCCCGTCTGGGCTGCCGCCCTCCGCCATGGGTGCTTCGGCCTCCGCGGCCGCCCCGGGCCCCCGCGCGCCCCTCGGGCAGGAAGGAGAGCGGCCCGCGACCACTTCCGGCGCCGAGAGCGAGGGGGCCACGTCGGGGTCGCGGCTTCCGGCGGGCGCGCGCCGGCCTCACTGGTTTCCGGGGCCGCGCAGAGGCCGCGCCTCCGCTTCCGGCCTCGCTGCGGAGCCGGGTGCTGGCTGGTCTTGATGTCCGGCTAGGACTTCGCCAGTAATCGACTCTCAGGATGCCAGCCGCGCTGTGGTTTCCCCGCATAAGAAGCCAAGGAGTCAGAAAGCGCGTTGCCTGGGGCAGCAGCCTGGGAATTTCAGTCGGGCGGGCAGTCCCCACCCCACGGACGGGGCGTGGCTTCTCCAGATGTGGGCGGGGCCCCGAGGGCCGTGGCTGGCGGGACCCGGGCCTCGGCCGGGCTGGCTGGGTCCCCGCAGGTGGGCCCTAGCCGCGAGCAGCCCCCGGGAGGGTGGATTGGGAGGCGCGGGGACTGGTGAGGGACCACTGCAGGGCTGAGCGTCATGGCGTGCTGTGGTTTTAGATGAATGCTCCCCCAAATCCCTTCCATGAAGCCCCACAATCAGGTCCGTAGCTGATGACAGCCGGTGGCCGACACGAAGTGCATTGAATAAATGAATGCATTCGTGAACAAGTAATATTTCTTGCACACTCCCAACTTCAAATATCGCAGCGTCGTCCCACCATGAGTATTGGTGTTGGTCCTTCAGCGTGGATTCCCTTGGCTCCTCCCATTCTCCCCTGCTGTGTTAGCGGGGCCTCATGCAGGAGGAGGATTTGTACACAGCACAGCAGGAGGCTGATGAGGGAGTCCGGAGACCCCAGCAGTCGTGGGCGTGAGCTGCTGGCCCATCCATGTGTACAACATTCCAGACGGGAGTAAGGGAAGCCGCAGGGGCAGCCCTGCAAGTGCCCCCGCTGAAGCTGGCCCTGGGTGGCCCAGACCGGGTGGGCCCACTGGGGGCAGACATGGCAGGCCCTGTGGGGGGTGGAGGCAGGAGTAGGGGTACTTACTACAGTGGTGTTTGGACTTGTTAACAGCAGAAAGCACCACTGGCATGAGGGACAGGTGACTCCGATGATGACGCTGCTAGGCCAGGAGCCAGGAGTGTGCCCAGCCCCTGGCTCCACCACAGCCGCACATCTCAAACTCTTGGAGCTTCAGCAACTCTGAAGCCTGAAACCGACTCACGTGTTGTTGGATGGATGAATGGATAAACGAAATGCCGTCCATCCATACAGTGGACTGGTACTCAGCCTTAGAAAGTTAATGCCGTCCATCCATACAGTGGACTGGTACTCAGCCTTAGAAAGGAAATGCCGTCCATCCATACAGTGGACTGGTACTCAGCCTTAGAAAGGAAGGGAATCCTGACACACGCCACAACACGGATAACCTTGAGGACGTTATGCTGAGTGAGATAAGCCAGTCACAAAAAGACAAATACAGTACTGTGTGATTCCAGTTATTTGAGGTCCCTGTAGTAGTGAAATCGTAGAGCCGAAGGGGGGTTGCCAAGGACTGGGGGAGTGGGGAATGAGGAGTTAGTGTTTAATGGGGACAGTTTCAGTTGAGGAAGATGAAAAAGTTTTGGAGCCTGGTCGCACAACAATGTGAACTGTGAATTAACAGTACTGAACTGTGCATTTAAAGAAGGTTAAGTTTTATGTTCTGTATATTTTACCACAATCGTTTTAAATACGTTTTTAAAAGAGGTTCCGGTGCAGTCAGTCAGGGGTGCGGGTTGGGTGTTGGGTGTTGGGTGGTTCAGAGCACCCAGGTGATTCTGACGTGCAGCCTGGGCAGAGCCAGGTCTCCGTGGGCCTCCGCTGCTCCACCTGCCTGGTCCCGGTGGGCCAACAGTGGGTGTCCCGCGTGTCAGCAGCCTTTGCATCAAGGTATTGAGTGCCCTGAGCAGAGCGGCCCTCCTGCACCTGCACCTCCGTCTCCTCTGCCACATGTTGCCCTTGGGATCCTGCCTCTTAGAAGAACCTGAGGCAGCACGTGGTCCGTAGTGGGAAGGTGGCCTCACATCCCCGCTTCTGTGCCTCCTAAATGCCCACATGGTGCAGGGCAGTGTCCACAGAGCCAGTAGTGCTGGAGGGGGAAGGACACTCAATCACTGTCCACACTTTGCCAATGCCATCACCCCCATTTCTCAGGACCCTGAGATCTGCGGGCCTGGTGCTATGCCCAAAACCACACAGCCCACAGGTGGCTGAGTTGGGGTCACATCCAGACTGTCCAGCCCCACAGCCTGTCTCCCCCTCAGACCTCACCTCTCCAGGGTCCCTCTTCTTCAGGTCCTCTGAGTCCAAAAGACCCACCAACACAGGGACACTCAGTGACTGCTGGAGATGAATCAACTTGGGTCCCATCACCTACAAGCAACAGGGATTTGCCAGTGCCATCCCAGCCTGGCACAGCAGGGACAGGACCAGTGCACTGGGCTGTCTTGCCCCTCCAGGTCCCAGTGGCTCCCTCCCATTTTCCCACCCCTAAAATCACCTGGTGCTTCCTGTTGCCCCCTGGAGGCTCAGGCCTCCCCCAAAGAGAATGAATAATCCCTGATCAGAAATGCATCTTCCAGGCATTCATTCTAGGGAAATAATCAGATGTGTAAGAGATTCAGCTACAGTAGTGCTTGTTACCATCATTTTGTAACAAAAATGTCCGACAATGGGCTTTCTGGTTCAGGAGGTCTGAGAAGGGGCCCTCATCCCTCATCCTTCCTGTTGCAGGGAACCGGAGTTCCCTCTGGAAGCACGGCAGGTATATGAGAGGCTGGAAACCTGAGCTCCGCAGCTGCAGGCTGGTGAGGACCCTGACGGGCCTGGGTGTGCTGATGATGCTGCCGCTCAACCCCTACAGCTGTCTCCGGGAATTGGGCAGCAGATGTCACCCAGGCAGGGACCAGAAATGGGAATCTCTCCTGATCCTAGGCCCTGTGGGCCTGTGTTTGGGGTGTCTCCTCCCAGGAGGCCCAGCCCTCTCTTCCCCTTTTAAGGATCTCCTGCTTTGAAGGAAACAGGGCAGCTGAAGGTTTACCAGGTGAGGCCACGAGATGAGGGCAGCTCACTGACCCTCCATGCTTTGCCCTGGAAACATCTTTACCAGCCCCTGCCCCGCAGACCCTGTCTCAGGCCTTGGAGCCCACTGCGGACAGTCAGGGTGTTTGCCCCAAGCTAGGGAGCCAGATCCACATCCTTCCAGCTGAGTCATCAGGGCAGGGTGACTCCTCCGAGCACCAGCTGCCTCCCTGTCAAATGAGGCTGAGAATACCCACCTGGCAGGCTTTGTAAAGACACAAAATCCCATAGAACGTGCCACAGGCTTCCTGGGGCAGAGAGCGCCCCGCACACGGTGGGCGTCAGTGTCATGGCTGCTCATGCTCACTATGGCATGGCTTTGCTGAGTGGAGCCAGGCCCGCTTCCAACCTCCCACCCCACCCTACCCTGTCCGAAATTGAGCCCACCTTCTCTGCCCAGCTAGGAATAGAGCAAGGCTCAGGGGCAGAGGCAGTGTCCCAACAGGCCCTCAGCTTGGGGTTGGCGGGGCTGGGCAGGGCCCAGGCAGTGAAGTTCCTTGCAGCCCTTGAAGCCTCCCTCTTCCAGCCAGGTTGGCCTCTGGACATGGTTTAGCCTGGCAGTGGAGGCCCCAGGGGAGGACCGGGGAGCCCAGCCATGGGGACTGCAGAGGACAGTGTGGGCCCTGGGAGCCCTGCCAAGGGGGTGCCCTCTCTCAGTCCCCCTCACAGGTGCCATGCTGCCTCCCTTGGTGTGACCGAGAACTCCACTAGTGTCAGGAGGCCATGGCGCTCAGTGAGACCATGCATTCTCTGCCAGGGCCTGCGTCTCTCCAGGCAGCACCCATGGAAGGACCTACTATGTGCTGGTCACTGCCACAGTGGGAGGAGTCAGAGGTGAGGAAATCTCGGTCCCAGAGCAGGGACTGGCAGCAGAGACAGGAGATTCTTACAGACTCTTCGGCCGCAGGGGGACCCACAGCCCAGCTTGCCCAGCACTGAGTGGGCCCCAGAACACAGGGCTGCCAGTTTTCAAAGCAGGGTGAGTGGAGACCCTGTCCCAGCCCGCTCCCTGCCTGTCCTGCTGCAGTGCTGGAGTCTTTGAGCTGGCCCCACCATGCCCTCCTTACCACCAGGTGAACTTTTCCTGCCATACCAGTTGGTCTCTGTCACTCGGGCTCACAGACTCCTTCATGGTCCCCTGAATGCCCATCTATAGGCTCTTCGAGAAGCCTGGCATCTGAGGCCCTTCCCGAGAGGAGCCCCAACCTCCCTCCCCTCCTCCAGCTCCCAAGCTCCCTGCCTAGGACCTGACCCTCTAGGACCAGCACGCTGTCCCCGGGGTCTGTACACAAGGCTCCCTCCCTCCCACACCCCTGTCCTGGGGACCTCTCCCTCCTCACCAGATGCCCCCCACTCCCCCCACCCCCGCTTCCCACCCCGCAGCTGGGGCCTTGGCTCCAGGCCCTCCCGGCAACATTTATCTCCACCTAACAGCAGCTGCCAGAGGTGCTGGCCTATCTCTCCTGGCAGACACTTAGGTTCCACGAAAGTGGCTTCTGGTGGGACGGGTATTTTGATTCTCTCACAGGAGCTGGCCCAGGCCTTGCTCCTGAACCAATGGATAAAGTCATTCGTGCTCTGAAATTGACAAACTGCCACACCAGGGTACCGGGGTCCTAGGGTTCAGGTTAAGCAAAGCTGGACACCATCCCAAGGAACCTATAGACCAGCATGGGGGCATTGAATGGCAGCCCCCAAAACAGAGACATCCATGGCCTAAGCTCTGGAAACTGTGAATGGGACCTTATTTGGAAAAAGGGTCTTTGCAAATGCAATTAAGGATCTTGAGATGAGATCATTCTGGACTTAGGGCAGGCCCTAATCCAATGGCGGCTGCCTTTACAAGAGAAAGGCAAAGGCGGATTGGAGAGAGAGAAGACAGTGTGGAGACAGGGGTGGAGAGTGCAGTGACGCGGCCACAAGCCAAGGAACACCTGGGGCCCCCAGAAGCTGGCAGAGGCAGAAAGGACCCTCCCCTAGAACATGGGGGTTGGGGGAGCACAGCCCCGCCCACACCTGGGCTAAAGACGGGTCTATGGTGAGTTGTTTCCGCAACTTCAGGGCTCATACATCCAGTAAAGAAACGAATTACAGTTGCTCCTTGAGGTGAAGACCCAGCAGGAGAGCCCGGGGCCGGGAGCCCCGCCGAGGGTAGGAAGACCTAACTCCCCTTAGCCCTGTTACTCAGAAGCACGGCTTTGCTAACAGTTTCTTTTTCAGGAACTTTTCTCATGTTTAGAATGTTTTTTTCCCTAGGTTATCAGCAGAAAACACAGGCCCAAATGGGCACATCGGTGGAGCTGAGCCTGTCGCCTCATCCAGTGCCACTGAGGAGTCCTTGTGGTGTCTCCCTGCAGAGGTCACACTGGGGTCAGAACCGAGGCTGCCTTGGGCAAGGGCCAACCGCAAGGCTGTTTCTGAAACCATAAAGTACCAAGAGAATGCCCTGTGTTACAATTAATAAATAGCATTGTTAATTGACGTGAACAAAGCCGGCCTTCATTGCTTTATTTGGTGGCCCATTTGGTGAAGCACTTAAGAAGAGCCCTGGCCAACATACACACATCATGGTTTTAATTACATCCTGTGAATTTATTTTTCCAGAGAGAAATATTTCTCAGGGAAATGTCCATAAAAGCAACTTTAGCAGAGTGTGATGGTGTGTGTGTGTTTCCTCTAGGAAATCTGTTTAGTTTAAGTCCCAGCTTTGAGCAGCACTTTTTACAAAGACGGGACCTGAAGAAGGCTGCCGACAGCCGGAGCAGGCGGTGTCCCGGTGGAGAGGAAGTCTCCAGGCTGCTCTGCCCTTCGTCTCTCTGGGAACTTGCCCCTCTCCCCTTTTCCACACAGGGATTCTGAATTGCTCTTGAAAGCCCAAAGGGGGCTGGGCTTTTGTCTAAACCCCACACACTTCTGCCCCCTCCCCCAGCTGAGATCCCCTCTGTGGCTGGCATTTCTTAGTGGTGTGAAAAGGACATTTTTGAAAATGGAATCCTGTTTTCACCGCTCTGAGGAAAGTCACAACTTCAAACTCTTTTCCAGTGGTTCCTGTTGTCCCTCGAAAACATCTGTTTGAGGACTAGGCATTCTCCCCCAAACTGCTGGGATTTTTTCTTAGGTTGCCCTTCCAATGTTAAGGCATTTAGCCCCCATACCACTACTGCATCACCTAACTTCGTTCGCAGGCCACTGCTCACTGTGTACATAACCAGCATCACAAGCACAAGGACTCAGGACTGGGCATAACCAGCATCACAAGCACGAGGACTCAGGACTGGGCGCTTTCTAATCTCTTCAGTCTCTGGGTCTCCTGCTTCCAGGACAGGGCTGGAGCCAAGGACTCACTCGCGACTGACTGACTGACTGCACGGCTGGCGAAGGGAGGAGTGCATTTTTAAAAGGAAAGTAAGTTGTCCCCATTACACCAATCTAAGAAATGACCACTTTTCCTTTCTCTACGTGAACTTCATGTCCTTATTCACAGGCACATAAAATTACAAAATCATGATCATGGTGTAGACACACATTTACTCTCCGCTTTCCTTTCTGTCGTGAACCTAACGATGCACTTACCTATATGGAATTCCTCAGGCTGTCTCAGACACAAGCAAATACTTCTGACGGCAGAGAGAAAAGTCAAGACATGGTCAGAAAATCAATGTCCAGGAGCTACGGTTTCTATAGTGTGGGCGATTAGATGGCTGACGGCCCTCCTGATGGAAACAGCTAAAATGCTGAAGAAAATGTAAAACTCGTCTTGCTAGAGGCATCCTCAGGCTGCCATAGAGGCCAGAAGCAAAGAGAAGGCAGAAACCTTGGCAGCTTAGTGGAGCCTGAGCCAGCACTCATCTCAAACTCTGTGCTGAGAGCTTGAACTTCCACCTGGATGACTGCATAGGGTGCAGAAACCAATGAAGAGCAGGAGTCTAATACAAAATGCTTGCATAGCACCGGCACCCCACAGAGCCCCACCCCCAGTGGAAAAAGTAATGAGAATAAGAACAACAACAAAAAACACGAATAACCTCATTTAAAAAACAGGCAAAATGACTGGAAACAGTGGCTCATGCCTGTAATCCCAGTGTTTGGGGAGGCCAAGGTGAGAGAATTGCTTGAGTTCAGGAGTTTGCAACCAGCCTGGGCATCCCAGCAAGACCCTAACCCTATCAAAAGAGAAAACAACAGGCCAAAGACTTGAATAGACATTTGTCCAAAGATACATCAATACCAATAAGCATTTGAAAAGCTACTCAATGTCTTTAATCTTTACGGACATATAAATCAAAACCATAATGTAATAGCATTGTGCACCCATTAGGATGGCTACTATTTAAGAAAAAAAGAGAAAATACAAGTGTTGGCAAAGATATGGAGAAATTGGAACCCTTGTGCACTACTGGTGGGAACTGAAAATGGTACAGGCACTATGGAAAATGGTGTGGTGTGGCTGGGCACAGTGGCTCAAGCCTGTAATCCCAGCACTTTGGGAGGCCGAGACGGGCGGATCATGAGGTCAGGAGATGGAGACCATCCTGGCTAACCGGGTGAAACCCCGTCTCTACTAAAAAATACAAAAAACTAGCCAGGCGACGTGGTAGGCGCCTGTAGTTCCAGCTACACGGGAGGCTGAGGCAGGAGAATGGCGTAAAAACCTGGGAGGCGGAGCTTGCAGTGAGCTGAGATCTGGCCACTGCACTCCAGCCTGGGCAACAGAGTGAGATTCTTTCTCAAAAAAAAAAAAGAAAGAAAGAAAATGGGCCGGGCGCGGTGGCTCAAGCCTGTAATCCCAGCACTTTGGGAGGCCGAGACGGGCGGATCACGAGGTCAGGAGATCGAGACCATCCTGGCTAACACGGTGAAACCCCGTCTCTATTAAGAAATACAAAAAACTAGCCGGGGGAGGTGGCGGGCGCCTGTAGTCCCAGCTACTCGGGAGGTTGAGGCAGGAGAATGGCGTGAACCCGGGAGGCGGAGCTTGCAGTGAGCCGAGATCATGCCACTGCACTCCAGCCTGGGCGACAGAGCAAAACTCCGTCTCAAAAAAAAAAAAAAAAAAAAAAAAGAAAAAGAAAGAAAATGGTGCGGTGGTTCCTCAAAAAATTAAACAGAATTACCACGTGATCCAGCAATTCCACTTCTGAGTCTATCCAAAAGAACTGAAAGCAGGGACTTCGACATTTGTACACCCGTATCTATCTACAGCAGCGTTATTCCCAACAGCCAAAATGTGGAAGCAACCCAGGCGTCCGTGAGTGGACGGACGGAACAACAAAATGGGGTGTGTCCATATAACGGAATATTCTTCCGCCTTCAAAAGGAAGGAAATCCTGTTACATACTACAGTGTGGATGATTCCTGAAGATATTTATGCTATGCAAAATAATCCAGACACAAAAGGGCAGACATTGTATGATTTCACTCATGAGGTATCCAGAGTAGCCCAATTCATAAAGAGAAAGAATGGCAGTTCAGCCAGGGGCTGGGGGAGGGGAAATGGGGAGCTGGTGTTTAATGGGTACAGAGTTTCCATTTTTAAGGTGAAAACTTTCTAGAGATCAGTTGCCCAACAATGTGAACACACGTGACACTACTGAAATGTACACTTCAACGTGGTTAAGACGGTAAATTATATATTACGTGTATTTTATCACAATTTAAAAAAATTTTTAGGCCGGGCGCGGTGGCTCAAGCCTGTAATCCCAGCACTTTGGGAGGCCGAGACGGGCGGATCATGAGGTCAGGAGATCGAGACCATCCTGGCTAACACGGTGAAACCCCGTCTCTACTGAAAAATACAAAAAACTAGCCAGGTGAGTTGGCGGGCGCCTGTAGTCCCAGCTACTCAGGAGGCTGAGGCAGGAGAATGGTGTAAACCCGGGAGGCGGAGCTTGCAGTGAGCTGAGATCCGGCCACTGCACTCCAGCCTGGGCGACAGAGCGAGACTCCATCTCAAAACAAAAAAAAAAAAAAAAAAAAAATTTTTAAGATAACATTGAGGAGGAGCGGTGGAGGTAGAAGTAATAAGAACTAAAATATTGGCTCAGCAAAAAAGCCTGCTCATCTCAACCTTAGCCCAAGCTGGGCCTCACATGAAATTGAGGTCAAAAATCCCACCCAAATTCACACTTTGGTGTTCTGAAAACTCTCAAGCATAGAACCTAAGTGGCAGCAGTTCTAGGTTGATGGGGCCCAAAGCAACTGGCAGAAGCAAATATAGTTCCTTTCTAGAGATGACTTCAACCTGGGCCTCAAAGAATTCCCACAGATAAAGTTCCAAGAAAAATGACCTCTCATTGGGGCAAAAACAGCAAAGCACACACGAAGGGAGAGTCAGCGAAAGGGTTCATCACAGGCTTCAGACACTGACGAGACACCGCATATGAAGCCATCGTCTGTCCAACCAGTGCTGGCTTACTGAGCCCTGTTCAAGGAAGTAGACACAAAAGTGAGATAAACAGACAAAAGTCCCGGCTGCCATGGAGTTGACACACCTGTGCCCTGGAGACACACACAGGAGAAAGGCACAGGAAGTGCCAGGCTGGGGAGACACATACACACAAGAAAGGCACCGGAAGTGCCAGGCTGGGGAGACACACGCAGGAGAAGGGCACAGGGAGTGCCAGGCTGGGGAGACACACACAGGAGAAGGGCACAGGGAGTGCCAGGCTGGGGAGACACACACAGGAGAAGGGCGCAGGAAGTGCCAGGCTGGGGAGATACACACAGGAGAAGGGCGCAGGGAGTGCCAGGCCTGGGAGACACACACAGGAGAAGGGCGCAGGAAGTGCCAGGCTAGGGAGACACACAGGAGAAGGGCGCAGGAAGTGCCAGGCCTGGCAGACACACAGAGGAGAAGGGCGCAGGGAGTGCCAGGCTGGGGAGACACACACAAGAGAAGGGTGCAGGGAGTGCCAGGCTGGGGAAGGTGTCAATTTCAACTTTAATGTTTAAGTAGTAAAGAGAAGCCTGAAAATGTGAACAAAGTTGGTATGCAACAAGATCATAAAAAAAAAAAAAAGAAAATGTGAACAAGGGCCAAGAGACTTCACAGAAAGAACCAGTATATTTGAAAAAAAATTAAACAGAACTTCTAAAATGAAATTAAAAACAGTGGTCGGAAAAAAAAAAAAAACATTTAGTATAATGGTTGCAGTGAAAAGTATATTAGATATGTCTAAAGAAGCAATTGGTTGTGGACTTAAAGACGGTGCTCAAGAAATCATCCTAGCCAGGCAAGGTGGCTCACACCTGTAATCCCAGAGACTCAAGAGGCTGAGGTGGGAGGATTGCTTGAGGCCAGGAGTTTAAGACCAGCCTGGAAAGCAGAATGAGACCCCGTCTCTACAGAAAAAAAAAAAAATCCAGACATGGTGGCATGTGCCTATAGTCCTAGCTACTCAGGAGATTGAGGTGGGAGGATCACTTGAGCCCAGGAGGTTGAGGCTGCAGTGAGCTATGGTCTCACTATTGTACTGTCTGGCCTGGGTGGCAGAATAAGACCCCATCTCTAAAAAATAAATGAAATTTTTAAAATTTTAAAAAATCATCCCAACTATAGGACCAAGAGACAGAGATAGAAGAATATAAACAAGAAGTGAAGGACGTGGTGGCTGGGGTAGGAGGGTCTAAGGAGCATCTACTCTGGAGTTCAAGAAGGGAGTCAAGAGAGAAGAAAGGAAGCAATATTAAAGGAGATACAAATGAAATTTTTCCAGAGTTAGAAATCCAGGTATCTCTGTAAATCCTTACCAAGATTTAAATAAAAGCACACTTCAACGCATGTTGAAGTCCTGAGGCTACAGGACACCAAGGAAAAATTTTAAAAAGCAGCCAGAGAAAGAAGAGAGATCACATAGGAAACAAATGTAACTGAAAGCCGACTTCTCGACAGCATCAGTGGATGCCAGAATGCACTAGAATGACATCTTCAATGTGCTCTAAGAGATCAATTGTCATCCTAGAATTCTACACCCAGTGAAACTACCTTTCTGGTATGATGACAAAATAGACAAAGTTTGTCACTAAAAGGCACTGTCAAAAAGATGGGTCTCTTGGTGGTCACCACTTGCCACGAAGCAGATCTTAGATGATTTCCCAACAAAACACAGGATAGATTAAGGAATAAGCCTTATCAGGGAAGTGATAGCAGAAGGAGGTAGACAAATTATTAGGCAGACTGGGGGCAGGTCCCTAGTGAAACCCCAACTTCAAACCAAAGACAGTTTAAAGCCCGAAAGCCAAGCTACCAGTCTTGGATAAGTCCACAGACCAGACTAACCTGTCTTCCCATTTGGCACACTTTCCTCTGATTGATCCCCACCTTTCACCTATTTTACATATACCTACCCTTCCCTAATTGGTTTTTTTACACCGTCATGCCCTTCTCTGAATGGTGCCTTTGTTTTAGCCTTTTTTGCATACTCACAAACCAATCAGCACACACACCCCAATTCTGAGCCCATAAAAGCCCCAAACCCAGCCACACTGAGAGAGACACCACATGACTTGTGGTGGGAGACCATTCTCGAATCCCATCTATGCTGAGAGCTATTTCATCACTCAATAAAACTCTTCTCCAGGCCAGGCGCAGTGGTGCAAGCCTGTAATCCCAGCACTTTGGGAGGCCGAGACGGGCGGATCATGAGGTCAGGAGATCAAGACCATCCTGGCGAACATGGCGAAACCCCGTCTCTACTAAAAAATACAAAAAACTAGCCAGGCGAGATGGTGGGTGCCTGTAGTCCCAGCTACTCAGGAGGCTGAGGCAGGAGAATGGCGTAAACCCAGGAGGCGGAGCTTGCAGTGAGCTGAGATCCAGCCACTGCGCTCCAGCCTGGGCAACAGAGCAAGACTCCGTCTCAAAAAAAAAAAAAAAAAAAACTCTTCTCCACCCTTCTCACACTTCAATTGTCAGTGTAATCTCATTCTTCTTGGATGTGGGACAAGCACTCAGGACCTCGCTGAACTCAGGTACAAAAAACTCAGGTAACACTGTAGCCCTCTACCCTCCCCACCCATGATCGGTGCCTAGCGGCCGCACCACACCAACAGGGAGCAGCAGCAGGGCCAGGCCAGCCCCAGAGCCATGGGCCGGAGTAGGGCAACAGGACTGACAGAGATTTTAATACACCCCTGTTTGTCGGGCTGTAGCAGGTCTAAAAGACCTGTTAGCACATGTAGCACGACCTCTGGGGCTCCAAGGTTGCAGCCCTCCCTGTTTCGATGCCACCATATTCTCCTCATCTGGACGCTAGAATTCACTACAGGAGCTTGCAACATGCCTGGTCCAGCCACAAGCCCCACACAGGGCCTACTCCTCTGCCAGTGCTTGGAGCAGCTGGCCGGACTCCAGACTCACTCGCCCACACACACCCTCCAGCCGGGGGCTGAGCTCTCAGTCATGGCAGCCATGGGGTCTGCACCAGTGTGCAAGCCACATGCGGGCCAGCAGACTGAATGGGTAGGGCGCCTCCTATGGCAAACCTGGGGCTGAGCAAGGCCTGGGCAGAGGTGTAGCTGACCAGAGGTCTCTAGCTGGCAAAGCAGCCAAGAAAAATCCTGCATCAGAAGCTTACATGAGCAAGTAGCAGCAAGAGACACAAAAGCAGGGAGCCTGCAACCCCAACCTCACCTCAATCTGCTCACACACAGACAGCTCACCTTTCAGGGAGAAGCACCGGCCCCTGTTGCTACCCTTCTAAGGCAAACAGGAAGTGATCTATTAGGAGGGGGATGACTTGCTGAGGCAGCAGCAGTTGGGACTTGGGTACCAGCTGTTTTCATTGCTGTCTGAGAAGCCAGCTGCCCCACACCTGGGCCCCATGGGATGTCGAGCTTGCATCACTCCCCTCTACTGAAAGAAGGCAGGCTGAGTGGGGGCAGCGGTGGTTTTAACTGACTCTTTATCCAGGCCACCCTGAGTGAGCTTCTAGGGCTAGTTCCAGACAATTCTGCTTGTCATATCCTGTATCCCTTAAAGGAAATTCTAAAGGATCAACTTTAGAAAGATGGAAAGGGATCCCAGATGGAGGGTATTTGATGCAATATGTACCCATAAAAATGAAAAGAAATGATAAGCAAATATTGGTAAGTAGGTAAATTCTGACAAACCTTGGCTGCCTAAACAATAGAATGTTTAATTTGTGAGTTTAAAAACAGGATAAAATGGAAACACTGGACAATATAGCATATAAATTGGGATTGTCCTTGTATTATTTGAAGCTAAAGAAATTAAGCTTAGACTTTGTAAACTACCAGTGTTAAAATAGCTACTGTAACTATTAAAATAACAGTTATGTAATGTACAAACTCCAAACTAGACAGATCTAGGAAAAATAAGAGGATAAAACCTTTCTGTCTCCCAAAGAAGTTCAGAAAAAATGAGGTTGAGGAAAAACAAAAAGTGGGAAAAATAGCACTTAATAAGATAGTGTAATAAATCCAAATGTGATAAACTCTCCAGGTAAAAACAAAGACTACTGACTCAATGTTTCCTTTTCTTTTCTTTTTTTTTGAGACAAGGTCTCTGTCACCCATGCTGGAGTGCAGTGGCACGATCTCAGCTCATTGCAACTTCTGCACCCTGGCCCCCTCCCATACCCACTGCAATCCTCCCACCTCAGCCTCCAGAGTAGCTGGGACTGCACAGGCATGTACCACCACCCCCAGCTATTGTATTTATGTGTGTGTGTGTAGTGTGTGTATATTTTTAGTAGCAATGGGGTGTTGCCATGTTGCCCAGGCTCGTCTCAAACTCCTGAGATCAAGCAATCTGCCTGCTTCAGCCTCCCAAAGTGCTGAGATTACAGGCGTGAGCCACCACACCTGGCCCTGACTCAATGTTTATAAAAGACACAGTTAAGGCCAGGCATGGTGGCTCACGCCTGTAATCCCAGCACTTTGGGAGGCTGAGATAGGCAGATCACGATATCAGGAGATCAAGACCATCCTGGCTAATATGGTGAAACCCCGTCTCTACTAAAAATACAAAAAACTAGCCAGGCATGTTGGCAGGTGCCTGTAGTCCCAGCTACTCGGGAGGCTGAGGGAATGGCGTGAACCCAGGAGGCACACCTTGCAGTGCGCCGAGATTGCACCACTGCACTCCAGCCTGGGCAACAGAGCAAGACTCCATCTCAGAAAAAAAAAAAAAAAAGTTAGTTAAAATATAAGAATTCAGAAAGATTTAAAGCAAAGGATGGAAAAATATATGAGCCAGAAAAAACTACAAGAAGAAATAAATTGTTCATCGTAGTACTCGGGAGACTTTAAAACACCTCTCTCATTAAATGATGAATCAATAGAAAAAACATCTGTTAGCATGTCGATTTGAACGAAACAGTTACAAGCTCGACAGAATGGGCGTATATAGATGTAACACTGTGCCCAACAATGTGAAGGTACAGATCCTTTCCAAAGTTATAGGGAACACGAAAACAGCACATGTTGGTGAGGATATGGAGAAACCGGAACTTTCGCACATTGCTAGTGGGAATGCAAAGTAGTGGAGCCACTATGGACAATAGTATGCCAGTTCCTGAAAAGATTAAATGTAAAATTACCATGCAATCCAGCAATTCTGCTTCTGCGCATACACCCAAAAGAATTGAAAACAGGATCTCAGAGATATTTGCATATCCATATTCATAGCAGCATTATTCAAATAGCCAAAAGGTAGAAACAGAAGCTTTTACTGATGGATGAATGGATACACAAAATGTGGCATATACATACAATGGAATATTAGTCTCTGCCTTAAAACGGAAGGAAATGCTGACCCATGCTACAATGTGATGTATCTTGAGGACATGATGCCTAGTGAAACAAGTCAGTCACACAAAAGATAAATACTGTAGGATTCTATTCATAAGAGGTTCCTAGAGGAGTCAGATTCATAAACACAGAAAGTAGAATGGTGGGTGCCAGGGGCTGGGGGTAGGGGAAATGAGAAGTTACTGTTTAATGGATATAGAGCTTTAGTTTTGCAAGGGGAAAAAGTTCTAGGGATCAGCTGCACAATAGTGTGAATGTACTTAATGCCATTGACCTATACACTTAAAAATGGTTAAGATGATAGGCCGGGCAGGGTGGCTCACACCTGTAATCTCAGCACTTTGGAAGGCTGAGGCGGGCAGATCACCTGAGGTCAGGAGTTCGAGACCAGCCTGGCCAACATGACAAAACCCCATCACTACTAAAAATACAAAAAAATTAACTGGGTGTGGTGGTGCACACCTGTAGTCCCAGTTACTCAGGAGGCTGAGGCATGAGAATCACTTGAACCTGGGGGGTGGAGGTTGCAGTGAGCCAAGATCATGCCACTGCACTCCAGCCTGGGCAACAGAGTGAGACTCTGTCTCAAAAAAAAAAAAAAGGTTATTTTTGTTATGTGTATTTTATAGTAAAAAAATATAATGATATGTCAAAATATTATTATTTTTTAATTATATGGAATGCTTCAAAAATTTTGTGCTATCCTTGGCCAGGGGCCATGCTAATCTTCACTGCATCATTCCAATTTTAGTACAGCGAGCAGGAAATGCTATTTGTTAAGCCCAATAAAGTAATTAAGTTGTGAAAAAAATATATGGAGCTTTTATGAAAGTCACCATGTGCTGGGCCATCAGGGCAGCCTCCACACCGTTCACAGCATCAGTATTGGGCAGGCCACATTCTCTCACCAAGATGCAATCAAATCAGAAATCAATAATAAAAAGATAACCCAGGAGAAAAAAACAGAAGCATGTATTTCATAATGCAGTAAAGAATAAATCATTATAGAAATGACAAAATATACAAAACTGAACTAAAATAAGGTGCCCATTCAATGAAACTTAAAATCATGGTTACGAGAACATCAGTTAGTGACAGGGAAGAAATGTAGTAAAATTGTTTACGGAAAATAGAAAGAAGTCAACATTACCTAACACCGTAAGCAGCACAGTCCCGATGGTGTAAACGGGTGCTTCTGTGTATGTTATACGGACAACAGATTGTAATAGACAAGATTGTAAACACACACACACACACACACACACACACACGATGAGAATACATACCAGCAACTAGCATTATAAATTGTGGCCAATTTTGGAAGGTGGGATTTACAAGTGATGTTTGTTTACTTCTTCGTGGTGTTTTCTAGATGAATTAATATGAATTCGGTTATCAGAAAGGAAAACAATAAAGGGAACAAAGATAACAGCAACAGAGGCTTGGGAAACACAAGCCCCCAGGGCCCACCTCTTGTCCTCTCAGTGCTGCTGCAGGACTGACGCCCCTCACATGAACACAATAAACCACAGGACACTGGGTGCCCAGGAAAAGACACCAGAGACACCCCCAATCCTGCCTTCTCGGGTGAGGGATGCCACCCGGCAGGGCCCTGGGTAGGGGCAGCCTGGGTTCTGTCCCTAGATTCACTGAGGCCAGTTCCAATCTGCCTGCAACACCTCTCACCCTCCTTCCCCTATCCTCCCGCCCCCGTTTTCAGGCTCTTCGCTGGTTCTGGAGCCCCCAGCTGAAGCTGCTGGACCCCTGAGAACATCTCAGTACCCAGTTCCCTGGAGCCCGCTGAACCGAGGGGAAGAAGGCCATATCCAAAGCCCCTAAATGTGCCTGTTCACAAAAACAGAGCCTGAAGGAGCTGTAAACTCAGAGGCTGTGTGATGGCGAAGCAGGACAGGTGTAGTCATTTGGAAAGCAACCAACATACCTTCCATCCACACCCCCAGCCCAGCCCTCCCAGATCCAGGGAAACGGCTCTTTACACGGGCTTGGGGACTCGGGGAGAAATGTAACTTGAAGAACCTGTTATGTTAGGAGATGATCTTGGAAAGGAGGGCAAATCCCCAGCGACCCAGAGGATTTTCAGGGGCTGCTCTGGAGCGGAAGGAGGTTTCACTTCTCCAGGGGCCTGAATTCCGTGACCCCCCGCAGGGGTGAGGGCTACAGCTTTCAATGGTGCCCTGTCCCAGCTCTCCAGTCGGAGAGGACCAAAACCAGAGACAGTGTCTCCCCTCCTGGGAGAAGGAGAAATGTATATATATACACACACACACACACACACGCACACGCACACACATATATATAATTTTTTTTTTTAAGACAGAGTCTCGTTCTCTCGCCCAGGCTAGAGTGCAGAGACGTGACTTCGGCTCACTGCAACCTCTGCCTCCCGGCTTCCAGCGATTCTCCTGCCTCAGCATCCCAAGTAGCTGGGACTACAGGCGTGCACCACCACACTCTGCTCATTTTTGCATTTTTTAGTAGAGATGGGGCTTCATCATATTGGCTAGGCTGGTCTCAAACTCCTGACCTTGTGATCCACCCACCTTGGCCTCCCAAAGTGCTAGGATTACAGGCATGAACCACTGTGCCCAGCCTAGAAATATTAATAATAAATATGAAATTTCACCAGTGCGTACTCACAAAAACCTAGATGGTACATATATTCCTATTTGTGTATATATTTTTTCATATGGAAAACCAAATGTCCCAGCACCCTTACTGAATGTCAACCCTACTTGATCTGCAATGCCAGTATCAACTGCAATATATCAGGTTTCTAGATTTGCTCCTTTACGGCCTTAAGGGGACCACCATCCTATGTGCTATCCCTTGTTCACTGAATTGTGTGCCACATGATTGTGACAAAATATACAATATTCTTTATTACAAATTCCATATAGCTGATTCTCACAGAATGCTTTCGATTTTTGCTGAACTCTTATATTCACAGCCAACCTATGGTTCCAATTGACAAGTTTAGTTCAGACACGAATGCTGGTTATTTGCTTTTAACAAGTAAAAGTGAAACAACAAAGACTTACATAGAACCGCACTTGTTTGGCAATGACCCGAGGGACTTCTTTGTTGAACCGGGTAAGTTTCTGAACATTGGAAGAATTTTCCTCCATTTGCTTTGTGCTCATCACAATGGAATGGCTGTGGACATGGTTGTGACCTTTTTTTTTGAGACGGAGTCTCGCTCTGTCACCAGGGTGGAGTGCAGTGGCATGATCTTGGCTCACTGCACCCTCTGCCTTCCAGGTTCAAGCAATTCTCCTGCCTCAGCCTCCTGAGTAGCTAGGATTGCAGGTGCCCGCCACTATGCTCAGCTAATTTTTTGGTATTTTTAGTAGAGACAGGCTTTCACCATGATGGCCAGGCTGGACTCAAACTCGTGACCTCAGGTGATCTGCCTGGCTCAGCCTCCCAAAGCGCTGGGATTACAGGTGTGAGCCACTGCGCCTGGCCGGATGTGACATTTACTTCATGTTTACCAAGCAGTCCTTCCATTCACTTTCACACTATTACCTTCTTAAAATTAGATAAACAACAAAACAACAAGTCAAGCCCTGACTTGTAGCATCTGTCGATTTCCATGGTGTAAATACTCTCACCTTGGGCAATGTGATTTCACCCGACTTGGAGTTATAAGAGATGCACAATAGCACACACCCCCCAGCATTTCCTCCTGAGGTCCAAGATATAAATCACCTCAGGGCACGGACACGAGGAAAATGTAAAATAATTAGTTTTCGGTATTCCTTACCTTTGTATTTTAATGTAATGGCTTGTAACATTTCTGAACATCTAACTTTCACTGTACAGCCAGTCCCAGCTCACAAGTCCCCCTTGCGTCCTGTTCCTGGTGCCTAGGCCCTCGCCATGCCAGCCAGTAGCAGAAGGCTTTGGGGGTTGGAGAGGAGAGTGGGTAAGCATGGCCTGGAGGCCACCATGCAGCCGTGGATGTGCCCCATTCGTTGCATCCTGCCAGGCTTATCTTGGAGGTTACAGGGACCTTAACTCAGCCCAACTCACCCCAGAGGCCACTCTGCTCTTTATATAAATCACAGCCTTTTTCATTTCACTGCTAGGGAGTCCAAGTATTTTACCACCACAAATGGATGTTTTGGCAGGTGTAAAAATAGGGAAAATATAGAAATAAATGGGTGTGCAGTTTTACAGGCAATGGGAGAGAGCCCTTGTGGAGGAATAAAGGCCTGGCTCACAAGTTCACAAGCCTCGCCCATGTGACTATGCTCTGAACTGGGGCTAAGAAGCAACCGCAGCTCAAGAGGCGTCTGAGAGGAGAACTTCCCTGCACAGCATCGCGGGCTGCAAGATCCAGGTCGACGTGCTGACGGAAGGTTTTGATTTTGCAACTATCGAACGAGTTTAATGCTTAAAATCCATGGTTTAAGAGATTTTATTTGAAAGTTCTATTTTTAAAAGCATCCTGGTGTTTGTATTGAAACTGTCCCAAAGACGCTTTTCTTTAGAGCCATAATCCCTGGAAATGGAAACCCACCAGAAGAACGAGAGCTTGCTCCTCTCCCTGGGCGCACGCTGGGCTGCAGAGTAGAATGAGGTCAGCTTTGCGGTGGGTCCAAGCCACACGGGGGATGGCTGCGAGTCCAAGCAACCGGCCAAGGCTCGGGGCTGCATTATGACTTTCAGGAGCCCTTCCTCCATAAAAAATATTAAAAATTCTATTTTACGATGGCATCGATATAAAGATGAATATATTAATATTGTATATTAAAATATTTATTTTGACCTAAAAGTTCATTTTTTTCTTCTGATTATGAAAGAAATGAAAACACTTCCGAGGGCTGTGAAAGCGCCGTGGGGGCTGGCGCCACGCCTGCTGGGCTTAATGGGTCTGGCCACGCGATGTGGCGGACACTCCCACACTGAGCGGCTGCAGCCTCGGGGCAGGATGGGCCAAGTAGCAAGGTCTTGATTCAAGTGCATGGTTTGGGGCGAGCGGAGGCCATGCAGCCCAGTGGAATTGTTTAAGGCAGGAACGCCTGTCTGATTCTGCCCTCTCCAGTGTCCTCTCTCACCCACAGCCCTTGCTGTGACACCAGTCAAAAAAGTGGTCACGCTGATCTCAAGTCACCAACCTGCCCTTTCTCAGCTGTGTGCTCATGCAGACGACAGAACACTCAAGCAGAAAGACCTCAGGGACAGGCAGCTGTTGCCCAGTCTGGAGTGCAGTGGCCGGATCTCAGCTCACTGCAAGCTCCGCCTCCCGGGTTCACGCCATTCTCCTGCCTCAGCCTCCGGAGTAGCTGGGACTACAGGCGCCCGCCACCTCGCCCGGCTAGTTTTTGTATTTTTCAGTAGAGACGGGGTTTCACCGTGTTAGCCAGGATGGTCTCGATCTCCTGACCTTGTGATCCGCCCGTCTCGGCCTCCCAAAGTGCTGGGATTACAGGCTTGAGCCACCGCACCCGGCCCTCCAGGAGGCTTTTCTTTCTTCCCTGCGGCTCCAACAAAACAGCAGAGGGACTTCCCCGGCAGAGCAAATTTCAAGTCCTGACCAGGTGCCAAGCCCTGGAACACTGCAGGGCAGCTGCGGCCAACACAGGCGGCCAGTGTCAGGCACACGGTCACAGAGGGCAACTTTGCCCAGGGTTTGAAAACAATTTTTGGAAGACCCCCAATTCTGAAGGGGTCTTAAATAGGTTCCTTGAAAGTGAAGTAGGAAAACTGGCAAATGCAATCTGTTCTCAAAGAGGCGCAGGCCACTGAAGGCTGCCTGCAAGGTGGCCCCGTGTCCTTGCACCATGGGGAACCTCCCCAAAAGGTGGTTTCTATTCAAAAGGGAATGATGATATTCATTCCCCAGCTTGAAGAAGGACAAGTTAGGGGCCGGACAGGACTCCCCGGGCTAACGCTGAGCAGTGAGGCGGGGGACTGGAGACTTCAGAGGCCTTCCAGGGGTTGGGGGATAGGGGCAGGCAGGAACTGCAGCCCAGCCTCCATCTGCCTGGGGGCTCCTAAAGGTCATGTCTGCCAAGGCCTGAAGCCTACCTGGGGGCTGACATGTTGATGCAGTTGGTAGAAAGTGCAATGGGGGCGTGGAGATCCGGCCAGCTTGCATGCCTCCTGTGACGAGGAGCTCACCATCTACCAGATGAGGGGCTGTCCTGTCATCTTTGAACCCTGTTGGAAAGGAGACTCCCTCCTTACACAGAGCCAAAGTCAGTCTCCCTTTGTCTCCCACCCATGGGTTCCAGCGCCACAGAGAACAGCCTCAACCCTCCCTCTACCCCAGATCTGTAATTTCAAGACAGGGGGCCATGTCCCTGCTCCAGCTTTTTCTTGTGCCGGCAAAATATTTCTAAATTTGAGAAGTACTTCCAAAACGCCCCCAGAAGTCTCGCACAATTTACACCCCCACATCTTCAACCACTCCAAATACTATCAATTTTTAAATTGTTGGCAATCGAAAGATGTGTGCCACTGTGATAGTAACCCACGCTACACAGATCACAAACCAGAGCCAGGCTCCGCCGGGAGCGCGCCGTGTGCCGTGTGCTGAGGGCTGCCCTTCACGCTTTCCACCTGGTGCTGCGCATGTGCTCTGATGACAAGGTGAGGCCAGCACTCTTGGATCCAACCAAGCAGGTGGGAGAGGGAGGCCAGAGTCAGGCTACCTGCCTAAGCCAACAGCCAAGGCCAAGGGCGTGGCAGTGCCTGTCCTGCTGGGAAGCCCAGGTAACTCCTCTTCCAGTCTGGATTCCCACATCTCTGCCACCTTCTCTCTTGACAGCAAAGTCAAACATTGGTTTCTCATGCTTTGTGATTATTTGATTGCCTATTTATTCCTTTCCTCTATCGTTCAATTGGACTGTTTTTCTTATTAAAAAGTCCGTCTTTAAACAGAGTTTAAAATATATTGCAAGTTTATCCCAATGTGTTGTTTGTTTTTTACTTTTGCTTGGAATACAGAAAGTTTCACTTTTTAATGGAGCAAAGTGTCCATTTTTGGTTTTTTTTGCATTTGTGGATTCTGGAAATTGTTGTCTTTTTAAGGAAGTTCTTCAGCCCAAAAAGTATTTAGCACTAGCATCCTAGGCTGGGCTGCAGGAGGGCAGGGTCCCTCTCACCCCAGGTCCCCTGGACAGGGAGACAGAAGGGTCTGGGAGTTTCACAACTGTGCGTCCACACCACTGGGTCCCCACATCAGAATCGGACACAGACACCGCCCAGTCCTCTCGGGAGTCTAGTCCTGTTGAGGGTCCCTCACTGCCTCACCTGAAGCCTCTCCCTCCTCCTCCTCCTTGCGCTATCCCTCTGCCCAAGGTGCAGGGGAAGCTGGCCCTACGCACCCTCTCCCCACAGCCATCGGCCCCGCCTGTCCTCACCGGTTGGTCTGGCAGACGGTGGGCGGCCTGGGGAAGCATCTGCAGCAGCACCGCCAATTTCTTGCTGCTCAAGTCAGAAGGATTTTATGCACTTTATGAAAATAAAATAAATGCTTCCCAGAACTGTCAGGGCCCATTAGCTCTAAAGAGTCACATGCCCAGCTTTGAAACCACAAATTTCTAGCAGGCGCCTCTCTCATCCCAATGCCACTACCTAGGAGGCCCAACCCCCTCCCAAGAGGCCAAGCCCCCGACCCACAGGCCTGAGCCCCCCACCCCACCAGAGGCTGAGGCCGAGACAAACTTGCCCATCCCTGAGGTTCGTCAGTCCTCAGGGGTGGGGCCTGGGCTCTGCTTTCCTCATGTGACCTCAGCTTAGACTGCTGTTTCCGTCCCTCACAGGAACATGCTAATAGCAAGCTACCCAAACGTGGCAGAGGCGTTTCTGAACATCACTGTGTCTTTATGGCCCATTTCAGCCATTGGCTTCTCTGCCTAGGAGATGAGATGTGAGACCATCCACCAAGACGGGGCCACGGGCAACTGGTCCTGAAGGGTCGGAGCCAAGCAGGAGACCCCAGGCCCTGCCAGCCAACCGCTGAGACGAGGGACAGTACACGCCGCCAGCGCACCACACACCAACACTCACCAGGCACCCATGAGCCACACGTGCTCCCCGTGGCTAAGATGACCCATCAATGGACGACCGAGGCTCAAAGGAGACATAAAAAGGAGCACCCCAAATCACACATCCACACCTGACAGGAAGGGGGTCCTGAGCCCACACTCCGTGTTCTTCCACACCACCTCAAGAAGGGGCAAAATTTACCCTGCAGAGGTGCGGTTTGGCAGGGGAGAGGAATGAAGTCCAAAAGGTGAAAGAAGGCCTGAAGCTACGCCCACCACCCACAAAACTGGGAAGGGGAGGAGGAGTCTAGCCATAACCAGTGGTGGGACAGGAGGCCTGGCGGTCAGGGCCTGTGCTGTGGGCTCTGCAGGGCACTCACTGTGGTTCTTGCCTCAGCTACTTCCTGTTCAAGCTTGAACCCCACGCAGATCTGCCACTTACCGTTGATAATAAACCTCCTTTGTGCTTCAGAAACAATGCACATGACCCATGAACGAGACACAGAGGCCGGGGTGAAGAGTGAGACGCCGCTTCGGGCCAGGCTTTCCAAGTCAATCTGTGTGAAGGGCCTCTCAACCCAGTTTGGGTTAAGACCTAGGAAACACCTTCAGAAGTAGTAAGCAGAGGCTTCAGAATTTCCACTCTGGATTTTCTTTTATCTTTTTTTTTTTTTTTTTTTGAGACAGAGTCTCACTCTGTCACACAGGTTGGAGTGTAGTGTCATGATCTCGGCTCACTGCAACCTCTACCTCCTGGGTTCAAGCGATTCTCCTTCCTCAGCCTCCCAAGTAGCTGGGATTACAGGCATGTGCCAACATACCTGGCTAATTTTTATATTTTTAGTAGAGACGGGGTTACACCATGTTGGTCGGGCTGGTCTTGAACTCCTGATCGCAGGTGATCCGCCCACCTCAGCCTCCCAAAGTGCTGGGATTACAGGCGTGAGCCACCGTGCCTGGCTAGAATTTCTTCAGATGAAAAACAGCTGGACAAACCTAAGGACAGATAGCCAGGGGCCAGAGGAGGGTGGGGAGTGCAGGCCAGCCTGGGGAGCAGAGCTCAGTGGGGTGGCGGCAGGACAAGTATGCTCCAGGAGAGAGAACGCAAAGCCCCCGGGGCCTCAACAGGGGTCAGCTGCCTCCCCAAGGCTGTTTCCACAAAATCTCTCAGGAAAGACTGGAGAAAGTCTGAAGTGTCCCTTGCCATGCGTGCGCACCTGAGAAAGACCCTTCTTCCCTATGGGCCCTGTCTCCTACTCCCTTCCCAGCTCCAGCGGATTTCCCCATGCCCTAAGGCTGACAGGCTTCTCACTTGCTCCTGAATGGTATCTTTTGTCCCATAGGGGAGAAGGTTCCAACAGTAGTCATTGCTGGAGGGCACAGAACTCCTGCTGGAATCTTCTCCCCTATGGGACAGAAAACTGCAGGGGCAGGTGAGAAGCCTGTCAGCCTTAGGGCACTGGGGGAATCCCTGTAGCTGGGAAGGAATAGGAGACCCTGACTCCTGGGGGAGGAGCAGGAATGCAAGCTGGTTCCAGAGCTACAGCGAAGACCCAGGGACATGGTGTCCACCTAAGACTGGGGTTAATCAAGGAACAGAGTATGCCCCCAACCCCCCTGCCGGCTGACAAGCACCGGGCAGCAAGAAACACTGGACTCATGCATGTGCGGCAGAACCACTCAGCACGACGGAGGAACAGCCTGCCTGAGCACACAGGACTTCACCTATGAACACAGGATATTTTCATGTTGGGTAATCAAGGATAGCACATTACTAAGCCAAAGGAGAGAAAATGCCATCACCTTAACAGACAAGAACAATTCAACATCTATTCCTGCTAGAGGTTCTCTGTAATGAGGATCAGAAGAGTCTGTTTTCAACATGAGAAAAGAGCCGTCGCCATCATTCCTGGCAGCATCGGGCCAATTGTAAAATCACAAGGACTGTCCGTATTTGTCCAGCATCGCACTGGGGGAAGGAAGCTATAGCACAGTCAAAAGGCAAACTGGGAATAACATGAACTCAAAACACGAAGTGCTTCTAGAAATCCAGGAGGGAAAACCAAGAGTCCAACAGAATAAAGGGCAAATGAGCTGCTGCACAGTCAGCTCACAGAACAGAAAAGCAAACAAGCAAATGGTCCTTAAACACATCAAGAGAGGCTACAACTCAGTCAAAATGCGAAAGCGCAAATGAAAACCACGCTGAGATCCTTTCTCGCCTGAGTGGCGGAAGTCTCTGCGTGTGGCCGTCTGCTGCTGGAAGGCTGCGGGGAAAAGGCACTTCCACTATTCTCTGGTGCAGGAACATGGAACCATCCCACAAACAGCACCTGGCAACACCCACCAGTATGGTGACACACTGTGCTTTCACCCTGCAGTCTCACTTCTGGGTCTCTCCACACATAAGAAATGATGGGAGGACAAAGCCATTCGCGGCGGCATTGCTTTTAATGGTGGAAGATTAGAAACCATGCAACTGAGCACCAGGGAGCCAGCAGGAGAAGCCAGGCAGTTGCAGGGGGAGATCCACGCAGCCTGGAGAGAAGTGAGGATGGTGTCTAGGGTGGACACTCTGAGGTCCCCACAGACTGCATAAACCCAAAAAGCCAAGGTTCAGAACAGCATATTGACTATGACCTTTTGTGAAACTGTATGTTGGGGGGTTATAAAAGTAAATATTCATATCTGCTTGTACAACAGTCTAACGCAAATGGCTGCCTACAGGGGCAAGGAGAAGCAAGGCAGACAGGGACCGCAGGAGGGGACTTCTAAGTGAGGACCCTTTCAGCTAACTGTGATTGTGGATCCATGCTAATATATTACCTTTTCCATTAAAAGCCCTTTAAATAAGAAGAAATGAATACTTTAGGAATATGAATTAGTTATGCCAACATGAATACCAGGCACAACTAAGGGTGATATTGATACATGATTGACAGTAAGGATAATTTTCTTTAAAAACTTACGCATAGCACTATCCACAGGGTGTCATGCCTGGCTGCTGGAGAACACAAATCAGACCCTACCATCTGTGTGCACAGTGGGGCAGGGCCAGCCCACCCTCGTGTCACAAGCATCTCCTAGAATCACATGGCTCTGGGTGCCCGGCTTCATCAGAAGACACCCAGAGGTTTCCACGGTGCTTTGGCCAACACCACATGCCCACCAATCTGGACACACACATTTGACTGCAGTCATTGACATGGATATGATCCTGCCCTGGCTGACCAGAACACAACCTTCTTGTAATATGTGTACTTTAACTTTCTTTTGAACTCCATTTTCTTACCAGAAAGATCAATTTGCTTGGTTTAAGAAACTGATAACCAATTTGGAACTCAGCTCTATGTATGGATTTAAAAACAAGTTTTATGTATTATTATTAATATTTTAGAGTGGATTTTGCTCTGTCACCCAGCCTGGCATGCAGTGGCATGACTGTGACTCACCGCAGCCTCAACCTGCTGGGCTCAAGTGATCCTACCACCTCAGCCTCCGGAGTAACCAGGACTACAGGCGCGGATCACCACACCCAGCTTTTTTGTTTTGATGGGGCCTCACTCACTATGTTGCCAGGGCTGGTCACGAACTCCTGGGCTCAAGTGAGTCTCACGTCTCGGCCTCTGAAAATACTGGGATTGCACACGTGAGCCACCATGGCTGGCCAAAAGAAGTTTTGTGTGTTTTTTTTTTAGACAGGGTCTCACTCTTTCACACAGGCTGGAGTACAGTGGCACAATCTCGGCTCACTGCAACCTCCGCCTCCCTGGTTCAAGCAATTCTTCTGCCTCAGCCTCCCAAGTAGCTGGGATTACAGGCGCCCACCACCATGCCTGGCTAATTTTTTTTTTTTTAATTTTTAGTAGAGACAGGGTTTCACCATGTTGGCCAGGCTGGTCTCGAACTCCTGACCTCAGGTGATCTGCCTGCCTTGGCCTCCCAAAGTGCTGGGATTACAGGTGTGAGCCACCATGCCCGGCCAAGTTCTATAGCTTTAAAAGTCATTTAAATTTCTCTCGCTGAATTTAAAAGAAATCAAAGTCCCTCCCAATCTCCCTTTACGAAAATACACATAATAATCAAAAAGGGGTTCTGACTAGGGGGCTTTACTAATGCCCCAATGTAAAGCTTGCATAAACCATACTTATTGAAACACCTTTTAGAAAAATATAAAATGTTTTTATTAATAAAGTGTATCCTAGGATAGAGTTAAACTCAGAGCCCAAATGCAGCAAGTAGTTACATTTGAGAATGGCTGAGAACAGCTATTCCTTCCCCTCCGACTTAGGCTGGCTCATGCTTGACTTAGAATTTTTCTTTCTTCTACTTTGCTACGTTAGTCTTTGCTGGAGAGCCCCTCAGAGGAGCCCACAGTGGTAGAGGTGCCATGAACAAGGTTATTTACTCTCTGCGTTTTGGGTGTGGAAAGAAGAGTCCAGAAGGGGGAGCCAAGTCCAGGTCTGGGTGTTTAGTGTCTTCCCTGGTGGTGACATGCTGAGCCTTGATCCTGCTTGGGCGTGGCCTCCTTCTGAAGCAGGTTCCTGCAGAAGCTCAAACAGGCTGCTCATCCTGCTTGCTGCTGCCTCACACTGGCTACTGATCCAAAAGCTGCTCAAAGGCCCTGGCCATCTTTTCTCTCATTCGTGTGCCATGACACTGTACACACCGACCAATAGAAGATAAACCCCATGAGTCCAGGGCAGCTCGGAAGAGCAGCACTGGAATAGTTGAGGCGCACTCGCCAATACACTGACTAGAATCCGTATCACCCAAATCCTAAGTACACTTCATATCACCAAATGACATCATTCTTCTTGATTGATTTCAGTTTTTAAAAGTTGATTATTAAAAAGATAAGGATGAATATCAAAGTAGAAAGCTGCATTTTAGTCTTGAACTATTTCTTCCAAAGGTTTATTATGCATTTCCTTTGAATATAAATTATCATCAGCTCAACTTTTAAATTCAAATTCTGGAAGTATGACTCCAGTACTCCCTGAAAACTTATACACCAAAGTATAGAAAAATACTTAATAATCCCATTTGTGTATTTTCTCAAATTAAGAGAAAACTTAAATTTCTCAAATAAGATCAGGATCTGGTGTCTAGATAAGATACAGTAACAATCATGTGTAGAGACCTTCTAAAACTTCACAAATGATCTTACGATTTCCAGTAAATGCTTACCTATCTTATAAAACTTCATTTTATACTGAAAAGAGGTATGTGTCATAATATGAATGAAAAGATATATTTCCCTGAACTTTCCTCATGAGAAAAACAAAATGCACACATTTGAAAATAAAAAATCTAAATGCTTATGATTTTTCCATGTGTGAATTGAACTGCACAATCCATACACTTATGGAAAAAAATGTGATTATTTTTAATGATTTATGTATAAAAGAAAAATAAACTTTATGATACAATTTGACAGACTACTTCATAAAAAATTTTACTTACATACAATGTATGCAATTTTTCGCAATCCCCAAATTCTATTCATATATACAAATTCATAAAAGGCAGACATCTTAACTTGAAGTGAAACAAGGTCCATTCAGGGTCATGGCTAAGTCATTTGATTCAGTAGAAAAGAGATCATAAATACACGAAGGACTACTTAACTAATGTCCCTCCACTCCCCCAAAATGTATTCAGTATAATCTGATCAAACAGAATTTTATGGTGCACTATAGGAAGGAGAAAAAGACCAACGTTTCAGAATGGCAGATCTTAATAATCTGCTCCTGAACTTACTCAGCTCAGAAAGTCATATAACAACCTTAGTACAGAATTTATTTTGGAAATTGTATGAAGAAAAACCCAACGGTGCCATTTGTGCTAATCCTTAAAGAAACAAAACCTGGCAGGGCGCTGTGGCTCACGCCTGTAATCCCAGCACTTTGGGAGGCTGAGGCGGGCGGATCACGAGGTCAGGAGATCAAGACCATCCTGGCCAACATGGTGAAACCCCATCTCTACTAAAAATACAAAAATTAGCCGGGCGTGGTGGCGTGCGCCTGTAGTCCTGGTTACTCAGGAGGCTGAGGCAAGAGAATCACTTGAACTTGGGAGGCTGAGATTGCAGTGAGCCGAGATCACGCCACTGCACTCCAGCCTGGGTGACAGAGTAAGACTCCGTCTCAAAAAAAAAAAAAAGAAAGAAAACTTTTTCAGGCAATCCTCACATTTTAAATGGCACTCCTTAGTTTACATAATAAACACACTATTTAAAAATAAAAGTATTAGGACCCAGACCTTAAGACCCATAAGTATGTCTTCAAACACAATGAAATGTTTTATACAATAACTTAAGACTCTGCTACGTATTTACAATAGTATACGTAAGTGAAAAACTATAAACCATGTTTTTTAAAAAACCTTTGCATTAAAAAACAATTTCCAAAAAAATGGCTAACATCAAAAAACATCATAAATCAGTGCAGCCTTGTAAGTCTTCCTTATGTCATTTTTCCTAAGCTACCTGTCTCTCAGGTGTACACACCCATGCAAAGGAAAAGGCATGATGCCAGTGCCTCGCAGAGCAAGACCCTCTTAAGGAGAACAAGGACTCAAGGGTAGCTGTGCTAGCCTCTGCCTGAGGAAAACCAGGGTAAAATGCTGAAGAAAGTGAGGATGTAGCCCAAGACAATTTCATATCCAGACAATGTCCGTAAAGGCCATCCTGAAATCTCCTTTTTAAATTTATGAACTTCAAGGACTGGAAACACAAGCAAAAGATAGTAGAGATCAAGAAGAAAATTACATAGAGAAGTACATGCAATTACAAAGAGGTCAAAAAACAAAAACGAAAACAATCCAGTAGATAGGTACCTTATATGGAGACAGGCTGAGATTAGCCCTTTCAAATGGAAATTAACTAAAAATATAATTTATTCATTTTCAGGCCTCATTCTACTTATCAAGTGCCTATCAGAAAGTAAACAGTCATCCTTCATTCTGCATGGACCTCTGAGAGTCTTTCCACTAAACCAAAATAAAGGACTACTGTTCCCTCGGTACGGCCACACCACTTACCTGCTGGAGAGTTCTGGTACAGAACTAAACAGGCTACAGCAGAAACACAAAGAACAGGCTTTCAAAAAACCTTTCACAGAGGTGTTTGGAAGCGCTATTTATAACTAGCCAGTATTCCATCTGGAAGGAGGTAAGAAAACATGGTTTTTTTAATACACTTAACATGCTTACAGTTTTAAAGCTCTGAAAATTAGCTGGATAACAACATTGTAAACTGTTCATTTTCTTAGCAAACTGGAACTTAAAAGAGTAACGATTTTCTATCTTCCTTTTTGCTTTTAAACTGAGGTGACTTTTCATCTCTGAAACTTTTGAGTGTTCACCTTCTCGAAGTCAAATTGATACTATACACCATTTTCTGGATTTTTTCTTCATTCTTGAGGATGTTGGCCTTCACAGCGCAGATCTTGTCTTGCTGGTCTTTGATCAGCTGCTCCAGCTCCGCGAGCTCAGCCTTTAAGGGCTCCACGGCACAGTCTGTGATACTGAGGGAGAAGAAAACCAGCGGCTCGTCACTCTCTCATCTCATTGTGTGTTGGCTTCTTAATTAAGACATTGAAAGACAACAGAAGTAAATTATTCATCTCATCCAAAGAAAAGGATAAAATTTATTTCTTATTTTCACAACCCCTGCCACAACCAAAAGTGAAGTCAAACATGAGATTTATAAAAGCAGCAGTTAATATTTCTTCAATGATAAGCTTGAAGCCCTTAAATTATATACAGAACAGCCTCTGGGACAAGGAGGTATGCTGCAAAGTCCCTATCGACTTTGGGGACCTCCCCTCTACTACCCCCTACCTGTGCTCCTGCTGCAGGGCCCCCTCCCCATTACTCCCCCCTCCGCTACCCCCAACCTCTGCTCCTGCTGCAGGGCCTCCCCATTACTAACCGCCTGCTACCCCCCAACCTGTTCCTGCTGCAGGACCCCCTCCCCATTACTCTCCCAACTGCTACCCCCCACCTGTGCTCCTGCTGCTGGGCCCCCTCTCCATTACCCTCCTCCTACCCCTCAACCTGTTCCTGCTGCAGGGCCCCCTCCCCATTACTCCCTGCCTCTGCTACCCCCCACCCCTGCTCCTGCTGCAGGGCCCCCTCCCCATTACCCTCCTCCTACCCCTCAACCTGTTCCTGCTGCAGGGCCCTCTCCCCATTACTCCCTGCCTCTGCTACCCCCCCCACCCCTGCTCCTGCTGCAGGGCCCCCTCCCCATACCCTCCTGCTACCCCCGACCCCTGCTCCTGCTGCTGGGCCCCTCCCCATTACCCTCCTCCTACCCCTCAACCTCTGCTCCTACTGCAGGGCCCCTCCCCATTATTCGCCCGACTCTGCTACCCCCTACCTGTGCTCCTGCTGCAGTGCCCCCTCCCCACTACTCCCTGCCTCTGCTAACCCCACCCCTGCTCCTGCTGCAAGGCCCCCTCCCCGTTACCCTCTCGCTACCCCCAACCCATGCTCCTGCTGCAGGGCACTCCCTCATTACTATCCCCCACCTCTGCTCCTGCTGCAGGGCCCCCTCCCCATTACCCTCCTGCTACCCCCCAACCCCCTGCTCCTGTTGCAGGGCACCCTCCCCATTACCCTCCTGCTACCCCCCACCCCCCCTGCTCCTGCTGCAAGGCCCCCTCCCCATTACCCTCCTGCTACCCCCCACCTCTGCTCCTGCTGCAGGGCACTCCCTCATTACTATCCCCCACCTCTGCTCCTGCTGCAAGGCCCCCTCCCCATTACCCTCCTGCTACCCCCCACCCCTGCTCCTGTTGCAGGGCACCCTCCCCATTACTACCCCCCACCTCTCCTCCTGCTGCAGGGCACCCCCTCATTACTATCCCCCACCTCTCCTCCTGCTGCAGGGCACCCCCTCATTACTATCCCCCACCTCTCCTCCTGCTGCAGGGCACCCCCTCATTACTATCCCCCACCTCTCCTCCTGCTGCAGGGCACCCCCCCCCCCATTACTACCCCCCTGCTACCCCCAACCTCTGCTCCTGCTGCAGGGCCTCGGCGTGCTGCCTGTTCTCGCTGTGCCACAGCTGCAGCTCATTCTGCATGGCATCCACGTCTTCCTGGATGTAGTCCATGATCTTCCCCAGGGGAAGTGCACTCTTGCACAGGGTCTGGATGGACGTGCGGAGCTTCTCTATCTCCTTGGAAACGATGTCCTTCTCCTTCTTCCACGCCGACTCAAAGAGAGATCGCTCCTACAGACAGGGAGACATGGAAGAGGAACACGCCTCCTCAGTCTGAAGGCAGAACAGGGCTGGTTCACTCGGCACATGGCCACGGGGGTGGGAGGAAAGGTGCAGGCAGGGACAGTGCTGGCTGTGGGACACTCACTCCCGTGCAAAGGGAGAGCCATGCCACCTGACAGAGTAACCCTGAAGTGCTGCGTGCCATCAGAGGACACAGCACTGCCAGGGAGGGACCACTCCTTCCCTGCTCAATGGGGACGGGGATCTGTCTTTACCTGGAAATCCATCTGAGGGCAAATCTCTATACAGGCAGATTTCAGTTCCCAACTAACAAGCAACTTTCGTAGCTATTGTTACAAGAGCTTAGTGACATGGAGGATTTTTCCCAAATGGACTGGCAGAGAGGGGGCCTGACCCTACAGCTCCTCACATGGCCCACCTTCCATCCCAAATGACTCCAAAACCCAGCTTGCCAGGAGGAAGGGGGAAAGAAACCCAAAGGAGAGGCAGAAACTGGTGCCATGGAAAGGAAGGCATGGAGAATGTGCAGGGGGGCCAGCGCCAGCAGCACCCAGCGGCACCCAGCAGGCGCCCAGCAGGCACCCAGCGGCACCCAGCAGGCGCCCAGCAGGCACCCAGCAGGCAGACGGTCAGGTCGACTTAGACGTGACTGTGCTGGCCGCTTGGGGAGGCCACAGAGTCCGGGGCTCAGGGGCCAGATGGAAGGGGCCAGGTGGAGACAGCAGCAGGTGAAGGAGGTGAGGAGGCCACAGAGTCCGGGGCTCAGGGGCCGGATGGAAGGGGCCAGGTGGAGACAGCAGCAGGTGAAGGAGGTGGGGAGGCCACAGAGTCCGGGGCTCAGGGGCCGGATGGAAGGGGCCAGGCTGAGACAGCAGCAGGTGAAGGAGGTGGGGAGGCCACAGAGACGAGAGGAGAGCTGCATTCAATTTGGGCCACAGGAGTTCCTGGGTTCTTTGGCAAACAACATTTAGAATTCTCTTCATATGAGCTTTGATCACAGACATCCCTGAATGTCAAAAATTGAAGTGAGTTAAGAATCAATAAGCTAAATACAAAAAACTAGCCGGGCGAGGTGGCGGGCGCCTGTAGTCCCAGCTACTCGGGAGGCGGAGGCAGGAGAATGGCGTAAACCCGGGAGGCGGAGCCTGCAGTGAGCTGAGATCCGGCCACTGCACTCCAGCCCGGGCTACAGAGCGAGACTCTGTCTCAAAAAAAAAAAAAAAAAAAAGAATCAATAAGCTTGGGAAAATTAACATGGGTTCTTTCTCCTTCTTTCCTTTCTTTCTTCTATCTGTCTTTCTTTCTTTACAGCCAGGGTCTCACTATGTTGCCCAGGCTGCTCTCAAACTCCTGGGATCAAGTGATCCTCCTGCCTTTGCCTCCCAAAGTGCTGGGATTACAGGTGTGAGCCATCGTGCCCTGCAACACTGTTTCTTTAGGAAGCCCTCTCTGGGCACCCCCACCCCACTCCAGACCAGCGAAGGTGCCCTTCCTTGCCTCACCCACTTACAGAATGAGCTAGTAAATGCATTCAGTTGTAATAAATCTACTTATTTAGTTTGAACATATCATAGCTACATAATCACTTGCATTACTTCTGCCAGTTTCAGACTGTGGGCTCAGGAGGGCAGGATCTTGGTCTAGATTCATTGTGGTTCAAATAAGCTCTGCTTAAGAATTTGTGAAATGAACTAATGAAGTGGATAAATGATTTATGTATCAAGATCCTAGTTCCACCACTTACTGGCTTGGACAAGTACAAGAAAGCTTTAGCATAATGCCTGGCACACAGAAAGTGCTAAATAATTGGAACTTTAAATAAAACGTAAAACTCATACAACTAATAAGTGAGTTCAGCAAGGTTGTAGTACACAAGATGAGCATATGAAAATCAACTATATTTCTATATACGAGCAATGAACACATGGACACTGAAATTAAAAATACAATGCCATTGGCAATTGTTCAATAGAAGACAATGTTTAGTTGTAAATCTAACAAAACATGTATAGGGCTTGGAAACGGAAAACGAAATGGAAGACTCAACACAGTAAAGACATCAATTTTCCCCAAATCGATAGGCATATTTAATACAAATCCTACCAAACTTCCAGTCAATTTTTTGTATAGACAGGATTATCCTAAAATTTATGTGGAAAGGCAAAGGAACTACAACAGCTAAAACATTTTCAGAAAAAAGAATAAATACAGAACTAACCAGTCTACCCAATTTCAAGGCTTTTTTTTTAAAATTAAGTCTCATTCTTTCGCCCAGGCTGGAGTGCAGTTGCGTGATCTTGGCTCACTGCAACCTCTGCCTCCCAGATTAAAGCAATTCTCCTGCCTCAGCCTTCCAAGTAGCTGGGATCACAGGCGCACACCAGTATGCCCAGCTAATTTTTGTATTTTTAGTAGAGACGGGATTTCACCATGTTGGCCAAGCTAGTGTCGAAGTCCTGACCTCAGGCGATCCTCCCATCTCAGCCTCCCAAAGTGGTAGGATTATAGGCATGAGCCACCGCGCAGGTTTCAAGTCTTTTTAAACAATTACAGTAATCAAGACAGTGCAGTGTTGACAGAGGGACATAGATCAAATGAACAGAACAGAGAATCCAAAAGTAGATCTATACAAATATGTCCATATGCCCAAGCAATCTTTGACAAAGGTACAAAAACAAGTTAGTGGCAGAGAGAGTTTTGCACCATTTGGCACTGGGGTAAGTGGACCTCCATAAGCCAAACAAACAAATAAGACCTTGACCTAATCTCATATCTTAAACAAAAATTAACTCAAAATGAACTATGGATTTAAATCAGGAGGAAAAAGTCTTTGGGATCTAGGACTAGGCAAAGAGTTCGAAGACTTGACACCAAAAGCATGATTTCAAATGTTTGCTCCGCAAAAGACCCTGTGAAGAAGCTGCAAAGATAAGTCACAGAATGAGCAAAACAACCGCAAATGACACATCCAATAAAGACAGATAGCTAGAATAGGCAAAGAACTCCTAAAACACAACAGCAAGAAAGCAAATAATTCAATTACAAAACGGGCAAAAGACACAGATATTTCACTGAAGAGGATATAAGGATGGCCAACAAACAGACGAAAATACGTTTGAAATCATTAAGTATTAGGGAAATGCGAATTCAAACCACAATGAGCCATCACCACACAACAGTCAGAATGGCTAAAATAAAAAACAGTGACAACACCAAATGCTGCTTAGGGGAAACTGGATCACACATTGCTGATGGGAACGTAAAAAGATATGGCCACTCTGGAAAACAGTTTGGCAGTTTCCTATAAAACTAAACATGCGGCTGGGCACGGTGGCTCACACCTGTAATCCCAGCACTTTGGGAGGCTGAGGTGGATGGATCACGAGGTCAGAAGATCAAGACCATCCTGGCTAACACAGTGAAACCCTATCTCTACTAAAAATACAAAAAATTAGCTGGGCATGCTGGCGGGTGCCTGTAGTCCCAGCTACTAGGGAGGCTGAGGCAGGAGAATGGTGTGAACCCGGGAGGCAGAGCTTGCAGTGAGCTGAGATGGCACAATTGCACTCCAGCCTGGGCAACAGTGCAAAACTCCATCTCAAAAAAAAAAAAAAAAAAAAAAAAAAAAGCTCATCATGACTGGCCATCAGAGAAATGCAAATCAAAACCACAATGAGATACCATCTCACACCAGTTAGAATGGTGATCATTAAAAAGCCAGGAAACAACAGTGCTGGAGAGGATGTGGAGAAATAAGAACGCTTTTACACTGTTGGTGAGACTGTGAACTAGTTCAACAATTGTGGAAGATAGTGTGGCGACTCCTCAAGGATCTAGAACTAGAAATACCATTTGACCCAGCCATCCCATTACTGGGTATATACCCAAAGGATTATAAATCATGCTGCTATAAAGACACACGCACACGTATGTTTATTGCGGTACTATTCAAAGACTTGGAACCAACCCAAATGTCAATGATAAACTGGGTTAAGAAAATGTGGCACATATATACCATGGAATACTATGCAGCCATAAAAAACGATGAGCTCGTGTCCTTTGTAGGGACATGGATGAAGCTGGAAACCATCATTCTCAGCAAACTATTGCAAGGACAAAAAAAACCAAACACCACATGTTCTCACTCATAGGTGGGAATTGAACAATGAGAACACCTGGACACAGGGCGGGGAACATCACACACCGGGGCCTGTTGTGGGGTGGGGGAAGTGGGGAGGGATAGCATTAGGAGATATACCTAATGTAAATGATGAGTTAATGGGTGCAGCACACCAACATGGCACATGTATACATATGTAACAAACCTGCATGTTGTGCACATGTACCCTAAAACTTAAAAGTATAATAATAATAAAAAAATACTAAACATGCAACTACAGCATCACCCAGCAACTGTACTCCTGGGCACTTATCCAAACAAATGAAAATTCATGTTCATAGAAAAACCTGTATATAATATATATAGAAAAGTAACCACAAACTGGAAACAACTCCCGTGTCCTTCAACAGGTAATTGGTTAACTAAACTGTGGTGTATCCATACCAGGGAAAACTATCTACCCATAAAAAGGAACAGACTGGCCAGGCACGGTGGCTTATGCCTGTAACCCCAGCACTTTGGGAGGCTGAGGCAGGCGGATCACCTGAGGTCAGGAGTTCAAGACCAGCCTGACCAACGTGGAGAAACCCCACCTCTACTAAAAATACAAAATTAGCCGGGCATGGTGGCGCATGACTATAATCCCAGCTATTTGGGAGGCTGAGGCAGGAGAATCCCTTGAACCCGGGGTGGGGGGCGGAGGGGTTGCAGTGAGCTGAGATCACGCCACTGTACTCCAGCCTGGGCAACAAGAGCAAAACTCCGTCTCAAAAAAAAAAAAAAAAAAAAGGAACAGACTGCTAATCCATGGGATAACCTGGATGGCTCTCAGAGGATTATGAATGAGAAAAGTGAATCCCAAGAGGTTACACGCTGTAGGATTCCTTTTACACAAGATTCTTGAAAGACAAAGTTATAGAAATGGAGAACTGATGGTGGTAGCCGGGGGTGAAGGAAAAGTTCGAGGTGGGGAAAAAGGGTGTGGCCATAAAAAGGCAGTAAGAGGGATCTCTGAGGTGATAAAAATGTTCTGGATCCTGTTTCATTCTCAATATCCTGGTTGACAATGTACTATAGTTCTGCAAGATGTTATCACTGGGGGAAAATGGGCAAAAGGCATACAGTGTATCTCTACTATTTCCTTTTCTACTATTTTTTCTTTACAGGGTTTCATTGTGTTGCTCAGGCTGAACGCAAACTCCTGGGCTCAAGCGATTCTCCTGCCTCAGCCTCCCAAAGTAGCTGGGGCTACAGGCATGTGCCACCACACCTGGGCGTCTATTATTTCTTTTTTTCTTTTTTTTTTTTTTTGAGACGGAGTCTCGCTCTGTCGCCAAGGCTGGAGTGCAGTGGCCGGATCTCGGCTTACTGCAAGCTCTGCCTCCCGGGTTCCTGCCATTCTCCTGCCTCAGCCTCCCGAGTAGCTGGGACTACAGGCGCCCGCCACCTCGCCCGGCTAGTTTTTTGTATTTTTTAGTAGAGACGGGGTTTCACCGTGTTAGCCAGGATGGTCTTGATCTCCTAACCTCGTGATCCGCCCATCTCGGCCTCCCAAAGTGCTGGGATTACAGGCTTGAGCCACCACGCCCGGCCAATATTATTTCTAATAACTGCATATAAATCTATGGTTATATCAAAAGGTTTAATTTTTTAAAAGGCTATATAAAAATGCCTTTAAATTAAGATGCTAAATGACTGAAATGAATTCAATAAAATAATAAACTACTTCCCAAGAGAAAAATATATTTCTTTATTATACACAAATAAGCAAATGTCTCATTGACTTAGTTAACAATTTAAACTTCTATTAAAACTCACTCATAATGACTATTAAGTAATTCCTGTGCATTTGGCATCGTGTTAACTCTAATACAAAAATGTTTAGGGTATAGAACTTACGGTAGGAGACTAATACAAACAAATATCTTACAAAATTGGAGAGTTACAATGTAGAAAAAGACACTAAGAAGTAATCTGGCCAAACTCCTCGTATTTCTATTGCACAGGATCAAGCAGAATTTGGAACACTCATCTTAAAGCTTATAATTTTATTTTTAAGAGATTAAGACTTTAAAATAAATACACTTGGACTGGAATTGTGATAGTCAGGACAAACTTTTACTATTATCATAAAGGCACTGGAATACATTGCTGCAAAACATCAAACTTCTGGCAATTTTCAAGCTTTCATTTAACACAGCAGGGGCAGGGTGAATGCATCAAGCAGTGATTATTTGCTTTAAAAACTCACCTCTCTGATGACAGACCTCGAGTTATATGTTGCTCATGTAGATATATCAACAATTTTCCAGATAAAAACAACTTTGTTTTTAAAGACTTTTAATCCAGTAGTAGTTTGAGGATCTACTACCCCCACACAGGAATTAGTCATACACAATATGCTTAATTTTTGGAAACAGAAAGAAAAAAATATTGAAAATCTGTCATGGCTGGGCGTGTTGGCTCATGACAGTAATCCCAGCACTTTGGGAGGCTGAGGTGGGCAGATCACTTGAGGCCAGAAATTTGAGACCAGCCTGGCCAACATGGTGAAACTGTGCCTCTACAAAAAATGCAAAAATTACCCAGGTGTGGTGGCGCATACCTGTAGTCCCAGCTACTGAGGAGGCTAAGCAGGGAGGATTGCCTGAGCCCAGGAGGAGGAGGTTGCAGTAAGCCAAGACTGTGCCACTGTACTCCAGCCTGGGCAACAAAGCGAAACCCTTTTTTCTCAAAAAAGAAAAGAAAAAAAAAGAAAATCTGTCATTACACAAAATATGACCTAAAACCACCAAGACCATAGGAGGACTCAAGGGCAACAGGACCCGCAGTCAGTGCCTTGTGGTTCCATGGCCTGGTGCCAACCCAGCCTCACCACCTCCTAACTTTATGACCTTGGAATGACCTCTCTGTACCTCAGCTTCCTCACAATAAAATGGAAATAATAATATTTATCCTTCAGGTAAGATTAAATGGGATAATATAAAGTAAGCAGTTCAGTACCTCACACATAGTAAACCCTCAAATAGATGTTAACCATTATCGTAAATTTATTTCGCAGAAAGAAGCAAGTTGCAAGTCCCCCCAGGACGAAGCATGGGTGCTTTTTCCTGTGCACTGATATAGTTATTTTACCTCCTGTCAACTTGTTGGTTATGAAAGATTCTTAGCCAGGCATGTTTGGAATACTTTAGTGCACAAATGAAACAAGGATTTATAGATATTATCAGCACCACCTAACAAGCTGTCATGTCCAGGCAAGTTCTTTCATTAAAACGTAATTTACCTTCCTCATCGACATACTTCCTTCTCCATCTCCATTTTAAGGATATAAATAACCCACAGCTATGAAATTCATCTCTAAGTTCTTTTCTCTGCTGAAAGACTGGTGATCCTGAGCACAGAGGAAGTCTGCCGTGAACACTGCAGAACCACCCACGGCACCTTTTTGTGGCACCCTTGCCGTGGATCCAGTGTCTAAAGGTAGTTTCTCCAGGTTAGGCAAACAGAGAGGTGGCAGCCCATGTGTGTTTCAAGGGGACACGAAGTCACCCCTCTTGTCCCCTCCTGCCTCCTACCTGGCTGGCCTCCCTTTTCCTGCAGGCTGGAGACTGTTTGCTCAGCTGCCTTCTGGCAGGAAGGCCTCTGGCAAAGGCATCTCAGCCTTGGGCCACTTCAGGTGCTCACATACGCACATACTTTTCAGAAAATGCTTCCAAGATTTCTCAGGGGAACAGTTACTTCTGGGACTTACTATTTTATTTACATTTTACCACACACACACTTGTCCCCAGAAACACGGGCATTTGCACTTCTGGTGATTTTTAAATTTATAGTTATTGATTATAAGTCATATAAATACAAATTATTGACCTTAGAGATTTATTTGAATTTCAACTGCAATCCTCCAATAATAATAATAATTATTAATTATTATTATTATTAATATAATTATTATTATAATATAATATATAATATAATTAATAATATATAATTATTATTAATATAATTATTACTGTTAATATAATTAATATTAATTATTATTATTTAAGACAGAGTCTCACTCTGTCGCACAGGCTGGAGTGGAGTGTAGTGGCACAATCTCAGCTCACTGTAACCTCCACCTCCCACGTTCAAGAGATTCTTCTGCCTCAGCCTCCCAAGTAGCTGAGATTACAGGTGTGCGCCACCACATCTGGCTAATTTCTGTATTTTTAGTAGAGATTGGGTTTCACCATGTTGGTCAGGCTGGTCTCAAACTCCTGACCTCAAGTGATCCACCCACCTTGGCCTCCCAGAGTGCTGGGATTACAGGCGTGAGTCATCGCACCCAGCCAAAAGTATTATTTTTAAAATATCTTAAAAATTTTTTAAAATGAAGATGGAAATAATAGACACTGAGTACTCCAAAATGGGGGAGGGTTGGGAGGGGGAGGGCTGAAAAATTACATTCACCACTGGGTGATGGGTACACCACAAGCCAAATCCCTACCCATTAACAAGCATGCCCATGTACCCCCAAATCTAAAATAAAATAAAATGTAAAAAAAAAGAATGTCTTAAAAGTCTGGTCTTTAGATGTTGCCAGAAGTCCCTCTCGGAAGCAGGATCCAGGGCACATGGGGGTGGAGGCCTCCGACCCCTGCCCTGCCCCGCTGCTGGATGTGACTGGTCAGCCACACTCCTGAGCAGAGCTCTACCTGACATTAAGCAAACCCAATAAACAAAAGCCTGATTAATTGTAGGGTGGGGGGTGGGCAATAAATCAAAAAAGTATGTATTTGCTTCAAATAACATAGTCTCTCATGACCCCAGGAATTGATTTATATGCAACCTGTCAAAAGTTTGTTTTCTAGCCTGGGCGCAGTGGCTCACGCTGTAATGCCAGCACTTTGGGAGGCCAAGGCAGGCAGATGGCTTGAGCCCAGGAGTTTGAAACCAGCCTGGGCAACATGGTGAAACTCCGTCTCTACAAAAAATTAGCAAGGCATAGTGGTGCATGTTCGTGGTCCCAGCTGCCTAGGAGGCTGAGGTGGGAAGATTGCTTGAGCCCGGGACGCCGAGGTTACAGGGAGCCAAGATCCCTTGACCCCAGGAGGTCGAGGATGTAGTGAGCTGAGATCATGCCACTGCACTTAAGCCTGGGCAACAGAGCAGGACTCTGTCTCAAAAAAAAAAAAAGGTTGTGTTCTTCATAAATGGAGGAATACCTGCATTCAATTTACAAAAGAAAAGCACAGAATGACAGAATAATTATTCTAAGCGTCCTGTTCTTCCAGAAATAGTCCATCACCAAACTTCTTCATAAACCATACATTCATCTCGAATGCAGGTCAAGTTGGATCCCTTGAACACACAAGCAAAACAATCTGCAAACACATACTTTTTTTTTTTTACAGATGGAGTCTCCCTCTGTCCCTCAGGCTGGAGTGCCAAGGATGGAGTGCAGTGGTGCAATCTCAGCTCACTGCAACCTCCACCTTCCCAGTTCAAGTGATTCTCCTGCCTCAGCCTCTCGAGTAGCTGGGATTACAGGCACGTGTCATCACGCCAGCCTAATTTTTGTATTTTTTGTAGAGATGTGGTTTCACCATGTTGGCCAGGCTAGTCTTGAACTCCTGACCTCAAGTGATCCACCCACCTCAGCCCCCGCAAAGTGCTGGGATTACAAGCATGAGCCACCGGACCCAACCAATTTTTTGAGACAGAGTCTTGTTCTGTCACCCAGGCTGGAGTGCAGTGGTACAATCACAGCTCACTGCAGGCTTGAACTTCTAAGCTTAATAATCCTTCTATCTCAGCCTCCCAAGTAGCTGGGATACAGGTGGGTGTGCACCACCATGCCTGGCTAATTTTTTTAAATTTTTTACTTTCGCAGAGACAAGGTTTTGCTATGTTGCCCAGGCTGGTCTTGAACTCCCGGCCTCAAGTGATCCTCCTCCTTAGATCTCAAAGCATTGGGATTGCAGGCATGAGCCATCATGCCCAGCCTCAAAATTATGTTTAAGAATCAACCATGTTACATGTATTTTGTTCATTTGTGTTTCTGAATAGTGTTTTATTATATGAATGAAATAGCACTACTTATCCATTTTGCCGCTGATGGACAACATTTGGGTTATTATTTATTTATTTATTTATTTTGTCTAGGGCTATTACAAAAAAATACAACTCTGAATAATCTTATATATGTCCCAATAGAGATGAGCACATGACTGTCTCTGGTATGCAACAAGAAGCGGCATTACTGGGTCAAAGGGAGTGTGTGTTCTCAACTTTATGATATAATGCCAAACCATTTTCATATAGTTTTAGAAATGTACATCAACTATTTTTCATTAATCAATATCTTATTTCTAGGCATATAAAGGAAGCTTTAGCTCTACTCCTATGCCATTTCTACAATCTGACAACTGAAGGTAATAACTACTGAACTGTTATCTGGCAGCAGCTAGAAGACTGCTACTCCATGTCAGGAACAGGCTGTTAAAAGGAGCCTTCTAAATGACAGACAGTTGCTCATTAGATGAACTGCTTACAACTACTTACACATGGGTGGTAAGCTTTTAGCATGGATGTACGAGAAGCTGGACAGCATGAGGGCTAACTGGCCAGACTAGGCCCAACGGATCTGGGGTACCTCCTACCTCTAGGACTTACTGTCTATATCATCTTGGACAAGGTAACTTTTGTGCCTCATTTTCCTAACCTAGGAAATGGGTATAACGCCTATCTCATCTGTAGATGACCGTATTAAATACAATATGCAATTCCTTAGTCATGGTAAGTGCTCTATAAATGTTAGCTGTTAGAATCATTACATTGTCTACAATGAATAATGATTAATGGTAAATGTCTATAGGAGAAAAAATGTATACAGAGCAAAATATCATTAAATATTAGCTACTTTTACAGATAAACATGAATGTCCTTGGAAGATGAATGAGAAACCCTCTTAGAATTATGTGTTAAGGGCCGGGCGCGGTGGCTCAAGCCTGTAATCCCAGCACTTTGGGAGGCCGAGACAGGCGGATCACGAGGTCAGGAGATCGAGACGATCCTGGCAAACACGGTGAAACCCCGTCTCTATTAAATACAAAACAACTAGCCGGGCGAGGTGGCGGGCGCCTGTAGTCCCAGCTACTTGGGAGGCTGAGGCCGGAGAATGGCGTGAACCCGGGAGGCGGAGCTTGCAGTGAGCTGAGATCCGGCCACTGCACTCCAGCCTGGGTGACAGAGTGAGACTCCGTCTCAAAAAAAAAAAAAAAAGAATTATGTGTTAAGCCAGGGTGAGTGAGCTTGGCAAGAGCCCCAGTGGGTCACTGTGGTCAAGCCAAAAGATCAGAGCACAAAACAGAGAAATCTTCAGACTGGCCTTTCTGATGGACCTTAAAATGGTCTGAAAGTTGATTTAATCAGTTGGGTTATTCTTGTAATACCCAACTAAACCAGAGATAGGGTTGAGGGGAAAAAGCACTCAGGGCACCTGCTTCACGAGTTAAATTTTGGCTGGGCTCAGTGGCTCATGCCTGTAATCCCAGCACTTTAGGAGGCCAAGGTGGGCAGATCACCTGAGGTCAGGAGTTCGAGACCAGCCTGGCCAACATGGTGAAACCCCATCTCTACTAAAAATACAAAAATTAGCCAGGCGTGGTGGTGCACACCTGTAGTCCCAGCTACTTGGGAGGCTGAGGCAGGAGAATCTCTTGAACCTGGGAGGTGGAAGTTGCAGTGAGCCAAGATCGCACCACTGCACACTAGCCGGGGCGACAGAGTGAGACTCTGTCTCACCAAAAAAAAAAAAAAAAAAAAAATTAAAAAGAGTTAAAATTTTCAGAAGCCGAGTTGCTGAAACAACCTGCTGTAACCCTAAAACAAGTTTTACCTAGGAGCCACTGAAACAACCCTCTTGACTCTGAGACCAGTTTTACCTACCACTGTCACTCACCAATCCCAGCTTGCCAGCTCCCCAAAACTTCTCTAGTGCCAATGAGCTTTCTTCCAAGACAATATGAAACCTTCCTCTTTCTGGTAAAACTCCCAACCTGCTCTGTTCTTCAGACATACTGAAGACCACCTGGTCTGTGTGTATACCCCAAATTGCAATTCTTGCTTCCTGAATAAAACGCTTTAAATTTCAAGATTTGTCAGTATATTTGACTTCGACAATGGAAATATTTATTAAAATCACCTGTTCACTGACGGGTGACAGACTATCCCACTCAAAAATATGCTACTTTGGCAGGAGGATTATTTTGAGCTAAAGGCACTTAAAAAACAATGGTGCAAGAAGGCCAGTCTGACTTCCCCCTTTCTTCTCAAAAGCAGGCGATGAAACTCCCATGTAGCAGATGCTCTCCTTACACCAAAAGGAAAAACATTCTCACCACCAGAGGTGGGTTTGCGGCCAAAAGAATTCTGAACAAACAGACCTAGCAGTCCATGGAAAAACTGGCTTTCACGAAACCAGTCTCCGATAGCAAAAAGGTTGGGGACCACTGTTGTAGAATATCTAAACAGGGTCATGGTACTCCCCCTTGTTCCTGACTGTAGTGGAAGTATCTCCAGCCACTCACTATTACATACGATGTTGACTGTTTGACACAGGTGTTTTCTCTCATGAAAAAGAAGCATTTTTCTATTCCTAGTTCACTACAGGTTTTCAGTCATAATGGACATTATATTTTACATGAGTCATTTATTTTTAAGAGAAAGTACACTGACTAGTGATTTTATCTGGTTCAGGAATGATTTCTTGGTTAAATGTAAGGTAAGTAGTCCACACTTAAAAGATGCTACAGGCCGGGCGCACTGGCTCACGCCTGTAATCTCAGCACTTTGGGAGGCCGAGGCGGGCGGATCACGAGGTCAGGAGCTCGAGACCATCCTGGCTAACACAGTGAAACCCCATCTCTACTAAAAATACAAAAAATTAGCCGGGCATGGTGATAGGCACCTGTAGTCCCAGCTACTTGGGAGGCTGAGGCAGGAGAATGGCGTGACCCGGGAGGCGGAGCTTGCAGCAAGCCAAGATCACGCCACTGCACTCCAGCCTGGGCGACAGAGCAAGACTCCATCTCAAAAAAAAAAAAAAGGCTACAACAACTGACTTGAATTTCTCAAACTGAAATGACTGACTCTTCCCTGGACATGGCTGCATGAAGAAGGAAAAAATACTGAAGAAACTACTAAAGGGACTAGACACAAATATACTTACCTAATAGGAAAAAGAGTTGCAATCCTAGAATATATTCTATCTCACTTTTGATTATATAATAAAATACATGCTTTAGGAAAAAATTACTAGTAATTCTTAACTTTAACTTTTGTTCAAATTTCTTCATTTTTGCTGACATGAAATCTCTAAAGTCCATTCTAGCCATAGAGTTTTAGGATTCTGTGATCCTTTTTAAAGGATATCAGGCCAAGCATCGTGGCTCACGCCTGTAATTCCAGCACTTTGGGAGGCTAAAGCGGGCAGATCACAAGGTTAGGAGTTCGAGATCAGCCTGGCCAACAAGGTAAAATGTATTTTTTTTAAATACAAAAAAAAAAAAAAAAAAATTAGCCAGGTAGGGTGGCATGCGTCTGTAATCCCAGCTACTCCCGAGGCTGAGGCAGGAGAATTGTTTAAAACCAGGAGGCGGAGGTTGCAGTAAGCCAAGATCACGCCATTGCACCCCAGCCTGGGAAACAGAGCAAGAATACATAAACACACACACACACACACACACATATACATGTATCAGGTTGATTCTGGACAGATTAGAAAAGGGGAAACCAGACTAGCAAACAAGTGTAAAACAGAACGAAAGATCAGAGGCAACTGTTGTCAGCAGTGGGTGGAAGCAGCATACAAGTGAAAGCCCTGAAACAAGGGACATTCGGGAGGCCAGCCCACCAGTGCCCCAGCTCTTGTGTGGGGATGACAGCCTGATCAGGGCACAGAGCTAGTCTACATGGAGCATGAGAGTGCCACTGAGCCAAGGAGGATGCATCCAGATAGGGGGCCCTGCAAGACCACAGCTGAATCAGAGAACAAGCCAGTGGACAAAATGCAGTAGAAAACTAACAAATAGTCAACGCCAAAGATGGCAGGAAATGAGCAAAAGAGGAACAAAAACCATAAGGGGAGATAAACAAAGAGCAAGATGACAGACTTAAGCCTACCTACATCAACAACTGCACTAAATGTAAACGGACTAAATTAGAACACCATGCAAAGAATAACAACAGGAATTCACAAAAAGAGAGATGCAACTAGCACAAACAAAAAGTTATTCACCTTAATTTGCAACATGAAAAGTAATAAAACGGGTTTAGCTCCTAGCAAGGAATCCAAAAACAATTAAGCTGTCCAGTGTTTGCTAGAATATGAGGAAATGAACACATTCAGGTATGGGGCAGAAAGATGTTGACAATTTAGACGACCCAAGATTCTACTTCTGAGATTTACCCTTAGGAGATGTTAGAGAGGTGCCCAAAAATACATGGGCAAGATTTTTCATCTCAGCATTTCTAATTATAGCAAAAGCCTGTACCCACACCAGCAGCAAAGTCAGCAGGGACCTAGGGAAACGCCACGGTGTATCCGTGCAGTGGGACAGTGAGCATTCACCTGTTGGATGGTGACTGACAGACTCAATGCAGATTGTTCATTCATAAGTAGTTTCCAAAGGCCTATGCTGGACAGCACCATTATGTGCAGCCACACACTCACAGGCACCTACTGAGCACCACTGCCCTTAGGACCCTCACAATCTAGTCAGAAGAGAGAACAGCAAGTTTGATTCAAGTTGCCAACGAGACACCAAGGAGATGGGGGAATGGAAGAAGAGCCCCACGCAGCCTGGGTGGTAGGAGACTGCCTGGAGGGCAGGTGGGCCTATAGTGGGTGAGTATTCCAGACAAAGGGCAGAGCTGGCTGCAGACTTCCTCGGAGGTGAAAACCACCAGGAGGTTCCGGAAGCCAAGAGGCTGGAGGCAGTGTGCAGAGACAGGCAGGGAGGAGGCTGGAGCCTGAGAGTGGTGAGGATTTCGGACTTGATCCCATGGGCAATAAAAAGTCAGCAAAGGGATTTCAGCAGCACAGAAACCTAATGAGATCAGAGTTTTAATAAAAACACTTGCTTCCACCTTGGGGGAGAGAGAGAGGAGGCAAGGAGGCTCTTGTGACCAACTGTCCAGGGAACCAATGGAGGCAGGAGAAGGAGGCAGCAGGACTGGAGAGAAGCATGCAGGCTTCTTGCTTTATGAGATGTAGATGGGCAGGGAAAGAGGGCTGGGACTCTCTTAAGCAACTTGGGGGACAGTGATGCCCTATGCTGAGCCAGCAAAGGAGGTCTGTCTGGGAGGAAGCTGGTGACACTCGACTGTAAGCTGCTGAGCCTCAGACATCTATGGGGTGCCAAGGGAAGACGTGCAGCTCCCAGGAGAAGGCCTGCCTGCAGGCAGACATGCACATGTCCTCCACCCCCGCTCATCCTCCCCGACCTGCTGATCTGAACGCACCGTTTCACCACCTCCAGATGCAAATGACAACTTGAGCAGGTATATAAAGTTCCTGTATTGCAATGTTTCCTTTACAATCATGAATTTTTTCTGGATTCTTTCAACATTTAATGTTGCAAAAGTTTGTGGTCAATCTGATTTTTGTCCTTTTATCAGCTTTTTTGGCTGGGTCCTTTGTAGCACTCTTTCTTATCCTTGACAGCCAACGATTCCACCAGGATGTGTCTCAGTATCATACTGGTACTTTTTAGCTGACACTCAGGCAGTGCCTTCCTGTCTGCATACTTAGGTCTTCCGTGAAGGAGAACCGCCATGACATCTGTTTCGCCTGTTCTCATATCCTCCTTATGAATGCCAACCGTCACACCTGGGCTCTCTGTCCCCTTTCTGTCATCTCCTCTCTCACATGTCCCCATGGCTTTGGTGCTTCCTCCTTCATATCCTGGGAAGGCTTCTCAAGTTTGCCCCAAACATCACTGGTTGCTTATTCTGTTGTGTTGATTCTGCTTCTTTATGGCTTCAGGTAAATACTTTGTTCCTATGATCACATCCGTGTGCCTCCGTGACAATCCCTCCTTGACTCAGCGTGCTCCTCTTGCCCATCTGTGGCTTCCTACCTGCCAGCCCCTTTCCTTCTCAGCCTGTCTTCATGTCATTTTTTTGTTTTTTGCTAATCATTGGCATTTTTAAATTTGTAGAGCATGATGCACATGTTTACAGAAGTATAACACCCCATGCCCACAAGGAGCTTTCCTCAAAGGTCCCCGTCAGTTCTGCTTATAGACGGCAGGAGGGCCACCCACACATGGGGTGTGTCATGAACCCTCTCTCTGCTCACAACCTGGAACGGTGGTGCAAATGAATGCTTATACCCATATTTGAGGATCCCATCAGGGACAAGTGCCGGGCGGTGGCCCATCAGGGTGGTGTCTGCAAGGGAACTTCCGTCCATCTCTCTTCAGTGACTGGAGGAGCCCCTGGCCAGCATCCTTCCACACAGTGCTGCTCGCAGGCACAGGAATGGCCCCCACCTTCCCGGCTTCCAGTGTGGTACCTGCCTGAACCTGGGAGCTCCTCAGGGCCCACTTCCAAATGCCACTGAGCCACAGCAGGGAAAAAGAATTAAAGAGCACCCCATCCCCTACCCATGCCTATGGCCTTCCAAGGGTGTCAGTGGGGTTCAGTGGGCCCTACAAGCCTTCTCCATCCAGCCCCATCTGCAAGTCCCAAAGAAACTTTTTAAAGTTTCCAGAATGTGGGTGCAACCCTTGCTGGTTTTGCCCCATTTTTATGTCCCATTCATTTCACTGGGATTCTGAGAGGGGGAAGATAAACTTGGGTTCAAGCTACCCTAGCTGACCCAGGAGTTCCATGGAAACAGAATTTTGAAAAAAAATACAAAAAACAAACAAACAACAACAACAAAAAACCCCAAGCATCCTACCCAAGTCCCGTCATTGTGGCAAGAAAAATAGTTGCTATTCTGTAAACAGGACAGATGAAGCCTTTTGAGAGTATCCTCAGGAAACCAAAACAAATGAGTCAGACTCAACAGAGATCTGGAAAAACTGGTTTCAAGCACTCAAAGGAACTTAAGTCTCTATGGAAGACATTCCCAGGAAGGATCCTTGCTCTCCATCCTTGTTTTGTGGCTACAGCACTCACATTTAAACATCGACGCACACACCTTCATGGAAATGAAGGTTATTGACATGCTTTTACCTCATTTTCTTGCATTCTTCTAATCTCTTTACAACAGTGTTTCTGTTATTTTGATTTTTCAGGAGTTCAAAGACTAAAAGGTGTGATGCAGGCATTTCCTTTAAAATATTGTTGGGATCATCTCACCTTGGGGCTGGGGGTGAATCACGGGTAACTGAGGCTGCTCACGGTGAGGCTGGGCTCAGGAAGAACAGGATCTGCCTCTTTCACAACAGCCTGGAAACAAGCCCCCATGAAACAAGACTCATCCACATGCTCGAGAAGAAGATGCTGTGAGTGGCCAGCCCACGCCACTGGGCCGGGCAGCAGTGCGTGTTTCCTATCGGTTAGGGGGATACGGCAAGATTTGCTTCAATTGCAGAGCTTCCTGTTCAAATTAGCCAAATCCAAGAAGACACTCCCAGCATTCCCTTCTTGTGCATGAAGACACCGTATTTTCTGGAGCAGCCGTTGTGCATGGGAACCAAAGGGCCCACCCAGGTAAGCAGCTTCTCCACCTGGTTCCTGCGGGGCTCGGAGAGGCCCTCTGAGAAGCTGGAAGGCACCACAGGGACCCAGCTGCACACAAAGTAACCTGGGGAGCAGTTTTACCCAGTGCCAGCACCTGCCCAGAGACAGACCCTAATTGAGAGGGGAGGGGCCTGGGCACCAGCATTTCAGAAACACTCTGGATGGTTCTAATACGTAGACGTCTCTGAGCAGATGAACCTCTAAGCAAATTTCAAAGGACATAAGGTTCTAAAGTTCACTTTCTCTACATTTTAGAATCTCTTTCCATGTCACAGGCAGCAGCAGCAAAAGAATCTAAGTTCAAAAATGGACTTCAAAATTGTCTTTCTCCATCAATGCTGGAAATGGCCAGTGAGGGGATTATTCAATTACTTTGTTTTTTATTTCCATCTCTGTACTAACTAATTGGATTTGCTATTTTAAATGTCTTACTAAAATATTAATCATTTTCTACTGAGCCTATTGCTACAGTATTTCCTTATCATTCTGGCTCCAGTGTTATTATATATTTTGCCTTCTAAATTATTAACATATTTTTTTTTTTTTTTTTTTTTTTTTTTTTTTTGAGACGGAGTCTCGCTCTGTCGCCCAGGCTGGAGTGCAGTGGCCGGATCTCGGCTCACTGCAAGCTCCGCCTCCCGGGTTTACGCCATTCTCCTGCCTCAGCCTCCCGAGTAGCTGGGACTACAGGCGCCCGCCACCTCGACCGGCTAGTTTTTTGTATTTTTTAGTAGAGACGGGGTTTCACTGGGTTAGCCAGGATGGTCTCGATCTGCTGACCTCGTGATCCGCCCGTCTCGGCCTCCCAAAGTGCTGGGATTACAGGCTTGAGCCACCGCGCCCGGCCAATTATTAACATATTTAATCACTCCAAAAATACCAACTATAAAAGGCAGTTACTGGGCAACATGAGACCCACTGAACTGAATGGCTGGCATGTGAGCTGGGGAGGAAACCGTCGTCTAACCCTGCAGCAGGAAGTGGCCACGAAGTCAGAGGTCCTCAGCAGAAAACAAGTATCACAGAATTAATTATGAATAGAGGAAGTGAGTCTAACGACTGGATGAGCAAAGGAAAATTCACATACAGGAAGGTCAGGTTCCAAACACCCAAGCAATGGCACCACGCTGCCACCTTCACTCGAGCAGGTGTCTGTGGCTGCCAAGGCAGACAGAATGAGGAGTTCTGCTGAAGCTGGCACTCCTCACTCTTCCCTCCACCAGCATCCTGACAGCCAGCCGCACAGTCTCAGTCAGTCGCACGGTCTCAGTCAGTGATCGATGCCGTGAGGATACCAGAGTGGGGGTCAGAGATGGTGAGTGTGCAGCTGAGGCCCCACGCAGCTGGGTGGGCAGGAAAGGCCTCTCTGAAGACAACACTCATGGGCAGGGACTTGAATGTGGTGGGGGCTGCCGGGCCCAAGAGACCGGCAACCTCCAGGTAACTCTGGACTGCAAGAAAACGGGCCCCCAGTGATGCACGGATGACCAAAGAGTAAGTGGACAGGAAACAAGGAGAACAAGTCTGGGGTTTCGCTGAGCACCTGCCACAGGGTAGCTGCATCAGCATCGGTGCCAAGCTGCCTGAGGTGGGGACCGAAGGCTGAGTCACACGGAGAACACCAAAGAAGGACCAGACCCTCCAGGGCCTTTCTACTCCTGACCCACCTCCCCCGAAGGCAAGAGCAGAAGCAACCTGGTACTAGTCAGCAATGACCAACCACAAAATTGCTTGAGTGCCTCACGGTACTGGGTTTGCAAGTGTCTGGTGAGTAAGGAGCTTCCGACCCAGCAGCCTGGGGCCTGTGCGGGTCCCGGCTTCGGACCAAACTGGGGAGAAAGTGCCCATCCTCAAGGTTTCCTTAACCCAGATCGCCCATCAGACTTAAACTGTTCTAGGGCCCAGGAAAAAACACAGGGTCCCAAATTAATTTTATAAAATGGACATAACCTTGATTCTAAAACCTAAACACACACACACACACACACACACACACACACACGCTCGCTTGCTCTCTCTCTCTCTCTCTCTCTCAAACTCCAGGCCAATTCCACTTTAATATAGAGATGAAGTTCTATTTTTAATGTCAGCAAATTAGATATAGTTTTATATTGGGTAAATAATAGATGATGGCCAGGCAAAGGTTACTTGAGGAGTGTAAGAACTGTTCAACATTAGGAATTCTATTAATATAGGAACATCTCAACAGCTGCCAAAAAGACAGTGGTTAACCTTGTCATTCGTTTCTGACTGAATGCCGAGAACAGTGCCTAGCACATGGCAGGTGCCAGATGGCTGGTGAATGAATGAATGCTAACTTTTAAAACACAGTAATTTAGAGTCATAAAACAAGTTTCTGTTAGATTCTTAAAAGGCTAAATAAAAACTAGCAACTTAGGTGTCCAACTTAATAAATTTAAAAAGAAAAATAGTAGAGAAGGAAGAAAATTAAATAAAACTGGAGATATCAATGAAAAGAAAAACAAAGATTAAAAAAAGAGCAACAAAGCCAAAAGCCAGTGGTTTAGAGAGTCAGACAAACTTCTGGAAAAATATATATTTTTAAAAAACGCGTAAGTAGGCTGGGCGCGGTGGCTCAAGCCTGTAATCCCAGCACTTTGGGAGGCCGAGATGGGTGGATCACAAGGTCAGGAGATCAAGACCATCCTGGCTAACACGGTGAAACCCCGTCTCTACTAAAAAATACAAAAAAAAAAAAAAAACTAGCCGAGCGATGTGGCGGGCGCCTGTAGTCCCAGCTACTCAGGAGGCTGAGGCAGGAGAATGGCGTGAACCTGGGGGGCGGAGCTTGCAGTGAGCTGAGATCCGGCCACTGCACTCCAGCCTGGGCGACAGAGCGAGACTCCGTCTCAAAAAAAAAAAAAAAAAAAAAAAAAAAACGCGTAAGTAATATTGGTTAAAAAAAAAAAAAGCCACTAAACTATATCCAGAGCAAATATTAACGAGTTCTAGCAAGAGTTTTTTTCCAATAAGCTTGAAAATTTTCAAACAACTGATAGTCAAAATGGACTCAAAAACACATTTTTAAAATCCTGAATACTCTCATAATTAATACAAAAATGAAAACAATGGTTTACGTATTTCCCACAAAGAAACACCAAGCTCAGGTGGTTTTACATGTGAAACTGTCAAACTGTCAAGAAATATATTCCAATCATATACAATCTCTTCCAGAACAGATAAAAACAAAAAATATTCTCAATTCATTCTTGACCATGGTACTAAAAAAATATAAAGGATCATACAAGAAAAACAAAATTATGGGTCCATTTCATTCATGAATATAAATGGAAAAATACTAATTAGCAACTAGACTCTTTTTTTTTTTTTTTTTTTTTTTGAGACGGAGTCTCGCTCTGTCACCCAGGCTGGAGTGCAGTGGCCGGATTTCAGCTCACTGCAAGCTCCGCCTCCCGAGTTCACGCCATTCTCCTGCCTCAGCCTCCGGAGTAGCTGGGACTACAGGCACCCGCCACCTCGCCCGGCTAGTTTTTTGTATTTTTCAGTAGAGACGGGGTTTCACCGGGTTAGCCAGGATGGTCTCGATCTCCTGACCTTGTGATCCGCCCGTCTCGGCCTCCCAAAGTGCTGGGATTACAGGCTTGAGCCACCGCGCCCGGCCGCAACTAGACTCTTAACAGTGGATTAAAAATAATAATCATATGCCATAACAATGCTGAATTTATCCCAGGAATGGAAGGACTGCTTCATATTAGAAAAGCTACAAGTGTTGTATAGTGAATTAAGGAATATGATAGAATCATCTCAATCAACCCAGAAAAAGCATTTAGTAAAATTTAACACTCATTAATAACCAAGCCCCACAGTGGAGGGACAATCTACAAAAACTTAGCCAGGCACAGTGGCACTCGCCTGCAGTCCCAGCTACTTGGGAGGTGGACGGATCACCTGAGCCTAGGAAGGCAAGGCAGCAGTGAGCCGTGATTGCACCACTGCACTCTAGCCTGGGTGACAAGGGAGACCCTGTCTCAAAAAAAATATCAGGAAGGAAGGAAACAAAGTTACCCACAATGACCATTACTATTCCTATTCTAGCAGAGGGCCTAGCCACAGAAATGCAACAGTAAGAGGGAATAAATGCCTAAGACTGGAAAGAAGGAAATGAAGCCATCAGGACTTTCAGATGACATAGACAATGGTGTGGAGCTCGGGCTAAAGGCGTGGACTCTGGGTGCGATTGCCTGGGCTAGAATCCCGCCTCTGCCACTCACCACTCAAATGGCCCCAGACACGTTCCTTAACCTCCGGATGTTCCAATTTCAAAATGGGTAACAACAGTGCCCTAATCTCACTATGACCTATCTTATTAGCTATCTTAGAACAGAGCCCGCACACCAGGCGCTATTAGGTGTTTGCTGCTATTACAGCAAAGAAAACACAAAAGACTCAACAGACATATGTTTAAAGCAAACAGTTTTAAATGAAGCTGGTTATAAGTCAACAGCACTACTATCTACCAGCAACCAACAACTAGAAAACAATTTTAAATAAATATTCAGTACTTACAATAGCAGATAAACTATAAATACCCACATATAAATCTAACAAAAGATATGAACAACCTTAACAAATAAAATTATAAACATTCACTAAAAGACTTTAAAGCAAGTCTAACTAAATGGAGAGAGAGTTTTGTTCATAAATACTCCAACTGAAATCCCAAGAGGGTTTTTCACAGCACTCAGTAAGCAGGTTATAATATGTAGATGGCAGTGGACAGGATCAATTATTGCCAAAACATAGCTGAAGAGGAATAAGAAGGCAGGGGCTTTGTTACCAGACACGAGGCCTTGTTATGGAGCTACAGTCGTTACAGCAGGGTGGTATCAGTGTAGGCCAGCGGAACAGTATAAACTAGAGCCTGTGGGCCGGCCCACCACCTGGATTTCTGTACAGCCCATGAGCTAAGAATGATTTTTATATTTATAAATAGTTGAAAAACCCTGTTAAAGGATAATATTTTGTGGCACATGAAAGTTAAACAAAATTCAAGTTTCAGTGTCCATAAATAAATAAAGCCCCACTGGAAACCAGTCACATTCATTCATTTCTATATTGTCTGTGGTTGCTTTTACACTACAATAACAACGTTGAGTAGTGGCAACAGAGATTACATGGTTCTCACGGCTGAAAATATTTACTACCTGACCTTTTACAGAAAAAGTTTGCTAACCTCTGAGGTAGAGAACACAGAAAGAGTCCCACGCACGTGGAACTTTCATATTCAGTAGAGACAGCATGGCAGATCAATGTGGAAAGGAGGACAAAATGGTTATCCATCTGAGGAGAGAAAAAAGAAACTACATTTCTGTCCCACAGAATACAGGAGAATCAACTCCAGGTGGATTAAGCATGTACATGTCAAAACAAAGCTTTACTCTTTAAAAAAGAATAAATATCTTTCTGACCTTGGAATAGAGAAGGATTTCTTAATCGACTCGTAAAAAGCATTAACCATAAGAGAAAAGATTGAGAAATTTGATTAAAATTTAAAACGCCTTTAAAATGTCATTGAAAGACACCATAAAGAAAGTGAAGATGCACTCAGCTCTGGACCAAGCAGACCTAATAGACATCTACAGAATTCTACACCCCATATCAACAGAATATACATTCTTCTCAGCACCACATCATATTTATTCTAAAATTGACCACATAGTTGGTAGTAAAACACTCCTCAGCAAATGTAAAAGAACAGAAATCACAACAAGCTGTCTCTCGAACCACAGTGCAATCAAATTAGAACTCAGGATTAAGAAACTCACTCAAAACCGCACAACTACATGGAAACCGAACAACCTGCTCCTGAATGACTGGTGGGTAAATAACGAAATGAAAGCAGAAATAAAGATGTTCTTTGAAACCAATGAGAACAAAGACACAACGTACCAGAATCTCTGGGACACATTTAAAGCAGTGTGTAGAGGGAAATTTATAGCACTAAGTGCCCACAAAAGAAAGCAGGAAAGATCTAAAATCAACACCCTAACATCACAATTAAAAGAACGAGAGAAGCAAGAGCAAACAAATTCAAAAGCTAGAAGGCGGCAAGAAATAATTAAGACCAGAGCAGAACTGAAGGAGATAGAGACACAAGAAAACTTTCAAAAAAATCAATGAATCCAGGAGCTGGTTTTTTGAAAAGATCAACAAAATTGATAGATGCCTAGCAAGACTAACAAAGAAAAAAAGAGAGAAGAATCAAATAGATGCAATAAAAAATGATAAAGGAGGTATCACCACCAATCCCACAGAAATACAAACTACTATCAGAGAATACCATAAACACCTCTGTGCAAATAAACTAGAAAATCTAGAAGAAATAGATAAATTCCTGGACACATACACCCTCCCAAGACTAAACCAGGAAGAAGCTGAATCCCTGAATAGACCAATAACAGGCTCTGAAATTGAGGCAATAATTAATAGCCTACCAATCAAAAGAAGTCCAGGACCAGACAGATTCACAGCCAAATTCTACCAGAGGTACAAAGAGGAGCTGGTACCATTCCTTCTGAAACTATCCCAATCAACAGAAAAAGGCAGAATCCTCCCTAACTCATTTTATGCGGCCAACATCATCCTGATACCAAAGCCTGGTAGAGACACAACAAAAAAAGAGAACCACATGATTATCTCAATAGATGCAGAAAAGACCTTCGACGAAATTCAACAGCCATTCATGCTAAAAACTCTCAATAAACTAGGTATTGATGAAACGTATTTCAAAATAGTAAGAGCTATTTATGACAAACCCACAGCCAATATCATACTGAATGGGCAAAAACTGGAAGCATTCCCTTTGAAAACCGGCACAAGACAGGGATGCCCTCTCTCACCACTCCTATTCAACATAGTGTTGGAAGTTCTGGCCAGGGCAATCAGGCAAGAGAAAGAAATAAAGGGTATTCAATTAGGAAATGAGGAAGTCAAATTGTCCCTGTTTGCAGATGACATGATGGTACATTTAGAAAACCCCATCGTCTCAGCCCCAAATCTCCTTAAGCTGATAAGCAAGTTCAGCAAAGTGTCAGGATACAAAATCAATGTGAAAAAATCAGAAGAATTCCTATACACCATTAACAGACAAACAGCCAAATCATGAGTGAACTTCCACTCACAAATGCTACAAAGAGAATAAAATACCTAGGAATCCAACTTACAAGGGACGTGAAGGACCTCTTCAAGGAGAACTACAAACCACTGCTCAACTAAATAAAAGAAGACACAAACAAATGGAAGAATATTCCATGCTCATGGATAGGAATAATCAACTTCATGAAATGGCCATACTGCCAAAAGTAATTTATAGATTCAATGCCATCCCCATCAAGCTACCAATGACTTTCTTCACAGAATTGGAAAAAACTACTCTAAAGTTCATATGCAATCAATATAAAAATTTCTAAAGAGATAGTTTGTATTCTTCTTTTCCAACATCATATTTGAAATCTGGTGTGTGTTTTATACTTAGAATACATTTCAGTTGGGATTTATCAGTTTTCCAGTACCCCCACCACATGGGCGAGTGGTCACTGTGCTGGTCACCCCAGGCCCACACTCGGCCTTTCCTTAGGCTTGGGTTTGGGGCTTCATTTTGATGTTTGCTTGTCGATTTCTTAGTTATCTAGATATCTCTATTTTCTAAGCAATTTTTCCCCAAGAAGAATACAAGAACAATCTTTTTTTGAGCTCTTGCATTATCTGGATGTGTCTTCCACTGTTTTTCCGTATGAAACGACAGTCTACCTAAATAGTAAGAATCTTGGGTCAGTTTCTTTCTCTCCAAATGTTGAAGCAACTGTTCCTTTTTCTTCTGGCATTTAGGGCCACAGAGAAGTCTATAGCAAATCTGACTATGGTTCTTTTCAAAAGAACCTATGTTTTCTTGATGTACAATATCCTTGTAGGATTGTTTTTGGTTGTTGCCAAAGAAAAAAAAACCCACCTGATCTCAACAATACGGCTAATATTGTGAGTTCCCTTTTTACTTGGCACATGAAAGCCCTTTTCCAGTGCAGACTCATAGAAGGTCAAGCTTCATGCTCTTTACGAAAAGTACCAAAGCACCTCTAAAAAACATACTTTCAAAGTCACATTAACTGAGATCAGAAAGCTAGTAAACTTTATTCTTATCACACTTTACTTAGAAATCTATATTACTGTCCAAATGACAAATGTCCCAATTGCGGCAGAAAACCACATTACAAGGGAATCATGCCCACTCCCCAGCTCAGAGCCTCATGACAGGCTTAAAGCACCCCCTGGTGTTAGCATGGGGCTTACCGGAGGCTACATCATGAAAAATGTCCATAATTCCCCTAAATGCACATAGCTTCGTTTTTCACCTCTGGCAAGTGCTTCCCCACATTTTATCATTCATTCCCTTCCACTTCCCCCTTTCTCTTCTAACTTCTGTTCAACAGGCGATGAAATTCATCTCCTCAACAGTTGATGACATGCACTTACGTCCACTACTATGCTAGCCACGAGAGGGAGGTGACAGGCACTGATCTTCACCTTATGAGATGCCCATTCCAGGGGGAAGTCAGTAACTGATCTTCCCTCCTGAGCCATTTGGTCCTGAAGCCACGAAATGGGCAATGCCAGGGAAGCACGTGCACTAGGCTGGGGGTGGGAGGGCCTGGGGTAGGGAGCATGGAGGCAGCAGCCCAGTGCAGGAGGAAGAAGGCACCCACAGGGCCAAGGAGACCATGTCGGGAGAGCATAGACATGTGCACATACACATGTGTACACACATACATAGACATGCACAGACACACATATCACACATACGCATGCACATGCACACATGCATGCACACATATACATGTATACACTCAGACACGCGCACATACGCACACACACAGACATTCACAATACAGACATATACATACACACATGCACACACATAGACATTCACATAGACATGCATGCATACACATGCACACTTACATAGACACACATACGCATTCACATATATACACACATACATACAGACATGCACACACACGTATATACACAAACACAGACATGTACATTCTTCCCCTCTAGCTCTGCTGAGACGACCTGAGAGCTGAACCTCCAAAAGCGCAAACACTCCATTCTCCTGGGGAAATGGCTGATTCTGGGGCTGGAGCAGGGAAAGAATAGGATGAGCCCGAAAGCAAGAAACAGCTCAAAGAATGCTGGGCACAGGCTGAAAGGACACAAAGCCAGCTTGAAGGAGCTCTCCAGAGCCAAATCTGAGGCCATCTGCGCATGAAAATCATGACAGTAAGAGATTACCGCCCACAGAGTCCAAATGGAAGGCACGAGCCCATAATGATACAAACGAATGATTAAATTTAGTGAAGCACAGGGTACTTAGATTGTACAAAGTACTTCCTCCAAGATGCCAGTAATTACAAAGAGATAAGGAGCGGCTTGACAGCAGAGAAGCTGGCAGACAGCATCCTCATCGAGAAGCCAGAGAGTGTCTGCAGTCAGGAACAATCTGAAACCCCGAACCACTCAGCAGGACAGAGGAAGGGCAGCACAGCCTCGTTTCTGGAACGTTTCGGCCCAGAATGCAAAGTCTGACTCTGATCACAAGGAAACACCACACAAATCCAAACTGAGGGCCAGTCAGGAAAATAGCTGTATGTTCAAAACTATCAAGGCCAAATCAAGGGAAGAGCACAGACTGTTTGAGACTGAGAGAAACTTACAAAACACCTAACTCATTCTGGACTGGATGCTTCTGCAACAAAAAGCAGCAGAGCCAAAAAGCTCCTGCATGGAAGACAGTGGAACACACTCTACTTTTAATATCACTCTAATTAATCTCTGAAGGATCTGAAGTTCCCAAAAGTGTCTTTCACAACTGAATGTTTTGCCTGCTTCTAAACCTGGTTTTCTCAGAAAGCTGATTTTAAAATTGTTAAAAAATATATATTTAATTGCTTGGTTTGGTTATTACTATTAAATAACACCATTATTTTCTTTCATTTTTTACTGTAAATGAACTTTACTTGTAGTACAATAAAAGCTTTGTTAAGCTACCTAGAAACCTAGTCAGAACCAAAATTACTAATAAACAGAAATTACTCCCAAGTTTTAAAAACTAACATGGTGTGTCATATAAGAGTATAGATAGAGTGTATTTTATTTACATAGTATTTATTAATGGCCAGGCACAGTGGCTCACACTTATAATTCCAGCACTCTGAGAGGCCGAGGCGGGTGGATCACCTGAGGTCAGGAGCTTGAGATCAGCCTGGCCAACATGGTGAAACTCTGTCTCTACTAAAAATACAAAAAAAAAAAATTAGTTGGACATGGTGGCAGGCGCCTGTAATCTCAGCTACTGGGGAGGTTGTGGCAGGAGAATCACTTGAACTTGGGAGGCAGAGGTTGCAGTGAGCTGAGATCACGCCATTGCACTCCAGCCTGGGTAACAAGAGTGAAACTCTGTCTCAAAAAAATAAATATATATATATATATATATAAAAAACAATGTCTAAAATAAATGTATTTCTACTTTATTTTCATTTTTTTCTTTAAGGGATTTAAGAATATTCCTGAAAATATAAAACTTACATAGAGCAAAGCCTGATATAATACAAGTCCTTCACTAAGTGAATGTCAGTCCTGCTCTGTGACAAGTATTATAAGTATTATCAAGAGGCTTTATTAGTCTAAAAGGGGTCACATCTGGGGATGGAGGAAGTCTACTGGCCAGAAGAAACCGTATGGAGATTTCAATCAGAAAAACCTTAATAATACTCCAATATGAAAAATTATATATGCATCACTGCTATAAATCGGAAATCGAAGCATTTTAATGCCAAGAATTTTAGTTTTTCTTTATTCTAAAATATCCCCTATAATCCATGCCCTGGAGAAAAGTAATAAAGTTGTGCCATTGTTTCATCCATTTCAACCCTGCTGAGCCTGCTTTACCCACATTAAATTAAAAACTCAATAAAACCTAATTCATTCAGCCAAGTCCTGTTCCTCTAGTGATAGCTCTTCACTAGAAGCTGCTTTTCAGGTCAGAAACAGACAGCAAGGAATAATAGATGGGAACTAGAAAAATACACGTGTTTCTCACAACAGTTAGCACAAGTGAATACGTTTTGGAAAGGACAAAAATAGTAACTAAGACTTTTTAAAAACATAAATTTCTTTTTTTTTTCAAAGGGAAGCTGAAGAAATATGGAATTTAAGGATTAAAATAATCCTAGAAATAAGTCGCTCCAAATAAAGCCAAAAGAAGCTCAACGCACCCACCCGCACTGAGACAGGTAGGCACACGCTCCAGGCCTGGGGCGTGCTGGAGCCACGCGTGCTGCTCCCTCCTGTGGTCAGAACCTGTGCTTTGGGGCTGGATAAGAGTTTGGATCCAGGCTCTGGAGTGCAAGGCCTTGGGCAAGGGACTCAGACTCTCCTAAGCCTCAATTTCCTCAGCAGTGAGTTGTGGTGTGGGTGCAGGAGGCCATGCGTGGGAAGCCCTGCACAGAGAGGGCTCGGTAGTGCAGGCTCTCGGTCCCACTGCGGTCTCTCCCGTGTCCCACGGTCTGAGAAAGCTCAGTCCCACGAGGAGCAAGAGCTGTCACAGCCACCACCACATGCTAAGGGGACCCCAACCCATGCCAAGCGCACACCAAAAGCCCAGGCCCACTCGCTCAGCTAGGTCGTTTCTAAACCATTCCTTTCAAGGCCTAATGGCTAACAGATTTTAATAATTTCATGATGTCTCACTGGGTACCTTCTAAAGTCTTCACACCTCTTCAAACTAGTAAGATCCGCACCCTTAGTCTTCTGTTGCAGGGCGCTGAGGCTTCTCGAACTTGTGCCGCACCCCTTTGATTTCTCTACTTACTGCTCTTCAGATACCTCCTACACTTCTCTCCGCTGAGCTGGGGCATTGTTGAGTAGTGAATTTGACTAAATTCTATTTAATTCTAATCCTCATCCACTAATTTTCTTTTCTTTTCTTTTTTTCTTTTTTTTTTTTTTTTTTTTTTTTTGAGACAGAGTCTTGCTTTGTCGCCCAGGCTGGAGTGCAGTGGTTAGATCTTGGCTCACTGCAACCTCTGCCTCCCAGGTTCAAGCGATTCTCCTGCCTCAGTCTCCTGAGTAGCTGGGACTACAGACACGTGCCACCACGCCCGGCTAATTTTTTTGTATATTTAGTAGAGACGGGGTTTCACCTTGTTAGCCAGGATGATGGTCTCGATCTCCTAACGTCATGATCTGCCCACCTCAGCCTCCCAAAGTGCTGGGATTACAGGCGTGAGCCACCGCGCCCGGCCTCCACTAATTTTCATCCTGGGGCTAACATAACATCATTCTCTCATATATCCATCAATGTGTCACAGTGAATGTATTTAAACACCAGGGTCTACACTACTTAGAAACCCTGAATTGACATCCAAAGCAGACTGTCAAAACCAATCAAACTAAAGATTTTTTTAATGCAAAGCACAGAAAAGGGTACTGGTGAAATTAAGACCAGAAATAACCTATCAAGCCACAACTGACGAAAATCTAAAAAACCGAGGACATAATATGAATTTCGGTGACATTTTGAGTAAAAATAAAATCTTTATTGATTATATTATTTGCTGAATAATCATGAACCAGAAGATAATGGGCATATCAATTTGGAAATGTTTGTGACAATACAGCTAAACACATTTTTTTAATAATATAGTTTTCTTAGGTCATTTATATGTGTATCTTTTTTTGTTGTTTTTTCAGGAAAAGAACTCATATTGTATCCTTCTCACGAACTTTATTTGTCTATAAAGGCCTATCTCCTCCTAATCATCTTTATAAAGTTCACATACATGTAATATTTTAATGGCTCCCAAACCATTTTTGTGGTCTATAATACATCCATGGCATATGCTTATAAATATATATATATATATATATATATTTTTTTTTTTTTTTTTGAGACAGAGTCTCGCTCTGTCGCCCAGGCTGGAGTGCAGTGGCTCAATCTCTGCTCACTGCAAGTTTCGCCTCCCAGCTTCACGCCATTCTCCTGCCTCAGCCTCCCGACTAGCTGGGACTACAGGCGCCCACCACCACTTTGTATTTTCAGTAGAGACGGGATTTCACCATATTAGCCAGGATGGTCTCGATCTCCTGACCTCGTGATCCACCCACCTCGGCCTCCTCCCAAAGTGCTAGAATTACAGGCGTGAGCCACCGCGCCCAGCCAGTACCTGATTTTTTATAAGATAATGGGGTGGTAACAAATTTTATATCCAAAACTTAAAATCCCCAGCCTGCATATTGGAAGATAATTGCATTCAGAAATTTCATTTGGGATCATAAAACTATCACCTTATTTCTTTAAAAACAAAAACAAAACCCCTAAGACACGAACAAAAACACCCACCATAACCCTTCATGATTAGAATCAATTTCAGTAGTTCCCAATTTAACTATTAAAGTCTTACCAACAGAGTATGTCCCTTTTTATTTTTATTTATTTATTTTTTTTATTTTATTTTATTTTTTTGAGACAGGTCTCACACTATCACCCAGGCGGGAGGGCTGTGGCGTGAGCTTGGCTTACTGCAGCCTCAAACTTGTGGGCTCAAGCCATCCTTCTGCCTCAGCCTCCCAAGAGGCTGGAAACACAGGTATGCACCACCATGTCTGATTGTTTTTAATTTTTGTAGAGATGGTGTCTCACTATGTTGCCCAGGCTGGTCTCTAACTCTTAAACTCAAGTGATCTGCTTGACTTGGCCTCCCAAGTGCTAAGATTACAGACGTGAACCACTGCGCCTGGCCCATTTTTATTTCTTTAACAACAATTTCAATGGAAACAATATTCCTAGCAAAGGAAAAATCCAATAATACTAGGACCACAGATATCCAAACTAAAAATACTGTTGTCAGGTGTAGAATTTCAGGTAAGAAGAGATTCTGAATTGCATTTTTCTGAAAGAGTTATAGTACTTGTGATGAAATTGCACCATCTACCTACCAAAAAAAGAAATATGAAGATCTATTCCCATCACGAAAGTAAAATAATTTAAGACTCAAATCCCTGACTTTCATCAACAATTTAGCTAAATACGATTTGTTATATCCTACTGATTTTAATTAAAACATAACTTGTTCATGATAAGGTCACTGTAAGTATTAAGAGGCATTTCAAGATACAAGAAGTTCTTATAAGCCCAAATAAATGCCTCTTTAAGACATTCATCCATAATTTCCAGCAATATTTGCTTACAACTTTCTTTCAGAATGGCAACAAAAAACATATATGCAGGTCAAATTCAATACATGCCCACATGCTCACCAGGACAAGATGATGGGCATGACCTCTAGCAGTCCCAGAACAAGACTCAGTTTACGCGATCAAGAAAGTACAGGAGAGAGCAGTCACAAAACCTTAAAATGAAGAGAGAAGGAAATCTACAAAAAGAAGTACTCCAATAGCTATTTCAAAATAAAAATTTAAATGAAAAGAAAAAGCATCTAAAAATCATATTTATTAATAATTAGATATAAAATGAAAAAGAGAAACAAAGGGAAGATCATGTAAAAGAAGACTGAAAAATTAGGAGTGAGAAATATTTAAATACTTTAAAGTGAGTGAACAGTCTTTGAAACTGTTGGCCATTAGCCTAAAGCATCTTATATATAAACCTTTAGAAAGCATAAGAAACACTGTAATAAAATGGTTCTTTTGATGCTTTTTCAAAAACTTCTTCATAAACCTGAAGAAAGAAAAAAAATGCTGGCAGGAGCTAATATCTTACTATTAACAAAGTTTATATTTCCTCTTGAAAAGACAGCAAAAAAGTCAGGATAATAAAGAAAACGCTTAAAGCAATCTGATTCACATATTTATTCTATAATGTATTATTCAAGTCCATTAGTACAATAAGAAATGGCTTTTCTTCCAACGCAACTTCAAAGACAGGCTGGAGAGAGGCCCAGATTACAAATATGCATTTCTTTACCATTGAAAAAATCCTCCAAAAAAATAAAAAATATCAAAACTAAGGAAGGGCACACCACAACTTATGTGAAAAGCAGAGAAAACACCTGCTTTGTATGTTTTAATGAGACAGAGAGAAAATAAACAATTACTATGATAATATGTATAAATCAATGAAGATAGATTCAGCATACATGCTTTGAGGATATATTTTTATTTTATTTATTTTTTTTTTGAGACAGTGTCTCACTCTGTTGCCCAGACTAGAATGCAGTGGTGTGGTCTTGGCTCACTGCAACTTCCGCCTCCTGGGTTCAAGCAACTCTCTTGCCTCAGCCTCCTGAGTAGCTGAAACTACAGGCACATGCCACCAAGTCCGGCTAATTTCTGTATTTTTAGTACAGACGGGGTTTTACTATGTTGGCCAGGCTGGTCTTGAACTCCTGACCTCATGATCTGCCCACCTCGGCCTCCAAAAGTGCTGGGATTACAGGTGTGAGCCACCACACCTGGCCTGAGGATATAGTATTACATTTGCCTCTCTGTGAAATCAACAAGGGTATGCGGAAGCCTGGACCTGAAGTATGTCTAGAAGTAAGCAGCTTTGCAAGCACTTTGAAACACTTACAAAACTGACCACCAAATAGGCCACAATAAAAGTCTCATCAATTCCAAATAATCAATTTCATTACATTACATATTATCATTGGAAAGACTTTTAAAAATCTTTATGTGTAAAAAACTAAAAAAAGAATCCCAACTGCCCATGTTAAAATCATAACAAAGTACTTCACATTAAAATTCAAGGAATTTTTAAGATTCAATATCAAATTTAATATTCAAGGAATTTAGAAGTCAAGGATAAACCATGCTTAAAAGGAGATGTACAATCTTAAATACATGTAGGTTTAAAATGACAAAGATAAAGGATAAAGAAGCTGTGTGTTTTATTCAAGAGACTAGGAAAAGTCAATGTCCAAAGAAATTAAAAGGAAAAACAAAGAGTAGAAATTAATCAAATAAAACAAAAGTGAGTATCTATAAAACTGAAAGTTGATTCTTTGCTAGAGAGTGTCTATTTTAATAGTTTTTTCAAAGTCTTACCAAGAAGTAAAAAGACACAAAATTTTGGGAAGAAAAGAAAAACTAAGTACAGATAAGATATTTTAAAATCATAAAGGCTACTTCAAACATCTTTATGCCATGATTGTAAGACATGAATGAAATAAACAATTTCCTAGAGAAACATTGTGGAAGAGACAGCTGGCCGGCCCTGTTTCTGATCTCCACTTTGGCAAAACTTCCCGCCACTGTGTGCGGCCCACATGTGAGACGTGTGCTGGGTCCAGGAACCCTCGGCCTCTAGCCAGGGAGGCAGCCTCTTCCACTTACCCATGTGCCTTGCAAGCATTACCACTTTCTGAGCATGGCAGGCACTGAGAAAATTTGACACGTTCTAGTTTGTGATAATGGAATTCCTGATTTCTGGCTATGCAAATGGATGCCTAAAATAGAGATTTCACTTCATGGTTTCCTTTGTGACTAAGTTCCAGCCAACATAATCTAAGTGGAAGTGGTGCACAGCTTTCAGTAAATATCCTGGAGGAGGAGGGCAGGCCTTCTCCTTCCTCCTTTTCTCCCTCTTGCTGGCTGGAAGCTGAAGCTATGCTGGCCCATGAGGCTCCCTGAGGAAGGAAGGTCACATCATGCTGTGGAGGAATGAAGGCATCGGGGTCACTGCCACCTGGACGGCCACCTCCAGACTGACCCATGAGCTAAAACACTTTATACCTCATTAAAGACACTAATGTTTTAGCTTTCTTTTGCTTGCAGGTAAATCTAAACCTAACGGATTCAAACATTAATTACCAAAATAAGCAAGAAAAAGCAGAAAAGTGGAATACAACCACTAAGGAAGCTGACTTAGTAAAAAAAAAAAAAAAGTTTCAAAGGACATCTAATAACATTAAGACGGTGATACTAAGAAAAGAGTGAAAAGAGGAGGAACTAGTGAAGGACAGAGAGAAGGGGGACTGGCCTGGCAGGAGGGGTGCCAGAGGAGAGTGCTGTCCTGGAGGCCACGCCAAGGAGGGAGGGAGTGGCCAACAGCATCAAATGCTGTTGCAGGACACAGACATAACCAGCAGCTATAACAACTGAGAGGTGAGGTGACCCTGCCGAGGGCAACTCGGACAACTCAGACGAAGGTGTAGAGCCAGCGGCCTCCCTGGAATGGGGTTAGGAGAGAGTGGGAAGAGGTAGATTGTAGACAGCAAAAGATAAGCGATTATTTTAAAGTGTTTTGCTACAAAGACAGGCAAGGCAATGGAGTGGAAGTTACTGGTAAAAGTCAAGTCAAGAGAAGATCAATAAAATTCCAGTCAAAATCACAACAGGGTTTTTCATGGAACCACACAAACTGATCCCACAATGACATAAAGCCGTAAAGACTCACAATCAAGACAACCTGGAGAGTCGGGAAGGAGTGGAGGAACATTTAGAAAGGCCTTCCCAGAGATAAAACCATCGTGCTGAAACAAGGAGAGCCCAGAAACATGGGACACCCGGGCTCCCTAGAGAGGCGGGGGTACAAAGGCAGGGGTGAGGAAGCCTAGGCTGGCAACCACACAGCAGAAAATCACACTTCCAGACCACGCAGAGATCTAGACATGAAAAAGAAAACTAAACTAAAGACTACCTTTACAACCAGGATAGGACAGCTTTTTCAGACAAAATCAAAAATAAAGTATAACCTCACCTTAAACTCTTGGCCAAAACAAAAAGAAAAAATAAATAAATAACGTATAAAGAAAAGGCTGTTTAAATTTTACATCAAAATAGAAACGTTTGGCCAGGTGCAGTGGCTCACTTTGGGAGGCCAAGGCAGAAGGATCGCTTGAGCCTGGGAGATCAAGACCAGCCTGGGTAACATGGCAAAACCCCCCTACAAAAAATACAAAAATTAGCCAGGTGTGGTAGCGTATGCCTGTAGTCCCGGCTACTCGGGAGAGTGAGGTGGGAGGATCACTTGAGTCTGGGAGGCAGAGGTTGCAGTGAGCTGAGATTCGGACCACTGCACTCCAGCCTGGGCAACAGAGCCAGACTCTGTCTCAAAAAAAAAAGTTTTTTAAATAAAAAGGCAAAGTCAGACAAGTGATAGACTGGAAAAATATTTACAACATATGAGACACAAGGGCTTATATATTATATACATACAACCATAGGATAGATATTCAACATCATTAGCCATTAAGGAAATGCAAATTACAACTATGAAAAAAAATTTTTGTTTGAGACAGAATCTCACTCTGTCGCCCAGGATGGAGTACAGTGATGTGATCTCAGCTCACTGTAACCTCTGCCTCCCAGGTTCAAGCAATTCTCCTGCCTCAGTCTCCTGAGTATCTGGGACGACAGCCATGTGCCACCATGCCCAGCTAATTTTTTGTATTTTTAGTAGAGACAAAGTTTCACCATGCTAGCCACGATGGGGTCAATCTCCTGACCTCGTGATCTGCCCAACTCAGCCTCCCAAAGTGCTGGGATTACAGGTGTGAGCCACCGTGCCCGGCTGAAAAATTTTACAGTTTGACCATACCTAGTGCTGACGAGGATGTGAAGGAACTGAAACTCTTACACACTGCTGGTAGGAATGCGAAATGATACAACCACTTTGCAACACAGTTTGGCAATCTTTGTTTTTGTTTTTTTGTAGAGATAGGGTCTCCCTACGTTGCACAAGCTGGTCTTAAAATCCTGGCTTCAAGTGATCCTCACACTCCAGCCTCCCAGAGGGCTGGGATTACAGGTGTGAGCCACAGCACCCAGCCCTATAGTCTGGCAGTTTCTTAAAAAGTTAAGCACACATTTACCATATGCCTCAGCAGTACCCACTCCTAGGTATAACAGTCCTATCCCCATCCATAGTTTCACTTTCTGCAGTTTCAGTTACCTGCAGTCTGAAAATATTAAATGGAAAATTCCAGAAATAAACAATTCATTCATAAGTTTTCAATTGCATGCCATTCTGAGTAGTGTGATCAAATCTTGCACAGTTCCGCCGAGGACGTAAGTCATCCCTCTGTCCAATATATATACACACCGTATATACCATCCACCTGTTAAGTCACTTGGTAGCCCTCTCAGTTATCAGACAGTCTAGACGCTGCCAGTATCCCAGTGCTTGTGTGAAAGTAACCTTTATTTTATTTAAGAATGGCCCCGAAGTACAATGGAGTGATGCTGACATACTGTTAAAATTGTTCTGTGTAATATCAGTTATTGTCCATCTCTTATTGAACCTAATTCATAAAGTAAACTTTATCATCAGAACGTATCATGAAAAAACATGGTATATACAGGGTTTGGTACTATCCACAGTCTCAGGCATCTGCTAGGGGTCATGGAACATATCCCCTGCAAATAAGAGGGGTTCTACTGTATTGACACAACATAATGAAAGCATCTGTCAACACAAAGACGTGAACATGAATGTTCACAGCAGCTTTATTTATAATAGTCCAAACTAGAAGCAACTCAAATGTTCATCAACTGATACATGGATGAAACACACTGTGGTATATCCATACAATGGAATACTACTCAGCAATAAAAACAAACAAACTATGGATACATGCTGCAACAACATGGATAAATCTCAGAATAATTATGCTGAGTAAAAATGGCCAGACCAAAAAAAAAACCTCAAAAGAGTGCACATCACATGATTCCATTTAAACACAATTCTAGGAAATGCAAACTAAAGCACAGTGAACCAGAGCAGAGTGGCTGCTGGGGGTGGGGTGTGGGGAAAGGCGAACACGGAGATGGGCTGGAGGATGGGCTCACCAAGGGCACATGACACTGTGGAGGGTGATGAGATGAGTGTGTTCACTATCTTGACTGTTGTTGGCACGGATGTTTGGAAACAGACGTTCATTCTACTGGGAGGATAAATTGGTACAGCCGCTTTGAGGAGGAAAGTGGCCTATCTGGTGAAACTAAAGATCTGTGTACTTCCTGGCACAGCACTTCTAAGCCTGGGCATAGCCCCCAAAGCTGAAATCAGTAAACTATAGCCCACAGCCTGGACCTTGTTTTTGTAAAGTACGTTTTATTGAATACAGCCACACATGTTCATTTACATGGTCTAATGCTGTGGCTGCATTCCTGTGACATTGGCAGAATTCAATAGTTGCAAGAGACCATCTGGCTCAAAAAGCCTGAAGTATTTTTATCCAGCCCTTCACAGAAAGTGACCTGATTCTTGCTGGAAGAGACACTGGCTCTTGAAAGCTAGGAGGCATGGAAAAGAGCCATGGAAGCATTGTTTATGAAAGGAAATGGCTGAAAAACCTAAATGTCCATCAATAGAGTAATTAATAAGCAAATAATGGACTATAAGGCTTCAATTAAAATGAATAAACTACATCTACGAGTATCAAAACATGAGAGAGAGAAAAATGCTGCATGAAGAAAGCGACCTGCATAATGGATCAACACTAAGGTGACATTAGAAACTCACTAAACAACACGAGGCACATGCAAAATAGAAATACACACCAAGTTCATCCTGGGGACTGCCCTCAGGGAAGGGACTGGAGCAGGGGGAAAAAGGACTTTGGCTCTTCCTACATGATTTTTTTTGAGACAGTCTTGCTCTGTTATCCAGGCTGGAGTGCAGCAGTGCAATCACAGCTCACTGCAACCTCTGCTTCCTGGGCTCAGGTGATTCTCGTGCTTCAGCCTCCTGAGTAGCTGGGACTGCAAGTGTGCACCACCATACCCAGCTAATTTTCGTATTCTTAGTAGCAAGGGGATTGGCCATGTTGGCCAGGCTGATCTCAAACCCATGGCCTCAAGCAATCCACCCACCTTGGCTTCCTAAAGTGCTGGGATTACAGGTGTAAGCCACCGCGCCTGACCACATTTTTGTTTATTAAAAAAAAAAAAAAAATGTAGCAGGAGAATGGTGTGAACCTGGAAGGCAGAGCTTGCAGTGAGCCGAGATTGAGCCACTGCACTCCAGTCTGGGCGACAGAGCGAAATTCCATCTCAAAAAAAAAAAAGTAACAAAAATGTTTTAAGAAGACCAACAAGTTAAATTTAAGTCTGATGTTTATCAATAGCCTAAAGAAAATCATACAGACACTTGCTGATTTTCCCCTAACTGTAACATACATCACCCCTGACTTTGAAGTTCTCACTACCTACTTTTTTTCAAAACAGTAGATGTTGACCAAAAAAGGACACTTTTCCTTTTATCCTCTGAATCCAAAAGATTTACCAATCTGAAATAATTTACTCTCCCGGGGATACTTTGAAACACAATCCTAATATGCCTGCGTAAAAATCATAGCTACAAAATTTAAACAAATGGATGCTTCAAAGGTGACCTCCACTAGGAGCCTGGAGGGACACATTCAGGGTTTTCGACTGGGTCTCAGAAATACCACCAGTGACACCAGGACAACCCCTCATGCATACAGAAAGAACTATAATGTATTAACATTCCATCGATGAGAAACAAACTGCAGAAGGCATTTCTCCTTTCAGCAAGGCAAATAGTGGTGCTGTCAGCAAAGCCTCTATCGACATTCTCCAGTTATTATTGTTAAAAGGGCTCCCTCTACTGTTAGTCTCAATTGTACAGTTCTCATTGGCTATTTCAGGCCCTAGCTTCATGACAAACTAGGACATGTTAAGCAGAATTATCTAAAACAACCATTAATTCAGCTGGGGAAAGATATGTATATGTGTGCATGTGTGTGTGTACACGTGTGTGCACACACACCTATATATAAAACTTTTTTAAATTGTTGAGTTATTAGGCTAACTATCCAAGAAACTTCTGTTTAAAAGAAAAAAAAATTATTCTTCCTCTTTAAAGTGACTATAAGAGAAAGCTGGCTGTGGCATTTGAGACACACCCTGCTGGCCCACAGGTGCCCGCCCCAGTGGTCATGTGCCCAAGGAAAGGGTAGTGGCTGGCAAGAAGCCACAGGTCCCAACAAAAGCACATCACACATGTGTGAGGGGGACTGCAGGGAGCCAGGTACAATAGAACGCATATTTCAAAAAAAGACTTAAAAACATTCCCAGTCTCTTTGTAATCAGCCAGGGCCAGGCAGCCAGCCTCCCATTCTGCAGACGGGACCTGGGAGAAGGGATGGGCAAGGCCAGAAGGGGAGGGTCAGGGAGTTAGAGCCCAACAGGCCTTTGGCTCTTGGCTCCTGAGGTCCCCAAGCAAGCCACTGCCCCCTCCCAAGACGGGGCTGGATACCAGGCCAGGGAAGCAGCCCCATACAGAGAGTCCCACACTTTATATCCTCCCAACTGGGAGGAGGGAGGAATGGTATTTTTTGTTTCTTTCTGAGGCAGGGTCTCACTCTGTCACCCAGGTTGCAGTGCCATGGCACAATCAATCCACTACAACCTCCACCTCCTGGGTTCCAGCGATTCTCCTGCCTCAGCCCCCCAAGTAGCTGGGACTACAGACATGTGCCACCACACCTGGCTAATTTTTGTATTTTTTGTAAAGACAGGGTTTTGCCATGTTGCCCAGGCTGGTCTCGAACTCCTGGGCTCAGGTAATCTGTCTGCGCTGGCCTCCCAAAGTGCTGGGATTGCAGGTGTGAGCCACCAGGCCTGGCCAGAAATGGCATTTAAATATGCAAACAGACATCATTGATAATGGCAATATTTGAAAGATGTTCTAATTTGTAAGTTTGTAAATGTATGAAACAGACTGCTAAAATGCCTGTGTTTACGGAAATCATTCCATTACCTTCTCCCCAGGTTTGGGTGACTGCTGCAATTTCTCATAATCTTTCTTCGTCTCCAAAATTTTTTTCACAAGTCCACCTGTTGAAAAATCAGTGATTTTATGTTAAAAGTTTATTCTCTACCCCAAAAACCTATTCCAAATGGGTGGGATGGTGAGAAAAACACTAAGTTTTTATCCTATCTCTTTTTATGCTGAAACAGTTTCAAATAATCTTTATTTGTTAAGGAGATAGTATACAAGAGTGACACGACAGCTGGTAGTGGAAATTATCAAATTTCAAAGTGTTTCAGGGAAATCAGCTCCTTGAAAAGTAAAAAGCTTTAGAAATAAAACAGATTTTCTATTTTCAAAGATTAAGAAGGAATGTAGCTTGACATCCAAAAATACAGCCATCTATTACAAACAGAAATAACAATTAAGAAATGCTTCTAAGTACTGATACTTCTTTTACATTGGGGCAAGAATTTTTCCATTTCTTTCAGAATTTACTCATGGGATAAATATCATATGAAGTTTTTTGGAATAGTGTTTTACCCAAGCATGCATCAGCTCGAGGCTGACTGAATCAATGAGGGTGCGTCCACACAGTGGAGGACCATGTGGCTGTGAAGACAAATGAGGATGATTTCTCTGCATTGCTGCAGAATGAATGCCTGCATCTACTGTCAAATTAAAAAGAAGAGCAAGATGGAAAGAAGTGTAGATATCAATAAATACACATGCACGTGCATATGTATCTATTTATTTGTTTTTCAACTGTAAGCATAAACCCTATTTTTTACTGTTACCTACAGGGAGAGGGAGAGTAGAAGGTAGAGGAGACAGGGAGAGTAAAGGGTAGAGAAGACAGGGGTCAAAGCCCCACATTTCTGATTATACCTGGTTTTGCACATCTGACCTTAAAATCATGTGAATTATATTACATTAAAAAGGTAAACACTAATGCCTAAAGGTTGAATGCAAAATGAAATAAACTTAGTGATATCCAATTGGCAAGCATGTGCCACTAGAGAAGAATTGTTTCACAACTTTAAAACGGAAACTGACTATATATCCCTAATAGGATATACCCAACAAAGAGGAAGACCCACCTACCAAAAAAAAAAAAAAAATCCTTGGGCTGGCGAGGTCAGGAGTTTGAGACCAACCTGGCCAACATGGTGAAACCCCGTCTCCACCAAAAATACAAAAAAAAAAAAAAACTGGGTGTGGTGGTAGGCGCCTGTAATCCCAGTTACTTGGGAGGCTGAAGCAGGAGAATTGTTTGAACCCTGGAGGTGGAGGTTGCAGTGAGCCAAGATCACACCACTGCACTCCAGCCTAGATGACAGGGCGAGATTCCATCTCAAAAATAAATAAATAAATAAAAATTAAAAATAAAAATTAAATAAAATCCTTCAGCATTTCCAGTAATCCTACTGTTGTTAAAAACCGGTGGTGGTGTTCCAAAATTGCTGTGTGTGCATATGAAGGATCATAAAGCATGGGGACAGCTGCTGTTGCTGGGAGCCAGGCTTTTTGGCATGAGATGGAAGAGATGCACATATAAAACCAAAGAATGCAGGCAAAACCCTACAATCCTATATCGGAATTGAAAATATCATCATGAAGTCAGAATAAACTTTCTTATTTTAAAAAAGTATATCCCTGGCCGAGCGTGGTGGATCAAGCCTATAATCCCAGCACTTTGGGAGGCCGAGACGGCGGATCACAAGGTCAGGAGATCGAGACCATCTGGCTAACACGATGAAATCCTGTCTCTACTAAAAAAAATACAAAAAACTAGCCGGGCAAGGTGGCCGGCGCCTGTAGTCCCAGCTACTCAGGAGGCTGAGACAGGAGAATGGCGTGAACCCGGGAGGCGGAGCTTGCAGTGAGCCCAGATCGCGCCACTGCACTCCAGCCTGGGCAAGAGAGCAAGACTCCATCTCAAAAAAAAAAAAAAAAAAATAGTATATCCCTGCTTTTGCAGTGAAAATGCCTGGAAACAAGAAGCAACCCAGAGCAGTAAGCGGCCGGGTGCCTTGGAGAAATGAGGCAGTTACAGGGCACGAAGTACACAAAACAAGCCGGAAACGCCTTGTTGTATCAGAAAACAAGGAAGCTAAAGAGTGTACTGGGCTGTGTCTAAAGGCCCCCAGAAAATAACTCCAATAGGCTCCCCTGGTCAAATACTGGGCAATCTGAACATTAATAAGAAAAATTGAGATGGGCTGAAATGAAACACATCCACTATGTTAAAAATCCGTGACTAGGCCGGGCACGGTGGCCCATGCCTGTAATACCAGCACTTTGGGAGGCCAAGGCGGGTGGATAACTTGAGGTTAGGAGTTGGACACCAGCCTGGCCAATGAAGCGAAATCCTGTCTCTACTCAAAATACAAAAATTGGTCAGGCATAGTGGTGCACGCTTGTAGTCCCAGCTACTTGTGAGGCTGAGGCACGAGAATCGCTTGAACCCAGGAGGCAGAGGTTGCAGTGAGCTGGGATCGCACCACTGAACTCCAGCCTGGGTGACGAGCGAGACTCCGCCCCCAAAAAAAAAAAAAATTGTGGCTTCATATAGATACCAAAAAAAAACCCCAAAACCAACAAGCCCTCATATGTCACCTGTGATGGGTGCCAGGAAACAAAGTCATATTATGAGAACACATCTATAAAGGAAAGTACTCAGCCTGCCTCTTCTGCAGAAACTGTGCTCCAGGACACTCAAACCCTGGTGTGGGGAGCAGGGTTTGCACTTCTGAGTTGTACAGCTAGAAAACCAACAATAATATTCCAGAACTAGACTTGCGAAGGGCCTCAGAGATCATCTACTTCCACAATCTAATCGAACGGATGAGACAAGACGTCATCTGTAGCACAGTTGCCAGTGAGTTTCCAGCTTCCAACAGTGCCCCCGCTCTCCTCTAAGGATTGGGAGCAGCAGCCATCGCCTTAGAGGAATCCATGCCCGCAGCGTCCTATGTACCGCCAGTGTGACCCCGCCAGTGTGACCCAGACCAGAACCTGGCACACAACAGTCCCTTGCACTGGATCCTTTCCAGGAACACGTGGAGAAGGTGCGTAAGCGCACACACATGGACATGCATGCACACTCGTGCCCAGGACTCACCATGCTTCTCCTCTTCTTCTAGTTCCACTGCTGTTACCTGAGCAGGAAAGGAAGGGGAAAAAAGAAGATTCAGGCTTGCTGAATTCTAAAAATCATGCTTCTGTGGATCTCAAAAAAGGAACAACAAAATTAACAAAGGTAAAAAACTAACTGAAAAATTATAGGACATTTTTGTCTACATAAATCTAAAAGCTAGAATATTAATCTCAATGTAGGTAAAACATTGTTATTAAAAAAACACCACATTTCGGTTAACTAACCATTTCAATTTCTGACATTTCAGAGAGCTGAGGGGCAGCTTCCACCACAAATTGATCATCCTCTTCATTGTCAGAATTGTGCGACTCTACAATCACATTTGAGACGGTTTTACCACTCCCTGATCTAAATAAAAAGAAATTAGATTAAATTAGAAATGCTCTATCAGTCACACCTTTTCATCAATCCCAGGCATCTGAAACTGTGTCACAGGTCAGCAGAGAGGAATCTAATCACCAACCATCTCTAGAACAGCATCTCAAGCTACCCACTGAAGCTAAGACGGACTGTCTGCAGTGTCCTCTGCAAGCCCTCCAGGCCTGAGTCCCTGTGAGCCTTGCCCGCCCTCCCCACCCAGTTTCCCCACATCCCTGTGCTGCCCCTCCAGGCCTGAGTCCCTGTGAGCCTCGTCCTCCACCCCCACCCAGCTTCCCCACATCCCTGTACTGCCCAGGCCTCCTGGTCCACACCTGGCCTCCCACCCCCCACAGCCTCACCATGCCCTCTACTGGACAAGGACCCTCAGGGCCTCCGCCTCTCCCCTGAACACGCTCTCAGTGACACCAGCCCTTCACCTGCTGCTTTCTACCTGGAGGCACTTATTGCCCTGGGTCACAAACCTCAGGGCAGGGGCCACACTGGGGTCCCACTGACCAGGGGTGACCCCAGACCTCTCTTCACACACCCAGCTGGAGGCCCCTCATTCAACTCCTAGTCACGGTGGCTGCCCTATGTCCCACCCAGCACCACGTACACACTGCTCTCTCCACCCAGGTCCCATCATCATTCCGGGCAAGTCCAACAGCCTGGCCCTCCAGCCCCACACCTTGTCCTCCTTGGTGACATCCTTCACCCAAGGGCTCTCTCGTGCTCTCCAGGGCCACCCACTAGAACTGCCCCACCTAGAGCTGCCTCACTCCTCACTCAGGCCAGTGTCAGCTCACTCTGTACAAATGTGAGCCCCAGACCCAAACACTCTACAGGCTCCTCGATGGCCCCTCCTGCCTTTGTTTCTTCCCTATACACTCGTGCTTTAAGCAATCACCTAACTCCCCTGCTGCGTTATCATAGTGCTGCATGTGTGCACACGCATACACACACACGCATACACACACACGCATACACACACGCACACACACACGCGCATACACACACATGCACATACACACACGCACACACACACGCATACACACACGCATACACACGCGCGCACACACGCACGCGCACGCACACACACAAGCACACACGCACACGCATACACATACACACGCATACACACACACGCATACACACACACACGCATACACACACACACCCCCCAAAACCCTCCCTTGCTTCAGCGCCACGCACAAGGTCCAGAGGGAATCTAGACACTTGGGAACGAGTTCTTAAAATAACACCCATTGCCTCAAGTATGCTCGACTTCCTCAGCTGGGTCCTCGAGACGCTCAACAACCATCTGTGTGGCTCCGCCAGGACCAACCTCACTTCGCACCCGCTGCTCTGTCAGTACCGCAAGAAGCCTGGGCTCCTGTCCCTCATCTACCGCGCTCCCAGCACACCCTCACTGTGGCCCACGTGGCACCCCCCCGACAGCTGCGCCCCTGTGCCTGCCCTGATTGGCAGCTGCTCTCTGTCCCGCCTTGCTCTCCAGGACACGGCTTCCCCACAGCCCTCAGCTGCAGCTGCCGCTCCTCCCACAGGCCTCTTGTCACAGGCCCAGAGGGAAGGTCAGTAATTTCCTTTTGCTTGCTGTGGCTTCCAGATTATTCTCCCTAGAAACTGCCAACTTTAAATCCTGTCGCCCTCGACCCCATCATTGCTGCCATCAGCTGCCAACCCCTGGTCCCACCCGGTCCTCCTGGACCTGCCACTCTAGCCAACGCTGCTCCTGTCTTAACTTGTGATTTCAAGTACTGAGAAATGATCCTTCCCAGATCCTGGCCTTGGGTCCCTGAACCCTCCTGGGATGATCCCACCTCCCACACTCGACACCCACTCCCAAGGTCACCCTGTCACAACCACTAACAGCAAGCCCCAATCTCCAATCCAGTGCCCCACGCCTTTACCACCACCCATCTTCCTAGCTCATGGCCCTAGGACCTGACTCCAACAATCCTTCCACCTGTCCAGCACCTTCAGCCTCTCAATCCTACTGCCTCCTCCTGACCTTCACCCCAAGGGCTCTTCCCTCATTCACTGGCATAAATCCCACATTGGTCATGACCATGGCGCTTCCACATACTCCAACTCCTTCCCTCCTCTCTCTGGTGCACTTGCTTGGCACAGCTGAGCCCTGTTTAATCCAGCCTGTGCACCCATGCCTGCAGGTGTAGCCAACTGCGGCTGCAGAACAGGCTCCACCACACCATCTCCTGTCTCTTTATGTCCAAGTCTGCCAGATGCTGCCCTGAAGTCAGTTGTCAGCCACGGCCTCTGCCCAGGCACCATGGACAGGCAGCCCATCCTCCTTTGTGGTGGAGACCGTCCTGTGCATTGCAGGAGGTTCAGCAACAGCCCTGCCCTAACCCCTCCCCCTCGTCAGAACACCAGAAAATGTCTCCAAATCATGGCCCAATGTCCCCAAAGGGGACAACCTAGAGGAAAACCTCTGCTCTAGTCTCTTCACTAGCCCACTCTCGTGCACAGCGACTTCACCCAGCCCCTCTTTCCTCTGACATTCTTCTTCCCCCAGACCCTGTTACGGCTCATGAGAAAAATAAGTACCAGAAAATCACCTTAAGAATCTGCACCACACCATGTGCCGACTCCACCTCCACACCAGTTCCTACACCCACGCCGGGACTCTGCTCCACCAAATCCCTGTCTCACGTCGCCTACGTCATCAATTTCACCTCTCCACTGGATCATTCCCATCATCAGAAAAATCGTAACTCCCCTTGACACCACCTTTCCCACTTTCTAGTCTTATTCCTTCACTTCTCTTTGTGGCAAAACTCCTAGAAAAACACATCTACTCCTCCTGCCTCCAATTCCTGCCTCTTATTTGATCTGAAACCCACTCTGGTCCATCCTGTCTGTTCTTTGTCTTTATATTGCTTATGACTTCTTTTTTTGAGATAGTCTCACTCTGTCGCCCAGGTTGGAGTACAGCAGTGCAATCTCAGCTCATTGTAACCTCCACCTCCCGGGTTCAAGCGATTCTCCTGCCTCAGCCTCCTGAGTAGCTGGGACTACAGGCACACCCACAACGCCCGGCTAACTTTTGTATTTTTAGTAGAGACGGGGGTTTCACCACATTGGCCAGGCTGGTCTCAAACTCCTGACCTCAAGCGATCTGCCTGCCTTGGATTCCCAAAATGTTGGGATTATAGGTGTGAGTCACCAGGCCCAGCCTGCTTATAACATTTTGATCACCTTCTATTTTTAATTTTTGTGCAATTAAGCCCCTAATTTTTCCCCTATTTTTTCCTAATTCCTCTACTGTTTTCATGCTTAGAAAGTCTTCAATCTAGGGGTCAGAGAAATGCAGTCCAACATTTTCCCATAGATGTGAAGATTTAATTGTACATGTATGCATGGTTTTTCTCTTTCATCCATCTGACATGTCTGTTGGCTTATGGTGTGAGGCGAGGGCCTACCCTCATTTTTTGTTCCTCAATAGCATGTTTCCAGCACCATGTGCTGCATCCCTCCCCTATCTCTCATCGGAGGCACTGTGCCCACTGGAGAACCGCCCTGCTGAGCCAGTCTTACCTATCTGTTGGTAACGCCTCTGCACTGTCTTGCCGTTTGACCCGGGGAGGGGCTGGTCTTGCACTCCCAGGCCGAGGAATTCTTCTAAACCCAAATATTGGAAAACCAAAAAAGGAGTATGAAAGGCTTATACATTTCCAAGTGGAAAAAGAAAGCCCAGGTGAATGTTAACACTCATCTCCAGGCCATAATCAACGTGCTAGTTAGGACGCACTACTCTGCAGAAGAGCAGGAACGTCCTGGGAACCCAACCAACCAGAAAGTGTCCGTCTTTCAACTTGTATTTTCAGTAATTTCAAAATATCAACAACTATCATTAATCAAAACATCACATAATTCAGCTATAATTTTGAATTCCCCTAAATCTCCAAAATATTCTGCATATAGTGATATGACTCCGGTACAGAAAACTGATATTCTTGTATTTTTTGTACAAGTAATTCCTCATAAGTTAGCTCAAGCACTAAATGAACAGCAACAGGCAGAAAGAGAAGCACAGCAGTGTCCTAGGTGTGATCACTCTGCTGAGGGAAAGGGATTCAAAGCACACAGACCTGATGTGGGATGAAAGCTCATTAGGAATTTCTGGAGTCTCTGGCACGTCAGACTTATCTTGGCCAGCAGGTCCAACGTCTCCTTCTAAACAAATGACAATCAATTAGCAATTCACAAAGGAAAAAACACACCAATAACTATTTGAAAATACTATTTGCATTTGTATTTGCAGTTATTTGCAATCAAATACATTTGTAATTGCAAATACAAATGAGCAATTTTTCCATCAATCATGTTGATGAAGAGAAAACCAATGTCTGATACCTAAACTTGGTGAAGATTTGGGAAAACGGGCACACTCCAACCCAGGGAATACAAACTGGTTCAACTACTTCAGAAATAAAATTCAAAAGGCAGGCCGATCAACTCAGCGCTTACAGGAAATACAGCCCAAGAGGAGAAATGGACACATGTCAAGATGCTCACCCATCACCACTGATGATACTGACAGTCAGTCACAAAGTAAATTATGGTACAGTCACATGCTAGCCCCCTTTTGTGTAACAATCCAGGACAGTAATATATCTAACAATTATATGCATATGCATATATATACAGGGTTCTAGAAGAATATTCGTTTATGTTATAAGCAGTAGAATTACCAGTGCTTTTAATTTTTGTTCTTTTTTTGGCATTTTTAAATTTTTCTACATTGGTATGTACCATATTATGTTTATAATCTGAACAAAGTTTTCTTCATTTTGATGAAAAGAATTAATCAGTAAATAACAAGGCCCAAACTATTAAGACAAGTTTACTCCACTATTTAAAGTAAAAGGAATTAACACTTCAGAAAATAGTCAGAATTTGAATATTAGAAATATACTTTATATTCTGGGAAAAAAAATCTGAAATGTATTCTTTTCAAATTTAAAAGATATAAATTAAATCTCAAATTAAATTAGGGTAGTTCGCCGGGCATGGTGGCTCACGCCTATAATCCCAGCACTTTGGGAGGCCAAGGTGGGCGGATCACCTGAGGTCGGGAGTTCCAGACCAATCTGACCAAGATGGAGAAACCCCGTCTCTACTAAAAATATACAATTAGCCAGGCATGGTGGTGCATGCCTGTAATCCCAGCTACTTGGGAGGCTGAGGCAGGAGAATCGCTTGAACTCGGGAGGTGGAGGTTGCAGTGAGCCAAGATTGCACCATTGCACCCCAGCCTGAGCAACAAGAGTGAAACTCCATCTCAATAAATAAATAAATAAATAAGGGTAGTTAAGATCTTTTTCCATAAAATAAGTTACTTACACTAATGCACTTTATAAAGCACGAATCTGAGAGTCCACATTTACATTCACACACATGCATACAATTGATATGACACATAGGTATCTAAGGCCATTCCTCACCTGCATCACTGGCGGAGTCACCTAAAAAAAAAGCACATCAGAAAATTAGTTTTTGTGTAAGTCAACCTCAATATAGTAAATGATGAGAACAGAATTAGAGAAAAAACACATTGTACAAAATTTTGGATGTCTGTTAAGAAAAAAAGATCATTTCCTCATAGCCGCTTTTCTAATGTCCCTATTGCCATTTTGTTTTATTTTCAAAAATAGAAAAACAAAGAGCAAACAAACTGTGCATCATAAAATGGTACTATATAGAAACAGGACACAGGGATGTGGAGAGAGCACACCGGAGAGAGGAAGTAAACAAGTTCATGAGACAAGAATCAACAAAGCCAGAGCCACAGAAAAAGCACATCCAAATGTGAGGGAACCACCAACAGCCTGAACCTGGCCAACCAAATCCCAGGCCGTTCCACAGACTGGGAGACAGCCAACAACAGCCCATCTTATAGACATGATTGGAAAGTATTTTTCCATCAGCTCCTGAAAGCAGAAGAAACTCTTCCAGCTCAACACAGGGCCACCTCTGCACCTTCACCCAGGATCCTTTTTCTTCAAGTGCTGTGTCTTGGGGACAAATGTGACCTAAACAGTCAAAGTAAATGAGCAGTGGCACCACAGGGCTGGGGTGGATTCAAAACCACAGGTGGGAAATCTCTGTTTCACACTCTTAAGATGCACAAACGCATTTGCAGAGGAGCGGAAAGCGCATGGCTTCACATGACAACTCAGGACACTCTACGGGCAGAAGGGAGGCAGCAGGGCCTGATGCAGCCACTTGTTTAGCACGGCCCCACCCCAGACAGGAACAGTTCATGCAGCCTCGAGACATCAGCCTGGGTTATTCTGAGGGTCCACACGGCGCAGAGTGAGGAGCGCTGCACAGACACCTCCAGCTCGTTTATTCACAGGAGGACTTTCTGTGAGCATAACAGTCACGAGCTCATAAATGCTGCCCTAAGAGGGTGGCTCGGGCAGGGAGAGAGGGGGCCGAGCTTGTGGATCAAGGGGAACCAGGAGGCACTAGAGGACCCTATTAATATGGGCCTGGGAGCCTCCAGAGGTCACACCCCACAAAGTGCCACAGCACAGGGGGCAGCCTGGCACCCGCCAGGGCCTAGGGGACTGCAGGGCACAGTGGTTAGCAGGGTCCTGGAGAATGTGGTTCAGATAGTGCCACTAGAAGCAGTTTCAGAGACCCCAGCACTTTGGGTGCTGCACCCAATGCGGGTGGAGGACTCAGCTCAACCCTGGGATGGGACTGCTGGGGACCAAGAGCAGGTGACAGAAGATCTTCTCCTCATGGCTCTGCGGCCTGGAGCGTGTGCTTAGCAGAAACCAGCACTGAGAGTCCTCGTACAACTTGGGGGCAGGCAGCAGACACAGTTTCAAACCCCCGGCTCTTTCTTCAAAACACCAGGGTGTTCAGGACAGGCCCTGGGTTCACACAGCACTCAGACAGGTTCCTGAGAGGTGTGGTTATTCAGCCACAAGGCTGATACCCCAAAGGAAAGTCAGCACAGTCAACTCTCTACCTTTCAATGGATACTTCCAGTCCCCGTCACCCAGAACCCAAGGCACCTGCCACATGGCCCACACCATCCTCCCCGAGGCCTGTGCTTCTACAGCGCCAGCACTCTGCCAGCTCCTGCCCTCACAATCTCGTCCCAGGTGACCTAGTCCCCACCCAGGCTCCCGCCATCACCCGGCATCAGCAACTCTCACAGCTCCTCTCTAACCTGGGCCCTCCCCCTACACTCCAGGCCGGCTCCCCCATCACATGCCAGCAGCCCTGGAATCCCACCACTTCTCCCTTCCCAGGGCTCCTCCACAGTCCAGGTCTCTCTCTCTTCTCTGGACAATCTTTAACCCTCCCTAATTAACATGGCCAGTCTTCAAAATCTAAATATCATTATACTGTTCCTCCTAAAGATATAATTAGCCTCCCGCTGCTCTTCCAATAAAGGTTAAACTCCATAAGCTGGCACAGGGACGTGGCTCTGGCACTTCCTCTGGGCTGAGCCAGCCCTGCTGCAGTCGCATCCCAGCTGGGATCTTGGTTTATGCAGTCCCTTCTGCCCTGCAGGCTCTCTGGGCCACCCTCACGAACCAAGGCCCCCCGTCCCAGAATGCTACTTCATCCAATGGTTTTGGTGGATCTTCGAGCCTCATCTGCACCAGGAAGGCAGAAGGCCAGCCCGACGCCACTGGCTCATGCACTCCCAGGCTCAGGGCTGACATGTAGTAGGCCTTCAACAGATAATTTTCTGTTTGACGGATCAACAAATATCAGCCCTCGTCTGGCCACACCCCACCCTGCTGCTGCCACCTGCACAAGCCTTGGTTACCTGGGCACTGACACTCTTGCAGGCCTGTTAGGAACTCCAAGGCCTCAACACACAAACATTGAATGGCTAGTTTACCAAAGTTTTTTTTAAGGCTGAGAAAATTTATGGTGAAAGTAAAGTCTCACTGAGGTATAATTCAACACTCAAAGAAAGTGATGGAAAAATCACGGTGGCCACAGCACTGTGACCATGAAGTCTGGGGGGGTACACCTCTTGGCCGGTGGGGCTCTCCAAGTAGTGACCCCGAAACTTTCCAGGGACCACTCATGACACCACCCAAGTGATGAACCATGCCACCTCCTCTCACTAATATTGGGGGAGCACACAAGTGGGTCCAATGCTATCGAGAAACCACCATGTTCGATTCTAGTTTATGCAAAAAGGCAGAAGTGAATCACTTGCCACGTTCAGACCCAAGGGGAAAACCTTGGGCTCTGGGCTGCGGCCCTTTGGGAAGAAGGTTCTGGAGGGCTCACTCTGCTCTCGCCAGGAAAGGGCGAAACGGAACCGTTCTTACCTTTCTGCTTCTCTGCGGGGTCGGGCTCAGTATTCTCACACCGCAGACAAGCTGAATTACCATCTGAAATACTAGTTGACTTAATATTAGCTTCTTTTGTTCCTGACATAAAACAGTTTAAAATTAGTCATTAAGACTGTACACCAAAGGGCCGGTGATCAGCAGCTTCGTTAACACAGAGCACACTCACTTATCTATGTTTTCCCACACTGCAAGTTTACAAAGGACTGACTAAAGGCAGCTTTTAGAAAACATGCGTCCAGAATGTTCCTCCCCCATGGGCGGCTCTGGGGTGAAAGGGAAAGGACACCCCAGACTGTGAGTGGATCCTGGGTCTATTCAGGCCAGGAGGAGCAGACTGCCCTCGCCCCCCATTTCTGGAACTACCTGACACTGCCAGTTTCCACTCACCTCCCCACTACAGCCAGACCCAGTCGGTGAGAGGCTGCAAGTAGGCGGCTGTTTCAGAAACACAGGAAGAAAAGAAAAATATTTTGGACACAGTGCACAGTCCTGGCCATACTGAAAACTTTCACATACTTGTCAACTAATTACTGACTGATGTTCCAAAGTTTATGAAGATAGAAAAATACCAAATACCTGAGAAAATATTTTTGCTGTGAAAAACAAAAACAGGCTGGGCACAGTGGCTTACACCTATAATCCCCGCAATCTGGGAGGCCTAGGTGGGAGGATCACTTGAGCCCAGGAATAAAGACAACCTAGGTAACATAGGGAGACCTCGTCTCCACAAAAAATATAAAATTTAAAAAACTACCCAGGCATGGTTACACACACCTGTAGTTAGCTACGCAGGAGGCTGAGATGGGAGGATCACTTGAGTCCAGGAATTCGAGGCTGCAGTAAGCTATGATCACACCACTGTACTCCAGTCCAGGGAAAACAGTAAGACCCTATCTTGAAAAAAAAAAAAAAAGAGGCCAAGTGCAGTGGCTCATGCCTGTAGTCCCAACACTTTGGGAGGCCAAGGCAGGCACAAGCCTGGGCAACCTGACGAAACCTCATCTCTACAAAAATTAGCTAGGCGTGGTGGCAGGTGCCTATAGTCCCAGCTACCCAGGAGACTGAGGCAGGAGAATCGCGTGAGCCCAGGAGGTCGAGGCTGCAGTGAGCCATGATTGTGCCACTGCTCTCCAGCCTGTGTTTAAGAGTGAGATCCCATCTGGGGAAAAAAAAAAAAAAAAAAAAAGGGTAGGAGGCCGGTATGGTGGCTCACACCTGTAATCCCAGCACTTTGGGAGGCTGAGGCGGGCGGATCACGAGGTCAAGAGAGCGAAACCATCCTGGCCAACATGGTGAAACCCCATCTCTACTAAAAATACAAAAATTAGCCGGGTGTGGTGGCATGCCCCTGTAGTTCCAGCTACTTGGGAGGCTGAGGCAGGAGAATCTCTTGGACCCGGGAAGCAGGGGTTGCAGTGAGCCGAGATGGCACCACTGCACTCCAGCCCGATGACAGAGCCAGACTCTGTCTCAAAAAAAAAAAAAAAAAGATAGGCGGCCCAGATGAGGGGCCAGAAGAATAGGTTCTACATTACAGCAGGACCCAGAGCTGGAAAACTAGCCCACAGTCAAAGGACCTACCGCTCCAAAAAGAAACTGGGAGACAAAAATTAAATTGGAAAAATGTTCCCTTTCCTGAAACCCAATCTAATAATTCTTAAAACTATTCAAAACAGCTTACATCAGAATCAACCTGACATTAACTACCATATAACTGTTTTATTTATAATGTAATACAACTACATAAAATAGATGACATATAATTTTGCAAAGACATTTTTATTAATCTGTGAAAATGATGCTGACTTAGTCCGGTTCAAATAGTTATTTATATTTTATACAGGCTAACCAGAGAATAAACATGAAATATTAAGTTCTTAACAAAAAAAAAATCTAAAAATAAACATAAGCTTGGCAGTTGTAGATGATCAACTTCAGAAGAAAACACTCTAATAATTTTAAGTTGTGTACTTGATTTCAAAGTGTCAAATATTTTCCATATTCTACCATACCCACCATCACAATAAGCAAATTATAAATGCATTATCTTCATTCTGTAATTCAGAGACCAATGACACTTTCACAATTTTACCTTTTCAAAGTTCTAGTGGTATTCTTATGTAAGCTTTACTAAACCCCAAGTTCACACCGAGAGAAAGAACATGAAAACAGACCATACGCTCACTAATGATACCACACTGTAGAATCAATTATTTTTTTTTTTTTTTTTTTTTTTTTTTTGAGACGGAGTCTCGCTCTGTCGCCCGGGCTGGAGTGCAGTGGCCAGATCTCAGCTCACTGCAAGCTCCGCCTCCCGGGTTCACGCCATTCTCCTGCCTCAGCCTCCCTAGCAGATGGGACTACAGGCGCCCGCCACCTCGCCCGGCTAGTTTTTTGTATTTTTTAGTAGAGACGGGGTTTCACGGTGTTAGCCAGGATGGTCTCGATCTCCTGACCTCGCGATCCGCCCGTCTCGGCCTCCCAAAGTGCTGGGATTACAGGCTTGAGCCACCGCGCCCGGCCTAGAATCAATTCTTAATCACAGAGAAGAGACTAGCCAATTTGTCAAATAATAGTTTTAAACAAATAAATAATGCACTTATAAAATGAAAATGATGGCCAGGAGCGGTGGCTCACACCTGTAATCCCAGCACTTTGGGAGGCCCAGACAGGTGGATCACCTGAGGTCAGGAGTTCGAGACCAGCCTGGCCAACATGGTGAAATCCCATCTCTACTGAAAACACAAAAATTAGCTGGACCTAGTGGCACACACCTGCAATCCCAGCTACTCAGGAGACTGAGACATGAGAATCCCTTGAACCCGGGAGGCGGAGGTTGCAGTGAGCCAAGATTGCGCCACTGCATTTCAACCTTGCAACAGAGTGAGCCTCCATCTCAAAAAAGAAATAAAATAAAAATGACTATGAATTGGCAAAATAAAAATTTAAAAAAGAGTCACCGCATAAACACAATCTGTTGTCTGGAGCTACCTGGTAACCAATGAATCTTGTAGGTGAGAATGTAAGCCCTGGCTCAAGATGCCCTAGGGTGGAACACTGGCACTTCCTCTCTCCACGGGCTATGCTTTGGTCAGGTCCCTCAGCCTTCCTGAGTCACAGTTTGCCCCACCTCACGCAGCCATCCTGAGTCAAATGAGATCTTGTGCATAAAGCCAGGAGCACTGTGCCCGGCTGGGAGGGGCCGGTCCCTATCAGTCACTATTAACTGAAACTAAGCATTACGGCCCACAAATACAACTGAAGGAGGTCCATCATTCTGCCAGTGTTCTGTGCAAAATTTAGCTACACTAAGTTAAATGTGATCAAATGGTCAGTGTTTAAAAAAAAAAAAAAAAAGAAAAAGAATAGAAAAACATTTCTGGGACAATCAGAATATGGCTTGGGTTTTAGGTGCTATTAGGAAGCAATAACTGAGTTCAGTTAGACAATACTTTTCTGGCTATATAGGAAAATGTACTTTTTATAAAGCTGCATGTCGAAGTATGTAGCGATAAAGTGCTAGGATGTTTTTTAACATACTTTGAAACAGTTCATTAAAATATGTAACTAGATGCTGGGTATGGTGGCTTATGCCTGTAATCCCAGCACTTTGGGAGTTTGAGGTGAAAGTGATCCTTTGAGGATCACTTGAGCCCAGGAGTTCAAACCAGCCTAGGCAACAAAGTGAGATGCCCTCTCTACAAAAAAAAAAAAAAAAAAAAAAATTAGCTTGGCATGGTCACACATGCCTGTAGTCCCAGCCAGTCAAGAGGCTGAGATGGGAGGATCACTTGAGCCCAGGAGTTCAAGACTGCAGTGAGCTATAATCATACCACTGCACTCCAGGCTGAGTGACAGAGCAAAGCCCTGTCTCAAAAATACACATAAGAAGCCAGGTATGGTGGCACACACCTGTAGTCCCAGCTACTCAGGAGGCTGAAGCAGAAGAATCACTTGAACTTGGGAAATGGAGCTTGCAGTGAGCTGAGATCACGCCACTGTACCCCAGCCTGGGCAACAGAGTGAGACTCTGTCCCAAAAAAAAATATATATATATACACACACATGCATAACTGTACACTAAGCAAAATGGCAAAAATGTTAGAACTAGTGAATCTGGGTGAAAGGTATATGGGCATTAGTTGTACTATTCTTTCTACTTTTCCATATTTTTCACAATAAAAACAGACAAGTAAGCAAAAATGAAATGAGGGAAACTAAGCAAAATAAAGACATGGCTTAATGTTCCAGAAAAACTTGGAACCGTCACACAATTGTAAAGTGAACAAAGCATGCCTTACAGCTTGCCTAACGACTGGAGTACAGGAAGAAATTTGTTCATGTTTTGAAAAAGAAATGGATAAATTCCTTGTTGAACTCTTTAATCCACCCAAAAAACCAAAATAACAATAAAACACACAAATTCTCTGATGATGACCCAGGCTACGGGCACAGGGCTCACAAGGGCCGGGTCAGTCAGTGCAGCAAAGGCCAGCTTTGACAACATGAACTTTTCCTTGAAACACTAAGAAGGAAAGGTAGTGTGAGGACCGGCTTGTTAATCAGACCCAATGGCAGTGCACCAGGGTTCACCTCCAATGAAGAAATTAAGGAACTGTAACAACTGCCAACAAACTCTGAATTCCAAATGTTAAACCATGGCCAGTGCAAGATAACACCTGCAACTGTGAGGACAGAGACCCCCAGGCCCCTGTTGTGGCAGGACCCCAGGGGAGCAGGGCAAGGGTCGGGGGAGGAGAAAGAGGAGGGAGCGGGAGTCTCTCCAGAGCCCAGGCTCTGCTCCTGGCCGCTGTTCCCAATCCCCTGCACCACCACCCACCCCCACACCACCACCCCAGGACAGCGGGAGACTCTGCTCCCTGGCAGGTGGCATCAGGTTCCATCCCAATCTCTGCAAAAAGCTCAACCCAGAAATCACGTTTGCAGTTTGTGCTTCTTACTGCCTAGGCTTGTGTTATCTTCACACTTGTCGATATTACCTATAAAGTCGTCACTACCTGTCTGGAGAATGCTTTCAATTTGTTCTAAATTCATTGCCCGTCTCAGGATGAGCGCTGTCTCGCCCTGATTCGGGGCTGGCAGTTCAGCTGAGGTGATCCGTGATAAAGCGGGTTAGACCATGGCATACCTGGGACGAGCCACCACTTTATGCACACCTCATTCACCTTCAAGGCAGGTATCTTTATGCCCATTTATGACGAGGAAACTGTGGCTCAGAGAACCCACTCATGTGGCTGGCTCAAGGCCATGAGGTGGGTAAGCAGGAGGTGGGGAGTCGCCCCTGTGGCCTCAGAGATGGGGTCCTAGCTAGCCGAGTGGGGGCTACCAGGAGTCCACCCCTCAGCCTTTTGCCACTGCCTGCTGCCCTCTCCTGCAGTGCAGGATTGCAGTGTGCCTGGGTGTTTCCCCACAGACTCCTAGGGATAAGGAAAGCTGCCACAAAAAGGAAACATACATCACAAAGATGTGGCTGAACGGTAACACGCATGCCCGCGTGGCAGGGGCTCTCTTCAGTGGAAACACCCTGCTCCAGCTCGGTCACCGTTTACTCCACCATCCCATGCTACTGAAGACCCAGGCAACTCCCATATAGTCACCCCACTTGGAATAAAATAACCACAGGTCATCTTTCACATTGCAGCTGTACCAAGCACACCCACTCCTGGAAATGCTAGCTCGGAGGGGAACGCACACGGAGAAAGAAGGATGTGCTCATCGGTATTCCAGCTACACTTCAGAATTTGTAAAAGTCAGACAGATATAAGGCAAGTTCGGCCAGCAAAAATTTCCTCTTCCCCTAAAGTCTTCCCACTATTTTTTCCTAAAGTGCCACTGGAGAATTCTAATATTTCTGAAGAATTCCGTCTGAAGTCACAGATGACGGTAATTACTGATACTGAACCAAGGACCATCCCCTCTGAGGCAGCAGGGTGAGGGCTGGGCACGGCCACCACACGCTGGCCTGAATGTGATTGGCTGTGACAGGCCAGCTTCCCAATGCCTAACAAGCACTTTAAACACCTCTACTACCAGCATTTTCTGAGTAGAATAAAGCAGAGCAGCACGAAGAAATAAAAACCGTTTCTCTGTGTCATCACCCACACCACTGTGAGATCCCAACAGCAAGATTAAGAAAGCATTTTGACTGAAGTGTAAAAATAATCTATGTATAGAAAGCCATATAATTAACTTAAAGCTGAGTTAATAAAGTTATCATATAACTTAGCATATTAAAGCAAATAAAACCTCAAGTTATGTCCCATCTTCAGTATATCAGAAAAAGTCTCATGAACATGAAAGTAGTTAGAATAATTTTTTAACAATGTATAACTACATTGAGATAAAACCATTCACAATAAAGTGATGAGGAATTTAAACTAAAGAATATATTTTTCTTACCTATTTCTGAAGTTGTCGTTTCCTGATTTGGCTCATTATTTATTCCAGACACTACGGAGTCTAAAATTTTAGCTGAAATATTATCCTCCTTCCTTCCTGACATAAAATAGTTAGCAACAGATTAAAATATTATAAAAGATTTTGTGTTTGATTGTTTTAGTTGGGATTTATAAGGGTTACACCAAGGTCACCAGCAAACTGTCTTGTCAACTAAATGGTCAATTCTCAGCCTCCACATGACTCCCCTCATTAGAGCTTGACAAGAAACCCCTTCTCCTTCCCTAACACTTTCTTCCTCTCCAAGTTTTCTTCCAACTTGTTGGCCTTCTGTTTCCTTTGCAAGGATGATCCTCCCTCCTCCTCCTCCTCCTCTTCCTCCTCCTCCTCCTCTTCCTGCTCCTTGTCCTCCTCCTCCTCCTCCTCCTCTTCCTCCTCCTCTTCCTCCTCCTCCTCCTACTCTTCCTCCTCCTCGTCCTCCTCCTCCTCCTCCTCTTCCTCCTCCTCCTCCTCTTCCTCCTCCTCCTCTCTCCTCTCCTCCTCCTCCCTCCTCTTCCTCCTCCTCCTCCTCCTCCTCCTCCTCCTCCTCCTCCTCTCCTCCTCCTCCTCCTCTTCCTCCTCCTCCTCTTCCTCCTCCTCCTCCTCTTCCTCCTCCTCCTCCTCTTCCTCCTCCTCCTCCTCTTCCTCCTCCTCCTCCTCCTCCTGCTCCTCGTCCTCCTCCTCCTCCTCCTCCTCCTCCTCCTCCTTCCTCCTCCTCCTCCTCTTCCTCCTCCTCCTCCTCTTCCTCCTCCTCCTCCTCTTCCTGCTCCTTGTCCTCCTCCTCCTCTTCCTCCTCCTCCTCCTCTTCCTGCTCCTCGTCCTCCTCCTCCTCCTCCTCTTCTGACCTGGGGGACCACAGCAGGCTCCAGAGCTCACCACGCCCTTTCCTACCTACACACGCCCCTGGACCCATTACTGCACAAAGGTCCATGTCTGTAAACACCACTTGTATGCTAGAACTCTCCATTTTTTTGTTTTTCCCTTCGGTTTCTCCAGCTCTCTCCTGATCTCCAAGTCAATACATCCAGCTGTCTACTAGATGTTTCTACTTGGTTGGTCCACAGCCATCTCAAATTTGTTGTCCAACACAGAATTCCTAACACTGCCACCCATTCCACCAACCAGCGTCTCCCAGAACCTTCCATGTCAATAAAGGCCAGGCCACCCCCTAGGAGCCCAGACCCCCCCAGAATGAATCTCATCTTTGATTCCTTTCCATTGAAACAAGTGGCGCCCCACCCATCAGCACAGTAAACCCAACCCGCTCTCAGCGCTGGCACTCTGGTCCCAACCCTCACCTCCTCTCATCCAGATGCCACGGCCCCTCCTCACTGCTCTGCAGCCTTTACTCCTGCCATGCCACAGTTTTAAAAGAAGGAGTTCTAAAACCTAAGTCAAATCTTGCCTCTGTGCTGCTTAAAACTCTTCAAGAACTTCTGTGTGCACTCACTGTAAACCACACAACTGCTATGGACCGGGACCAGCAGCTCTGGGACCAGCAGCTCCGGGCCCTGCTTCCTGGCCCAGTCCTTTACCCTATCGCTGTTCCTCTCTCCACCCGCCTCACCACTCACACACCTGCATGTCCTCCTTCACCCAAGTCAGCTCTCTGTCCAGATGTCCTCCCTCGGAGAGGCCTTCCCTGCTCCCGCCCCTCATCCCTGCTCCTCTTGGCTTCATTTTCCTTGAAGATTCATCACAAACTAACATGCACATATGTACCCCTGTGTTCTCTTTATTATCATAAATGTCTGCAGAATCATTGAAAGAAAACTCAAATGGACAATTGAAGCCTGTGATTGACTCAGGGTAGGAAATCCTCACCTGGCCAGGGGCAGCGCTGCATGGGGCCAACATGTCCCTCTGCCCCCTCTCCACTCCGGCCAGAAGGCAGTGTTCTAGAGCTCAGGCCCCAGGTCAAGGAGGGCCACACCTATGCCAACCACCCCCGCAGACTTCCACATGTTCAATGACCAAGTAGAAGCAAAGGACCAGGCAGTAAAGGTTTCAACTGTCATCATTCACTCACAGCCTCCACTGTGGTTCACTGAGCTTACCGAGCTGTTTCATGCTATGTTCCTTCTTAGCTTTACAGTAGGAAGAGTTATGTTCTTTTTCAGGGGAAAGACTATTTTCACTGGTTTTAGGGTCCCTTCTTCCTGACATAAAATAGCACAATGAAAATATATATTAAACTTAATCTGTAATGTAATGTAAAACAGTTCACAAACAAATGAAATTAAAATGTACTCATTAAGGCAAAGTGATCAGCTCTGTATGCACTACTTAGAAATAAGCAAAAATTATAATATTCTTGGGCAGAATGCTTTCTGGATTCTGCAGGGATTCCAGAATGACTTTAAGAGTCTAAGTATGTTTACCAATGTGATACCCTCACACCCTGGAGTAAAGGCTCATTCATCCCCTTGAGCAGAACACAGGGCTCCAGTGTCTCACACACCTCTGGGTACACCAGTGTCTCACACACCTCTGGGTACTCCAGTGTCTCACACACCTCTGGGTACACCAGTGTCTCACACACCTCTGGGTACACCAGTGTCTCACACACCTCTGGGTACTGGGCGTTTGCCCAAACGTGAACCTACTTAAGCAAGGCAGAATGTTCAGGCAGAGTGCCAGCTTTGCTGGGGGACCCACAGGGAAGTCAGTGCCCAGCTAGCAGGAGAGGAAGACAAGAGTCCACTGAGCTGTTGACAGCTCAGGGAATCTCAGTGTCAAAAAGCCCATAAATGTCTGGTAATAAAATCTCTTAAGATCATACAAAAGACCCCTAGAGCACAAGCTCACCTGTAAACACAGATGCACATATCGCAAGCGATTAGAAAAGAAGGGCAGATGATACAACTGTCTGCTTAGGAAGGCCAAAAGAATCAACAAAAGAACTACTGGATTAAGAGGCAACAACAGGCCAAGCACGGAGTGGCTTAGGGCTGTAATCCCAGCACTTTGGGAGGCTGAGGTGGGCGGATCACTTCAGGTCAGGAGTTCAAGACCAGCCTGGCCAACATGGTGAAACCCTGTCTCTATGAAAAATACAAAAAATTAGCTGGGCGTGGTGGCATACACCTGTAATCCCAGCTACTCGGGAGGCTGAGGCAGGAGAATCGATTGAACCCGGGAGGCAGAGGCTGCAGTGAGCCAAGATTGTGCCATTGCACTCCAGCCTGGTGACAGAGTGAGACTCCGTCTCAAAATAAATAAATAAAATAAAATAAATAAAATATAATAAACCAGTGAGCAACCACTGTGACCAACAGACATATCCAAGCACATGCAACGTGTTCTCGGAAGAGGGGAACACCTTCATGAAGCTGAAGTTAGAGGTGTCTAATCTTCCTAAACTAATGAACGCATATATTTAACACAAATCCAATTAAATTCTGAGACGTTTGTTTATTTTGCAAGAGTGGAATTCTTGAGTCATGAAGTGCTTTTAAAATTCATCCAGAAGAATAAGCAAAGAAGATGGCTTAAAACTTTTCTGAAAAGAACAGTGATAGGAAACTAATAGTAAAAACAAAACAGTGGAAGTAAAAAACACCACACACAAAAAAGCCCATAACCCAGACTACAAAAGGCATCACAGAGCAGGAGAGAAGCATTCAATTAAGAAGTGATCCTGGAATTACTGATGAATTATTCTGACAAAATAGATTCAGAGCCTCACCTTATACCATGAAGTAAAGTAAGACAGAACATAAGAAATTAAGTAAAAACAAGTATGATAAAACACAAATCTTCACCTCTCAAATCTCTGGACAGATTACCAAAAAAAAAGATTAGAGGCCTCAAGCACATAACAATTTAACACCCAGGCAAATCAGAAACCAAACCAAATGTAATTAGTAGAAACAAACTGAAAAAGAAACACTTATGCAAAAATTGGCAAACTGGCAGATGTCCTTAACATACAGTATGCGCATGCAAATCAGTAAGAATGCAGACTTCAGAAGTAAGAAGAACCCAGGGAAACCAAAGAACAGGCAGGTCAGAGAAGCCCAAAACATTCACACACGACAACAATTACCATTTCATTAATAATCAACTTTTTTGTTTTTCGTTCATCAAAATCAGCATGCCTTTACGACACTGGAGAAGGTGTGGGGTGAAGGGCCATTAAGGGCGCACAGTAGCCATAATGCCATACCCTTTGTGCCAGCCACTGCGCTTCTGGAGACCCACCCCACAGCGTTCAACCAAAAGACAACAAAGGCTTCTAGCACAAAGCTGGTCACAAACGCATTACTAATTAGTGTGCACAAGTGGAACCTACCATTTAAGCCTCCTTTCTAAGGGAAAAATTCCCACTACTACATCTTGCCACCCTTCTGTAACTTATACAATTTAGGAAAAGGATGATTTTTCAGAAACAAGCACTGCTCATTCAAAGTAACTTCATACTTCAATGAAAAATAAGCCTCCAACGCCAGTGGCCTCCAACAGGGCCTCCCTGCATTTGCCTGACACTCTTGTGTTAGACAGGATTGTGAGGTACTATCCTTCGGCAAACCATAGGCCAGGCCTGCATGTTCGACTTTTAGCATGACTTCCAATCATAATTTCTGCGGTTTTTAAACACATAAACATTATCTGCCTACATGCTCTACGTCCAACCTGCACGAGGATTAAATGTAGGCTGCCAACGCAAAGGACACAACTACTGAAATGAAGATGGCTAAGTATTTCTGGAAAATGAAAATTTGATCACAACTTTTACATTTCAACACAGATCTCCAGCAAAAAGGGGCTACTCTGCCCTGATGTCATCAGCTCACACACTTGTGCACACAGGCATGTGTATGTAACAACCACAAATCTTCATTATTTCCACACGCTATTCATTCCCAGATACAGCAAGTCTGTTTTCCAGCCACAGGAGTTCTTTCCTACTAGACACTGGGATTAAGACAAAAAAAAAAAAAAACTAATATCCATATTTTCAGCTACATATATAAGTTTTGCAGTACCTTCCACTGAATTTTTGGATCGCCGTTTTGATGTTTTTGTTGTCAATGACTTGGATGCTCTAGTGGAAATCTCAGTCTTAAAGAAAAAAGAATGAAAAGAAATTAATTGATGCATTACACAGCAATATCATAAGCAGGTTTACTTTTCAAGCTCTGCTTGAGGAAGAACAAGTATGAAATCCAGCAATAGTGCCCATATGCTTTAAAACTCAGTATCACTAAGGACTTAAGACCTGAGAGTGCGAATTACACGTAGGCCAAAAGCCTTTTCACACTATATTTAGAATTCCATCATTTTGTGCAGCCCTAAAAAGGTCAACAATCTGCTCACCACACTTTGAGAAGCACCGTCTTATCAGTTGTGCTTATGAGGACTCCACTTCTGTTGCTATATACTTAATTACTTAAATGCACTTGTAAGCAACTCTGAAGGTAAAAATTTATACGTATTTAAACAGAACACTAACCAAAGGAAACAGCACATCCTATTCCTCCCTCCACTGGCACAGTTCCAGTCTTACCACCTCTCTCCTCTAACTAGCCCCCCAGCCTCTAGTCGATGCCTAACCCAGCTCCCCTGCAGCCTCATGAATACTTCCTGAAATGTGAATTGGACTACAAAAGTTGGCTTCAACCTCTCAGTGGCCCCTGCTGCTTGGGATGAGTGTAACCTCCACAAGATGGCCCATGTGGAGACCGTGGCGAGCCCCAGGAAACGCATCGTGGAGTCCTGAACAGGCCAACCAGAAGCTGGAGGGGTCTCTCCCACTGGCCCCATCTGCCTGGTGACTTATGCCTCTTCCAGACTCATCCTGAGTGCCACTTCCCCCTTCTCCCCAAAATGACAACCCTATTACACCACACATCACACTAGTCATATAAAGGCATAAGTAAACCCAGGAGTGCCCCACAGAAAATCAGAGAATACATACCCCCATCTATTTTACCAGGAGGTAAAGCATTTAACTCATTACTTTTACAACGAAATAAAATGGACCTATTACAGATAGGCCATGACCATGTGCTCCTTCCATGCCTCAGTGGACCAGGGGAGCACACAGCATTTACTGTTTCAACACAGCTACAAGTTGACATCTCTTAAAGTTATTTTTTAAAGTTTACCTCTGTTTCAGCCTTGGAGTCTTTAAAAGTTCCATCTGACAACTTTTTAGACATCTCCCCTGAGCTTGCTGACTATTAAAAAAAAAAAAAGTTCAAACTTTAGAATTATTCCAATCCGTAATATCTAAAAATATGCCAAGATATTTTCTGTAACACTGACCAACAGTGAAATCATTCTTCCCACGAGAACACCACATCGCCAATCCACCTCTGATTGCCACGATTGTTACTGCTGCCTGCATTCCCCAAGAGTCTTCCAAGCCAATGGCAGGGAGATCTCTTCCCATAAGGGCAAAGTAGGTGGGCAAGGACTTCAAATATTCCTGCCTCTCAGGAAGCTATACGAACACGAATCCCTATGCCACACCGAATTTCCTGGAAACATATTGCAGGGAAACCTAGGGATCTGGAAGCTAGGGAGGGAATGAACAATATAAACCTCCGACACCCACAGAGAAACTGCTCCTAGCCGCCTCTGCTGATCACAGGCTAACTTCATTAACAGAATGGGGCAATTCTTTTTAAGCAAAGGCTTCAGACTATAAGTGAGGAAAGCACTCTCATAACATAAACTACATGAAAACCGTAAACACCATCTCATCTCACGCCTTAAATCACTTCTCTAGAAGACATATCTCGGAGTAGAAGGAGTAGAACACATTATCTTCATTGAGATTTTCCTCCAGGAAGATTGAAAAGCAAAGAAAGCCTGTTCAATATTTCAACAATTCAATGTCCTCATAAGTTAATTATGAAGGTATCAGATTTTATCAGCAGTAATTACCCATGACTGTAGGTTGGGCACTGCGCACGTGCTACCCATAAAGGAGGCAGTTAAGAGAGGGGCCTGGGACCCCCACGTGGCCAGTCTAACCTAGCACCTGTCCTCTCCACTGCACTCTTAATTTTCCGAGTGTTTTCATATCTACTATTTCACTTCTTCTTTGCAAAAGCCCATGAGGTAGCCTAGGATCTCGTCAGCCTCTCAACTAGACAGAAATAAAATGGGGAAGAGGATAAAGAATGACTGCGGCAGAACCGGGGTTAGAACTTGAGTCTCCTGCCTCCCCAGCATAGATGTGACTAAGGTCCCTGGGAACTGGGGTTCCTTGGGAGGCGCCTCACAGCAGCTCACACCTGCCTGGCGCTTTTTACCAGAGGAAAGGACGCAGCTGCCTCCCAGACCCATGCGGCTCAATGAAGCCCCCAGATTGTCCACAGAAGAGCCTGGCAAACAAAACCACCATGTGAGATCCACGCAAATCTCACGGCAACCAAGTAAGCACCAGCTTTGTGTAGGAAAAAATCACTTCGCCACGGTCTCAGACGCTTTTAAACAAAACCATCATTACACTTGGCTCTGATATGTTCCCAAATATCAGCCTCTAAGAATTTCTTCTTGTTGTTGTTGTTGTTTGAGGCAGAGTCTCGCTCTGTCACCCAGGCTGGAGTGCAGTGGCGTGATGTCGGCTCACTGCAACCTCCGCCTCCTAAGTTCAAACAATTCCCCTGCCTCAGCCTCCTGAGTAGCTGGGACTACAGGCGCACACCACTACACCCAGCTAATTTTTGTAATTTTTTTTTTTTTTTAGTAGAGACAGGATTTCATCACCATGTTTGCCAGGAAGGTCTCGATCTATTGACCTCGTGATCCACCCGCCTCGGCCTCCCAAAGTGCTGGGATTACAGGCGTGAGTCATCATGCCCGGCTGAGCCTCTAAGAATTTCTTTGGAATGGTTTCTCTCTACTTAAAAAGCCAGTCATCTCATTAGCAGTTTTAGGGAACATAACGTGGGGACCCCCAATCCGAAGGCCTTGAGAGCTGAGGAAGGTTGGCCCCTTCCTAGGCTGCCTCATGCACAGCAAAATACACCAGAATATACCGGTGCCTCAGAAAAATCAGGTTCATGAAAAATACTTTTTCTTACACCTCTAAAAAGGAGCAAAAGATGGGGAATGTCTCTGTAATTTCTAAGACTCATAAGGAAAGCCAGGTTATGACACATATCATACAGTACATTACTCCAGGATGTGCAGTGGAGGGGGAATGAGTGACATTTTAAATAGTAAAACTCCAAAATGCCCCGTAGAACACTACGTTCAATTACGAACAAAACCACAATCTTGCCCGATAGGCACCCCCTATCCCATTGTGACCCACAGATCTCAAAACGGGCTTGTACTGACCCCCACAGGAAAGCCTGGTTTACAGGATTCCCCTCAGGGTCAGTCCTGTGGCACCCACCCCCCTCCCCTGGGCAGGCACACCCTGAGACGCAGTGCCACAAGACAAGATGGCTGTCCCAGGAGGAAGAGGCCATGGCACCAACCCAGGCCCTGCCCCTCACTGCCCGGCCAGATCAACTGGGCAGATCTGATCCCTTCCCGACCTCAGTGTCCTCCTTCCTAGCAGCTGGAGACCAGATGATTTCCAACATCTTCGCAGGATGCTTTACAATTTTACATTCCCCAAAGAATGGGTGTCTGGGAAAACATCCCCAACACATATGGTGGGTCCAGAAGGAATTCACACATTTAGAAAACAGTTTGAAACCAATAGGATTTTCTAGCAAACCCTAAATTTACCTGAAAATTTAATTAAACAAGAATTACAGTAAACTCCGGTCTTATTGTGCTTATCTGCTAATGCCTAAAAGCCCCTGAAAGCAGCCCTAATCTTTAATAACTGAGCAATGTCCATGCTCCTAAAGACATCACATGCACAACTCAGACTGCACATAAACACTGCTTGCAGTGCTAAGGTGGAGGCTGCTCCAAAGCCTTCAGAGCAATACTGAGAGTGACACAAACGACACAAACGACACGCACGGGAGAAGCCACACATCTTAAAACACCTGCGAGACAAGGACAAGAGCAACGTGGCAAATCAGCTCAAACTCTGAAAAACGTTGATTTCTCTACAGGCCTGGTGGGGAATCATTAAACTCTAAAAAGAGCAAGCATTTAATAATATTTTCCTGACTTCCCCCTTCAAATTATCTTCTACCACTCCCAGATCAAAATTCCATAAAGGGAGACCTCAGAAACCACTATCAATTGATCGATTTCATCCAATGTTTCCTGATCTGAAAAGCCCATCACCCCTTGCCTGGATGCTCAATCCATTCCACCACCAGGTATTTACTGCAAAGCTGCTGTGTGTCAGACACTCTACCAGACTGGGTATCCAACAGTGAACATGAGTGAAATCTCTGGCTTATGCTCTTAGGGAGCTTATAATCCAGCAGACGTCTCCCTAGACATGAAGTAGGAAATGGTTAAAAACTCACTGAATAATGCCTTAATAAATGATTGGCTGAACAATAAACTTCTATTAAGGGATGAACCAAAAAAACCCAAAACACAACTGACAAGAAATAAGTATCTCTTTGGGTTTCCATTGAGAATCCAAGATTGTCGTAATTTTAAATAGGCATAAAAGAAAACCAGTTTCCTAGTCACATTGTAAGAAAGATAAAAATCACGTTTGAGGCCACCACAAACTCTTGCTAAGCAAAAGGCGAGGTTTTCCGGAAGCCTTTACCTTTTTCTCGGGTTTGTCATGCTCTCTGTTCTTCTCCCTGTCCAGGTCCCGGGAGTGCTCCCCGTTTTTCACTCTCCGTCTGTCCCTGTCCTTCCCTTTGTCTCGGTCGCGCTCTCGGTCCCTGTCTCTCAGTCTCTCCTTCTCTTTTCCCCCCTCACTCTTTCTGTCTGTCTCCTTCTCACGCTCGGAGTCTCTGTCCCGCTCCCTGTTGCCTCTGTCTTTCTGTCGCTCGCTGTCTGGCCTGGCCCGGGCTTTGGGTCTCTCTCTCTCCCCTTCTCTGTGTCTGTTTCTGCCATTCTCCTTGGCCTTCCCCTTGTCCTTGTCCTTTTCTCTTGGCTTGCTGTCTTCTTTCAATTCTTCTTTCTGTTTTCGATCTCTGCTTGTGCTTCTCTCTTTTATTTCAGAGTCTCCTCTATCCTACGAAATAAAAATAAAATCATTTATGAACGTTTTTACCTAAACTACAAAAAGACTCACTATTTCATTTTCAAAGATGTGCGACTTGCAATTCACCTCTGTATTTTTGTGAACTCTGGACTCCTCTTCTCGCACATTCTTATTATCCAATTCCTGAGATCTTGAGGTCAGTGAGGCCCGGCCTTTCACTTCTCCTTTCTCTCCAGCTAAAACCCTCCGTACCGCATCGTCACTGGAGAGCTTGTCGTCCAAATGGAAGGAAATGAGGTGTTAGGTGAAATGAGATCCGCACACGTAACAAATAGAACATCGCCATTGAAAGATAGCTCATGAGACAGATTCTCTGTCTACAATGAAATTCAAAGGATAAAATATTTTTTGAACATGTTATTATCACATACAAAGCACAGCATATCTTGATAACTATTACTTTCAGCACTTTGGTCATTAACAGTAGCATCCACCCAAGCTAAATGAATCCTGGTTCAAGTCTACCCAAGCTGTCAAATGTGAATGTGTGTGTTCAAGGTCAATAAAGCTGACCCATGCCTTAAACTTCTAATGGGATGGTAGAATCCCAGCCATAAGTGCCTTAAGATTTTATCTAACCACCTCACACCCATTAGGATGCTGCTCCTAAAAAAAACACAAAACAACAAGCATTGGCAAGGATAAGGAGAAATTAAAACTCTCATGCACTGTTGATGGAAATGTAAAATGATACAGCCATTATGGAAAACAGTATAACAGTTGCTCAAAAAATTAAGCACAGATTTACCATATGACCCAATAATTCCCCTTCTGGGTATTTATCCAAAAAAATGGAAAACAGGGTCTTGAAGAGATATTTATATATCCATGTTCATAGCAGCATTATTCATAATAGCTAAAACGTGGGAGCAAACTGTACCATTGACAGTTGAGTGGATAAACAAAATATGGTATATCCATCACAATGGAATATTATTCAGCCCTAAAAAGGGATGAAATTCTGATACATGCCACAACATGGATAAATCTTGAGAATGTTATATTAAGTGAAATAAGCCAGTCAAAAAAAGGACACTCTATGACTCCACTTATCCGAGGTCCCTAGAGTAGTCAGATTCATAGAGACAGAAAGTACAATGAAGGATGCCAGGGGCGGGGGACAGGAGAAGAGGAAGTTAGTGTTTCATGGGGACAGAGTCTGTTTTGCAAGAAGAGTCCTGGAGATGGAAGGTGGTGATGGCTGCACATGACTGAATTTACCAGCACTGAAGTGTACACTTCAACATGGTTAAGATGACAAATTTTATGTTATAGGGATTTTAACACAATAATAAAATTATGGGGGGAAAAACTGATCTAATTCAAGCCCCGTCAAATGCAGAAATTCCTTCTCCAGCATCCCTGACAGCCACCCAGAGTGTAGGACACCTCCAGTCAGGAGTCCCACTCACTCAACGCACTCATTCCACAAGCACACGCTGAGTGACTGCCACATGCCAGGCTCCATTTAGGCCGAAGACACACCATGTACTGGGGACACAGACAAACACAACAATTAAACAACAGGCTATAGGAAGCCTACAGGGGCACCTAAGTCGGCCTGGGAGGGAGGAGAGGCCCAGGCTCAAGGAAGCGCTCACAGACGCCACATTGCTGCTGGGTGAGGCTGGAGGAGGAAGGCAGCTCAGGCACCAAGAAGCCAACAGGCACCAGGGCAAGAGGCTGACGGGAGACAGCGGGCCAGGGCTGAATGCAAGGGTGCATGGTGACTGGAGTGGAGGGCTCAGGTGTGGGAAATGAGAGAAGGATCTGAAGGGAAAGAAGTAGCAGCAGGTCTCTAGGGGGCTCACAAGCTGTGCCATGGAGCTGGCTCGGCCCCAAGGCTACTGGAAGCCGGAGAAGATTCAGCAGAGGAGATAGGAGCCAGATGTGCTTTTTAAAAAGACGAGCAACATAAAGGACCCGGGAAGGGGAGCTGGGGAGTCTAGGCACAGAGGCCAGTGTACTGGCAAAATCTGCTTCCAAGTCTCTAAGTTTGTATGCTGGACCTGCACCGGGGGGGCCTCCCAGGAGTCAGTCTGACACCACTATGCACCTCCACAACCCACTGCTGTTGAGGGGGCTGAAACCTACCTGTTCCCATTTGGGTCACATTTAAGGTTAGCCCCCAGCCAACCACCCACTAGGTATGTGAAAAACTGTATTAATCATACTCTCAATACAAGTCCAACCTGCTCCTCCATGGGGGACCACTCGGCCTTCAAAAGAAGGAAGACCCTGGGGAAAGACCTTCTCCAACGTTTGGGCAAACATGGCCCAGGCTGGACCTAACCAGAGAAGCCTGAGGCCTGACACCCAAGTTTCTAGCCCACAGTGAAAAGCTCAGGAAGAAAAAAATCTACTCCCTATACAACTGAAACAGCAACCGAGAGAGAGAGAAAGGGTTGAAGAGAGAGAGAGGAAGGGCAACAGACAAGCAGATATCAGAGGCTGGAGATGCAGGAAGAGAACAGAGACTCTCGTAAGACCCAGGGAAGAAGAAAAGTGCTCCTGCAGCCACTGCAGCCCCAGCTGGAAGCAGCCACCTGTCCTCAAAGGAGCCCCAGAAAGGAGAAAGCCAGAGGGCATGGAAGCCTGGGCCTCCAGCCTCCAGCCACCAGCCGGGCACAGAGTACCTGCGGGGTTCCCGATTTTATATTGAAAGCTTGCAGAACTTGCGTATAAGATACCCTTATTTGTCTCATCATTCAGTTTTAAATTACTCCTCCTGTATCTCTGGGGCTCCAGAAGGGGTGGGATCAGATTCAAAGCACAGTGTTTGACAGACGCCACTGAAACGCCTTCCCTAAACCGCCCGTACATGTGAGTCCCTCACCCCCGACTACCTTTTACTCAAGTACTAAGTAAGTTCAAAATGCCAGGACAGCAGTAGTACCTTGTTGAGACAGCATTTTCCAATTATCTGGAGCAGCTCATTTGTTCTTTCAGGCTCATGCCCGGCCACGATTCGGGCTGGTTTGGCTGACAGTGGCTCTCCCGACACCATCACAACCACGTCTATGGCCTTTTGTAGGAAGCTAATTTTTGCATCTTTATCCTGAAACATTTCCATTGAAAATATAAATATTACAATACTTTGAAGAGTATGCATTATCTTCAGTATGTTCTACAGGCATAGGATAGTTTCTGTTTACATACGAAGCTATTTTTAGATCTATAACAAATCTAGAAATACTGACCTTTTACTGACAAAACAAAAACAATTCATTAAAGCCTTTAATTTAGTTGATAGGCTAGCATTAATCTTTGAAATACTAATCCCATTTTTCAGTGAATAAAACGAGCATGAGATCCAGTTACCACAATGAGAAAATGAAATGAGGAAGGGTATATATCAATTCATGAATTCACTGACCTTGTATTCCAACCACATGCAGCACAGAAATGACACACGCCACACGACCCGGCCTACAAAAAATCCCATCCGTTAAGGCGAGGGGTTAACAGGAGAAGCCCGACTCAAACCCACCTTCACATTATCAGACTTCATCTCGGCGTCTGTGTAGAGGCCCTTCATGAAACCAGTCATTCTAATCACCTTCAAGAGAGAAAGAAAGGCCACCACGTCACTGCACAGACAGCCACCTCATCAGCCTCATCCACTCAATTCCACACTTGGGAGATGTCAGAATTGACTAGCAGCCCAGACTTGAATCATCCACTTACTCAAGAAATGTTTGATGTCTACTACACGTGTTGTGCAGGGCAGAAGCCAGCCAGATCCTCTCAGAACTTAGTCTGGCTGTGTGGACAGATGGGTGAAGATGACACCGTGCAGGTAGTAAGGAAGCACTCAGGCTTGGTACCTAATCCACAATCTGAGAGGGGCAAGGGTGGCAGGGAACCCTTCCTGGAGGAATCATACCTAGATGGGGACCAGGCTTACAGAAGAGTTGGGCAAGGGGGCATTTCAGATGCACATGCCAGACATAAGGAAGTCCACACACTGGGCGCGGTGGCTCATGCCTGTAATCCCAGCACTTTGGGAGGCCGAGGTGGACAGATTACTAGGTCAGGATATTGAGACCATCCTGGCCAACATGGTGAAACACCGTCTCCACTAAAAATACAAAAATTAGTTGAGTATGGTGGCACATGCCTATAGTCCCAACTACATGGGAGGCTGAGGCAGGAGAATCACTTGAAGCCGGCAAGTGGAGATTGCATTGAGCCGCTGCACTCCAGCCTGGCAACAGAGCCAGACTCTGTCTCAAAAAAAAGAAGAAAAAAAAAGAAAGAAAGTCCACACAAGGTCCAGGACCCACAGAGTTCTGTGCAAGGGAAATGTACAACGGCAGGAGCCTGAGGCCAGAGAGACACTCGGGGCCTGGTACAGAGGCCCTGTGAAGCCACTCAGGGACGTGAACTGAGCCGAAGGACCACGAGGAGGACCTGGAACAGCCTTTTACAAGAGTCCTTCAGGTGCAATGGAGGGAACAGATTCCAAAAAGAAAAGGAACTTTGGTTGGGCACAGTGGCTTATACCTGTAATCCCAGCACTTTGGAAGGCCGAGGCGGGCGGATCACTTGAGGTCAGGAGTTCGAGACCAGCCTGGCCAACATGGTGAAACCCCCGTCTCTACTAAAAATACAAAAATTAGGCAGACATGGTGGCGGATGCCTGTAATCCCAGCTACTCAGAAGACTGAGGCAACAGAATTGCTTGAACCCGGGAGGTGGAGGTTGGAGTAAGCCGGAATCGCGCCACAGGACTCCAGCCTGGGCGACAGAGTGAGACTCTTTCTCAAAAAAAAAAAAAAAGAAAAGAAAAGGAATTTCTCAGCCTAGTTTTCCAAGACTAGAAGTTCTGCAAAGGTCTTTCTCCTCACCACGTGTCACTACTCACTTCTTAGGATCATGGCAGGCTCCACACCCCATAGCTTTGGTTCTCTCCCCAGTCACCCCTTCCCTCAGGTAACCTGTACCTCTTAATTAGCCCTAAAACCAGCTTTTAGGACAATGATTTTTTCTGTTCCTCTCAACCCCCACACCCAGCCAGGGTCGTGGGTTCTCTCAAATTGAAAATTTTTGAAATGTAGTAGGTTACTGTAAAATCAGTAAAATTTGTAGCAACAAGCATTTTGAACAGCCGGGACCCTTACCAGCAGGCTGCATGGTATGTGGTAAGGACAGGTATGCCCACAGCTGTGTGTCCTAGGTCAGCTAATAAAGCATATTTATTACGGGGAGTTGTGTTTTACAAACAGGACAGTCCCATCCTAACGTCAGCCTCCTCTGGATTCAAGCCACAACTCCTTAATTTGCATGAAGTTAGGTATTAATCAATGTAAGAGTTTTCATTCCACACCACGCTATGTAAGAGCTGTACTACTATTTTTCTTGAGACGACAGGTAGAATACTAAGAGCATCCTGCATTTAACATTCCTGGAACATTTTCATTTTGTCCCTGTTGAGGTTTTCCCAGGATGCTGGCAGTTAAAATTGTGAGCAATAGGCTGGGTGTGGTAGCTCATACCTGTAATCCCAGCACTTTGGGAGGCTGAGACAGGCAGATCACCTGAGGTCAGGAGTTCGAGATCAGCCTGGCCAACGTGGCGAAACCCCATCTCTACTAAAAATATAAAAATTAACTGGGCATGGTGGCATGTGCCTGTAGTCCCATCTACTCAGGAGGCTGAAACAAGAGAATTGCTTGAACCCGGGAGGCGTAAGTTGCAGTGAGTGGAGATTGTGCCACTGCACTCCAGTCTGGGTGACAGAGCAAGACTCCCTCTAAAACAAAAAAAAAAAATTGTGAGCAATAACTGTAAGTGACAAGAGACATTAACGTCACAGGATCCACACTTAGCTTAATGAAACGGGGTGGTTAGTTTAGCTATAGCTAAAATACTAATATAGTAATTTGTGTATAATATTCAGGACAGCAAGGCATTTTCATGAGAGGCTCCCCATCTATTATCTGAAAATCCTTTCCAATGTGTCAGTCATTCTAACATCTTTATCAAGTAGGTGACAATTTATTTATCTTTACACAGGGACAGAAATCAACTTTGGCATTAGATGAGGAAGTCTATGGGAGAAGAGCAGACCAGTAGTTCCTAATTGGGAACACGCAGCTCGTTCCAGGCACCCTATCTACCTGGCCAGGAAAGCAATCCCCTTTTTTTTTTTTTTTTTTTTTTGAGACAGGGTCTTACTCTGTCACCCAGGCTGGAGTGCAGTGGTACAATCACGGCTCACTGCAGCCTCAACCTTCCAGGCTCAAGCAATCTTCCCTACTCAGCCTCCTGAGTAGCTGGGATTACAGGTGCACCACCACATTCAGCTAATTTTTATATTCTCAGTAGAGATGGAGTTTTGCCATGTTGGCCAGGCTGGTCTTGAACACCTGGGCTCAAGTGATCGGCCCGCCTTGGCCTCCCAGAGTGCTGGGATAACAGGCGTGAGCCACAGCACCCAGCCCATATTCTTCCTCCTCTCCCATTAGGATGCCTCTGACCAACCATGTGGTAGTGACTGGACAGCCACCGTGAGCTGAGCGCCACTACTGCCCCACAAGGATAAGGCACACTCCCTGCACCTCCCTCTGTATTTCAGGGCTCTGCATTTCAGTGGGGCAGACAGGACTGGGAGAATAAAGGTTTTGGCAGCCACAGCTATAGCTGGCTGGGCTCACATTGGCTCTTGTTCCCTCTCGGTCAGAGGACGGGTACCTGCCTATTTCATGGGACAGTGGTGATGCGGCACACTGTCCCGCTCCCACCGGGCTATCCACACAGCAGGTCCCCTCCCCACACACTGTCCAGGACAGGCTGTAAGTGCTGCACCAGCTGGGAGGACGTGACCAGGGCTGGCAGTGCCTCGGGATGTGGGTGGATTCGAGAGCATTTTTAGGCACTGTTTTAACACAGAGGCACACGCTCCAGCCCACAAGTTATAAGCTAAGGTAGGAGGGCAGACCAAGTAAAGCAAAGTCTGTGCAAGAATAAGGCACCCAATCTGTTGAAAAGAGTGAGAAACAGAGCTTGAGGACCATCACCAGGTGAGGTCATGAGGCCCTGGAAGTCTGCAAGTCCAACCTGAATCCTAAATCCCAGAACACACCTCTGAGTTCCCACGTGCCCTTGGGTCCACCATGGAAATGGGTGCTGCAACCCCCGCAGTGACACTCCTAAGAGTTACCAGGGAGTTACCACAAGCCTTGACAGGTCCCACTCAACAGGGGATGTTTGTTGTGCAATTTCTATGTACCTTACCCACTGCAGATCACCAGAGCCATACTAATAAGCAAGCCAGGGTCTCCGTCACTGAGGAGCACACCATCTGCAAGTGGGGAAAAGCTACAGAGACCACCAATCTCAATTTAGGGCAGGGTGTGCCGCTCTGTTAGTTTTTCCTGCCAAGTCTCCCTACCACCACCTCCACTAAATTCACCCACAGGCATTTATTAAGCACCCAAAATGTGGTATGGAGGGAAACTTCGGGGCAGAAGGCTGTATAAAAAATATTATTTCCATTCTCCCAGGATTTAGCCTTTCACGTGCCAAATGCTTCAGGGCAAGTGAGAAGGGTTCTGCAGGGTTAGATGAGGTGGGAGTCACAGAAGCAGCTCTGCCAGGCAGAATGGAAGATGCACTAAGGAGACACACGGTAGGCAGGGAAGAAGTAATGGTCCCCGAGGGCCCGGAGCCTCCCTGTAAGCGGCGGCCCGGAGCCGGGGGAGGGGCAGGACCTCCGCGCGGAGGGCGCCGCGGAATTGGGCCTACAGGCCGGGCTCCCGCGCAGGGGCCGCACAGAGCTCTCGTCCCGACCCCGGAACTCACCCCGGTCCCCGACCCGCACCCTGCGCCCGGCCCACACCCGGCCCTGAACCAGTCCCCGACCTGCACCCCGAGCCCGGCCCACACCCGGTCCACACTCGGCCCTAGCCCGGCCCACACTCGGTGCTGACCGGGTCCCCGACCTGCACCTCGAGCTCGGCCCACACCCGGTTCACACCCGGCCCGGGCCCCGACTCTGGCCCAGCACCGGCCCCCGACCCGCACCTGAGCCCGAGCCCGGCTCGCACCCGGCGCCACCCGGCCCGGGCCCTGACCTCGGCGCCCACCGGAACCCCGACCCGCACCTGGCCGGGCCCGGAACCCTGCGCCCACCTCCGTGATGATGTCGTGCAGGTAGCGGAACGGGGGCTTGCTCAGCAGCTTCTCTGTCAGCGGCGGCCTCCGTATCACCTTCCCCAGCGCCTCCTGCGTCTGCCTCACCACCGCCGCGTTCATGACGGCGCCCGCCGCCCGCTGGCCGCCTGCGTTCTCAGCCGGCCCGGCCGAGCCTAAGCCCGGGTCCCTGGCCGCCGCCGGCCCCGCCGCCGCCGCCCGGTCCCGCCAGGACGCGCCGCTCCGGTTTCCATCCCACAGTGCACCGGAGCCCACCACAGCGCCTGCGCGGCCGCCGCAGGGCGTTCGGTCGCTAGGGCTGCGCGGCCTTAGCAACGGACGCGCCGCGATGCCCCTCCCCCTGCCCGCAGTCCCGCGCCCGCGCAGGCAGGATTGCGGGTTCCGCGGGAGGGGTTTGGGGGCGGGCGGCCGTGCCCGCGCAGGCGTGGCGCGGCGGGGCGGGGAAAGGGGATCTGGGATCCGGCGCCTGGCCCCTCCTCTGCCCATTGACGGCCTCGGGAAGCGGGTATTCGCTCGCGTTAGAGGCGACTGCCTGAGGACTGATTAAGAACAAGGTAAACTCCAAGATCTGTGCCTCCTGTTTCCCAGATCTCAAGGGCTTTTGCAGGCACTGGTTCATCGGAGGGGACGGTACTAAGTTATCCCAAAACACAAGGAATAGAAAATACACTGTCCTGGCTGGTACTTAATAAGGCTTCTTGGGCAAGTCACTTGTTTTCTCTGAGACTCTACTTCTGTTCCTACAAAGCAGGGCTAGTGTGCCCCCTGCCTAATCTACCTCCCAGGAAGGTAAATGGTGACTAAATGTGTCGGTGCTCTGAAACCGGGACAAAGCCGTGCCCCGTTGTCTTACTAGGTGTCTGTGATTCTTTCCCACCTGTCCTCTGTGCATCATGCACAGGCCCACCGCAGAAGTCCTTCCAGCGACTTGAGAGCTCTGGGGTCTGTAGTTCTTCTTTTTTTTTTTTTTTTTGATACGGAGTCTTGCTCTGTCGCCCGGGCTGGAGTGCAGTGGCCGGATCTCAGCTCACTGCAAGCTCCGCCTCCCGGGTTTACGCCATTCTCCTGCCTCAGCCTCCGGAGTAGCTGGGACTACAGGCGCCGCCACCTCGCCCGGCTAGGTTTTTGTATTTTTTAGTAGAGACGGGGTTTCACGGTGTTAGCCAGGATGGTCTCGATCTCCTGACCTCGTGATCCGCCCGTCTCGGCCTCCCAAAGTGCTGGGATTACAGGCTTGAGCCACCGCGCCCGGCCTGTAGTTCTTCTTATGAACACCGTTATAACTCTTTTTTTTTTTTTTTTTTTTTTTGAGGCGGAGTCTCGCTCTGTCGCCCAGGCTTGAGTGCAGTGGCACTATCTCGGCTCACTGCAAGCTCCGTCTCCTGGGTTCACGCCATTCTCCTGCCTCAGCCTCTGGAGTAGCTGGGACTACAGGCGCCTGCCACCTCACCCGGCTAATTCTTTTTTTTTTTTTTTTTTTTTTTGTATTTTTAGTAGAGACGGGTTTCGCCGTTGTTAGTCAGGATGGTCTCGATCTCCTGACCTCGTGATCCGCCCGCCTCGGCCTCCCAAAGTGCTAGGATTACAGGCTTGAGCCATCGCGCCCAGCCTTTTTTGTTTGTTTGTTTGTTTGTTTTGAGATGGAGTCTGACTGTCCTCCAGGCTGGAGTGCAGTGGCGCGATCTTGGCTCACTGCAACCTCCCTCCCAGGTTCAGGTGATTCTCCTGCCTCAGCCTCCTGAGTAGCTGGGTCTTCAGGCCCCAGACACCACACCAGCCTCGCTTTTGTATTATTAGTAGAGACAGGGTTTCACCATGTTGGCCAGGCTGTTCTGGAACTCCTGACCTCAGGCAATCTGCCCGCATCGGCGTCCCAAAGTGCTGGTATTACAGGCGTGCGCGACCGCCCCCATTATAACTTTTTAATTGACCTTCATTTTTACCATTTTCAGGGCTCCTCATTTTTTGTGGAGATCTAAATCTCCATCTGGTGTCATACCCCTCCTGTCTGAAGAACTTCCTTTAATATTTCTTCTAGCACAGTTCAGCTGGTAATGGAAAAGTTATACAGACAACCAATTTCAATGCCAGCCAGGCTGTGTGGTTTATCAACAAATACTAAATTGCATTTTTATAGTTTTCCTTCCATGTCCCCCTATAACCACCTCCAATAAATTCAGCCACAAATATTTATTAAGCATAGAAGTACAGAATTCTAGGGTTGGGAGGCCGAGGCAGGTGGATCACCTGAGGTCAGGAGTTCGAGACCAGCCTAACCAACATGGTGAAACCCCATCTCTACTAAAAATACAAAATATTAGCTGGGTGTAGAGGCGGGCAACTGTAATCCCAGCTACTAGGGAGGCTGAGGCAGGAGAATCGCTTGAACCCAGGAGACAGAGGTTGCAGTGAGCCGAGATCACACCACTGCACTCCAGCCTGGGTGACAGAGTGAGACTCCATCTCAAAAAAAAGAATTCTAGGGGTGCAGTGGCTCATGCCTATAACCCCAGCACTTTGGGAGGCTGAGGCAGGCAGATCACTTAAGGTCAGGAGTTTGAGACCAGCCTGGCCAACATGGTGAAACCCTGTCTCTACTAAAAGTATAAAAATTAGCTAGGCATGGTGGTGTGTGCCTGTAACCCCAGCTACTTGGAAGGCAGAAGCACAAGAATTGCTTGAACCCAGGGGGTGGAGGTTGCAGTGAGCCAAGATCGCATCACTGCACTCCAGCCTGGGCAACAGAGCAAGACTCTGTCTTTAAAAAACAAAACAAACAAAAACAAAAAGTATAGAATTTTAGATTGACTGTTTTTGGTTTTGTTTTTCAGTACTTTAAGGATGTTACTCCATTGACTTCTGGCTTGCATAGTTTCTGAATAAAAGTCCTCTGTAATTCTTTGTTCTTTTGTCTATTGTTTCTGGCTGCCTTCAAGATTTTATTTTTATTATTGGTTTGCCAGAAGTTTGCACATGGTATATCTAGATGTGGGGGTCTCTTTTACCTAAAATTTATATTTTATTATTTACATACAATAAAATTCATAGCTGTTAAGTGTGCAGGTTGATACATTTTGGTAATTATATACAATTATGTTACCACCACCACAATCAAAATATAGAACAGTCCCTGCACCCTACAACATTTCTTGCTGCTTATTTGCAGCCCATCTCCTTCCCCACCCTGGCCCCAGGCAGCCACTAATCTGGTTTCTGTCATTATAATTTTGCCTCTTCTAGAATTTCTTTTTTTTTTTTTTTTTTGAGATGGAGTCTCCTCTGTCACCCAGGCTAGAGTGCAGTGGCGCGATCTCGGCTCACTGCAAGCTCCGCCTCCCGGGTTCACACCATTCTCCTGCCTCAGCCTCCCGAGTAGCTGGGGCAAGCTCCGCCTCCTGGGTTCATGCCATTCTCCTGCCTCAGCCTCCCGAGTAGCTGGGACTACAGGCACCCACCACCACGCCCAGCTAATTTTTTGTATTTTTAGTAGAGACGGGGTTTCACCGTGTTAGCCAGGATGGTCTCAATCTCCTGACATCATGATCCACCCTCCTCGGCCTCCCAAAGTGCTGGAATTGCAGGCATGAGCCACCGCGCCCGGCTAGAATTTCACATAAAGGGAATCATACAGTACATAGTCTTTTGTATTTCATTATTTCTCTTATAATATTTTTGAGATTCATTCATATTGTTACATGTATATTAATATCCCATTCTTTTTGTGGGCTGAATGGTATTCCACAGTATAATTTGTTTATTCATCAGTTAATGGACATTTGGGTTGCTTTCAGTTTTTTATTTTTTATGAATAATGCTGCTGGCCAGGCACGGTGGTTCACACCTGTAATCCCAGCACTTCCGGAGGCCGAAGTGGGCAGATCACTTAAGGTCAGGGATTCAGGACCAGCCTGGCCAACATGGTGAAACCCCGTCTCTACTAAAAATACAAAAATTAGCCAGTCGTGGTGGTGTGCACCTGTAATTCTAGCTACTCAGGAGACTGAGGCATGAGAAATGTTTGAATCCAGGAGGCAGAGTTTGCAGTGAGCTGAGATCATGTCACCGAACTCCAGCTTGGGTGACAAAGTGAGACTCTGTCTCAAAAAAAAAAAAAAAATGCTGCTATGACCATTCACTTACAGGTCTTTGTGAAAGTTTTCATTTCTCTTGTATTGGAATTGTTGGGTTGTATGGTAAGAATATGTTTAACTTTACAAATACTACCATACTGTTTTTAAAGTGGCTGCATCATCATTCATTCCCACCAGCAATATATTGAATCCCAAATTGCTCCATATCCCTGCCAACATTTGGTATTGTCAGTCTTTTTGTTTTTCTTCTTCTTCTTCTTCTTCTTCTTCTTCTTCTTTTTTTTTTTTTTTTCTGAGATGGAGTGTTGCTCTGTTGCCTAGGCTGGAGTGCAGTGGCATGATCTCAGCTTACTGCAACCTCCATCTCCCAGGTTCAAATGATTCTCCTGCTTCAGCCTCCTGAGTAACTGGGATTACAGGCACCTGCCATTATGCCCATTTTTTGTATTTTCAGTAGAAACGGGGTTTCACCATGTTGGCCAGGCTGGTCTCAAACTCCTGACCTCAGGTGATCTGCCTGCCTTGGCCTCCTAAAGTGCTGGGATTACAGGCATGAGCCACTGCGCCCAGGCTGTCAGTCTTTCCCCCGTACCCTCGCACCCCGAGACGGAGTCTTGCTCTGTCGCCCAGGCTGGAGTGCAGTGGCGCCATCTCAGCTCACTGCAAGCTCCGCCTCCTAGGTTCATGCCATTCTCCTGCCTCAGCCTCCCAAGTAGCTGGCACTACAGGGGCCTGCCACCACGCCCAGATAATTTTTTGTATTTTTTAGTAGAGACAGTGTTTCACCATGTTGGCAAGGATGGTCTCAATCTCCTGACCTCGTGATCCGCCCCCCTTGGCTTCCCAAAGTGCTGGGATTACAGGCGTGAGCCACGGCGCCTGGCCCCTGTCAGTCTTTTTTAACGTTCGTCTTTCTATGGGTGTGGAATGGTGTCTTGTTATGGTACCTATTTAGATTTCTGTAGTGATTAGTGATTTTGAGCATATTTCCCTGCCCTTGCTAAATATTCATATATCTCTAGTGAAGATACCCCATCAAGTATCATTCAAGCATTTACTGAATCACTGCTATGTATGGATTACTGTCTGGGTGCTGGGGATTTAATGGGGAATTAAGACCTTCTAGGAGGCAATGTCCATGCTGTCCACTGGTCCTAGGAACATCACTCCTCATGCTGCTAACTATATCCAGGACCAAGTGAGCTTTGGTCACCTAGACAGAGGCCAGATGAAAGGCGCCAGGGCTCATCCCCTTCTAACTGTCGGCCTCCCTTCCTCCCGTACTGCACCTTGCAGGTGGGCTGGCTGTGTGAGACTCGGCCGAGAGGCTGGGAGACACCTAAGAGAGAGTGGAGGGAATTTAACGACACTCATCATGTAGACCCATCCCATGCTCCCTGGGGAAAACAAGCCCCCAAGGAGATTCACCCTCAGAGGGATTCCATCTTGGCTCCTCTCTGTTTATAGCCCTGCTCCTTGGCCAGAGCACCACCAGCCTCTGACCCCTGCCTCATGAAACCTTCCTGACTCTGGAAACTCCACTCCCAACCCACAGAAGCTTTTGTGGTTTTCCATGCATCCCCTTTCTCTCAGCACTACACTTCCCAGAGTATGTGGTCTCCAGTCCAGACTCACACCATCCCAAGGACCTCAGCAGGACAGTCCACTGTGACATTTGGCACTACAGTCCCTTGGAATAGTCCAGGGTGACAGTGGACACTGAATCACTGAATCACGCTCCTTCTAGGGCTCCCAAATTCCCGTCCTTCTCCTGATTGTCCACACGCGTCCTTATCACACACATACCTCCTTCCCAAGAACAAGCATTAATTAAACAGTTCATCAAACCCCATAAAGAAAAACAAAACAATTTCCATACTGCCCTGTCATTTGCAAACATCCCCCACCCAGTGAAACTAACACTTCCCCTGAACATGGAGAATGGTGTTAGCTCCCTTCATTCCTTCATTCCACCTTTCCTGCCCACCATCCAACCCCTCCTTAGGCCTCCCTGAAAGTTTTTATGGGGAAGGAGCATGATGAGACTGTACTTCTTCATGACTGGGCCCTCATTTCACAGAGGCTGGCCTAAAGCTCTGAAACGATGAAGCCCCTAGACAAGGCTTCAGCAGCCTCCTGCTCCCAGGTGTTACAGAGAGGGTGATCATCTTCACAGGACAACAGGGAGGCCCTCAGCGGTGCTGCACCAAATGCAGGTGACGCTGTAGTGGCTGAAAGCAGAGTGTCCTCCCAAACTGGAGGAAGCCTGGCTGGGCCGCCTTCCCTGATCTGCCCACCATGGCCAAGCTGGGAGCCAAGAGGCTCCTGCAAGGGCCCATCCCTCTCTGAGCTTTGAGCTGGCTGGGGTCAGCCTGAGGAGTGGTGGAAGGAGCACCCAGACCCCAAGCGCCCTGCCTTCCGAACACTGTTCCCAAGAGCAGAGCTCCCCAGCCCCCACCCCAGAAAGTCCCATGGGGGCAGTATCCTGTGGGCCTGATGGCCAGAAACCTGCTTGTCTGACAGTGGCCTGCCTGTGTGGTGGGAGAGGTAGGTGTGGCCTGGAGAACCCTCAGGCCCCTGAGGTTCTGCCAAGGACCCTGAGCCAATGCTGCCCAAAGGGGAGGCTGGTTCCTATCTCTCCCCCAGCCTATGGAGAGCAGGAACCGTGTGGGCCAAGGCTTTGTGGGGGCCTTGAGGGCACAAGGCCTGGCTGTTTGGAACTGTGAGCCATCGGAGACCCTCCTGCCCACCTGGGCATCAGGAGCTCTGAGAAGACCTGGGACAAGGGAGCAGAGTCACCCGGTCCCACTGAGATCCTTATGGAGGGGGGAGGTGGCCAGGGAGTGGACAGGCATGGAGGGGCGGTGGCCAGGGAGTGGACACACACGGGGTGGGGAGGTGGCCAGGGAGCGGACGCGCGCGCGGGGTGGGGAGGTGGCCAGGGAGCGGACGTGCGCGGGGTGGGGAGGTGGCCAGGGAGCGGACGCGCGCACGGGGTGGGGAGGTGGCCAGGGAGCGGACGCGTGCGGGGTGGGGAGGTGGCCAGGGAGCGGACGCGCGCGGGGTGGGGAGGTGGCCAGGGAGCGGACGCGCGCGGGGGGGGGGTGGGGGGGAGGTGGCCAGGGAGTGGACGCGCGCGGGGGGTGGGGGGAAGGTGGCCAGGGAGAGGACACGCGCGGGGGGGACGTGGCCAGGAAATGGACATGCACGGGGGGGAGGTGGCCAGGGAGTGGACATGCGCAGGGTGGAGGTGGCCGGCTAGTGGACACGCACGGGGGCTGGCCAGGGAGTGGACACGCACGGAAAGGGGAGGTGGCCAGGGAGTGGACATGGGTCCCTGGACAGTGCAGTGTTTGGGGACCATGGGCTCTCTTCCATGCCACACACTGTATCTCCCGAGGCCCCAACACTGCCTCGAGGTGAGTCCTCAATCTCCGCACAGAGGGAGGATGGATGCGTATCCGGGGTGCTTGGAAAGCAGGCCTAAGAAGAGGTAGCTAAGGATTCCTGACTCCAAAAAAAAGACCTGCAACCAGGGCCTCCCAGGGCAGGAGGGTGCAGAGGGCAGTCTGAAGCCTCCAGTTCTGAAGGCTCCAGACCAGGTACCAGCTGGAGGGACAATGCACCTTAAATTACCCCTAAGCTTCTCAGAGTCCTAAAAGCATCAGAGGGAAAGGCAGAGAACATAAAAGAGTCATTCATAAAAAAAAAAAAAAAATAGATAATTGATTAAACAACTATAGAAAATCACAACAAAGAAAGTGTTGGAAACATAAAAGGCTGGCAGGAGATGCTTTTGAAATAAACAGTTTCTGAATGAATGATAACCATGGCCTGACTCTCCCCGGGAGAGAGAAGCCACAAAGCTTCCAATGTGTCTTCCAGGCCCTGCCTCACCTCACCGGGAGGCAGACATTCCCAGAGACAAAGGCCTGGGGAGGCTGACTTAGCCCCACCCTGAACTCCATTTCTACCAAGAGCCCAAGATGTGGGTCAGGCTTTGGGAAGGGCTGGGGAGCAGATACCAGGTCAGAGGAGAAGTGCAGAGCTGCGGATGGGCTCACCAGCCCTGGATCCACAAGGAGTGGGGTGGGGGGGTTGCTATGGAGCAAATGCATGTCCACTGGGCGGAGAGAGGGGAACTAGGCCCAAGAGGCCCAGGAGAAACAGAGTTCCATCACAAGCAGGAAGTCTTTCCTGTAACTGCCGCATCTGCTTCCCCAGCTTGTGGTACAAAAGAAAGTCCCCCACCTTTCTGAAATCCAGCTCAGATATTCTCACCCCCACCCCCGGTACTGAATCTTTTTTTTTTTTTTTTTTTTTTTTTTTTTTTGAGACGGAGTCTCACTCTGTTGCCAGGCTGGAGTGCAGTGGCCGGATCTCAGCTCACTGCAAGCTCCGCCTCCCGGGTTCACGCCATTCTCCTGCCTCAGCCTCCCGAGTAGCTGGGACTACAGGCGCCCGCCACCTCGCCCGGCTAGTTTTTTTTGTTTTTTTTTTTTTTGTATTTTTTAGTAGAGACGGGGTTTCACCGTGTTAGCCAGGATGGTCTCAATCTGCTGACCTCGTGATCCACCCGTCTCAGCCTCCCGAAGTGCTGGGATGACAGGCTTGAGCCACCGAGCCCGGCCTGGTACTGAATCTTTATGTCTGCCTTGTGCAAGCTGGACGGCCCGCTGGGTCCCACAAAGAGTATGGGGGTGCAATACATAGCAAGCAGACCATAATAGTTGGAACTCTCCACCATGGACAGTGCAAGGGAAAGATTCACTACCCTCCCTCTTGCAGGCCCTCGGGCCCTTCCAGGAGGGTCCCATGACTTTGAAGGGGCAGGGGCCTGGATCCCATCATCCATCAAAGGCCCGTGAGCTACCCATGCCGATTTCCCAACAATCTTAAGCTCTGCTGGTAAGTAGCCACTCTTGGGTGAGGGGTGGAAGATACTGCCTCCCCAGGCAGCCCAGGACACCCTTCCTTTGCCCCAGGCAATGCAAAGATGACACCAGGAGGGTGGAGCTGGGGGATCCTGCACACCACAGGCCCCAAGCACATCTGAGAAGAGAGGCCACCATGGGTAGGAGGTTTTCGGGTGTCTCAAGGGAGCCCCTAATTATACTCCTGGTAGATATTCTCCACACTGATTAAGTTACACAGAGCACATTTTACTTTTGTACTTTAGTTTTATATTTTTGCCATGTTATTTATTTTTTCTTCCCCTTCCCTGCAGCTTTACAAAGGTATAACTGGCAAATAAAAAAATAAAAATTGTATATATTTACAGTGTACAAAATGATGTTTTCATTTACATATAGATTGTGAAATAATTAAAAGAAGCAAATTAATATATCCATTTCCTCTCCTACTTATCTTTTTTTGCAGTGAGACCATGTAAGATCTCTCTCAGCAATTTTCAAGTATATAATTAATACATTATTGCTAACTACAGTTACCATGCTATACATTAATCTCCAGGATTTACTCAGCCTGCCCAACTAAAACGTTGTACCCTTTAACCAACATATCCACATCTCATACACACAAGCACTCCCCAGTCCCTGGCAACCACCATTCTACTCTCTGCTTCTGTGAGTTCAACTTTGGATTCCACATATGAATTGAGATCATGCAATATTTGTCTTTTGTGCCTGATTTATTTCCTTCTTTCTTATCTTTTTTTTGTTTTTTGACACGGAGTCTTGCTCTGTCACCCAGGCTGGAGTGCAGTGGTGTGATCTCAGCTCACTGCAACTTCTGCTTCCTGGGTTTAAGCGATTCTCCTGCCTCAGCCTCCCAAGTAGCTTGGATTACAGGTGCCCACCACCACGGCTGGCTAATTTTTGTATTTTTAGTAGAGATGGGGTTTCACCATGTTGGCCAGGCTGGTCTTGAACTCCTGACCTCAAGTCATCCACCCGTCTCAGCCTCCCAAAGTGCTGGGATTACAGGCGTGAGCCACTGCGCCTGGCCGGCTTATTTCATTTAACATAATGTCCTCTATGTTCATCCATCCAAGAAAATGGCAGAATTTTCCCCTTTAAGGCTGACTCATATTCCATGGTGCGTAAATCCCATATTTTCTGTATTCCATTTATGTGCTAATGGACACTTAGGTTCATACCATGTCTTGGCCATTGTGAATAATGCTGGGATGACCATGGGAGTTCAATTACCTCTTTGACATACTGATTTCATATCCTTCAGGCATCTACCCAGAAGTGGGACTGCTGGATCATAAGGTAGTTCTATTTTTTGGCCAGGCGCAGTGGCTCATGCCTATAATCCCAGCACTTTGGGAGGCCGAGGCGGGTAGATTACTTGAGGTCCAGAGTTTGAGACCAGCCTGGCCAATGTAGTGAAACCCCATCTCTACTAAAAATACAAAAATTAGCCAGCCATGGTGGCATGCGCCTGTAGTCCCAGCTACTCGGGAGGCTGAGGCAGGAGAATCACTCAAAATCAGGAGATGGAGGTTGCAGTGAGCTGAGATCACGCCACTGCATTCCAGCCTGGGCAAAAAAGACTTGGTCTCAAAAATAAATAAATACATAAATAAAATAAGGTAGTTCTGTTTGTAGTTCTTTGAGGAATCTTTATATTGTTTTCAGTAATGGCTGCACTAATTCCCATCCCCATCAACAGTGTTTGGGGTTCCCTTTCCCCATATCCTCACCAACATTGTAATCCTTTGTCTCTCTGATCATAACTTTCTGTGAGATGACAATGCCTTGTGGTTTTTATTTGCCTTTTCCTGATGATTGGTAATACTGAACATTCTTTCATTGTTATACCCAGACCGTTTGTTCCCCAAAGAAGACCACCAGAGTCCAGAGTCAAAGCCAAGCGGCAAGGATCTTTTACTGCAAGTTCGAACTTGGCCCCTCCATTCCACAGCATACAAGAGGGCCCCGAACAATGCGAGTGCTTGCTTTTTATAGCCCGATGTAAACAGGATATGTAAAGTTACAGGGGAACAAGGGAATTCTTTTGGTTACAACATTACAATTGGTTAACATTATACATTTAGCGTTTTTTATTGGTTCCCGCTGTGCCCTTATCGGAGATTTCCCAGGTGGTGTTTTTCTAAAGTTGAGAGAGAGATGGAGGAATGTGTTTGTGCTGGGCTTAGGAAGTTGAGAGTGATATATGGTGGGTTGTGTTTGTGCTGGGCTCAGGAAGTTGGGAGATATATGGAGGAATGTGCCTGGTTTCTTTTCATCATATGCCTGTTGGCCATTGATTTGTGTACCTTCTTTTGAGAAATGCCTATTCGGGTCCTTTGCCTATTTTTGAATTGGGTTATTTGCTCTCCTTGCCATGGACTTGTTTGAGTTCTTTATATACTTTGGATTTAACATTTATCAGATGTATGGTTTGCAAATATTTTCTCCCATTCTGCTCATTGTCTCTTCACTCTGCTGATTGTTTCCTTTGCTCTGCAGATATTATCTTTTTAGTTTGATATTATCCCATTTGTCTGTTTCTGCTTTCACTGCCTGTACTTTTGGGGTCATAGTCAAAAATCATTGCCCAGACTACTGTCGCGAAGGTTTTTCCCTACGTTTTCTTCTAGGGTTTTATAGTTTGGGGTCTGACATTTAAGTCTTTAATCATTTTGAGTTGGTTTTTGTATGTGGTGCAAGATGAGGGTCTGGTTTCATTCTTTTGCATATGGATCTAGTTCTCCCAACACCATTTATTGAAGAAATCATCATTTCCCCATTGTGTGCTCTTGGCATTTTTCTTTTTTTTTTTTTTTTTTTTTTCCTGAGGCAGAGTGTCACTTGCCCTGCGTCCAAGGCTGGAGTGCAATGACATGATCATAGCTCACTGTAACCCCAAGTTCCTGGGCTCAAGCAATCCTCATACCACAGCCTCTGGAGTAGCTGGAATTACAGGCGTGTGCCACCATGCTCAGATAATTTTTTGTCTGTTTGTTTTTGGGACGAAGTCTCGCTCTGTTGCTCAGGCTGGAGTGCAGTAGTGCGATCTCGGCTCACTGCAACCTCCATTTCCCAGGTTTAAGCGATTCTCCTGCCTCAATCTCCCGAGTAGCTAGGACTACAGGCATGCTCCACCACGCCCGGCTAATTTTTTTGTATTTTTCGTAGAGACAGGGTTTTGCCAAGTTGGCCAGGCTGGTCTCAAACTCCTGATCTCAAATGATTCACCTGCCTCAGCCTCCCAAAATGCTGGGATCACAAGCGTGAGCCACTGCGCCTGGCCATCAGCTAATTTTTAAATTTTTTTGTAGAGATAGGATGTTGCTATATTGTCTAAGCTACTCTGAAACTCCTGGGGTCAAGCTATCCTCTCACCTCAGCCTCCTAAAATACCAAAATTACAGGTGTGAGCCACCACGTCTGGTGTCTTGGCACTTTTGTTGAAGGTTAATTGACTGAACCCTGCAACCTGAAATATCCCAGCTGCCACTACCTGAAAGCCTGCAGTTGGCTCCTACTGACCCCAGGGGTCCTCCTCCAACCTCCAGCAGTGCTGTCCAGCTCCCCCTGGCCCATGCTTAAACAAAGGCATGACTCTCCCCAGCTACTGCTCAAGGTCCCGGAAGGCTGGGACACGGTCCATATGTCTCCTCGGGGCACCCCATGAATACTGGCTGCATGAACGTTTGGGTGCCTGAAGGAGGAAGTCTTTAAAAAGGAGTGGCGTGGCCGGGCGCCAGAAACAAAACCTGGCTGGGCGCGGTGGCTTATGCCTGTAATCCCAGCACTCGGGGAGGGGGCGAGGCGGACGGATCACGAGGTCAGGAGATCAAGACCATCCTGGCTAACATGGTGAAACCGCGTCTCTACTAGAAATACAAAAAATTAGCCAAGCGTGGTGGTGGGCACCTGTAGTCCCAGGTACTCAGAGGCTGAGGCAGAAGAATGGCGTGAACCTGGGAAGCAGAGCTTGCAGTGAGCCCAGATCATGCCACTGCACTCCAGCCTAGAAGACAGAGCAAGACTCCATCTCAAAAAAAAAAAAAAAAAAAAAAGGAGTGACCCTCTCAGCTATGGCGGCCTTGGCCCCTGTGGTGGGTGCTGTGCCACTCAGGCTGAGGCCCACGCTGCCCCAGCTGCCAGGAGCAGTGCTCCCTGTGGGCTCACAGCCAGGTTCCCTTCTGGGGAGACTTAGCCAAAGGGGCCTGCTGTGCCCTCCGCTCCCTACAGGCACCCCCATTCAAGGACTGATGGAGTTGGGGGTGCAAACCCAGTTTCCCAGAGATCTCTACCCAAGAGAGTTGCTCTCAGAAGTGGTCTGAGGAAATGGATCCTAAATTGAGATTTCAGAGCTGAATCACCACCGACCAGCTGAACTGAAGCCCCCAGGGTGGGCCTGAGAAACCACTGTCTCAAAAACAAAAACAAACAAAAGAACTAGAATCCCCAGATTCTCCCGAACCATCTGCGCCTACAGAGGTGGCCCACTGCTCCTGCTAAAGGCTAGCACCCCCTTTCTTGAAGTGTTTTATATAGAGAGAATATGTGTGTTATAGTTGGGGGGCAGTGGGGAGAGAGAGAAAGAGGTGTCTGCCTTGCAAGACAACACGTGCATTTTTCAGGATCTATGCCAATATCCTCCTCCTGACACCAGACCAATCATGGGGGTCAAATAACAACATAACCTAGCTAGGACATGCTGGCCTGCTAAGGGAGGAAGGGACTCTGTTCTGAAGGAGCTACAGGATCTGCCTAGCATGGACCAGCAAAATCCAGGAGAGCACATCCAGGACTGCATCCCAAGAGTGCTGGACCCAGCAGGGGATAGAATATAAAGACGGATAAGAGAAGAGTTGATGAATGTGGGAGGACTTTCCGTAATAGAAGCTTGTGACCCTGGCTGGGCCCCAGGGAGACAGTGCTAATGTGTTGTTAGAATGGCTCTTGGACGCCTGCAAAGAGCTATGGCCTTAAGTGAAGGAAAACTGCCAGCCCCACCATGGAAGATGGTGGGGAAATGAGCCTACTAGAGTGCATACATGATGTTGGGCCAGCAAACCTACCAGCCCACTGTGTCCCGTGAGAGGGCTCACAGGTCACTTCATTTACCAAAGCAACAATATTTGGCAGGCAATATTGGTTTTTATGGCCAAGAGTGGCAAGGTCAGAATGGTAACCAGGAAGACCTGACATGCAGAGAGCTATGAAGCTGGATAATAGAACAAAATGTTCCTAGGGACCAGGTGGATGGGCAGTCAGCAAGGGCGTGACTGAGCTTACGAAACTAAAAGAAATCAAACATGGATGAGCAGGAGGCTGAGAGTGGCTACCCCAATCCGCCGCTACAATCCCTTGCCTGGTTTCAGACCTAGAACTCATTGAAAGGCCAGGTTCCCAACATCACTGCCGGTGCAGGGAGCCAAAATCTCCCCCCACAGTCCTTCCCCAAAGAAACTTAAGGCCACTCATTCAATAACTGTACACAGGGAGGGAGAATACAGAAACATTTCAAGGACTATTGCATGCAGAATCCTGGGGACATGGGGCATCATCTTGACTCCTGTTAAAGGAGGGCATATGGGTCAGGTGATAAGAGTCCTGGCCCAGCTTTGGGTTCTGGTAGGTCCACAGGGTCCACGGAGCCACCTGGTGGTCATTTCCCAAGCCCTCAAATGCGTGATTGAAGTGGACACACTTGGCATACGGGGTAACCCCCATGTTGGCCAGATACTTGGAATTGTGGAATAAGAGCTATAGACGTGGGAAGCTGAGTGGGAATCCCTGACACTGCCCCTCCCCCAGCCAAGACGGTAAATAAAAACCAGTATTGCGTGCCGAAGAGAGTTACAGCAACTATAAGGGACGAATCTATTCCACTGTTAAAACCGGAAGGATGCAGGTATACTTTCTCCCCGTTATAGAGTCATTTCGTTAGTCAAACCCCTGCAAAAACCAGATGGATCCTGGAGACTGACAGTGGAATACTGCAAACCCAAACAGATAGGAGCCCCAATCATGGTGTCTTTGCTAGAGCAGGTCAACACAGTCTCAAGTCCATGGTAGGAAGCCAATACATTCATTTCCATCTCTACTTAAGAGGAGAAGCAGAAGCCTCTTACATTCATTGGGATGGATAAGGGTACACGCTGGCCGGGCGCGGTGGCTCACACCTATAATCCCAGCACTTTGGGTCTGAGGTGGGCAGATCACCAGATCACCTGAGGTCATGAGTTTGAGACCAACCTGGCCGACATGGTGAAACCCCGTCTCTACTAAAAATACAAAAAATTAGCCAGGCATGGTGGTGGGCACTTGTAATCCCAGCTACTCAGGAGGCTGAGGCAGGAGAATCGCTTGAACCTGGGAGTCAGAGTTTGCAGTGAGCCGAGATCGCACCACTGCACTCCAACCTGGGCAACAGATTGAGACTCTGTGTGAAAAAAAAAAAGAAGAAGAATACACACTGATTGTCTCACCCCAGGGCCATATTAACTCTTTTCCCTCTTTCCTAATACAGTCTGGATGGACCAGACACTGCACACTGCTGCATTGGTTCAGTATACTGATATCATATTAATTAAACTGGATGACCAGATTGACGAGGAGAAACCTCAGAGGCCTTAGTAAGTGCATGTGCTGCCGAGAGCGGGAGAGAAACCCTGTGGAGATCCAGGGGTCTGTGCATCGGTGAAGTTTGTAGGGGCCCAGCGATTGGAGCGTAACAGGCATTTCCACAGTGAAGGGAGGACTACATTGTGTACTTCCCACCACTAAGAAGGACCACAATGACTGGTTGCCTCTGTGTGTTCTGGAGGCAGCACGTGCCACACTTGGGAATACTGTGTGGTCACATTTACCAGGTGGTGTGAAAGGCTGCCAGATCTGAGTGAGGCCCAGCGCAGGGAAGAACTCTGCAGCAGGGTATGGTGTTAGCAGCCCAGCAAATTAGGCCAAATGATCTGGAAGATTCTATGGTTCTAGAGGTACCTATGGTGGAAAAGATGCCATGTTGCTTTAAACCTCTGAGTTTGTGATAACTTCATAGCAAAGCCCCAGTGGGAGAATCACAACCTGGATCCCGGGGGTTCTGGAGCAAGGCCATGCTATCTGCAGCAAAGGAAGAGAAATGCTGGTATGCCTCTGCACCCTAGCAGAGCGGGAGACACCAAGCGGTGATCACACCGCTAGACCTGCCCGCCTTGAGCCAGGCTCTGCCAGAGCCTCCAGGGCGTAGGTCAGGCATACTCAACAGAAATCTGTGATAAGATGAAAAGGCACATTCAGCACTGGGCCTGTGCAGGGCCAGAGCCACAGATAAACTGCACAACACCCTCCTATCATCTGCCTCTGTTGCACCACCGGAGGTCCCTCACCTTCATCACTGCTGTGTTGGGTGGTGGTGTCACTTATGACCACCTAATGGAGGAAGAAATAGGCCGAGCTTGGTTCATGCATGGGTTGGCTCAGTGTGGGATGCAAAAAAATGCCTAAAAATAGATAGCTGCTGCACCGTAGACTCACTCAGGGGCCTCCCTGAAAGCCAGTGCTGAGAGACTGCCTCTCCCAGTCTCCCCATGGACAGAAACTTGGTGTATTAGTTCACCGTTGCTGCTGTAACCAATTTCCAAAAACGCAGGAGTTTAAAACAACACAAATGGAATCTCTTACAATTCTGGAGGTCAGAGCTGAAACTTGGTCTTATTGGGCTGAAGTCAAGGTGTTGTCAGGGGTATATTCCTTCTGGAGGCTCTAGGGAACAATCCATTTCATTTCCTTTTTCGGCTTCTAGAAGCTACCTGCATTCCCGGGCTCATGCACCCTTTCCAGAAACGACATCATTCTAACGTCTGTTTCTATGGCCACATCTCCTTCTCGGACTTTGGCCCTCCTGGCTCCCTCTTTCACTTTTTTTTTTTTTTTTTTTGAGATAGAATCTCACTCTGTTGCCCAGGCTGGCGTGCAATTGTGCGATCTCGGCTCACTGCAACCTCTGCCTCCTGGGTTCAAGTGATTCTCCTGCCTCAGCCTCCCAAGCAGCTGGGATTACAGGTGCCTGCCACCACGCCCGGCTAATTTTTTTTTTTTGTATTTTTAGTTGAGATGGGAGTTCACCATGTTGGTCAGGCTGGTCTCAAACTCCTGACCTCAGGTGATCCACCTGCCTTGGTCTCCGAAAGTGCTGGGATTATAGGTGTGAGCCACACACCCGGCCTCCATCTTTCACTTATAAGGACATTTATGATTGCACTGGGCCACCCAGATAATCCAGGATAATCTTCCCATCTCAAGATCCTCAATGTAATGACATATGGTTGCTTTTCCCCTGTACCAAAACAGATGTACAGGTTCCAGACATGGGCATGTTTGGGGGCCCACTGTTCTGCCCACCATGCTTAGGCAGTACACTCAGCTCTCCATTTTGTGTAGAAAGATAAGTGGCTTGGCTTAAGAATATGTTCAGACCCATGGACAGTGGCAAAAGACTCGGTTGTTGCTGCTCTGGGCCTGGAAAATTCAAAGGTTTGGGACCAGGAGTTTAGTGGAAGGGTCATGCATACAGCTAGGACCATGGGAGTGGACATGTGTGTGAAGGTCTCTGTGTCCCATGCTAACAGCCACCCGAGAGCACCACCACAGAAAAGGCACGCAGCAGCCATGTAGGAAGATGCTTTGATCATTTGGAGTCAGCCTGCCTGTGTCATTGGCCATTCAGTGAGTAGCAGTGGTGGCCGGGAGGCGGGATGTTGTGGGCCCAAAAGTGTGGCCTCCAACTCACCAAGGCTGATTTAGTTCCAGCAACTGCTGAACATCCAGCTTAACAGCAAGACACCAAAGCTGAGCTCCCAGCAGAGTGCCACTGGGAGGAGCTCAACCGGCCACTAGGTGGAAGGTTGATTATACTGGACTTAAACTCAATTATATTGCCCTAAAGGTGAGGCAGTGATTCATTTTGAGTGACCCAAGACATACCCCAAGTGTGGATTTGTCTTTCCTGCCCTTATGAACACTATCTGGAGGTTTATAGAACGTTAGATCAATGGATGTAGAATACCACATAGCATTGCTTTGGACCAAAAAGACTCACTTTACAGCAAAGGAGCTATGGTGTTGGATACATGACCATGGGCTCCCCTGGGCCCATTCCTTACCATGCCATTCAGATGCCACCAATCTGTGTGAGTGATGGAGTGGTCCTCTTCTTGGCTCTGCTGAGGAGAAAATACCCTTTGAGGATGGGATTCCATCTTTTAAGACACAAAATATACCCTAAATCAGTGACCATCATAAATTGCTGTCTCCACCTGATAAAATGCATGGGTCTGGGAACCCAGGAGCAGAAGCAGGAACAGCCCCCTAACCATGACCTCCAGGGATCCAGTTGGCGAATTTGAACTTCTCGTCCCCTCCATGTTGTGCTTTGCAGTTCTAGAAACCTGTTCCCCAGAGGGGGAACACTGCCACCAGGGGACCCAGTGGACAATAAGCTATGACTGTCACTGGTCACGTCAGGCTCTGTGCCAAAAGAGCAGCAAGCAAGGAAAGGAGTTGGTGTCCCAGCAGGGGTGACTGGCTCTGATCCTCAAGAGCAGGAGGGGCTGCTGGAACTGGGGTGGAGAAGTATAACCTTAGCACACAGTTGGCTTTTGGGGCATCACTTGGTACTCTCCTGCCTGGTTTTGATGGGAAATGGACAAGCACGGCAGTTGCAGCCTGAAGAGGGTGTAGCAGCTGGGATGAAGGTCTGTGTCATCCTGCCAGGTGGGTGACCAAGCCCAGCAGAGGTGCTAGCAGAGGGAGTGGGGAATCCAGACTGAGCAGTAGATGACAAAAATCAGTAATGGGCATCCCACTAGCCTTCCTCCTACCTAACCCAGCAAAGAGACAGACCAGAGTCAGTCCTGGGAGGGGACGCTTGAGATGGGGTCCTGGAAATTTTCCAAGAAGAAAGGAGGAGGGAGTTCACTGGAGAGCCATGGCCGAGCTTCCTTCCCACCTGCTAAGACTTCACCACTTCTCTAAAACACAAACCCGGCTCAACTGGTCGCCTATACAAACCCAACAAAGCCTTCGTCGGCTGCAAAAAGATTGTTGCTGAAAATGGGTCAGTCTTTTGACGCCAGTGAAAGATGCTGGTCCCTGCTGATAGCACACACACACACACACACACACACACCCCTACACTGGGTCATGCAGCTGTTGGCACAGAGCTGCCAGGGCTAGACACGGCTTTTCTGGGTGTCACAGGCCTTGGCCTCCGCTCCAATGCCCTGGAGGGGCAATTCCCAGTAGGAGAAGCTCTGCCCACAGATCAACAGGGAGCCCTTCCGAGATGAGGCAGCAGATGCCGCGGCACTCTGTTGGCCAACATAGGATGTCCTAAAGGAAAGTCATCTCTGGAGTTAGATAAATATGGTCCAAAATCTTTATATCCTGAATATTGAGGAGAGGGAGGAGAAGTGGGGAGAAAAGAGTAAAAACAACCATAACAAGCCTTGGACAGGATCAGGTGAAGTGCATCCTTGGGAGAAGGGGGAAATTGTTCTTACTTTAAGTAAGTTCCGAACTGCCTTGGGGAGAAGCCCTAAACCTGTAGCCCAAGATGACAAGAACTTAATTCCTAGAAATAAAAAAGCCTCCACTATCCCTGTCATGGGATGCCATCAAAAGTTGCCTGGGAGGGACACTTGTGTGATGAGTTTTGAGTTTTCGAGAACTCAGGAGTCCTGAGCAGGCACATGGAGAGGACGAGGAAGAATGGGAGTTGGAAAACCGGAGTGGGAGGCACCATGAGACCCAAGTCACTGGTCTCAGGCGCTAGCAGGAAGTGAAAGCAGGGGACACAGGAAGTGAAAGCAGGGGACACAGGAAGTGAACGCTGGGGACAGGGAAAGTCGTTTCTCATCCCATGAGGGCCAGGACTCTAGTGAGTCCAGCACAGACGGACGTCCTGGTGGCAGGACTCAGTGTCTGCACCAGATGACACACAGGGCCCGACCTCATCTTCATGGATAGGGAACCATGAGCTCTGGTAGGGCAGCCCCACGTTCAAACCTGGGCGCCTCTAGGCATCAGAGCAGGAAGGGCCCAAATCACCTGAACAAGCGCTTGCCCCAGAAGGCACAATGACCTGGCTGGGGGCGACATCCAGCGTCCTGAGCAGGAGGAGGGCCCCCTCCACACTGCCCCAACGGTTCCGGGAAGAGCCTCACCGGCACGTCTCCACCTCAGAGATACGTGGCCTTGAAGCAGACACTCCTAGAAAGTTGTTGTGGCCTGGTGCAGTGGCTCATGCCTGTAATCCTAGCACACTGGGAGGCCGAGGCGGGTGGATCACGATGTCAAGAGATCGAGACCATCCTGGCCAACACAGTGAAACCCAGTCTCTACTAAAACTGCAAAAATCAGCTGGATGTGGTGGCGCGTGCCTGTAGTCCCAGCTATTCGAGAGGCTGAGGCAGGAGAATCGCTTGAACCCGGGAGGCGAAGGTTGCATTGAGCCGAGATCATGCCACTGCACTCCAGCCTGGCAGCAGAGCGAGAGTCCGTCTCAAAAAAAAAAAAGAAAGTTGTTGTTATTGTTTTTAATCCAAGTGAGAAAGAGCACGGGAGTCCACCCGAGCAAAGCAGGAAGACCATGTGGAGAGCTGAGAAAACAGCAAGGAAGACACACTCCTCCTTCCACCCCAACGGAAATGGACACTTTTACATTTCCCCTTCTGGGGCTTTCCATTGGCACATTCTTTTCTATGGCTGTCAGAATAGGATATCGGCCGAGAAAAGCACACGTTTTGCTTTGTCTTTTAGCAATATTGCCACCTCTGCCTTCTTTTGCTTCACAGATATACCAATGTCCATTATTTTGTGTTTTACCTTTTCTGTAGCATTTTTGTGCTGATTTGACTGAAAAGCCCTCAAGTATCGAATGTCTTCAATCCCATCTGAGTGTTCACGCTCCTATGTTAGCTATTTGTTGCCCTCACAGTCATGCCTGGTCTGTATCTGTTGAGTTGCTTTCTGTGGTTTATTTGTTTTTATCATCTGAATTTTCCTCTCTAGACTACTTTATTTGTTTACAATCTCTACAAAGGTTTGGATGATAAACATAAGCTTGGTAAACCTCCAGCAACAGGTGCTCAAAATAGCATGAAACTCATATCTAATTACTGAAGACAAAGACTGGAAATGAACAGAAGTCAAATAAAAATAACTTCACAGTACAAAAAATTTAATGCTTTTGCTTTTTACTGCCCAGGTTCTCCATCTCTATTAACAAAGCAAGCCATTTTAAGCAGATACAAAATATCCTGCTCAAAATAAGTTTCTTATTTTATATGTAATAGTCTACAGCATTTCCGTATTTATGTTTTCTAATTATAAAATGCATTTAATATATAAAAGTATATTACATATAATTTATACTTTATGTAAATTATTTTAAATGCTTATTATAGAACATATGAAAGATACTGAAAAATATAAAAAGGATAACTGATGTCACCATATTCTACCAACCAGAGGAAAGCAAGCACTGTAGAAGTTTGAGCATTCCTTCAGGTTTTTCTTGCAAGTATACGCTGACATGAAGGCACACCCCTAAAAACCTATCTGTTAACTCATACACCTCCTCTATAAGGTAAGTTCATTTTTTTTTTTTTTGAGACAGAGTTTTGTTGTTATTGCCCAAGCTGCAGTGCAATAACACAACCTTGGCTCACTGCAACCTCCGCCTCCCAAGTTCAAGTGATTCTACTGCCTCAGCCTCCCAAGTAGCTGCGATTACAGGTGCATGCCACCACGCCTGGCTAATTTTTTGTATTTTTAGTAGACATGGAGTTTCACCATGTTAGCCAGGCTGGTCTTGAACTCCTGACCCCAGGTGATCCGCCCACCTCAGCCTCTCAAAGTGTTGGATTACAGGCGCGAGCCACTGTGCCCGGCCGGTACGTTCGTATTTTTCAAACCAAATAGCAAATCTTGGTTTCTCAGGCCAATATGAGGCACGAAGATCAGCAGGGTCTCACGCCTAGCAAGTCCATGGCTGACAACGCTCACCCTTCCTGCATCCGGGAAACAATCGGGAGCAGTGCAAACCCTTCCCAGATTTCGTGGGACCTCCTCTTGGCCTTTGACCCCAAGAGTTGGAATAAGTTGGGGACTGAAATGCTGAGGTCAGCCTGGACTTCTGGCTCTCTTCACTCAGACAGAACCTGCATCTTTCACTGGAACCCTAATGATTTACATCAATATGTGGGAGAGCTACGCTGGCCTAGCCAGGCCCTCACTCAGCAGACAACTGCCTCCTTTGTATTGATGGTAGATTTTAAGGCCACAAAGAGGAGGAGTGGCTTAACACAGAAAGGCCGGTCGCTACCACACACAATGTCTTGATAGCAATGATTACAAATCCAAAATTATCATTTTTGTGGCTGGTTTCCAACATGAACTGCCTTAGAGCAAAAGGAGTTTATAAGAAGCCATAGGTCTTAATAACCCTGAGAAATATCTTACAATGGACATTTTATTGAGATTTGGTAAGAACAGCCCCTTTTAAAATCTTTTAACAAAGAGTTTAGAAAAATAGTCTTCTAGATGTTGAACGTTGGGAGGTCCATTTCTCCTTGTAACTGGGCAGATCCAAACTCTGTTTTCTAAGGAATTGCTTAGGTTGGCCATGTTGGCCTGAACCCAGGGCAAGCAGGGTGGGCTTCTCTCCATGCATGTGGCCTTAGATGGCATCACCACTTTCACAGGAGGTCACGGTGGTAGCTTGAAATGGGTCATGCAGGAGTATCTGCATTACAGAAATGGATAAATGCTACATATTTCCTCTTTCTTTTTTTTATTTTTTTATTTTTCCAGAGAGCCAATTGTTAAACATTAACTAGCACACCACTGGAGTCAGCCCAACAAATGATTGGAATCAGTTCCTGGTGTCCTTGCCAAAGCATCGAGTTCCAAATCACAGATGACTGCCCCTGTGCCAACAAATTATTCTCCAGCCACTGATCTAGTGTTATGCTCCACCCCCACCACACTGGGAAGAACCAGCGTCACCTGTGTTCCTTAAGATCCTGCTGGCACACGTTAGCTCTGCAATTCCTTTGGAGAATAGGACAGTTCTGACCAAAGCTGAGCATATGCCTCTCTGCTCTAGCTATGGTGAAGACTGACCCTGGATGTCGGCCTGGCATCAAGGAGCAGTGGTGAGGGCAGGTCTTGAGAACAAACACCTTGCAGGACCCCTGCCACAGGTAAGATATTCCGTAAGAACAACCTGTTCTCGGCCGGGCGCAGTGGCTCACGCCTGTAATCCCAGCACTTTGGGAGGCTGAGGTGGGCGGATCACGAGGTCAGGAGATCGAGACCATCCTAGCTAACAAGGTGAAACCCCATCTCTACTAAAAATACAAAAAATTAGCCTGGCGTGGTGGCGGGCGCCTGTAGTCCCAGCTACTCGGGAGGCTGAGGCAGGAGAATGGCATGAACCCGGGAGGTGGACCTTGCAGTGAGCCAAGATTGTGCCACTGCACTCCAGCCTGGGCAACAGAGCGAGACTCTGTCTCAAAAAAAAAAAAAAAAAAAAAAAACCTGTTCTCTGGCAAGGAGGAAGTAATTGCTTCTGTTGGCTTGAAGGCTTCTGAGAATTTGGGGGTTTGAGATTCTCAGCTTATCTACTCAATTGTCCATAGCCATGGTCTCAGGACCATTCGCTATCTGGCTCCTGACTGATGTAGCAGGCCTGTCAAGGCTATGACTTTAGTCTCCTTTGTAGCTTTCAATCCTTATCAAATTTGAGACCTTTCTTTCTTTTTTTTTTTTTTTTTTTGAGACAGAGTCTTGCTTTGTTGCCCAGGCTGGAGTGCAGTGGCGTGATCTTGACTCACTGCAACCTCCGCCTCCTGGATTCAAGTAGTTCTCCTGCCTCAGCGTCCCGAGTAGCTGGGATTACAAGCACGCACCGCCATGCCTGGCTCGCTTTTGTATTTTTGGTAGAGATGGGGATTTTGCCACGTTGGCCAGGCTGGTCTCGAACTCCTGACCTCAAGTGGTCTGCCCCCATCGGCCTCCCAAAGTGCTGGGATTACAGATATGAGCCACTGCACCCAGCCTCAAGATCTGATTTTCGTTTTTCTTTTTGGCTCACTGCAAACTCTGCCTCCCACGTTCAAGCAATTCTCCTGCCTCAGCCTCCTGAGTAGGTGGGATTACAGACGCATGCCACCATGCCTGCTAATTTTTGTATTTTTAGTAGAGATGGTTAATTTTTATTTTTCACTATGTTGGCCAGGCTGGTCTCGAACTTCTGATCTTAGGTAATCCCCCTGCCATGGCCTCCCACAGTGCTGGGATTACAGGCGTGAGTCATGTGCCTGGCCGATTTTCAACAGTGATTTCTCCTACCCAGTGGCTGTAGGAGATGTAAATCTCCTGAGCTGCCAGTGAGGCCCTTGGGCTTTCAAAATTTGTCTTAGATTGGCAATGAACTCTCCCAAGCCCACCGTTTCCTTTCTTCCGGGTGTTCAGCTCCAACATAAGAAGGTACCACCCTTCTGCATAATTATTATCATTGTCATTGTCTCCCACTCAGGAAGCACCACCCAGTGCCTTGCTCTCTGGCTGCTCCCATCATAACTGACCACAGGTGAAAACTCCAGTAATCATAATGCCACTGTGTGATGAGCGGTCACCGGCGGTCAGCAAACTTTTTCTGTAAAAGGACAGATAGTAAGTAATACAGGCTTTGTGGGCCTTGTGTGATACCTGCAGCATATTCTCTGACTTTTCTGCCTCCCTTTCCCTTTAGTCTACAAGCCATGGAAGAACAGGCCATAGTTTGCTGACCCCTGGTCATTACAATCCCACTTACCAGAGGTATGGAGACCCTGTGACTCTGAGACAGGTGGGAAGATCGATTCCAACATGAAGCCTTGAGTGAGGGTCTGCTTTGTCAAACCATTTTCAGTATCCAGTGTCTTAGTTTAGGTTCCCTAGAAAACAGAGCCAGGGAACAGGCTTAAGAACAAAAGCTTTGGCTGGGCACGGTGGCTCATGCCTGTAATCCTAGCACTTTGGGAGGACAAGACAGGCGGATCACGAGGTCAGGAGATCAAGGCCATCCTGGCTAACATGGTGAAACCCCGTCTCTACTAAAAATACAAAAAATTAGCTGGACGTGGTGGCAGGTGCCTGTAGTCCCAGCTACTCAGGAGGCTGAGGCAGGAGAATGGCGTGAACCCAGGAGGCAGAGCTTACAGTGAGCTGAGATTGTGCCACTGCACTCCAGAGCCTGGGCGACAGGGTGAGGAGACACTGTATCAAAAGAAAAAAAAAAAAAGAAAGAAAGCTTTATCGGGAGGTGTGATCCCAGGACAGGACAGGGAGAGTAGAGAAAAAAGGAAGAAAAGGCAAGGTGAGGCATCCCCATGCTGGCCACTGCTTCCTGATGAGCCGCACGAGGCAAGCCAGACACTCAGCATGTCCACATGCTGCTTATGAATGCCAATGCCCTGGCCCAGTGGAAAATCATGCCTTGGATTTTGGCCCAACAGACAGCAAAGGGTAAGGGTATTATCCACTGGCTCTCTCCTGTCTACCACTGAAAAATTTTGGGAAGAACCCTGGCAGCACCTATAGCAGTGGCCTTTCTTCGGCCAGCAGTGACAGTCACCTAGGCTACCCTGTCTAGCAAGCCCGAGACTATCTGGGCCCCCTTCTGTTTCCAGCATGTGTGGTCCAGAGCCACCGCCTTGCGGGGAACTCGGGGAACAGGGTCCCATTCCTCATCTTCCTGTGGTTTGAAAGACTCAAACAGTGTGTAGGGAAGCCCAGATCAAGGCGAACCTAGCGTTACAAGAGTGCTCTTTAGGAATCCCATTTGAGGCCGGGCGCGGTGTCTCACGCCTGTAATCCCAGCACTTTGGGAGGCCGAGGCGGGCGGATCACAAGGTCAGGAGATCGAGACCACGGTGAAACCCCGTCTCTACTAAAAATACAAAAAAAAATTAGCCGGGCGCGGTTGTGGGCGCCTGTAGTCCCAGCTACTCGGGAGGCTGAGGCAGGAGAATGGCGTGAACCCGGGAGGCGGAGCTTGCAGTGAGCCGAGATCGCGCCACTGCACTCCAGCCTGGGCGACAGAGCGAGACTCCGTCTCAAAAAAAAAAAAAAAAAAAAAAAAAGGAATCCCATTTGAATCGTGTCTTCATCTCACCCCCCGAGTCCCTTCTCAGAGGATTCAGAGGCCCTGCAAGGTGGACCAGGAGGTGACAATGCAAGGCTGTGGTCTCAAAGCTCCCTGCCTGGGGGACTCCTGGCTCTGTGCTCCTGCCTGTGCTCCTCCTCTTGATAGCTTCTCCAGTTTTCACACTATTCTTCTAGCACCTTCTCCACGCAATGCCTTTTCTCCCGAGAGCCCCTTTCCTTTGTCATTTCTCCTGGTCCTCTCGCCTTCCTTGGTTTAGGGTTTGGCCAGCTTCAGAGCGAGTGGGGTGGATGTGCAGGGTGGATGTGCTGGGAGGTCTGCATGGGCCATGCAGCCTCAGGTCCTCCCTGTTCTTTGCTCCTCGTTCCTGTCTCAAGTAGAGATCTGAACCACTTTTGGGAGTTCTTTATTTCTGACTCTTCCTTAGGGACCAGGCACGCACCAGCCTGGAAAAACTGCTGCAGCCCGGCAGTGCCTGGAGGAACCAAGCTGCAGATGCTGCCCATGAGGAGGGCCCTGCCTGCCATGAACCGTTCAGCACTTTCTGAGTCCAGAGTGTGGCAGGGATTCTCTGCATTCTCATCAACCACATGAGCCCAGAAAGCTCTTCCAGAGTGGCTGCAGCCTCGGTGGGGATGCCTGGGTTTATGCTCAAGGTCTCAGGGAACGCTCCCTGGGGCCGCCACACCGTGGTCATCAAGCACCCACTGCGAGAAGTGCCCGGGAATGTCTGCCCATGGCCATGGTCACAGGGCACACGACTGACTCTGCAGCAGGAGGGCACACGACTGACTCTGAAGCAGGAGGGCACACGACTGACTCTGAAGCAGGGGTGCTGTGTGGATCCCCCGACTCATCATTTGCTTCATTCAGCAGCACATGTCACCCCTCATCGTGCAAATCAACCATCCGCGCTTTCAAAGAGTTCCCCGGGTGTGGGTGGCAGCAGGGCCAGAAGGAGCCCAGTTTTCCTTTGTGCATCCCAACAGTCCACCTACACATGGCTTCCTCCCTGTAACAAAGCTCCCCAGCTTCAGTGGTGGCCTGGGCAGTGGGTAGGGTGTCTCCCAATTTCCCTTCCTCCTCCTCGCAGGACTCCATCTGTTGAGGAGGATTGAGAAGATGGGTACACGGGCAACCTTCGCTCCCAGCTGCTCTTCACAATGGAACCATCACAGGTCAGGCCTCACGATCACTGCCGTCACAGCTCTAAGTCACCTGGGCTCCTGCCTCTGCCCTCAGCCAGGAAATCCATCACCCAGCTCTCGAGAGGATGCCTCCACCCTCAGGGTAACCCAGTCAGACCCCTTTGCCTGCCTCATGCCTGTAATCCCAGGGCTTTGGGAGACTGAGGCAGGGGGACCATTTGAGGCCAGGGATTTGAGGCTTCACTGAGCCATGATCACACCAATGCACTCCAGCAAGACCTTATCTCTAAAAGAAAAAGAAAGAGGAGGAGAAGGAGAAGAAGGAGAAGGAAAGAAAGGAGGAGGAGGAGAGAAGAAAGAAGGAAAAAGAGGAGAAGAAAGAAGAAGAAGAAAAGGAAGAAGGAGAAGAAGAGAGAAACAACAACAACAACAGCAACAACAACTTTGTTGCTTCCTACCAACAAGATTCGGTTTAGGGACAAGAGATGTTTTTTCCATGTTGGGCACCAGGGAGAAGACAGCAGGAGAGAACAAACACCCAGACACCAAAGGAAACACTCTGTGAGCCACAGAAGCAGGCAGAGGGTGAGGCAGGTGCACAGGCCTGAGCCTTCACTCTCCCAAGGAGGGCACTGTGAACTGGCATCACTGGTGGGCTGGTGATCCCCAAGACGGACCTGCACCCCAGCCATCCCCACCTATGAGCCCTTATGGACTGAGGGGAATTACATTAATAGAATGCAGGGAGCACCTGCATTCGCCAAGTCACAGAGGAGCTTTTGAGTGGGGAGAATGTTTGATATTTGGAGAATGGGAGGCACGTTGGAGCTTGGACTTTGGTCGCTCCTGACTTTGTGGCCTTCCCTGCTGAGTCAGCTGGTTCTCAGGCTCCATAAGGACAGGGTGGTGAGGGTGGCCATGAGATCTTTCTGCAGACAAAGGTAGTTTCTCCTTGATGACATAAAACACAGACGCACAGGATTCCTTTGGTGTCGTGGTGTCGAGAATGTCTTTTGCAAAGGATCAATGGAACGCAGGCGCATGTCCTATAGAGTGGTGAGGATTAAAGAAGAGAATGTGTGCCAAGTGCCAAGCGTGATGCCTCAACACAGCAAGCACGTGCTCCCTCACAGCTTGTTCACAGGCCACGGGGGGGCCCAAGGGCCATACTCATGTATGAATGCAAAGCCCCAAACTCAGGCTTCTGCATTCTTCTTCGTGTCACCCAGGATCAGGAGCCCTAATGACACCGGGCCTTGTTGGTCCCCTGAGCATGCAAGGCCCCCATTCCTGACTCCAAGATGTCCATGGTTGGAGGCGCCAACTGGGCTACCCCTCAGTGACACCCCAGGAATGCTGGCAGAACCACACTGAGGCAACAGCCCTGCAGGACACACACTAGACAGAGAGGGAGAGAGCCAGGGAGCCTGATGCGGGGGCCTGCCTGGGCAAGGTCCATGGCCCAGAAGGTCAGCAGGATGACACCCTGACCGATAAGAGACCCTCCACCTGGGAAGGAAGAGGCGCCTCGGACGTGAGGGATCACCTTGAACACGGGTATCGCCTCAGACAGGGGGCATCGCCTTGGGTGTGGGGGATCAGCTCAGACAGGGCAGGCGTTTTGGCAAGTTGCCTCTCCTTGGGCTCCTTCAGGACAGTGAGGGGTATTGGCTGCCCTGAAGCCCTGGAAAGAAACTCAAGCTGCCTGAGACCAGAAAACCTGATCCACAAATTAGTCCACAAGTTCCTGAGGCAGAGACTTGACCTGCAACTCAAACCAGGAGTGCCATACAGCATCACCTACCCACTGCTACCCTCTCCCCACCAAAGGGCACAGCTTTCGTCTCAGTTAAATCCTTGGTTTCACTTTTTATTTTTTCTTTGTCTTTTCTTTTTTCCTTTTCTTTTTCTTTTTTTTTTTTTCTTTCTTTTTTTTTTTTTTTTTGAGACAGAGTCTTGCCGTGTCACCCAGGCAGAAGTGCAGTGGCATGATCTCGGCTCATGCAGCCTCTGCCTCCTGGGTTCCAGCAATTCTCCTGCCTCAGCCTCCCGAGTAGCTGGGATTACAGATGTGCGCCACCACACCCGGCTAATTTTTGTATTTTTAGTAGAGATGGAGTTTCACCATGTTGGCCAGACTGGTCTCGAACTCCTGACCTCAGGTGATCTGCCTGCCTCAGCCTCCCAAATCCTTGGTTTTTCTTAATGGCCTTAATGACCAGAAAGTTTGAAGTTTTAATCGTTTTTCAAGTGACATGATAGCAAATTGTTTCTTGGCTTTGGTTAAAAGCATGCCTTTTATTTGCAAAACTGATAATAAGAGAAGTCAGTTGGGTACAATTTAATCACTGAATTCTGTAGCAATAAAGAGGGCATGTATAGCATTAAAAAGACAGAATCTTCAGGTACAAATGATTTTATTCATTTATATTTTTTGTCTTAGGATACAATAATAAAGTAAACACATCTATACAGAGTATTGTATAGCAGAGACAAAGCTATGGCAATTTAAATTATTTGCAGATCTGCAAAAAAAAAAAAGAGATTAGATGTATTTGGGAGAGGTATTTTTGAAGTAATAACTATTGTCATGGATTAAAAGCCCACTGCACCTATGTATGATTGGGGAAAAAAAAAAAAAAAAGCAAAACAAGGCTGGGAGTGGTGTCTCATGCCTGTAATCCCAGCACTTTGGGAGGCTGAGGCGGGTGGATCATGAGGTCAGGAGTTTGAGACCAGCCTGACCAACATGGTGAAACCCTGTCTCTGCTAAAAACACACACAAAAAAGCTGGGCGTGGTGATGCGCGCCTGTAATCCAAGCTACTCAGGAGGCTGAGGCAGGAGAATAGCTTGAACCCGGGAAGCAGAGGTTGCAGTGAGCTGAGATCATGCCACTGCACTCCAGTCTGGGTGAAAGAGTGAGACTCCATCTTAAAAAAGGAAAAAAAAAAAAAAAGGAAAAAGAAAAACAAATAAAAATCTTAGCAAATTAGAATATATGGCAAGGGACATCTATAAAAAAGAAAAAGAAAGAAAAACAAATAAAAGTCTTAGCAAATTAGAACATATGGCAATGGACATCCATAAAAAAACAAACATCTAAGGCTCATCATACCTGGTGGTGAAATACTGAACACTTCCTCCCCCAGGGTGGAACGGGGCAAGGATGCCCACTCTCACCATTCTATCCCACATCAAATGCAGGTCTTAGCTTGTGCCACCAGCCCTGTGATCTCTAGGGCATCCTTTGCAAAGGAGTCATTGGGACAAGGATGCTAACGTTCCAGGCTCCAAGCAAGCTCCTTTCCCCAGGCTCTTCTCCAGGGCAAGGTGAAGAAAGATGGGGACTGCACATCCATCGTGGATGGCTCAATCTTGTGACTTCCTTGGGGAAGACATATGAGCACACCACACCCACATGTCTCCACCAAACAAAGAACAGCCTCCCTGGATCTATATTTAGTTTAAAAATCAAAAAGCCTTCTCAGTAGGTAGCTAGCATAATAAAGATGCCTTCTTCTTTTTTTAAAAGACAGGGTCTCACTCTTGCTCTGTTGCCCAGGCTGGAGTGCAGTAACGCAATCACAGTTCACTGCAACCTCAAACTCCTGGGCTCAAGGGATCCTCCTGCCTCAGCCTCCCAAGTGGCTGGGACCACAGGAGCATGCCATCATGCCTGGCTTTCTTATTTTTTGTAGAGACAGGGTCTCACTATGTTGCCCAGGCTGTTCTCAAACTCCTGGGTTCAAGAAATCCTCCTACCTCGGCCTCCCAAAGAGCTGGAAGATACTTCTTTATATTGGTCCACAAACCACCTCATGTCCAGGGACAGGCACCTGCTCTCAGGTCACCAGAGGCAAGTAGTCCTTGTCTCACCCTGAGACCCTAGACACAGGTGCCCACGCCCTTGAGGTCACCTCTGTGAGCCGGGTCTCCCTGCCAGGAGCTGCCACCTTGCTAAGCTGGGGTCAGCTGTAGGTCAGCGCTGGGTTCAAGGGAGGCTGGAGAGTAAGGGTTGGGCATTACCATCTCCAATGTCCCTAAACCCAAGAAAGGGGATCCAGCACTAGAGGGCCAGAAAGCTTGACAGTGTCCCCTCCATCTCTTTAGAGAGGACTTTGGGGGCCACCACCTCCTCCATTTACAGAGGGAATTCTCTTCCTAGCCGCCTGTTCTTTGCCCCTCCAGCTAGCCAACCCACAAACCATGCCACCCACAGTGAGAGGAAGCAGTGACCAGCACAGTGCCTGGTACACAGTAGTTGCTCAGTAAACAATTGGCTGGGTGCTTGAGCGAATGAGAGGGCCAGTGAGTGGACTGGCAAGGGCATGGAGGACTGGGTGCAGAGAAGCCCTACAGGCAGGCCCAGACATAGATGGGCAGGGCCAACTTGGGCCAGGCTTACTGGTGGAAACAGGCTGGTGGGAGTGGGTGGGGCAGGGGCCAAGCAGCCTTTAGCTGGGAGGCCAGCTCCTCCCACTGGTAGCATTCCCAAGGTAGCTGGGGACCCTGGCATACCACCTCACCTCCACCCCCAAATAAAGGACTAGTTTTCTCCTAGCCAGCCTGCCTCCCACAGTGCCAACAGCAATTCTCCTACACAAGAGTTCTGAGCTCTGTGCTGGAGGTGATAGCTGGCCAGTGTGGGCTGGCTAGGAAAGGGTTCATCCCCCTTCCTTCTCCAATCTGACTGCCCAAATTTGCACTCGCTCTCTCTCTCTCTCTCTCCCCCTCTCTGTCACCATCTTGGTTCAGCAAGAATGGTATCCATGCACTTGGCCTGATTGTAGGAGCTCATCCCCTGAGCGCTATCCTCTGTTGGAGCTGGGATGGAGGCATCTGTCCATCGCTGTCCTATTCCCTCAGGACCTACACCACATCTTAGACAAAATTGCCTCTGAATCTGCCTCCTCCCCCCTTCTGCATCACAAACTCCTTACAAGCAGGGATACAGTGACACGTATTTTTGCATACCCCTCAATTCTCAGGTGTCAACGAGTATTTGTGGAGTGTACAAAAATTTCCAATAATAGGAAAGAAGAAACTGGCTGTGAATAACTGAAAATAGATGAGATTCTGAAGAGTCCTAGAGCCCAAAGCACTTGATAATTTCTAAAAGAATAGATTTCGGTGTCTTTCTACCAGATTTATTCGTGGAAATAGAAAAAGGCTACATTTAGGGAGGAAATGTAACATCAGGTAGCAGGCTGAATATGGAGCAAGACCCAGCAAAAGCCTGAAGAAGAATCTCAGTAAGGTGTGGATGAGCTGTTTACTCTTGTTTCCAGAACAATGGAGCTCCCCATTGACGTCAATGGGAGGGAAGAAACAAAAGAGCCTTTGGGTGTGTGCAGGGCGCAACCGGGCCTGGATTTGCTTGGCATTTCTGTGTGTCTGTGTTAGGGGGAGGGGGCGGGGAGTGTGTTGAGATGTCAATGTCAGAGGAACAGGAGGAGGGGCCACCTGACAGTGTGTGAACAGCCTGCAGGCCTCCCTGGGCTTCTGCGGGAAGGGCTGCCCTGATGAACTTGGTATTTGCCCTGGTTTGCATCTGAGAAGTTGCACACACACCTTGTCAAGTAGAAGGGAAAGAGTTAGCACACTCAGGAATTCCTGATGTGGGTTAATAACTTTTCCTTCTGTCCCATCCCTGGTCCCCAGGCGAGTCCAGGTAAAGAAGAACAAGAAGAGTAAAGAGAGATGCTGCGGGTTCCAGCTTCCTGGACAATCTCGCCTTCCCCATGAGAGCCTGCACTTTCAGAGTCTGCTGCATGGGAGCCTGCAAGCTCCTGCCTGTCCTGTAAGTCTCAGGCTTCTACCCAGACCAGGGGAAATTGTACTCTCTCTCCTGACACTTTAAATGGAAGTTTAGAGGCTCATCATGCCCCAAACAATGCTTACTGAAACAGCAAACCCTCAGACAAGGTGATGCACGCTGCCGCACTGGCTCCCAGGACAACCTCCCACCACGGGCTTCTCCGTCTCTACCGCTTGCACCTTCCTAAGGTGTCCCTTTCTCAGGGCCCATCCTACCCGCCCTGGAAGTGCTGCCTTTCTCACGGAGCCTGTGGGGATAGCTCTGGTTAATTTACAGCCCACATCGCCCAATTTAGCATTTGATTAAGTTTCCTTTTTATGAGACAGTCCTTTCTCCCTAGTGATGCGCTTGGGGGCAGAGACAACATCATTTCTTTCTTTTGTACCTCCCCAGAGTAACAGTGACTCTATTTCCTGAACCAAAAATTGTAACACGTGGTAACTGCCGGGACAAGTGTGGACCACAGGCACCTCTGAGGCCCGGGTGGGCGTGCCCCAGCAGCTGCTGCAGGCCGGTGCAGCCACCTTCTCCTAGGCTGCTCTGGGGCCCGGCGATGAATGAGTGAATGAGTAAATGAATGAATGTGTGAATGAAGCATGCTGCGCAGACTTTCCCGCGGCCCTGGCCGCTGGGGGCGCGCCTCTGGCCGGTGGCCGGAGGTGGAGGTTTCCCTGGTCGGGCTTCGGGGCGCCAGGTCGGCCAGGCCGGCCGGAGGTGCACAGGAGCCCCACGCCCAGCTCCCCCGCCCGCAATGGTACGCGCCACTCCGCGCTCCCGGAGCTGGCGGACTCGAGGGCGTCGTGAATGGAAGGCGCCGACGCCGGAAGTGGATGAGACCACTAGGGAGGACGACGGGGGGCAAGAACGCGCCGCATCTCCATTGAAGAACCGACGAGGTGAACATGGAGTTCCATGTGCGTCTTATGTAAAAAGAGCGACGGGCACCGCTACCAATGGGCGCGCGGCGCTAGTGGGCCCCGCCCCACGTGTATGCAGATGAGACGGTGTCGCGGCCAATGGCGGACGCCGGGGGCGGGCGCGGCGCGCGCCGTCACGTTTTCCACTATGTGACAGCGGCGACTCGGCCGCGGCGGAGGCGGCGGCGCTGAGGGGCTACGTGCAGCTGTGGGCGGTGGTGGCGGCGGCGGCAGCGGGCGCGGGTCCGGGCGGACAGAGCCACGAGTCGGCGGAGGGACCGGCGGACGGGCCGACGCGAACGCGGCCGGGCGGTAAGTGGCGCGGCGCGGCCCCGCTGCGGCTTACGTAACCGCCGCCCGCGCGTTGGCCTCGGACAGGTCGGGGTCCCGGCGCCGCCGGGAGTTCCCTGGGCCGCTGGACTCCTCTGCTTGAAACGGCGCCGGCGTGGGGGCGTGTGCCGTTGGCCCTGTCTCAGGTGGAGGGCGGCCGAGCTGCGCGCAGGGTGCGCTCGTTTGAATTGCGCTGACACCGCGGGTTGGGGACTCGAACCCCCGTTTCGCAGCTCAGGAGCCTGAGGTCCGAAAGGTGAGGCGGCAGCGTGTGTAGGGCACCGAGTTGCTGAGTGACTGCGCGTGGGCTGCGGTTCCGTGGGCGATTCTCTTTTGGGAACCCTCCCTCCCCTCCCGTGGGGAAGGCCAAGGAAATCAGGGGTCAGCGCAGCCGGCCCTGGGATCTGGAGGTCCCTCGGGGAGCTGACTGCCTCCTCTGAGGCCACAGGGCCAAGTCCTGGGCTGGGGAAGGGCTGTGGAAGGGCGCTGATCTAGGAGCTTTTCCTGGACACCCACGGGTCTCCTGGAATGGGTGATCAGAGGGACAAGGAAGTCCCTGTGCCAAGCCAGGCCTGGGAACCTGAGGGCAGGGAGACCGCCTGATGTTCGCCCCTTTGCCTCCCCTGGACCACCCTGTATTAATTCCCTCTCCTCGGACTGGATAGAAAGGAATGGGGGTGTCCACTCTTTGGTGCAGCAGTCGCACCTACCTTCTGGGATGTACTTTGGCTGCCAAGTCCCAGACATAGACCAGGAGGTGGGAGGTGGCCTGCTTCCCCCTTCAGGAAGGCCAGGGTAAGGGATGACGAGTTGGTTGCCAGGGTTTCTGTAACCTACACAGAAGGAACCCGTTTGGAAAGCTGATTCATACAGAACAGAGCCAGAAGGCACCCTGAAATCACCCAGAGTAACCCCTCAGCCTGACAGATGAGCAAACTGAGGCCCAGGCCCAGGCTGTCTGCAGGATCTTCCCATCGCCCTGGGGCAGGATGAGCTTCAGAGGTTCAGTGAAGGCCTCAACTTGGGTGCTGAATCCTGGGTGGGCTGTAATTTGGGAGGAGGGGCCTTAAGTCCGGGAAATGTGTTAAGAACCCCACACCATGGCCAGAGCCCCCCTGGACCCCTCTCACTTTTATATGGCACAGCAGGATCACTAGACTTCTTGGCTTCCAAGGGGAGATGCCAACTTCTACCCCGACCTGGGGCTTCTGGTCCCAGACTGGGTGTGCCTGAGAAGAAAATAGGACTCTACCTGAAGGCTTTATTTGGAAATTGAGTTTTAAAATACAAGGTGAATTGAGTTTTGTGTGCTATATGACTATAATGAAGAAAGGGACTCCGTTGTTTTTTTTAAGTGGAAGCTGTGTGGTGTGCCAGCGCGGGGATGGTACCGTGGGTGTTTGCAGTTATCTGTCACTGTCGCCTTGGTGTGATTCATTGGTATAGAACTAACGCAGCCCTGGCTTTCTGTGGAGACTGGAGTGCCAGGTGGGAAGGGGGAGCCCTGCGTCAGCCAGCTGGCTGCTGCTGGGAGCCTTGGCTCCCAGTCTGGGCCTCGGTTTCATTTGTTCGGAGGGACTCAGATTGGGCAGTCTCAGAGGTCTAATTTAATTCCCAGGTTTTTGATTTTCTGTTACCCTACAGTTGATTTTTCCCAGGTTTCTCGCAGGAGACAGAGGCTTCTGATATGCTCTTGCCTTTGGGCCAGGTAATGTTCCCCTGTGAGCCACATCTGCAGTGCTTACAAGGAACAAGGAAAGATTCCTCTCCTGTGCACTATTTCTCATACACACTGAACTTTCTCAAAAATACTGGTCGTCACACTGCTGTTTTTAAGCCATGATGTAACTTCACCAGGACTCAGCAAACCACGGCTCTGTCAGGTCATTGAACAGCTGGCAGGGCCACTTGGCGTTTAGTCAGAAGAAAGACAGGCTCTGGGTGTGCTTTTACCTTTTGAAAACTACTCTGGCAGAGTGAGCCAGAAACACACAATTCCATAAGCTTGGCAGAGACTGTCCCCACACTTCTGGAAAGCTGACCAACCTTCAGAACCAAGGGAGAATCAGACAGTCTAGAGGGGGCCTCTGATGGGCCCCTCCCCAAGCCCAGGCACTCTCCCCTAGGGACCAGGCCCTCCTTTCAACTCATTATGCTCATCGTGTACACATTTGTAACAAGTTTGTTACCATATTTCCAAGTCTAGAGCAAATTAGAAGCAGTAAATGAACAGCAGTGACGGGTGACAGGAGTCAAGGCCACTTGGTTTTCAGAGGCTGGTAGTTCCCAAGACAGAGTGGGCTGCTGTGCTGATCCCTCACCGGCCTCGAAGGGTTCCTCGTGCTCTTCCTGGGGTGACATAGAGGAATCAGAATCTGCTCTTTAAGAAACCAGGTGCAGGAGGAGCAGATGCCTCAGCTTCCCGCAATTCAGAGTAGCTCAGCCGCTGACACTTTTGCCTTTCTTATTGCTGTAAAGTCTTGTAGTTCTAAAAATGTAAGGATTTAAAAGTCTGAATTGAGAGCATTAAAGGTGTCCTGGTGAGGCCAAGACAATGCCTCCCTGGTGCACCTCCTTCCCTCCATATTTGGACGGCTGCGGTCACATTTTCCGCAGTTACCCAACCGTTGCCATGGAGAGCGCGGCTGTTTATTTAGCAGGACAAACATTTTCTCAGGATTACAGCAGGCTGGCCTCAGGGATTTGGCTCCTACCAGGAAGTAGAAAACATGTTATAATATTTGGGGTTGTAAAATCCTGCAGCACTTGCAGAGACAGTACATGCTGTATGATCCTTATTATGTAAAGTTCAAAAGCAGGCAGAATTCACTAGGCTGCGAGAAGCCAAGCTAGTGGGTCCCCGTGGGGTAGACGGTGGCTGGGAGGGCCACAAGGAGCCTCTGGGGGGCTGGCAGTGTCCTGCGTCTGGTGACATGTGACATGGGTATGTTGTTTGTGGATATACATCAAGCTGTGACCTCATGAGGTGGGACTCCTCTGGTAACTGAACACTGATTTCTGATTTCCACAAAAAAATGCCTTTCCGCCTTAGGGTGTGAGGGTATGGAGTACAGTAAGACTTCACCAGTCCTGGCAGTGGCAGTGGAAACTGGAACTGGGTCCCAGGCTGTGCTTTCATTCCTAATTTTTAAACACTATTATGGAAAGTATGAATATCTATGAAAGTAGGGAGAATAGGGTAACGAACCCCTGTGACCCCACCAGCCAGTAGTTTCTGCTCCTGGCCCCTCTCCTTCCCCACCCCCACCGGCTGCTTTTCTTCCTGATCCCAGGCTCTCCATTCTTGTTGTGGACTGTACTTTCTGAATGGTGCTCTGTCAGGTTGAGGCAACCCAGCTACCACAAATATGGCCAAGTGACCTGGTCAGGGGTCCGAGCTTAACCTGTTTCCTTGAGTCTGACTGTTCTTGTGGGCAGAGCCAGTGCGCAGACACGTGAAGGGGGCCTCAAGGGCAGGTTCACGCCCAGAGGCTCATGTTGGCTTCTGGCAGCCCCTTTTCCACCAGGCTGTCATTTTCCGTCCTGGGCTTTGGCACCCAGAGCAAATAAGTGCTTGCCCGCCCTTCCTCCCCCTACCTGCCACAAGGTAGAAACAGGTTTCCTAGGAGCTCACCAGGGACAGCTGGTCCAGCCAGTTCTGGGTACACATCTGTGGAAGGCAGGAGGCAAAGTCCACTTTGACAGGGGTGTTGGTTTTGCCACCTTCTCAAAATGAGGCTGGTCTATTAGAGCCGCCAGGGCTGAGAGACGCATTTTCTGGAATGACGAAGTTTCTGATGATTTGGCTTTCACATTTCTACCAAGCTTACTCTGTCCTCTTTGCAAAAATACTTATTTTCCACTTAAGGTAATGTCGGGGCACTAGTGGGTCGTATTCAGACAGGCTCACAGGGGCTGGACTTGGGTGAAAACCAGGAGCTAAGTGCAAAATAGTGAAAACCAGGAGAGCTACGTGCAAAGTGCCCAGGGCCCAGACAGCACGGTGGCTTCAGATACCTGATGCTCCTCCAAGGACTGCCTGGGCTGGGGGTGGCACTGAGTTCTTAGTCCTTTAAATACAAGAATACAAGCCAGAGACAGCTACTGTGACAATTCACTCTCTGTCTTTTAAAATTACTTTTGTTACCCTTCTGTTTTTCTTTTCTTTTCTTTCTTTTTTCTTTTTTTTTTTTTTTGAGATGGAGTCTTGCTGTGTCGTCCAGGCTGGAGTGCAGTGGTGCAATCTTGGCTTACTGCAGCCTCCATCTCCCAGGTTCAAGCAGTTCTCCTGTCTCAGCCTCCCGAGTAGCTGGGACTACAGGCACACACCATGACGCCCGGCTAATTTTTGTATTTTTAGTAGAGACGGGGTTTCACCATTTTGGTCTGGCTGGTCATAAACTCCTTACCTCAGGTAATCCACTGCCTCAGCCTCCCAAAGTGCTGCGATTACAGGCGTGAGCCACCGCGCCCAGCCCCCTGTCTGTTTTTCTGTAGTGATTAGCAGTGATAATACAAGCTAATATTACAGTCCAGATACCTTGCATGGATTGTGTCATTTAACCCTTCTAACAACCAGTAGGAGGCAGAAACTACTGTTGTTCCCATCTCACGAATGAGGACACAAGGCACAGAGAGGTTAAGGAACTTGTCCAAGATCACACACTTAGGAAGTGGTGAAACCCAGCTGAAACCCAGGCCATCCAGGACCTGTCCCCTTAGCCACTCTGCTGCTACCTCTGATCACCTTAATGACTCACTCAGAGCATAAAGGACCAGCTGCTTGTCTGGGGGAGGGCTATGGGGATGAGATGGGTGGTGTCCAGGATGTTGGGGGGGGTCAGGAATGACAGAATGCCCTTGGTACCCTGGACAGCCTCTTGGCAGCTCCACTGAACCATGGCAAGAGCGCCCTGAGAGGTCTCCTTGTTTCCCCCTTGCCTCAACCCTGCAACTCCATTAAAGTGTAAGTCACATCTTGTTGCACAGAACTCTCCATGGTTTCCTATCGGAGTTCTGACTATCTGCCCCCGCAAGGCACTCCGTGATCTGGCCTTGCTGCCGCCCTCCTGCCCCTGCCCGCTCTGCTCCAGCCTCGTGCACCATCCTCAGACAGGTCAGGTACTCGCCTGCTGGAGGGCCTTTGTGTGTGCTGTCCCCCTGCCTAGAATGTTCTTCCTTGTTCTTCCTCTGGTAGCCCACTCTCCACGCTCTCCAGCTCTGCCTTCAGGCTCTCTTGAGAACGGAGTCTGAGGTGAGCCCTTTACTGGGAATTGCAGTCCCAGGGTAGCAGTAGAAAAGGAAAAGGGAGGTGAGGAAGAAAAGTCTGGAAAGCACACAAGATGACACCCTGCTGAGATGAGGCTCTGCCTTACAGACACACACAGCTGGCTGCTCACCCTGTTGGGACCTCTTCAGAAAGCCTGTCCCAAAAAAGGAAAGAAGGAAAGAAAGACAACTTCAGAACGGTCCGTTTGAGGGAGAGACGGAGGCGGCATTTTCTGCCAGCGCCACCTTGCCTCCTGCCCAGCACGTGAGCTCTCCCTCCTGTCCAGCTGCCTCATCAGACCCTTTGGCGGCAGCCGGGACAGTGAGGGGCAGCAAGGACCCCCACAGTGGAGTGGCACGTTGTCTGAGTTCACACAGGCCAGGCAGAGACAGAGACACCCAGTCCCAGCCTCAGGTGTGAAGCCAGAAGGAGCTGCTGGAGCACGTGACTGCCAGCCTGAGAGAGCGAAGCCCAGGGACTCTGAGTCAGTTCACACATGAGGGCTCAAGTGCAAGGTCCTTGCCAAATGCCACCTACACCTGGGGCCACCCTCACTGAAATGTCACTCCCAGCCCCTCTATTCCCCCTTGCTAGTTGCCTGCTGTACTGTATATTCTACTTTCTTATTTATTGTCTGTTTCCCCCTAATGTAAGCTCCCTGAGGGCAGGAAAGATGTCTGCTCTGTTGTCTGCCCCAGTGCCAGGCCTCAGTGCTAAGTGAGTAAGGGCAAGTCAGTGGGAAACTGCTGGCATCAGGCGGGCCCTGCCTGAGTGCCATCTGTCCTATTTATTGTTGTCGTTATTTATTGTTCTTGGACTTGTTCATCTATGTCTGAGACTCTCCCCACATCAGTGTTTCTGGCCTCCGTCCTTTTAGTGGGTGTATAGTATTCGGAGCATGGATGTCCCAGGTTTGTGTCTTCAACAGTACGTGCCAGGGCCTGGGGATCCAGTAGTGACCAACTCAAACCCCTACCCGCATGGAGCTTAGGTCCCAGAGGGGAGGCAGGCAGTAAACAACCCACCCCTCAGTGCTGGCAAGGAAAGCCCACAGAGCAGGAGTGCAGGGCACAGAGAAGGAGCTGGTGGGGAGGCGGTGCTGCTCATGCAGGCTGCCCAGGGCATCTACAGGAAGAGGGCTGTGGGCACGAGGGAGCAGCAAGTGCAGAGTCCCTGTGGTCAGAGCACACAGGGCTGGGGCCAAGGGGTGGGCAGTTAACAGGACATGCCCAGGAGATTGCAGGAGCTGGACTTGCAGAGCCTCTGGCCCTCATGCCCACTAGAGCTGTGCTCTGAGCAAGGGTCTGAGCACAGGCCAGGTGTAAGCTAAGCCCCTTCACCAGGATCGCTCTAGATGCTGTGTTGACCATAGCAGGGCCAGGTGGAGGCACGGGACCAGTTTGGAATTTGAGGCTGGCTCCTGGCCAGGATGATCGTGGACAGGATGCGTAGCCTCCTTGTTGATGGTTCTTTCCAGATTTTTATATTCCATGCTCACACATCTCTGTGCACATAAATAAGCACTTATCTGCAATGGATTCCTGGAGGTGGGAAGAGTATGCAGATTATAAACGTTGCTGTGAACTCAAATTTTTCTCCAGAAATACCCTATTACTATACCACCATACTCAAGAGCCACTCCTCCACCTGACCAACGCTAGGGTGAGCAGTCCTGTTAATTTTTGGCAACCTGATGGGCATGATAACCTCATCCTTTGCATTTTCCTGATGCTAATGAGGTTGAGCCTGTCTCTACAAATTCACAAATCTTTGGTGTTTCTCTTTGTGGGAATGGCCTAGGCAGTCTTCGTGCTTAGTCTCTCTCTTCCCAAAAGATATTACCATTCATCTTTCATTGAATTTGCTAGAACTGCCATAAAATGTAAACAAACAAAGACAGGAGTAATAGACTTGCTTATTTTGTTCCTGACTTTAAGTGGAATGACACTGGCATTTTGGGTTTTATATGACTCAGGATATTGATAAAACCAGCTATATAACCCACAATCAAGTATCCTGTAATTGAGATTTCCTCCCTTTGACCATAAGCTTTTCCTCTCAGAGCTATTAATATATATAGATAGACAGCTGGGCACGGTGGCTCACGCCTATAATCCCAGCACTTTGGGAGGCCGAGGTGGGCAGATCATGAAATCAAGAGAGCGAGACCATCCTGGCCAGCATGGTGAAACCCCATCTCTACTAAAAATACAAAAATTAGCTGGGTGTGGTGGCGGGCGCCTGTAGTCCCAGCTACTCAGGAGGCTGAGGCAGGAGAATCGCTTGAACCCAGAGGCAGAGGTTGCCGTGAGCCAGGATTGCACCGCTGCACTCCAGCCTGTTGACAGAGCGAGACTCTCTCTCAAAAAAAAAAAAGTAGACATTGTCTTCTGGAAATGTAATATTGCTGAAGAGATATCCAAGACTAGTATGATTTTTTTTCATCCTTTATGGGTAACTTGTTTGTTCTCTTTGAATGTTGATAGGATTTTCTTTATCCTTGGAGATACTGTTTGTCATCTAGATGCAGTTAGGCGTTGGACTCCTGTCCTTTGATTGGCAGATTCAGCTCTGTCTTTGGCTCAGGATGGTTCTCTATGTGTCTCGCTCATTATGGTTTCTGGTTTATTGTTCTCGTCTCTTTCAGAAAGAGCTGTAATCCACAGGTAAAACCCGGCCCTCCTCCGTCTCTCTTCCCTTCTCCTTTCCCTTTGCATTTTAAAAGTTTCTCATGCGTCTCCTCCCTATCACTGAAGCCATTTTCTTTTTATTGACTCTGAACTTTGTCCTTCCTAGTTTTCCATTCTAATGTGGCATTTTCATGTCAGACTGTGTGGCCTTATCGCATCCCTCATTACTTGTTTCATTGAGTCCATCACTTCTTGTATTTTTAGGATGAAAAGTAGATGCTGTCCTAATTTGCTGCTTCCTCTGTGGCATGAGGGTTGTGTTCAGTTGTCTTTGCTGTGTGTCTTTTCCGCAGCCCCGTATTGGCTTTCTTCTGTTTATTAGTTTTTGAACAAGGCAAGGTCTAGTCAGCCCTGCTGTTCTCCAGACACTGATGTGGGTGGACTCTTCGTGAGCCCTGCCTCTCACCAGGCTCTCCCGGAGTGGCTCACCCGTGAACGGACTTGACCTGGGGAAGGGGGTGCTGAAGGCTCTCGTTGGAGCTTAGCCATTCAGTTCCTAGGGCCAGCTGTTGGAATCCGGCTCCCTGTGTGTGTGGCCCTCAGTATTGCTGGATGGTTTCGAGCCCTTTCTCAGAGTCGCCCTGTAGGGGAGGGCACCTGGGGGTGTTCAGTGGGTGAAGCGTGTCCAGGAGAACCTCTCCTTCCCACAGGATTTCTGTTCCAGTGTCCGTTCTTCTCCCACAGCTTCCTCACGAAGCATCTTCCTGGTAGTAGAGCTCTTGACAGTCCAGCCTTGACCGTGGTTCAGGCCGTCTTCTTCCATGGCGGGGGATAGCAGGGATCTCAGCACTAGCCACTTCCTCAGGGGGATTTGGACTCCAGTGCACTCTTCATGCTCCTTCCATCTGAGCGACAAGCAGCAGGACGGATCTTCACTTTGTGGCGAATGATTGGGACTTCTAGGGCTGCTGAAAATAATCCCTCCCCCCAACCAATTGTATAATCCTTGGTCATTTCACGTCGGTTCTGGTGGGAAGGAGGTGGAAGGGGAGGCTCTCCCAGAGCTAGATGGGAATTGGAGCATAAGATGTTTCACAAGATTTGGGGTCTGGAATCTAGAAACCCTTCTCTCCCCTTGTTCCGCCTGCCCTGGGAAGGGCCAGACGGATGCCATGCAGAAGTGGCAGTGCCACACTGGACCAGAGTTGGGGCCGAGCACAGTGCAGTGGCAGGAAGCAGGAGGTCCCCACGTAGCCAAGCCTGGTTGTAGGGTGGGGGTCCCATCTTCAGATGCCGGCAGGCCTGGAATCCATGGCCATCATCTGCTACTGTGTGGTCTGGGGTGAGCTACCCACCCCTGTTGGCACCTCTGTAGAACAGTCCCCTGCACACCATGTAGACAGTGATCCAAAGTTGCTGGGAAGGCTGTGTGTTGAGTGCTTAGCATCATGTCTGTAGTCAGCAGCATCACCCCAGAGCCTCACAGCTGTGTTCGTTAAGCATGACCACTTGTGTCAAGCAGGGCCTTCATCTGGCTCTCTCCAGTGCCCTGCTTGAGTGGGTGCCTGCTTCCTGCTGGGACCCTGCTGAAAACGCTGTCCTGGGGATGGGGGGACATCACTAGGTGAAGAAGGGAGGACCCAGGATGGTATTTTGGCCTCCCACCTGCTAATCAGTCCCACCCCTCCCTACTGCCTGTCTCTGCTCACCCCCTCAGTTCGTGTCCAGGATGATCACTGGTCTGTCTTTTTTCAGCCATTCCACCCACCTACCCCAAAGTGCTGAGGTAAAGCTTCTGTCCAGCACAGCAGTGTGAGCCTGTCCAAATGCGAGCTGAGTTCCGTGGGCCTGGCACTCAGAGTGCCTCAGCAGCTCCCAACCATTCCTAGTAAATGTGAACCCACATTGTCCTGGTCCCTCCCCATCCCACTTGTACATGCCTGCGGGGCCTGGGACTCCCGAGCTGCTGGGAGGGTTCCACACCTGCCAGGCCCCTCTGCCCTCTTTAGCCAGCAAGCCCTGTCTGTCTCCATATCTCCTGCTAGCCTTGGCTCCTCCTCCTGTAACTGTGCCGTGTGTAATGGCCAAGATTTCTGAACCCGGCTCCCCTACCCCACCATCATCTGGGGAAATTTATAAAAGGCAGATCACCCGTTCAGAGGGACTGTGTGCTTCTCCCAGCACTCCACAGGCTGGGCGGTGACTGTCAGTGCTCTTGTTTTTTCCCAGCACTCCACAGGCTGGGCGGTGGCTGTCAGTGCTCTTGTCTGCCTTCTGATGAGGCCTCCAGCAGCTCTGTGTCGGGGGCTGAGGCTGCCTCATTCAACCCTCTTCCTAATCCATGGCAGATAGGAGCTCTGTCAATAAGAACAAATAAGTGATGTGATGAACTAATATGTGTGTGATTGATTGCAATGAAAGGGCAGTTTTGGCTGGGTGCGGCTAGCCACAGCTGGCCTGTAATCTCAACATTTTGGGAGGCTGAGGCGGGCAGATCGCTTGACTTCAGGAGTTCGAGACCAGTCTGGGCGACATGGCAAAACCCTGTCTCTACCAAAAATACAAAAAATTAGCCAGGCATGGTGGTGAGTGCCTGTGGTTCCAACTACCCTGGAGGCTGAGGTGGGAGGATCGCTTGAGCCCAGGCACTGCATTCCCTGTGCAAAGGAGTCAGACCTGTCTCCAAAAAAGAAAGAAAGAAAGAGAGAGAGACAGAGAGAAGAAAGAAAGAGACTGCAGTTTCATTAGTAACAGAAAGAGTCAAACGGGTGCTCTGCCTGACAGCATCCCTCTGTTTGCCAGCTTCATTCCAGAGCCCAACATGAATGGATACGCGGAATTTCCCCCCAGCCCCAGTAACCCCACCAAGGAGCCCATGGAGCCCCAGCCCAGCCAGGTCCCACTTCAGGAAGATGTGGACATGAGCAGTGGCTCAAGTGGACATGAGACCAACGAAAACTGCTCCACGGGGCGGGACTCGCAGGGCAGTGACTGTGACGACAGCGGGAAGGAGCTGGGGATGCTGGTGGAGCCACCGGATGCCCACCAGAGGTAAGTTCAGCCTCTGGCCAGATGGAGGCTGGGCAGGTTGTTTCCTCAGTGGCTCATTTCTGCTGTGATTTGATTGCTTTTGCAATCTTTAAATCATGATTATCAAGTTTTTCAAGATTTTTGAAAATGATTAAAATGTGCCAGTGTCTGTCCTTCCTTATAATGAGGCCCTGTTGATTTTATAGATCCAGTTGCCAACAGACAGGTACTGGGTAGCGTAAGGAGATCTTGGGAGGTAGCAGTGGTGGGTAACTCAGCCAGCGGCTGCTTATACAACACTGGGCGGTTTATAGAAAAGGAACTGGTCCCTGTTGTCATGTGTTTCTGTGTCCTGGTACTTAGTTTTTCTCATGTCTGAAAGTTTTGGCCGGGCGCAGTGGCTCAAGCCTGTAATCCCAGCACTTTGGGAGGCCGAGGCGGGTGGATCACGAGGTCAGGAGATCGAGACTATCCTGGCTAACATGGTGAAACCCCGTCTCTACTAAAAATACAAAAAACTAGCCGGGCGTGGTGGCGGGCGCCTGTAGTCTCAGCTACTTGGGAGGCTGAGGCGGGAGAATGGCGTGAACCCGGGAGGCGGAGCTTGCAGTGAGCCGAGATCACACCACTGCACTCCAGCCTGGGAGACACAGCGAGACTCCATCTCAAAAAAAAAAAAAAAAAAAAAAAAAAAAAAAAAAACGAAAGTTTTATGTTCCAGCTTTATCTTAACCTTGTATTTTTTAAAAGTTGTCTTACCATGGTGTTATCTAACCTGTTATCACTGGTAGGGTGGCAGGGGAAGATGTGTCTGGAGCATACAGTTGTCTAAATTTTGCTTTTATTTCTTGTTTTCATAGTCCAGATGCCTTTAGCCTGATGATTACAAAATCTGAACACAACCCATCTACAAGTGGCTGCAGGTAAGGCCAATTAGAACTTCGTACACAGAGTTTTTAGAGAAATTGAAAGACTTCTTATTGGAGGTTAGTTTTTTGGGAGTGACGTGGCTTTTTTTAAGCTCTGCTGAAACCCGTCTGTGTGGCTGTGTGAGTATGAACCCAGCCTTACCCTGGCCTTTCAGACAGTGACTGTGTCCCCTCGCCATCCAGAGCCCCCAGGATGTCACTCCAGTACCTGTAGCTTCTCCCAGCTCTACTCGAAACCGACTTTGCCTGAGTCTTGGGCATTTTCATCTAGAACATTCTTCACCCTTCTTAGGTGTTTGTAACAAACTTACCCTATGTCAATTTTCCTGTCACCTCTAGAGCAGAACCCGGCTCCTAGTGCAGGACCTGTGAGCACTTTGCATTGCCTGAGAAACCTTGATTTCCATCATTCCTTCTGCACCCTCTGTTCCGAACAGGCCCATCTTCATCAGCCCTGCTGTCCTGTCTCTCTAACATCTCTGTATCCTCAATTAATGTTTGAAGACCCTTCTCCACAATCCCCTTTTCTCTGTTCATGGCTCACTTTTATGTCCCAGGAAGTCACTGTGCTGTCCTCTGTAATCCCATCACTCAGTCCTTCTTTACCTGGGGCAGGGAAGGAGGGCACAACTCAGGGCACAGTCCACTGCACCAGACTGTGGGTCGGCCAGTATCCTTTCCTGAGCAAAGCCTAGCTCTAACCCTTGGCGGAAAAGAACACAGCTGGAGGGACTTCTCCAGCATTCAGTTGGGTTAGAGCGGTGATTCTTGACCGGGTACAATTTGTCTCCCAGCAAGAACCATCTGGCATTGTCTGTCGATAGCTCTGATTGTCATACTTGGCTGTGGTCTTCCTGGTCTATTGTGGGTGAGGCCAGGGATACTGCTAAATGTCCTGCAGAGCCCCACAAGGACCATCCAGATCAAAACGTCTTTAGAGCTGAGGCTGAGAAAATGGACAAGAGGCACGTTTCTTCAGGAAAGGACACCTAGGAGGCTAACATTTGGCTGCCTCTTTCTTGAATCCTGCAGTAGCGACCAGTCTTCGAAAGTGGACACACACAAAGAACTGATAAAAACACTAAAGGAGCTGAAGGTTCACCTCCCTGCAGACAAGAAGGCCAAGGGCAGGGCTAGTACACTGGCCACCCTGAAGTACGCCCTCAGGAGCGTGAAGCAGGTGAAAGGTACGTCGACCTCGCACATCTGCTCCAAACCTATAGAAATATGTTTTAAATCCCCCCAAATTATAGCTCAGATTGTGTTGACTTTCTAAAACTCGAGGCTTATCACAGCTCACTGTAGCCTCGACTTCCGGGCTTAAGCGATTGTCCTGCCACAGCCTCCTGAGTAGCTGGGACCATAGGCATGTACCACCACGCCCAGCTAATTTTTGCCTTTTTTGTGGAGATGGGGTCTCACTATGTTGCCCAGGCTGGTCTCGAACTCCTGGACCCAAGCAGTCCTCCCGCTCCAGCCTGCCAAAGTTCTGGGATTACAGGTGTGAGCCACTGTGCCTGGCCTGGCCTTTTTCTTTACAGTGGAAACAACCAGCTCTGGAACTTTGAAGAATTCCTCAGCTGTGTTGGTCTGTTGTGACGAGCAGGCAGAGACCATCAGTGTGAGCCAGGGTGGGGAAGGAAGGTGCCCTGCAGAGCATCTTCACACCTCCTGCCAGCTGATGTGTGAGCACCTCCCGATTCCGTGGAGCTGTGCCTTTTCATGTGTTGCACACATGCACTGAGGGGCTGGTGGATCTTTTACATTAAAAACGTGCATAAAAGAAAAATCTGAAAGGCTTAAGGTGAAGCAGTAGCTGTATTCTATTATCATCAGTCGTTTCAAAGCACAGCGTACAGTTAGGACAAAGTTCTTCACTAGTAATCATGGGTATAAACTCATTTCAAGCAGTCTTCATATTTTTAAATATTTCAGTAATTTTTCATCAGCAGTGAGCAGGTCATCGGCACTCACCTCTGGGGTCCCTTGAGCCAGGTGTAGAAGGGTTGCTCTGCCATGTGCTAGCTTGGACTTGCATTTTTGGGTGTTGTCTTTGGGTGTCCTATAAGTTTCTCTGCAGGCTCCTCCCTAATCCCATTGTCCATTTGGTGAGGGTTGATATAGACAGAACAAGGTGCCTCAGCTGCTCGTCATTGCTGGTCAGGTCTAAATATAAAATCTGGTGCCCCTGGGATGAGCACCCTGCCATGGAGGGCACCGCTCTGGGCCTGTGTGGCCATGGAGGCCCCGTTTTCCAGAAGGAGGAGCTGGAAGGGAAAGTTCATTCTGATCAGTTGGGGTGCTCTGTTCTCAAGTGATTATGTCCATTTAAGGTGTTTCCCTCTTGGCATCTGCAGTAACTTCAGAGCTCAGAAGCTCTGCCACATGGACATTTTCCAGACTTTCCAGCAGTTTATATCTTGATTTCAGAGCATACTCAGATATGTGCCTGTTTCTGAAATTACTGAAGGTGACAAAACTGAAAGCAGATGAGACCCAGCTGTGGATCCAAAGGTCTCCTCACCACATCACAGGAAGCACATGCATGGCAGAATCCTGGGTCAGTCTCCTAACACAGCCCCAGGTTTCATGTATCCAGGGCCTGTTGAGCCTTGAGGGCAAGTGGCAGCCTCGAGCTGGCCCCTTTGCTCCCGCCTGGAGTGAGGGCCGCTGCGGCCATGAGCACCGACACCCAGAGACAGGCTTGTCACCCCAGAGCCCACTGGATAAGCCAGGATGGCGTGGGAACTCAGATGGAGTGGCCCCCTCCTCTTCAGATTCTATTTTGAAAACTTTCTTTCAAATGTTCTTGTGCCTGCTATTTTTTTAAGCAGTCAGTTTTGCCTGGATGGGGGTGTCTGATGGCATCACCCAGGGAGTCAGATGTGCAGGGGTTGCCATGTGGTCCTGTGTGGAAACATGGATGTACCATAATGATTAAAGACCTTCTGGAGGCCAGGCACAGTGGCTCACGCCTGTAATCCCAGCACTTTGGGAGGCCAAGGCGGGCAGATCACAAGGTCAAGAGATCGAGACCATCCTGGCCAACATGGTGAAACCTCGTCTCTACTAAAAATACAAAAATTAGCTCGGCGTGGTGGCATGCACCTGTAGTCCCAGCTACTTGGGAGGCTGAGGCAGGAGAATTGCTTGAACCCCTGGGAGGTGGGGGTTGCAGTGAGGTGAGATCACGCCACTGCACTCCAGCCTGGCGACAGAGTGAGGCTCCATCTCAAAACAAAACAAATGGGGCCGGGCGCGGTGGCTCAAGCCTGTAATCCCAGCACTTTGGGAGGCCGAGATGGGTGGATCACGAGGTCAGGAGATCAAGACCATCCTGGCTAACACGGTGAAACCCCGTCTCTACTAAAAAGTACAAAAAACTAGCCAGGCGAGGTGGCGGGCGCCTGTAGTCCCAGCTACTCGGGAGGCTGAGGCAGGAGAATGGCATGAACCTGGGAGGTGGAGCTTGCAGTGAGCTGAAATCCGGCCACTGCACTCCAGCCTGGGTGACAGAGCGGAAAAACAAAAACAAAAACAAGAATAATTAGCTGGTTGTAGTGGCGGGTTCCTGTAATCCCAGCTACTTGGGAGGCTGAGACGAGAGAATTGCTTGAACCTGGGAGGCAGAAGTTGTAATGAGCCTAGATTGTGCCATTGCACTCCAGCCTGGGTTACAAAAGCAAAAATCCATCTCAAAAAAAAAAAAAAAAGAAGCCCCTTCTGGAGAACGTGAGAGGTAGCTGGAACTCTGACCATGTAACCTTAAATAATGTAGTTGCCACATTTAAAAAATTTTATAATCAAAGACCTTCTGATGTTTCAGGGAAAAATATCCTGATTTCTGTTTGTGAGTTTGTTTTGCCTTCACGTATCCGTGTGTTCTGTGTCCCAGGAAGACGGGATTTATATCCTACCTTTTCATTTGAGAAAATAGAGCCCCCAGTTCGTAAGAGCTAGTGACTATCTCCGGCCAAGTGCTGGGTTCTGCCCGCTGAGTGTGAGCACTGTCTATCCTGCAGCCAACGAAGAGTATTACCAGCTGCTGATGTCCAGCGAGGGTCACCCCTGTGGATCAGACGTACCGTCCTACACTGTGGAGGAGATGGAGAGCGTTACCTCTGAGCACATTGTGAAGAATGCCGTAAGCCTCTTCCCGAAGTTTCTTTCTAAACGGCGGGAGTTCCTCCTCCAGGCGAGCTAGCTCAGAGCAGTGGCCAGTGGCTATAAGGCAGGAACGTTTGGGGTTTCAGCAGTTAAGTTCCTACCTTTAATAGGAAGAATGTGAAGTCAGTGATTCTGGAAGTGGCATTCATGTTCTGGACTTCTGCCTTCTGTGAGACTGTCTTCTTCGTCCCTGCCCAACTTTGTCCTGTAGCTCATGGGTGCAAGGACAAATCCACTGTGACTGAACTGGGGGGCTCTGGGTTTTCATGTCCTCAAGGTGAGGAGACAGACTTGGTGACAGTCAGTTCACTTGTCCAGGGCTTTGCGGTCATGAGGGGGAGCTGGGATTGGAGACTCCAAAAACCATGCATTTTTAAGCACACCCAAAGGTGGGCCCCTTGGAGGGCGCATGGGCCACATACACACACACCTGCTCTACCACCCTGAGTTCTCAGCCAGTGAGAACAGATGTAAGGGCCAGCGGGGACCCCACGTGTGCTGGGACCATTGTGAAGCTGGCCTCATAACAGGGCTCCCTAATCCTTCCCATCTTCCTCCAGCGTAACCCCCAGGCAGCCCCCAACCCTGAGCCTAGAGGGCCAGCCAGCAGCAGAGCGCCCATGGTGGGCTGGAGGGGCCCACCCAGAGACCTCTGCTCCCCAGGAAGCCCCTAGAACCCTGGGAGAGAGCAAGGCTGGTAGAGGTTGTTGGAGCAGGCCAAGTGAGCAGAGGGTCCCCCACCTCCCTGTCACCCAGCCTGGACACCAGGTGCCATGTCCAAGACAGTGGGGTGAGTGGCACCTTCCAGTGGGTGGAGACAGCTGGAGTTTATTCCAGCAATAGAGCCCTGATGTGTTGTTTCGAATAATATGTTGGACCTCCCAATATCTGTAACAGGTGTAAGAGTTAAAGAAGAAAGAAACATGAAATGCAGCTTGGCAGTCAAAGACAGGTTTCCTTTAGTGAAAACCTGAGAAGCGCTCCTGGCCGATTTTGATCAGGAGCGCTTTCTCTGCAGACTGAGAGTATATGTTGGTTTCAGGGTGAGGGGCTTATCGCAAGCCTGGAATGTTAGTGTGTTGGAGGAGTTTATGGCGGGGCTGGACCGTCTCTGGGAGGGGGAGGTTATCTTGGGACAGGCATCTTTCTGGGCCCTGGAGTGGGGTTATCTCGGGGCTAGCGTGTCTCTGGTCGGGGAGGAGTTTGGAATGTTTCTGGTTGGAGATGTACTTGTGGTTTATGGTCATGTTGACCGTAGCCATTAGGGTGATGCCCTTTGGATGTAGGCCACTTTTTATTAAGGTGAACTTTAGAATGAGGGGCTTGTCCAAGATGGCAATGCTCCTGCTCTGTCAACAGGCAAGATAGGATTTTTTGGTCAGGGCTAGGCAAGGGGCTCAGAGAGCCCCCCACCTCTGACGCTCCTGGTGGGCGGCTCCCTCCAGCCTGCCTGCCTGAGTCAGACGTGGCGGCCAACCCCGTCTGACCTTGTCACCAGAGCCCTACTCTTCCTTTTCAGGATATGTTTGCTGTGGCCGTGTCCCTGGTGTCTGGGAAGATCCTGTACATCTCTGACCAGGTTGCATCCATATTTCACTATAAAAGAGATGCCTTCAGCGACACCAAGTTTGTGGAGTTCCTGGCGCCTCACGATGTGGGCGTGTTCCACAGCTTCACCTCCCCGTACAAGCTTCCCTTGTGGAGCGTGTGCAGCGGAGCAGGTGAGGTCATCGAGGTAGTGCCTTGTTTCCTCTGGGGTCTGGAAAGGGGCCAGGAGCTGGGCCCACCCCAGATGTGGTGCAGGTGCCCTACCTCACCTTTCAGAGCCCACCTGTGGGGGCCACCAGCTGCCTGCTCTGGCAAAGGTAAAGGATAAGCAGTTGTTCATCTCTTCAGAATAAATTTAGTTAAAATAGTCTTTTCATACATTTCAGAGAGAGAAGCCGTTGAGAATTTTAGAAATGAAGTTGTTTTGAAAAGCTGGAATCTTGCTGCAGTTGCAGTCGTGGGAGGCCGGGTCGGGGGCAGTGGGGAGCATGAGCAAGGCGCCCTGCTCCCTGCACTCAGGCATCCCCCTACCACCTTGGCAGCTACAACCAGTGAGTGGGTCATGTCCCAGAATGACTTCCTGAGGGTTCTTTGCCTTGACCAGGGCTGGCTTTGGGTATATAGACTGTGAGGTCCCTAGGCAGATGCCACTGGCCCCCGAGGCACTGCAGGCCAAGTGTGCTGCACTGTGGGTGGCAGCCTTCCTAGCTGCCAGGCCTGCCACTGTAGCTATCATCTACCCTGCCTCATTTCCAGGCTCCACGCCCCAGCCAGGCCCTCCCAGCCAGGTCTGGTCAAGTCCCTAGAGCCAGCTGGGGGCGTGCCTGCCTCTGGGCCTCTGCCAGTGCCTCCGACCCCCACTCTCCTCAAGGCCTCCTGTGCCCCAGCTCCTCCCTGCCCAGCTAAGTCAAGGACCAGGTGAATTCTCAGGGGCCTTTCCAAGCTGCTGATTTTGTATCATTTTCTGTAATTAGTCATTGCTTCTGCTTTCCTAATTTCTTTTGAGTAGACGAAATGTTATATGAAAGACCTAGATCTAAGATTTTTTTTTTTTTTTAGTTTAGATTCCCACGAAAGCAGAGATTTCTTTTTTTAAAATCCCTTTCAACTCTTAGGGAAACACCTCTTCCTTCATTTCTGATGAGGTTGCCTGATTGATTTCATATTTTCACTAGACATTTCATATTTTAAAGGAAGTTACTGTTTCACCAAAATACCAATGTAAGCCTTAAATGCCAAGTTATTTCTGTTAGAACTGACTATCCCAAAATTATGTAGCACTAAATGTTTGGGTTTCTGTTTCACTGTGGCCAGACCTCTGCACACCTACCCCAAAGTCTGAGGCAGCTGAGTGGCCAAAGAAAGAGGCTGACAAATTCAGTTTCTTAGAAAGAAGTATTTAACAGGGACTTAAGAACAGAAGCTGTGCATGTTGTGGGTGGCGATGAGACAAGACTGGATCCCAGTGCCATTCCCCCAGACCTAGGGCTTCTATGGGACGGGCACACAAGCTTCAGAGGGAACCGGCAGGAATTTGCCCTGAGGGCAGGATTTACCTTAAGCACCTGCTCTTACTCAGGGACAGTAGGTAAATGAAATCTCCAAGGCCTTCCCAGAACTGGGGTTAATCAAAAGTCAGCATGGAGGCTTGGCTTCCAAGATGTAGCTGCTGTGGCCTTCACAGCTTTCTTTGTCGATGTTCTGGACTTCCGTGAGTGTGCTTAGTTGGTGTGTTTGCAGCAGTGCACCGTGAGTGTGTTCAGTTGTAGGTTGGTGTGTCTGCAGCAGTGCACCGTGAGTGTGTTCAGTTGTAGGTTACTGTGTCTGCAGCAGTGCACCGTGAGTGTGTTCAGTTGTAGGTTACTGTGTCTGCAGCAGTGCACCGTGAGTGTGTTCAGTTGTAGGTTACTGTGTCTGCAGCAGTGCACCGTGAGTGTGTTCAGTTGTAGGTTACTGTGTCTGCAGCAGTGCACCGTGAGTGTGTTCAGTTGTAGGTTGGTGTGTCTGCAGCAGTGCACCGTGAGTGTGTTCAGTTGTAGGTTGGTGTGTCTGCAGCAGTGCACCGTGAGTGTGTTCAGTTGTAGGTTGGTGTGTTTGCAGCAGTGCACCGTGTAGTTGTAGGTTACTGTGTCTGCAGCAGTGCACCGTGAGTGAGTGCAGTTGTAGTGCAGCAGTGCACCGTGAGTGTGTTCAGTTGTAGGTTACTGTGTGTTGCAGCAGTGCACCGTGAGTGTGTTCAGTTGTAGGTTACTGTGTCTGCAGCAGTGCACCCGTGAGTGTGTTCAGTTGTAGGTTGGTGTGTTTGCAGCAGTGCATCATGAGTGTGCTCAGTTGTAGGTTACTGTGTCTGCAGCAGTGCACCGTGAGTGTGTTCAGTTGTAGGTTACTGTGTCTGCAGCAGTGCACCGTGAGTGTGTTCAGTTGTAGGTTACTGTGTCTGCAGCAGTGCACCCGTGAGTGTGTTCAGTTGTAGGTTGGTGTGTTTGCAGCAGTGCATCATGAGTGTGCTCAGTTGTAGGCTATTTGGTGTGTTTGCAGCAGTGCATCATGAGTGTGCTCAGTTGTAGGCTATTTGGTGTGTTTGCAGCAGTGCACCATGAGTGTGTTCAGTTGTTAATTAATTGATGTGTTTGCAGCAGCATCATATACCGTTTTGAAAATGTAAGCCTCGGCCGGGCGCGGTGGCTCAAGCCTGTAATCCCAGCACTTTGGGAGGCCGAGACGGGTGGATCACGAGGTCAGGAGATCGAGACCATCCTGGCGAACACCGTGAAACCCCGTCTCTACTAAAAAATACAAAAAAAAACTAGCCGGGCGAGGTGGCGGGCGCCTGTAGTCCCAGCTACTCGGGAGGCTGAGGCAGGAGAATGGCATGAACCTGGGAGGCGGAGCTTGCAGTGAGCTGAAATCCGGCCCCTGCACTCCAGCCCGGGCTACAGAGCGAGACTCCGTCTCAAAAAAAAAAAAAAAAAAAAAAAAAAAAATGTAAGCCTCCTGGTGCTAAAATTTTAGTGCTGCATAGTTTGGAATGCACCACACTCATGAAGTGTATGTAATTTTAGTCAAAAATGTAATAGAAGGTTTCTTACATAAAGGATTTAGTTTGTGCTTCCATAAATTTTCAGTTTTCACCTTGGCTCTTGCTTGATTCCGCTGCTCCTCTTTTGTTTGTGAGAAATGAGGAACAGTGTATTTAGTTGTTGATTTGGATGAATGACTGTGGGCTCTCTCTTCTAGATTCTTTTACTCAAGAATGCATGGAGGAGAAATCTTTCTTTTGCCGTGTCAGGTAAACCTTGTTCCCAGTTTTCTTAAATTAGAAAACCATACAAACATTTCACCCCAGTGCCGCTCCGCTTGAGGCTGGGGGGCATGAGCCCTGCCTGCAGGGACCCAGCACGCCTGTTTCTGAAGTCTACCAGAAAACACAGTCAGTTGCATTTTAAATGTGTACAGGTTGCTAAGAACACGGCCAGCAGGGGAGTGATTTAACCTGCCCCTCATGGAAAATGGTGGCCAGGGGACCCTGTACTTTCTCTTTGTCTCCTGCGAAGGCCTGTACCCAGGGTCAACAGAGTTTCTGAAAGCACTGCATCTTTTGGTTGTCTGTGCCTTTTTCTAGGGAGAGACCCACAGCTTTCCCCACAAGGGTCTTGGTCCAAACCAGGGTGACTGATTGAGCATCCAGCCGCACTGTCGGGGGTGGCCCTGAACCAGACCCTGGCACCCTCATGAGTCAGGGCCGAGGTCCTGGAGGGAGCAGCACACCTTTCCGGTCTGCTTTACCCACCCAGAGTGCAGGCTGCTTCAGAGAAGGGCTGTGGAGCGTTCCCACTGGTGGGGGTATTGACTCTAATTTGCCCTTCAGTGTGATGAGACTGAGGGAGGGACTGAAGCGGGCAGGGGAGCAGGCCCAGCTCCTCAGGCAGAGCAGAGGTACACATCACCTGCAGCGTGGCATGGGGCCCAGGTGAGGAGGGAACAGAACAGGGGACTGTTCCTGTGTCACAGTTCCAAACTTTGAGCATGGCCCTTCTCCACAGTGTCGGGAAAAGCCACGAGAACGAAATCCGCTACCACCCCTTCCGCATGACGCCCTACCTGGTCAAGGTGCGGGAGCAACAAGGTGCTGAGAGTCAGCTTTGCTGCCTTCTGCTGGCAGAGAGAGTGCACTCGGGTTATGAAGGTAACAGCCAAGCCCAGGGCGAGGGCAGATGTTGTCTCTGGCTCCCCCTCAGTTACTCTTGTGGTTCAGACATGATATCTATACAATGGACTCCCAGCTGCAGTTCCCCACCCTTGGCTTCTGCACCTCACCTCGGTTCGGGCAGGGTCTCCATCTTTCTGGAGACTCAGCACACCCTGCTTGTCATCCAGCCCTCCCCATGGAAGATCACGGCATCTGGGTGCCAGCTTCTCTCACCCCTGTGCACACCAGTGCTGTGGCCCTTCTCCCCTTTCCCTGGCTGCTCTGCCTTTTGTCCACAAAGTGGGAATAGCCCCGACAGGTCTGGGGCCCCACACCCCTCCCATCCTCATCCCCTGCCCCATACCTCAGCCTCTTGGGCCCCTCTGAAGGGCACTGATGTCGCTGCCTGCTCCAGAACCCCAAACAGTTCCTCAGGCCCCAAGAAATGAAGTGCTGGGCATCCCTCCCTCCCCACCTTGACCTATCCTAAATTTTCCTGGAATTTCCCTTCCTCCCAGACAGTCATGCACGGACATGACTCTCCAGGTGAGTCAGCCTCCATACAAGGCTTGCTGTGCCTCTGTACGCCCAGCATTCTGGACCCCGGTCTCTGCTCCTGCTGCCACCTCACTCGCAGAGTGCAGTCATCAGGCCAACTCGCCTCACTATGACCCTCTTGGTCCCATTAGCTCTTCTGGCTACCTCACCTCCAAAATAATATCTGGGTTCTTCTCTTGAAGCGCAGAGGGTACAAGGCATTGCGCCACCTTTATGGGTCCTTCCTGTGGTCCCTCTTAAGATCCTGCTTTGTGGCATCTTGGTCCTTGTATTGGCCGAAATCCCTGGCCAGGAACTGGAGGTGCTCACCATGGCTGCTGAGCAGGTCACATGATCTTCAGATTCTCTGAAGGCAGGTGCATCCTGCAGCTGCTGAACCCGGGGAGTCCAGCTGAGTCGGTGCTGCGCTGTGCTCACCACCTTCTCTGTGGTGAATGGCAGCTTTTTTTTTTTTTTTGAGGTGGAGTCTCGCTCTGTCGCCCAGGCTGGAGTGCAGTGATGCTATCTCGGCTCACCGCAACCTCCGCCTCCCAGGTTCTAGCAATTCTCCTGCCTCAGCCTCCCAAGTACCTGGGACTACAGGTGGATGCTGCCATACCCAACTAATTTTTTTTTTAATATTTTAGTAGAGACGGGATTTCACCATGTTGCCCAGGCTGATCTCAAACTCCTGAGCTCAGGCAATCCACCTGTCTTGGCCTTCCAAAGTGCTGGGATTACATTTGTGAGCCACTGCGCCAGGCCAAGTTGACAGCCTTTAAAAAAAGCACTTCTTAAAAGTGATAGAAATATTTTAAGTATGTGACTTTCTCCACAATGTTTGATGTGTTCCTGCATGTATTACAGAATGTTCTTTTCCAAATAGTAAGGTTTAGAAAGGGTACTTAGGGTTCAACAAGTTATTCCCCCAAATTACCAGAGTCTCCTTCAAGAAGGAAAAATGTTGAAATTTTGAATGTTTTGTCCATGAATTGAGGAAAATTTTGGATATATGACTCCCTTTATGCGAATTACTCTATCACCTTTGTCCACCTTTGTCTAGTTTCTAAACTGTGAAGCTCTCCAGTACAATGGCATTTGCTAAGAAATCTGAATCCAGACCAGGTGCAGTGGCTCATACCTGTAGTCTGTAGTCTGGCACTTTGGGAGGCTAAGGTGGGAGGATCTTTTGAGCCTGGGCATTTGAGACCATCCTGGGCAACATAATGAGACCCTGTCTCATTAAAAAAAAAAAAGAAGAAGAAATTTGAATCCAAGTATGTAACTCACTTTTCTAAAAGTAATTCGTCAGATCACTCTAGTTTCATCTTAAACATCATAAAGATGGGGCCGGGCGTGGTGGCTCACACCTGTAATCCCAGCACTTTGGGAGGCCGAGGCGGGCAGATCATGAGGTCAGGAGATTGAGACCATCCTGGCTAACACGGTGAAACCCCACCTCAACTAAAAATACAAAAAATTAGCCGGGCATGGTGGCACGCGCCTGTAGTCCCAACTACTGGGGAAGCTGAGGCAGGAGAATCGCTTGAACCCGGGAGGCAGAGGTTGCAATGAGCCGAGATCGTGCCACTGCACTCCAGCCTGGGCAATGAAGCAAGACTCTGTCTCAAAAAAAAAAAAAAAAAAAAAAATCATAAAGATGGACTTCCAGCTTTATTTTGCTGAGAGTAGTGTTTACGTGGTCCGTGTGGTTTTGTTAACATGGCAGTTTCAATTTACTAGACTAAAACTAGCATTCTGTAGAAGCTGAGAAGGCTGGCCGGTGATCCCACAGCCAGCGTAGGGTTCTCAGTGTGGCAGGCTCTGTTGTTCAGAGTCCATGGTTTAATTTTTTTCTTTAGCTGCTCATTACTCTGAATCTACAGGGTGTTTTCTGGTAGTTTTAATATAACATTCAATATGTATTTCTTAGGATCACTAACGTGTGCAATATTCTATTCTTTCAGCCCCTAGAATACCTCCTGAGAAGAGAATTTTTACAACCACCCATACACCAAATTGTTTGTTCCAGGATGTGGATGAAAGGTATGTGGTCTTGACCCACCCCCTTTTTCATGTTTTTGATATAAAAGCTATTTAGCTAAAACCAAGACTGCATATTGGTTTTATAATTACGTGATAATGGACAAAAACTTATATACAGGCAATTAAATAGCTATGGAATTACACTGAAAACTTTCTAAGATATGCACATGGTATAATTGAGGCTTTCTGGAGAGCTGGTGATTGTTCTAATTGAGCCTGTCTTAATTCTCCCATGTAAACCCATTCAGAGTAGACGATGGTCCAGACAGAGGTGGTGTTGCCTGGGACCAGTGTCAGGGTGGAAGCTGGAGATGCCATTGGCTGGATCCCAGCAGAAGTCCATCTTCCAGCCTGTGTGCTCGAGGCTTCTCCAGGGGACAGGATATTCTCCATGCCTCAGAGCCCCATTCAGGTCCCTCTTTCTGGGTCTCCCCCGATCCTAGTGAGATTTGAGGGCACCCATGTTCTGAGTGGCTTCTGCCACCACCGTGTATCTTCTCCCAGCTCCTCCACAAATTCATGAAGACTCCGAAAACACTTGGGCCGGCTGGGTGCGGTGGCTCACACTTATAATCCTAGCACTCCGAGAAGCTGAGATAGGAGGGTCGCTTGAGGCCAGGAGTTTGAAACCAGCCTGTTGGAAACCAGGAGTTCAAAACATAGCAAGACCCTGTCTCTGCATAAAAATAAAAATAAAAATTAGCTGGGTGTGGTGGTGTGCACCTGTAGTTCCAGCTACTGAGAGGCTGAGGCAGGGGGATCACTTGAGCCTAGGAGTTCAAGGCTACTGTGTTGCACCACTGCACTCCAGCCTGGGTCACAGCAAAAGACACTGTCTCCAAAAACAAAAAAGAAAGAAAGAAATGTGTGGGCCACTGGCAGTAGTCACGGAAAAGTGACCTCGGAAGATAGCACAGGAAGTGGACCAAGAAGCACCGGCGTGCTGGGTTCCTAAAATGAGCCAGGTCATCTCCTGGAAGCTGGAGGATCAAGGCTTCTCCCTCCTCTACTCTTGGCCCAGGGACACAGGCCCCCACCTTTGGAGTTGGGGCCACACAGCCTTCTGGGGAGGCTCTGTGGGTAAAAAGGGATCCGTCACTTCCAGCTCCAGGTGGCTCAGGCGTGTCCGCAGGGCTGCCTGGGGCAGAGCCAGTTTGCAGATGCAGGCTTCTGGATACCACCCTGCCCTGCAGAACCAGGATCTTGGAGGACAGGGCCTGGGGCCATATATGTAAAGCAGCCTCGGGAGACTTTTCCTTCAGAGATCTGAGACTGTCTGTAACCCACTCCCGTGCCAACTTGGTGTCCAGCTCAGCCCTGTGCAGGGAGGTTGGCAGACAGGTGCACCTGGCGTGATGGGCCACAGCCTGCAAGCTCCCCTTGATGAAGCCTTGTGTGCGGCCTGGCTCATAGAGCCCAAGGCCACCCAGAGCAGGTGGCCAGGGCTCCCCCTCCCCTCCCCTCCTTCTTTTCACCCTCTACCCCCTTTCTTCTCCCTCCTCTTCCTCCTCCCCTCTGTTTCCTTCCTGTTCCCCCGCTCCTCTCCTCTTCCTTCCTCTTCGTCCTTCAGCAAGGCCTTGATGGGGCCGATGCCAGGAACATTTTGTATATCCTGTCCAAAGGAAAACATGAGGCCTGAAGAGAGAGCCTCAGACAAGGAGGAAATCAAAGAATAACGCCAGGCCCTTGAGAAAGTTCTGCACCATGGTCTAAAGATTGACAGGGAAAACCTTCCCTCAAGCAGCAGAGTTTGCGGAAACATGGGTTTGGATGCAACAAGTGTGAAGAGGCAGCTCGGGAGAAGAAATGGTCGGCGGAGCCGGCAGAGGGCGCTGGACACAAACAGAAGCAGAAGGTGCTGCTGAAGTTCAGCTCCGTCCTGCAAGGGAGCAAAGCCACAGCTCCGGGAGGAGGCATGAGCACACAGGGCAGAGGCCCAGCCAGCCACCGAGACTCCAGAGAAGCCACAGTAAACCAACTGGATGCTGAGGCCAAAGTCACATGAGACCAGGCTGGAAAAGAAGCACATACAAAGGGTTTGCCGAGGTCCAGGCAAAACTTGTTAATCAAAAATCCATGCCAGGCCCCGTGTGGCCAAACTAATGAATGACACAGAAAAAGAAAAAGATGCCAGAAGGAAGAAAACAAAAGCATGATCATGACTTACCTTTTGGGAGGTGAAACGCAGAGCTGAAGCACTCAGGCTCCAGCAGAGGGAGCCTCCTTCGGCGTCCTGGACACTGGACCTTCGTTTGCTATTGATTGGAAGTCTAACTGGTTCTGTTAGTCCAACTTCCACATTTTGACCTCCGGGGGTGGGGAGTGGGATTTGGAGTGTATCTTCTCTTTCCAGGGAATAAGATGGTTCTTAGTGACAGTCTCCTCTGCTGTTTGGACGCCGATCCTAGCATGTCTGCTTGCCTTCCAGGGCGGTCCCTCTCCTGGGCTACCTACCTCAGGACCTGATTGAGACCCCAGTGCTCGTGCAGCTCCACCCTAGTGACAGGCCCTTGATGCTGGCCATCCACAAAAAGAGTAGGTCCCCTTTTCACGGTACATCCTAAAGTGTTTGGCGGAAGTTCGTGTGCCCTTGGGGCTTCTTCTTGGGACCAGTCTAGCTCTGACAGGTCAGATCAGCTAAGGACAAGCAGGTGGTAGACGCTCGCCTCGCCACCTCACTCCTGGCACTGCAGTGCCCAGTGGAGTCAAGAGAGAGGGGTAAACTCATGTGAGTTCCTTTGTGGCCAATTGTTTCTCAGTCCGTGGCCTGAGTCCGTGGCATCTCATGTTTACTGTTGGCTTCAGTGGTGCATGGGAGGAGGGGAGACCAATTCATCTGTGGCTCGGAAGGTTCTGACCAGGCCAGGGGAGTGCAGTGCATGTCCTCATCAAGCCCAGCCCTCATAGACGCAAGTGACACTCTAGCAGAGGTGAAACATGGGATGAAACAGCTTCTGCTGGAAACAGCCTCCTGGTTGTAATCTACAGCAGAAATGGGAGGCTGAAAGCAGTGGCTTTGAAGAAGTGTTCATACCCCTAACGTTTGGAAATGATCCTGGGCCTGAGTGAATCTTGACTTGTCTCTGTCTACTGTTTGCTCCCCTGTTCCCCTGAATGCTGGCTTTTGCTCTCCTAGTCCTGCAGTCGGGCGGGCAGCCTTTCGACTACTCTCCCATTCGGTTTCGCACCCGGAACGGGGAGTACATCACGCTGGATACCAGCTGGTCCAGCTTCATCAACCCATGGAGCAGGAAAATCTCCTTCATCATTGGGAGGCACAAAGTCAGGGTGTGAGTGCTCCAAGGGCCCGAGGTGGCTCAGGGGTCTCGGGCGGGGGTCTTGGGCTGTCCTTACCTCCCAGCAACAGATGGTATAGGGAGGGGCTGAGAGGCCAAGACCGAAACCTCGCCTCCTGCCACCAATCTGGAGCCCCAGGCTGGTAGGCAGGGGTGACCTGTCCTCTGCCCCAGGTGGGAGGGACCTCATTCAGGCCGAGTAGGGAGTGGGCAGGCAGCAGCCTGGGGGGCTACAGGGGAGAGGCAGAGGGCCCACCCAGGCAGGCAGCATGTAGTGGCTATACAGTCACGCCAGAGAGGTCCTCCTGTGGGGCCCCATCTAACAAGATGAATTAAAACCACGCAGGGGCCCTTTGAATGAGGATGTGTTTGCAGCCCACCCTTGCACAGAGGAGAAGGCCCTGCACCCCAGTGTTCAGGAGCTCACGGAGCAGATCCACCGGCTCCTGCTGCAGGTGCGTGTGGTGCCTGCATGCCCTCCTCCCAGGTAGCAGCCTGAGAGCCCCCTGCAGAGGACATAGGCTCTGCACCCTGGTCCTGGCATACCCACTCAGACAACTTCATCTGTCATTCTCTGAACATCCCTCAGGGGACAGTTTGGGCATAGACTGTGCTAGTCTGAGACAGTCCACAGTACCCTTGGCTCTCTCCAGCCTTGCATTCAACATTGTCTGAACCGCAGCCCTGAGTGAGCGGCTGAAGGACATGTGCAGACCCCGTGCTCTGACACAGGCTGCATAGTCCCAGAGTGACCTCTCAGTGGTGTGGGGGCTCATTCTAATCCAGAGCAGTGGGACTTAGGGACGGGACATTGTACTCAAGGTCCCTTAAAAAATCAGGCCCATCGCAGTCAACCCCACGCCTGAGAAGGTGTCTGCCTCTCAGTTCCTGGAGGCTGTGGAGTGAAGCTGTCATCGCATCTTGTTTGTTTTAAACCCCTCCACAGAGGTGCGGCTGGCTGCAGCTCTGCGTTGATGAGTGGGTTGGACACATTCCTTTGGTGCCGTCTTCTCAGTGACTGCATGTCTGGGTCGGGGCACCGCCGCTGGAGGCCGGGAGTCAACCTCTGGAGCTGACCCTGGGGTTCAAACCCCAGCTCCCCTGGTCTTTGTCATGTAGCCTTAGGCAGGTCACCATCCTCTCTGTGAAACAGGGTGTGTTGGCAGGGGGCCACATGTGTAACTCAGCAGCCCTGGCTGTGTCTGTAGCACTGTCTGCTGTCTCCCCAGCCCGTCCCCCACAGCGGCTCCAGCGGCTACGGGAGTCTGGGCAGCAACGGGTCCCACGAGCACCTCATGAGCCAGACCTCCTCCAGCGACAGCAACGGCCACGAGGACTCACGCCGGAGGAGAGCCGTACGTCCCCTTCCGTTCTCCCTGTGAAAATGAGTTTGTGGATGTCCCTCCAGAGTTAGAAAGCACACTCAGGACAACCTTTGGCAGTTAGGAGAGGCTTCATCATCGCAGCTGTTTCTGCTTCCTTTCTAAACTTTGTTCACTTGGGACGTTTTAATCTCTTAAGAGTTGAAAAAGCTAGAAACCATAGCTAAGTGTTTGGTTGAAAATTATTTAAAACAGACAAAACAAACAAAAGTGAAGATTTAACTAGGATAGAAAGAAGAAAATGTGGGCTGGGTGCAGTGACTCACGCCTGTAATCCCAGCACTTTGGGAGGCTGAGGCAGGTAGATCACCTGAGGTCAGGAGTTCAAGAATAGCCTGGGCAACATGGTGAAACCCCATCTCTACTAAAAATACAAATGTTAGCCGAGCATGGTGACGGGCCCCTGTAATCCCAGCTACTCGAGAGGCTGAGGCACGAGAATGGCTTGAACCCGTGAGGCAGAGGTTGCAGTGAGACAAGATTGCACCGTTGCACTTTAGCCTGGGTAACAGAGTGAGACTCTGTCTAAGAAAAAAAAAAAGAAGAAGAAAATGTAATGTGCCATTATGCTTTATTTTTATTACTCTTTAGGATCATCAAATAGGTTTTATTTAGCTCTGCACCTGTCAGATTTCTTATTCACAATTTCCTTCTGTGTTGCTGAAATGATTTCAGCCATCCTCTGTTCTCACTTTGGGGGACAAACTGAAGGAGGTCTCCTAGAATGAATAACGTGTTCATTTTGTTTTTCTTCAAGGAAATTTATAAAAATGGTAACAAGACGAAAAATAGAAGTCTTTATTGTCTTGAATCTGGAGAACAAAAGAAAAATTCCGTTACAGGTAAAAAAAAAAAAAATTCAACATTTCCTTACTGAAACTGGAGTATGGCCATGTGAGAAGAGGGAAGCTGGGTTGAGTGCTGACTCTGGCTGGCAGGGAGTCTACCTTGTAGCCGTGCTACTCCCTCTTCTGTGTTCAGCACAGTCTTCAGCTTCCAAGAGGCGAGAGCAGCCCAGTTCTCTGCACTCAGCCAGTGCGAGCGCTGATGTCCACACTGGGCGCCTGACGCCCTGCAGGCCTGGCGGGGTGTGGCTAGGTGTGCAGGCCTGGGGAGCTGTGGCCAGGTGTGCCTTCCTGCACCCTGGCCTGCCCGCTGGGTGTGCCTGGGCCACTCGTTCTTGCTGTACAGAGTGGCTGTGTGGCTGTGTGTTTACACTTGCACACCCTTCACTCACACACACACACAGACAACTGCCAACAGCCTGCCCAGCATCCACATACACTCCAACCAAACCTGTCTGAAGTGGAGAGTACCACCCAGGGGCTGCCAGCCCACCCCCACTGCCGCAGCCCTTTCCTCATCACGGCACCATACTTCCCAGGCAGCTTCATGCTGTCATGCGTGGGTTCAGGTTCATGCTGCTCCTCTGTCCCGCGTGCATTTCTCACACAGCATGCACATAGACACGTGTGTGCACACATGCATGCATCCCAGTCCCCTCACCTGGTGGGCCCTTGCTCATTCTCTGTGCTCAGGCCAAAGTCTCCTGTGGAGAACACTCTGGCCAGACACCGCTAGGACTTTTGGCCTTGGGGATGTGTTGGTGGACATGCGGCCTCCTGGGCTCTGTGCTGGGTGTTGGGGACACATTAATGAGCTGGACACAGCTCTTTGCTTGAGGGCCCCTAGGGGACAGGCACGTGATGAATGTTGTGGGGGCAAGAGTCGAATCCACAGCACAGTGAGGAGGCAGTTGCCATCATAATTGTTACTAGCAGGGATCACCTTGAAAACTGGCCTGGCCCAGGAGGAGCGTAAAGTACATGGGCTCTCGCCCTGAAAGTTTAAGAGTTCAAGTGAGAACTGGTGTCTCCCACTGCTGAGTCCCTGACCCCTGGGGACAGCCTAGACCCCAGAGAGAAGCAGACACCAGGCTGGGCAGCAGCTCCCTCCTAGGTCTCTCTATGGACGGCACTGTGGTGCTCGTGCCCACAGGGCTGCCAGATGCCAGGCTGTCCCCAGGCTTCCATACCCATGAAGCAGATTCTGAGCCCCCAGCCCTGTCTTCAGGTAGAACGAAAATGCTTTCTAAATACACAGCGTTTTCTTTGGGAGAAAAATTAATGAAAGAACAATTTTGCCATTCCTTCAGAAATGCAAACTAATCCCTCAGCTGAGATGAAAGCTGTCCCTGCCGTGGAAAAGGACAGCCTGGGGGCCAGCTTCCCCGAGGAGTTGGCCTGCAAGGACCAGCCCACCTGCTCCTACCAGCAGATCAGCTGCTTGGACAGCGTCATCAGGTACACCAGCACTTCCAGCCGAGTCTCCACCATCTCACGCACCTTCCCACCTCTCGTGTTGTGTGGCCTCACCCGGGGTTCATGCCCTTCACACAGGTACTTGGAGAGCTGCAATGAGGCTGCCACCCTGAAGAGGAAATGCGAGTTCCCAGCAAACGTCCCAACGCTAAGGTCCAGTGATAAGCGGAAGGCCACAGTCAGCCCAGGGCCACATGCCAGAGGTATCTAACCTGTTCAGAGCCATGCACACGTGGAATAATGTAATAGTCTCTGGAGAGACTAGATGTCCCTGTGGCTTCTGTGGACACAGTGTGGGGGTGGTAGGCTCTTCTTCACATGATGAAAGTAGTTCAAAAGTCAGCACCCTTCTTAGGAGCTAGAAGCAAAGATGGTTCTGTCAGAGCCGTGGCATTGAGAACAGGAACCCAGTGGGGCTGCTGGAGGCCTGGGGCTGTCCCCTGACCCCCCTCATGCAGCCACACTGGTCTCAAGTTGTCAGTCTAGAGCAGGCCTTCTTTCCAGTGTGTCTCAGAGGGGCCCTTGTCCCTGAATGTTAACATGCCCCAGAAATCACATTAAATCCCAGGCTGCTTAAACGCTGTCGGTATTGCTGATGTTCGCCACCAGGTTTAGAAACGGTACCCCAGCTGGGCGCGGTGGCTCACGCCTATAATCCCAGCACTTTGGGAGGCCGAGGTGGGTGGATCACTTGAGGTCAGGAGTTTGAGACCAGCCTGGCCAACATGGTGAAACCACATCTCTACTAAAAATATAAAAATTAGCCGGGCATCATGGCACATGCCTGTAATCCCAGCTATTTGGGAGGCTGAGGCAGGAGAATCTCTTGAACCTGGCAGGCAGAGGTTGCAGCCAAGATTGCACCACTGCACTCCAGCCTGGGTGACAGAGCGAGACTCCATCTCAAAAAAGAAGAAAGAAAAAGAGAGAGAGAGAGAGAGAGAGAGAAGGAAGGGAAGGAAGGGAAGGGAAGGAAAGGAAGGAAAGGAAAGAAAGAGTATCCCAGATTATGGTTGGCTCCTGACTGTCGGAAAAGCCCCCGCCCACAGGCGTGCAAGAAAGGCTGCCTGGCTGCAGGCAAGAGCCCCTCACCGAGTGTTCCCTGCAGCTGCCAAGCTGCTGCGCCTGCCCTCAGAGGACTCAGGATTTAAGTGTGTAACTGCTCCCGTTTCGGAACTTGCTCTTCTCCACTATTCTCCTGTGAATAAACACTGGGGACAAATCATCCCATGCCCGGGCCAGAGCATCTGTGGGATGAGATGGGATGGGATGGGTTGTGTGCACCCTGGTGTGGAAGCTGTATGGGCACTCGGGTGTCAGTTCCTCATCTGCACAGTGCATCGTAATGGCATGCTTGTGTTTGTTCCCCCCTTCCTCTCATGAAGAGGCAGAACCGCCCTCCAGGGTGAACAGCCACACGGGAGTCAGCACGCACCTGACCTCGCTGGCACTGCCGGGCAAGGCAGAGAGTGTGGCATCGCTCACCAGCCAGTGCAGCTACAGCAGCACCATTGTCCATGTGGGAGACAAGAAGCCGCAGCCGGAATTAGGTACATCCATGGGCTCTTGGATCAGAGAGAAGTCTGATTTTTAAACATGAAAACAAGAAGTTTGCCATCTTAAATTTTTCTTTCTCTAAGTGCAGAAGAACCCCACCATAGCCCATTGGGGGCATTTCAGGAAATCCAGTTGTGTAAAATGCAGGGTGGAGTGTGGCCAGCCAGGGCCCAGGCAGCAACCTGTCCTGGTCCCTGTTGCCCTGTGGTGCTCTCCGGTGACAGTTGTCTGTTCTGGCATCAGTGCGGGAGGGTCAATTGTGGTGCAAGATCTTATCCCCTTTAATTGGTGCGGAGAGAGCACTGGGAGCGAGGCCCCACCTCCCTCTTCCCTGGGCGGGCCTTGGGGGTCTTTCCTCTGCCCAGCAGAAGGTGCAACCATTAGCCCTCTCTGTTTGTGGGAGGAACCAGTACAGGTGGTAAATAGATTTACAATGGGTGCATTGGTGGCTGAGTGTTCTTGTTTTTTAGAATATTAGGATTAAAATGAATCCTGAATTTGTTCTTTACTAGGTAGAGGGAGATGATGAGGAAAAAGTATATGTCCAAGATCCGGTCCCCAAGCCTTCCCTTTCAGGATGGTCAGTGGCCCTGCCTGTCCCCTATCCTGTCTGCCTCATGGGCCCACAGGGTCCCAACTGTCACCAAGCCTGGTCCCAAACCCAGTAAGATTCAGCACATTGACCCAAGTTTCTGGTGTTCTGAAAGCTAAGGACAGCCCAGGGATATCTTCAACAGCAGAGTTGAGCCCAAGGGTCCCCACGTTTCAGTTTGTTCAGCCCCCAGGTTCCTGAGCACTTGGCTGTCAGGGCTTTCCTGCCCTGCTTCTTGCCTTTTGCCATGAATTTTCTCGGAAAGCTAAATGAAAACATTGTGAGTTTCATTCTCATGCCACAGGCATGGTGAAGTCACTTTATAGGTGAATGATTTGTCTTGTTCATGAATGTAGTGTGGCCTTAAAACAAACAGGGCATGTGTGGACTGGAGCCCTGGGTTCTTGTGTTACAGAGATGGTGGAAGATGCTGTGAGTGGGCCAGAATCCCTGGACTGCCTGGTGGGCCCTGCCCTGGCCTGTGGTCTCAGCCAAGAGAAGGAGCCCTTCAAGAAGCTGGGCCTCACCAAGGAGGTGCTCGCTGCACACACACAGAAGGAGGAGCAGAGCTTCCTGCAGAAGTTCAAAGAAATAAGAAAACTCAGTATTTTCCAGTCCCATTGCCATTACTACTTACAAGAAAGATCCAAGGGGCAGCCAAGTGAACGAAGTAAGTGATACCCAAATTAAAAGTGGGTTTTAAAAAATTTTATTCCTGTTGGTACTGAGTCCAGTGCTGGTTTCAAAATGTGAAATGTGTCCAGTTTCAGAAGCATTAACATGTAAGACAGCTGTTGGAACTTCCCTGGCAACGCCATCTATTTCTGTAGAACTTCCCACCAGGGGAGTGCTCTCAGGATGTCAGCTCGCATTCCCTGGGGAATAGTCCCAGGCTAGTGCCCGGGGAGGGCAGAGCCATGGCAGGGCAGTGCTGCCATGTCCACGTTTCTTGCGTGAGTAACCATGTGGGCAGGGGCCTCACCTGGATGGGACCTCCAGAGAATCAGCTAATTCAACCTCAAGATAATGGGCATGTGGTGCTGGGCACATGAGGAAGGAGGGGCGTACCATTCATGGCGCCCTTCTCCCCAGGAGATGCACCGTCCTGACGGGGCCAGCCTCAGGCCTGGGCTTCGGACTCCATAGTCGGGCAGAGTCCATGGTCATGCTGTGGGAAGCCGCTCTGTAGGCCAGGTGCCACTTCGGGGGTCGAAGGTCAAGGGATGAAGTAAAATAGATGAGCTTCTTTACCCCTTTCCTGGCTCAGGAATCTGGCTCCTGATCCCCCAGTTCCTTCCCATACCCCCAGACAGGGCCTGCGCTTGTTAGAGATGCTGCCTCTTCCATTCCCCCTGGGACACTGGCGCAGGGATCAGAGCCAGTGAGCCCAGGAAGCCACTCACCACAGGGAACCAGCTCCCCCGGGTCTCTGGGCAGACACACAAAAGGAAATGTGTAAGAAACTAAGCCTACAGCTGCCTTAAGGATTTTGTCTTCTCCACTCTTTCCTTTCTCTCCCTCTTCCCCAGATTCAAGAGTTACGACCAGCCCATAGAGAACCTCTGTAGAAATTAGAAAAAGGTGCCTTCCATGGCCCTGAGAAGACCCACCCCATGGGACCAGCCTAGTACCGAGTTCCCGCTCTTGCTTGCCCCCTAGACAACTCCGTAGCCTTATGCAGTGCACGGTCTACAGAGCTGTATAGGGCAGCCCTACCAGACCCATACATGATATCCCAGGAACCCAGTGCTTTAGCCACTGTTCCCACCAGGGGACGGATTTCTTGGGGAAGGACACCAGATAGACTGAATTGCAAAACCTCCATTTACATAGCAGTTTGCGTTGGACTAGCCTATTTGCTTTCAGCACATCCCAAAGGCATGGGACCGCCTTGGCACAGCTGACAGATGTCCCGCACACCTGCTGCAAGAGTTCAGTCACTCTGCATGATGTGAGAGGAAACCGAGAGTTCCCTGGATCCCCCTCCCACTCCTCAGGGAGGCCATGGGGACATACCCACAGTCCCTCCTTTACCAGTTGAGTCCCTCCATCATCCTGAAGAAAGCCTTACTCCACAGCACTTGTCATTACAGAAGAAGAATGTGGTTGCCAGGCAGTGTCTCCTCTGATCTTGCTCAGGCTGTTTGTCAGGTGAAAGAGGAAGCTGTTTAAGGAACAGTAGTGATAGTGCTTATAAATTGAAAACTAGAGGAGGTCGGTGGCTCCTACCTTTCAGATTTCACAAACCATTTCTTTCCCGTAAATACTGGGGAACAGCAGAGACATGACAGCTTTTTAGTGTATTGATTTAACAAAAAGAACTTTTTTTTACCACTTACTATATTAGCATTTCATAAAAGAAAGGACATTAATACCAGAAGAAAATAAGGAATGTGATCCTGCAATTAAGAGTTTGTCTTTTAAGTTGATTCAATTTAGTTTTATGGAAAAACCTGATGTTTTGCCCTGATTTTTCTCACTTCACTGAGGGTCCGGGAAAACTGCTTGGTGGACCAGGTGGGCCCTGGGTCAGCATTTGGAAACCCAGGACTGTTGGACAAAGAGTGTCTTCAAATTTGGAGTTAAAGTTTTAACTCCAAATGTTTATTTTTCTGCATTAGCTGCCCCTGGACTAAGAAATACTTCCGGAATAGATTCACCTTGGAGAAAACCAGGAAAGAACAGAAAACTGAAGTCCAAGCGGGTCAAACCTCGAGACTCATCTGAGAGCACCGGATCTGGGGGGCCCTTGCCCGCCCGGCCCCCACTCGTGGGCTTGAACGCCACAGCCTGGTCACCCTCGGACACGTCCCAGTCCAGCTGCCCGGCCGTGCCCTTTCCTGCCCCAGTGCCAGCTTATTCCCTGCCGGTGTTTCCAGCGCCAGGGACTGTGGCGGCAACCCCCGCACCTCCCCATGCCAGTTTCGCAGTGCCTGCGGTGCCCGTGGACCTCCAGCACCAGTTTGCAGTCCAGCCCCCACCTTTCCCTGCCCCTTTGGCCCCTGTCATGGCATTCATGCTACCTGGTTATTCCTTCCCCTCGGGGACCCCAAACCTGCCCCAGGCCTTCTTCCCCAGTCAGCCTCAATTTCCGAGCCACCCCACAATCACATCCGAGATGGCCTCTGCCTTACAGCCCGAGTTCCCCAGCCGGACCTCGATCCCCAGACAGCCATGCGCTTGTCCAGGCACCCGGGCCACCCCACCATCGGCCATGGGTAGAGCCTCCCCACCACTATTCCAGTCCCGCAGCAGCTCGCCCCTGCAGCTCAACCTGCTGCAGCTGGAGGAAGCCCCTGAGGGTGGCACTGGGGCCATGGGGACCACAGGGGCCACAGAGACAGCAGTTGTGGGGGCGGACTGCAAACCTGGCACTTCTCGGGACCAGCAACCGAAGGCACCTCTGACCGTAAGGATTTTCTGATGCTCTTTCCCCAAAGTAGGCAGCAAACAGCACACCTGGCAGGCCGGCCGCACATCCTCAGTTCAGACATGGGGGTTACACGATTGAGGGTTCCACCAAACCCTGTAGGTTTTGCCATGAATGTGTGTGCCAGAAATTCATGCTTCCCAGTTAATCCTATCAGAGTAGATTATTCGAAGCCTTTTATTGTCTTGGAATCTGAATGAAGGAGGAGAGATTGTGGCAAATACAGAGTCCAGAAAGCAGCATGTGACTTGACAGTATTTATGGGCTTCGAATTTTTAAATGACACTTCAAAGATAAAGCACGGTCAGTTTAAATACCAGAGCTAGGGCTCCTCGGGGCGTGGCACCAGAGCCTGACTCAGGTGGCCCCGGTGGAGGCAAAGACGAAGGAGGACACAGCCCTAAAATCAGCGGGACCTCAGTTTCCATCCTCCACAGGCATAGTCACACTGTGTGGGATTCTTAACCAGTTAATGAAATGGCAGTTGTATTTGCAGTTAAACACTTGTGTTTCTGAATGAGCTCAAGTGTGTGGGAACGCCAGCAGCAGTGCAGTCCGTAGGCCTCAGGCGATTCCCTGCCTTGGCCGGAGGACCTAGGGCTCCTGGGTGAGGAAGTGCAAGTGTGTAGATCTGTGGAGCTTCTCCCAGTCCTCCTGCCACCTCCGGGCTCCTGCTTTTGGAGTCCTGGGCCTATAGTCTGGGTGTCCAAGGAGAGGAGAGTCAGGGATGCTCCCCAGGCCAGGCCCCTCCCTCACTCCCAAGGCAGCACCCACACGGGGTGCTGTGAGAGGCGTTCTCCCCGTCCATGTCTGCTGCATGTGAGGAGGGGGCTGTGGCCAAGCAGCAGCCTGAGGCTTTCCCCGCTGGAGCCCAGCTATTACCGTTTTCCGTGTGACTCCCAAAATTAAATGTAATTAGATGGCATCCATAGAGCACCAGTGGAATTTGCACTGTAGGCCTGGTGGTGATGCGTGGTCTGCTCATTAAGCCCTCCCTGGTCGTGAACCTCGTAGCCGCTCCACAGCTCCCCTCCACCCTCGCCCCACTCATGCCCCCCACCCCCACCCTGCTGAATGTGCTGTGTCCTGACTGAGCCCCTATTCCTGTCCCTAAAGCGTGACGAACCCTCAGACACGCAGAATAGTGACGCCCTTTCCACGTCAAGCGGCCTCCTAAACCTCCTGCTGAATGAGGACCTCTGCTCAGCCTCGGGCTCTGCTGCTTCGGAGTCACTGGGCTCTGGCTCACTGGGCTGCGACACCTCCCCGAGTCGGGCAGGTATGTTGGCCCTGGCGGGGTGTTAGGCACTTGGGAGGTTCCCACAGGATGCACTGCTCCAGAATCGCAGGCCAGCCTCTGTGCTCAGGACAGGGATCACTGGCAGTCCCCAAGCAGCTGTCAGAGCCCATGCAGACACCCACACAGACACACACTCCCTGTTCAGCATGGCCAGCCCTAGCTAGTCAGAATTCCACATCCTCCCTATTTGCTTCTGATTTCAGTGCCTGCAGGCCTCACCCTGGCTCCTTGTTGGACCATCCCTCTGACTCCCCAGATAGTGGTTTGCCTTCCTGCGTTAGTTCCCCTTGTGTGAACTGAGGGTGTGAAGCACCTGCAAGCCTCTACCCGTTGGGATCTTTCACATGTGATCTGGAATCTCAGTCACCAAAAATGCACACACACTCCACAAAATTGAAGCTCCCCTACTTCTCTGGAGGGAGCTTTCACCTCGTCCCCCTTTGCAGGCCTGCTGCACAGGTGAGGCTGGCTAGGGAGCGCTCCAGGCCAGCTGCCTCCCCTTGTGGGAAACTGCAGTGCCCTGTGGTCCGCATGAGCGGAGATGGTGAGAGCTTGGGAGAGAAGGTCAAGGCTTGTAACACGCAGCTCCATCTGAGCTGCTCAGGGCTTCACAGGAAAGAATCGCCTGCATGGCACTAGCAGAGATCCTGTTTCCTAATTACCCAGAGCATTCAGGAAGTGGGAAGAGAAGGGGAACGTGCACTGGCACACATACCCAATACCTAAGAAGGGGCTGGGCTCTCTCAAATCATTCTGACTTTGAGGAAGCACATTATGCAAGGTTTAATTTCATATGTCAAGGTTTTGATGCACCATGTTTTTTGTTTTTAAAGGCAGTAGTGACACAAGTCATACCAGCAAATATTTTGGAAGCATTGACTCCTCAGAGAATAATCACAAAGCAAAAATGAACACTGGTATGGAAGAAAGTGAGCATTTCATTAAGTGCGTCCTGCAGGATCCCATCTGGCTGCTGATGGCAGATGCGGACAGCAGCGTCATGATGACGTACCAGCTGCCTTCCCGGTAACCACCCAGCGCTTTCCTAGGCACCTGGGGAGGGATGGGATTCAGGAGTTCCCAGAAACAGCAAGGTCAAGGTCATTCAGATGGGGCAGGACACCCCTCTGAAAGACTGAGATTTAGTTGAGTGCAGCAGAGAAGCAGGCTTCCCTCTGGACAATTCTACCAGGCTAGTACAGGATGGCCATGGCCCTGCAGTGTGGCCAGGGTAAGCCAGGGCCCTGTGGATTCACACCCTGCGGCCTTCGAGGAAGACAGGCTCCCGGTGCTTCCTTCACAGTGCCACACTCAACTTTTACAAAGCATTGGTGCCAGCATCTCTTGCTTTGTTGCCCAGTAACCCTGTGAGGTAAATGGGATGTGTCTGTCTGTCTGTCTGACTTAGAGTTGAAGGAACCAAGTGTCAAGGTAGGTGACCAGCCCAGGGAGCTGGCTGCTCTGCAGTGACCCAGGGGCTCTGCGTCCACATCAGGCTGCCGTAGGGAACTGCATGTGGTCCTCTCCCTTGCGGAGCACCCACTTGGCAGGAGAAGCTGGGAGGAAAGAAAGGAAGGAAAAACGAACCCTGTATAAGTCCGTTTCCACACTGCTGTAAAGAAATACCTGAGATTGGGTAATTTATAAAGGAAAGAGGTTTAGTTAACTCACAGCCCTGCAGGGCCAGGGAAGCCTCAGGAAACTTACAGTCATGGAAGGGAGGAGAAGCAAGCACCTTCTTCACAAAGCTGCAGGAAAAGAGCACAAGCGAAGGAAGAACTGCCAAATACTTATAAAGCCATCAAATCGCATTACAACTCACTGTCACCAGGACAGCGTGGGAGAACCACCCTCATGATCCCACCACCCCTCACCAGGTCCCTCCATCAACACATGGGTATTACAGTTCCACATGAGATTTGGGAGGGGATTCAGAGCCAAACCCTATCAAAGCCCTAAGTCCTCTGGTCAGCTAGTGGATATGGAGGCTCCATCTCCAGGGTAGCTGTAGTCCAGACCAGCACTGGCCAGTGACAGGGGAAGGCCATCCTACTGGCAAGAATCTCCCAGATGAACCATGCCTGTTGTGGAACCAAGCCCCAGGGGACAAGGTTACACCTGCAGATACCCAACTCCCAGGCCTGTTGTAAAATATAGTAAAATTAAATCTTGACCAGAATCATCATTTTCATAGAAAAACTACAGATTCTTTACTAGGGAGATTAAGTTACCTTAAACGGTAATTTTTTTAAAGAAAAGGAAATTTGCATTAAAATCATCTAAAACTACATTATTTATACTGAAAGAATAAAAACAGAAACCCTTAAGACATTTGAAAGCTTACCAGTTTCTAAATATCTTGCGAAGAAATTTAGAAGCAGTTTTGAAGGAGGACAGAGAGAAGCTGAAGCTCCTGCAGAAACTCCAGCCCAGGTTCACGGAGAGTCAGAAGCAGGAGCTGCGCGAGGTCCACCAGTGGATGCAGACGGGTGGCCTGCCCGCAGCCATCGACGTGGCAGTAAGCTCATGGGACTTGATTTCTGATACGGCCCTAAAAGGCTCTGTGATGGGGATTCTCCGTACTATCTTTGCAACTTTTCTATCAATTTAAAACTTGTAAAATTAGGCCGGGCGCGGTGGCTCAAGCCTGTAATCCCAGCACTTTGGGAGGCCGAGGCGGGCGGATCACGAGGTCAGGAGATCAAGACCATCCTGGCTAACACGGTGAAACCCAGTCTCTTCTAAAAATACAAAAAATTAGCCGGGCGTGGTGGCGGCGCCTGTGGTCCCAGCTACTGGGGAGGCTGAGGCAGGAGAATGGTGTGAACACGGGAGGCGGAGCTTGCAGTGAGCTGAGGTCGCGCCACTGCACTCCAGCCTGGGCAACAGAGTGAGACTCTGTCTCAAAAAAAGAAAAAAAAACTTCTAAGATTAAAGGTTTATTTTTTTTAAAGGCACGACAACACTAGGTCTGCTTCAAATAACTTTGTTCCAGTGGCTTTTCAACATTGTTTCTAAAAAGGTTGAAAAATCTAATCTCAGTCACTTGCTGAAATCTGTGTTTTCTTTCTTTCAATTCTGTTTTCGATTTTACAAAAAAACCTCTCCTATCACAAACCGTCAGTGTCCATGGAGAGTGTTAAATAATGGTGGAAAAAACAAGTTCCTGCTGGCATGCTCTCCAGGCATATGTCCTTCCAGTGGCCCCATGGGCACACCAGCCCCACTCTCCTGCTCTCTGCCAACCCCTTGCCCACACACACCATGGAAGCTGCTCTTGTCAAGGTCTCAAGTTCTCCAGCAGCCAAACACAGTGTCACTTCTCAGTCCTCATCCCAGGGACCACTGGCAGCAGTGAGCGGCTCTCTCCAGGGGGCTCTTGCTGCCCTTGGCCTCCAGGCCCTGTGCCCTTCAGGCTGTCCCTCTGACCTCTTGGCCTCCCCACAGGCTCTTCCTCTTCTCTGCACCCTCCGGCTCAGTGTCTGTACCTCTTTCCCCCCCACCCCCCCACACCTTGCAAGCCCTGGAGGCATCCCAGGCTCTACTCTTAGGCCCCAGCTAGTTGGTTGGCAAATTGTCTGGGTTCAACCTTGAAGGTAGATAGAAGCCCATCACTTAGTGCCTCCAGCGTCACCACACAGGTCCAAGCCATGAGGATGCTTCCATGGCATGAGCCCTGCATGTCAGAGTGGCCTCGAAGCTGCACTCACTGCTCCCCATGTCACCTCAGTCAGAATCTGTCCCCCACAGTTCAGATCCCTGCCAGCACTGTGCCACCTCAATCAGAATAAATGGTTGCAAAGTCATACACGTCTGACCACCCATCCACATCTACCTCATCTCCCGTTTCTCCTCTCCTTCCCTCCTCTCCAGTTACACTGGCCCCTTGGCTGTTTCCCGGACTGCCCTGGCAGGCCCCTGCCACAGGATCTTCGCATGTACCCAGCCCTTTGCTTGGAATCCTTTTTCCTCAAAGAGACCTGTGGCTCACCCTGGCTGCCTTAGAGTCTGTTTTCCACCTGCTGCTGCATTAGTAATCCCTTGCTGCATGGCAGATGGCCCAACACTTAGTGACTTCAACAACAAACATGTATTCTCTTGCATGGTCTCTCTGGGTCAGGAATTTGAGAGCGGCTTAGCTGGGTACTGCTAGCTCAGGGTCGTTGCTGATGTTGATGGTAAGATACTGGTGGGGGCTTCTGTCACCTGCCAACTGGAGGACCAGCTTCCAGGAGCCTCACTTGCAGGCCTGTCATGCGCTGCTGGCTCTTGGCAGAGGCCTCAGCTTCTTGCCGTGGGGACCTGTCCGTAGGGCTGCCTGGATGTCCTCACAGCGTGGCAGGTGACTTCCCCAGAGAGAAAAAGAGGAAGCCAAGGTGCCTTTAGGACCTAGAATCAGAAGTCAGATACTCTGTTAGAGGCAAATGCCTGACTCCAGCCAAGGGTTAAGGAGAAAGGAATTAGGCCCCACCTTTTGAGGGAGAAGTGGCAAAGAGTGTGGATGCGTTTCAAAACCATTGTGTCACCTTTTCTGTGGTCTGCTGTGAATGTCCAGTTGAAAATCACAGATGTCCTCCATATACTCTATGCCTCTGGAGCCCCTCTTAGTCATTGTCCCTCTCTGCTACAAAGTGCCAGCTCCTGGGGCAGGGATTTTGGCCTTTGCTGCCGGCTGCCTCCTGGCTGACACCTGGTCACCTGCCCCTTACTCGGTTTGACTTTTTTCTTTCTTTTTTTTTTTTTTTTTTTTTTTTGAGACGGAGTCTCACTCCAGGCTGGAGTGCAGCGGCGCGATCTCCGCTCACTGCAAGGTCTGTGTCCCGGGTTCACGCCATTCTCCTGCCTCAGCCTCCCGAGTAGCTGGGACTACAGGCGCCCGCCACCTCGCCTGGCTAATTTTTTGTATTATTAATAGAGGCGGGGTTTTACCGTTTTAGCCAGGATGGTCTCTATCTCCTGACTTCGTGATCCGCCCGCCTGGGACTCCCAAAGTGCTGGGATTACAGGCATCAGCCACCGCACCCAGCCAGTTTGAATGACTTTTGGAACAACTCAGATCTCAAGTTTGTTACTGATTTCACTTTTTTTTTTTCTTTTAAGGAATGTGTTTACTGTGAAAACAAGGAAAAAGGTAATATTTGCATACCATATGAGGAAGATATTCCTTCTCTGGGACTCAGCGAAGTGTTGGACACCAAAGAAGACGAAAATGGACCCCCCTTGAATCACAGGATGGAAGAGCAGACGTAACCCCTGCCCCCCTCAGCCCGGCAGCCACACAGGTGGTGCTTGGAAGAGACGAAGGATCTTCATGGCTGTTTCCACTGAAATGGACACAAACGCTCATGTTGCTTTTTTTGTTTTAGAAAAAAAAAAAAAAACATAGTTTTCTGAAGGGGTGACTTAAAACTGGAGAGTGGGGAGGGTTTGGAAAGAAATATGTTTTTATATATAAAATATATATGTAGAGTTTTGTGGGATGGGAAGAGACTTTAGCTGTTATTTAACTTGAGAAAGACTAAACGCCTCTTCGTGTCAGGGAAGTTGCCTCAGTGCTCCCAGAAGTCCTGTGACTGTGATGAGACCTCTGTCTGCTGCACCAGTTGGGGACTCTGGCTTCCAGAGCTTTCCCAGGGTGTTTGGATCAGATCAAATTTTGTCCTCTCTTGGGGACTGCTTTTTATCTGAATTATCATTTAGTCAAGGTAGATTTTTTTTTTTTTTTTTTTTTTTTACATACCAAGTGGAGATAGCAGCCTCTCCTAGTTTTCTTTCAAAACGTTTCACATTAAATGGTGTGAAGCATTGTTTGGCAAACCAACAGCTTTGGCTTCTGGTGTGGTCAATATTTCAATCTGACATAGCTTTTGTTTGTAGTGAACAAAGTTGAAACATTTGCTCTGGACTAAAGAAGCCTAGTGGTTTGTGTGGCCAACTCCATCGGATGAATGCACACACAGACCCTCTGCATATTTCTGCATCATTCTTGTCTCCTTTTCAGACCATGATGGCCGATACGGAGATTGAAATATGTCATCAGTCATCTCTTTATGGTGACTTCCCTCTGCAAACCAGGCTGTGACCAACACATGTGGGACCCAGTCCTGTTTGGTCTTCTTCTGTTGGAGCCACCCAGACATCAGCTTCCACCAAGCCCACATCACATCTTCTGGCTGAGAGCAGCCACTGCCACTCAGTCCCACAGCTTGCAACTGCGTCTGTATTTTCAGGGGTGCAGTGAGCTTACCTCTCCCGCTGCACCCTGGGTTGGGTGCCCAGCCCTCATTCTTTTCATGAGCCCGACCTCTCTCGGAGCAGCTTTAGGCCTCTGCCAGTGTCCCCAGCACTTTTAAGTCATTTGGACACTTGGGGAAAAGTGAGGCCAGTCTGCCCAACTTTTTACAAAACCTCAAGTTGCATTGTATATTCCAAAGATGGTTTGGAAAATTTAATATTCATACCTGGTGGGAATTCACAGTTATCACTGAAGAACAGTTGACTTAAAATTGGACCAAGACTATGAGGCTTAAAAGGGACCAGGGTTTTCTTTTTTTCTTTTTCTTTTTTTTTTTTTTTTTGAGATGGAGTTTCTCTTTTGTTGCCCAGGCTGGAGTGCAGTGGCACCATCTCGGCTCACTGCAACCTCTGCCTCCCAGGTTCAAGTGATTCTTCTGCCTCAGCCTCCTGAGTAGCTGGGACTACAGGCGCCCGCCACCACGCCCAGCTAATTTTTTGTATTTTTAGTAGAGACAGGGTTTCGCCATGTTGGCCTGGCTGGTCTCGAACTCCTGACCTCAAGTGATCCACCTCGGCCTCCCAAAGTGCTGGGATTACAGGCGTGAGCCACCACGCCCGACCTGGACCAGGGTTTTCTGTTTTTTGATGGAAGTGAAATCTCTTTGTAATCCACTAGGTTTTCATAGTAAAACCATCTTATGCCTGAATATTAAACCTATTTTTCGTAAACACAAGAACACTTTAATTTTTCGTTAATTTACAAAGTAACATCAGCTGCCTATGCCTACGATAAGGTAGCAGTCTGCATTCTTACGGCAATTAGCTGTTACAAACTGCTTCTTGCCTCTAAAGTCAGATCATGAAGGGATAGGTGTTAATCTAAGGTTACATGTATGTTACTGAAACACAAAACTGCCAAAATCTTACTCTGCTGTTATGAATGTTTACCATCAGCATTATTTTGTTATTTAATATATGCTCATTGATTGTAGCTTCAGCGCGTGCCAAGCAGTTGACTTAATAGGATCATCTTGTGAATTTGTTTACATGATGCCAAGCATCGAGTCATGTTTTCTTTAGTGTGTGTGCTTATACAGGTGTTAAACACTTTTTCTCTATTTTAAACTGAGCCTTCTTTTTAATATATTCCTAAAAAGGATATGTAAATAAGCTCTCAGAGTTTGTGTGATGATTTGTTGAGCCTTGCTGGACAAGTGGTTTGTTCGTGTGCAAACCAAACTTTCTTTACCCAGTGCAATAGATTTGTTTGACTGCTTGTGTCTTTTTATGACCTGTTTGCCTTTTAGAAAATTGGTAAATAAAGCGAGTATATTTTTATTTTTACTTGTATGTATTTTTCACATAGCACAGAAGAAAACCTGAATAGAGATCAAAGATTATTAAAAAAAATTTTTCTTAAGGAACTCCAGAAATTCTGCATTAAAGAATCTTACATCCCAAAGGCTGCCTCGCAGTCAGCTCCCTTATAGCGTTTGATTCTTGCTGGCTCCCTTTCTTCCTGTGTGTGTCACACACACACCCTTCTTCAGGCTGCAGAAATGAACTTTGTGTAATGCAAACCTAATCGTGTTATGACCCACAGTCTTCACTTTCGGTTGGAGGGGTGCAGCTGTCTGGCTCAGCTCCAGAGTACCCCCAGCTCTGCCTCCACGCACCTCTCTCTTCCCTGCATCGCTGCCCTGGGTTACCTGGCCTTTCCAGGCTGGCTGCCTGTCTTCGGGTCATCAAGGCTAGGTAGGGTTAAAGGTGGGGCAGTCAGGAGGCTCCACCAGAAAGGTCACATGTATCCATTGCGAATGATATGGGCAGGGCAGCATAGTCCCCTGACCCCAGCCCTTCTCTCACAGTGATGAATGAAGCCTTGTGAGGTCAAAACTGTGGAAGCCCTAAGAGTTGCTCGCCACCCCTCCCACTCTTCAAACCATGACCCTGGGGGTGGAAACAGAGAACTGAATGGATCCTGAACCCAAGGCCCCGCCTCTAAGAAGCTCCCTGAGCTGAAGGGAGGGGCTCTCCTCTGTCTGCCAGCCTGGCTTCCTAACTCCAAGTGCTGATGGGATAAAAGGCAAAGTCCTCCTAGCAAGCACAGAGGCCTCTGCAAACTGCCCTAAATAGCCAAATATGGTGGTTTCACTGAACCTCTGAGTGCTGTTGGGAGATTCTTAATTATATTTTTATTTACCATACAACCCCAAGGGTTTTATTTCCAAATTAAATGGAGATTCTGAGTCTCCTGGGCAGATTGCCCACAAGGGGCCTGGACAGTCTACAGGCCGCAGCTGCCTTTGTTCCCCCCAGGGATTTATGGCCTGCCACCCCCACTGCTAACTGGTCCCCTGCAGCAACCACCACCCTGCCCAGCCTCTGCTGGCCTCTGTTCCTGGCTCTAGGGAGATCAAAGGGCTCAAATGCTCAGGAAGTCCATACTCAGACAAACTTTGAAGGCAGGACTGGCCCAAGGGACAAACGGCAGGAAATGTTAGCTAGGGGGAGGCTGCTGTGAAGGAGGGAGGGAGGGCTTGGTGACCCCAAGATAGGCCAGGCTTCTGGGACAAAAAGGCTATGCCAGCAGGCCAGTGCACTGCTAAAGGGAACTGAAGCTGACCTTGCAGAGGGGACCTTGGGCAACTTCCAGTCCAACCAAGAAGGATTTTGCTGATGTACAGCCTTCTCTATTCTCCTTCCCTCAACCCCCACCCACTCCACTGTCAGACAAGGCTTTTGAGGTCCCTAGTCCTCCCTTTAGCCTCCTCTCTCATAATTCCTATCACCTGTCTTTTGTTTTTACAAGGTCAACTTTATATCATGTCCCATAACCATAAACAATCCTTCCTTGCCTTCTGTATAGATTAATTCTAAACGTTAAAACCCTCTGAACAGTGTTACATTGTTGTGGCTGTGAAAACTGTTGTCTCCTGAGCCAAGTAACGTGCTAAGATTATATTTCTTTTCTTGGGAAGCTTTTGTTTTCCCTAGAGGTCCTAGTTGCTTTTTTTTTTTTTTTTTTTTTTTTGCTTGCACCATTTGCCTTTATCATGTCCTCCTTGCCCCTGAAATCCAGTTCCCCATCCAATCAAGTGTTCAATCAGGCTTTACCCAAAGTCCTCTTTTGGGGCCCTGATCATCCTGTTGCAATATAAATTGCCTAACATAAAGCAGATGTTTTAGGATGAGAGCATCCTAAAACATCTACTTGGCCTTGTTCGTTTGGATAATGAGAGGAGTGTAAATCAGTTTGCAAACTTGGGAGTACAAGAAATATCAGTGAGTTTATTTTTCCCTATCACAGTTTCTCAAAGTAGTGGAAATGTCATTGTAGTCACTTGGGGGAGTGGGCGTTCTCCTTCCCTGGGGTGATGTCTAAGTGGTGAAGGAGAGTAAAGTCACAGAACAATAATCCACTTCCTTGGGATCCACCACTCCAGCCCCACCCTGCCAGCCCCACCCTGCCAGCCCCACTGCTGGGCAGGTGGGGAGTGTGTGAAGTAAAGGGGTAGTTTCACACCCAGGTGAGTGATGCTGGGCTGGGGGAAATCTCAGGACCCTGCTCACAGAGCAACCAAGAGCCAGAGCAGGGACAGTTGGGAGCGGGCAGGAGGGGGTCCCAGGTAATTACAGAGGTCAGTGAGGTGACTTAGGTGACTTTGGGAGCCTTCAAATCTCTCACAAAACTCACCCAGCGGGAAGCCTGCAGGGGTCCCTCTGGTGGAGAGGCAGAAGTAAAGGGGTCGTGGGAGGCCGGTCAGATCTCTCTAGGGGCAGTGGGGCGGTAGGTCTGCAGCCTAGTCCTGTCGCTGCACTCAGCTGCTGGGGTCCCGTGATGTTCCCCTCCCACGCGGCCTTCCAGCCCATCCTGCCAGGGACACCCCTCACCTTCCCTACCTAGCAGCGCTTCTGTGAGGCCAGGCTCTGCTGGGGGTGCGGGGAGGTGGACAGGGGGTCCTAGGTCAGACTGTGCCCTTATCCAGGGACGCTTATAGCCTGGAGGGGCTCCGAACAGACCCTGACGATCCCAGCACGGGTGAGTAGAGGGGACTGAGGAAGGCAGGTGCTGTGCAGGGCAGGCTGGTGGTCGGCTGGCTGGGGTCTGAGAAGGCGTCTCCGCGTTCCGGCTCCTCCACGCAGCGTCTGGACTGACGTCGCAGGAGCCCCGCCGGGGTCCCCAGGGCGTTGCCCTAGGGCGCGGCCCCACTGCCCACGCACCCCGCCCGCGGTTAGGAGGGACCCGGCAGATGGGCGGCCCGCCGCGATGTGGGGGTCGCGGGCGTCTAGTCGGGACAAGCGCCCGCCGCCTGCCCGCGGGACAAAGCGCGCGAGACAAAGGCGCGGCCAACACCTGTCGCTCTTGGCGCGGCCGCCGCTTTTCTCCGCCGAAGCGGCCGCAGCTGCCAACTGTCACAGGCATCAAGTTACGGGGACCAGACGGCAGCTTTGGCGGGCCTGTGGGGGGGGGGCAGAGGACGAGGAGGGGAGGAGGGAGGCGGGCGGGGTGCAGGGGAAGGGAGGGAGGGGCCCCGGGGGGCCAACGGGGACTAGGGGGAAATGGGGGAGCTCAGAGCGGGACGCGGGTAGTGACCCGGAGAGCAGAGCCCCGGGGGAGAGCGGCGCGGGCGGGAGCACAGGGGACCCCGCCCCACTAGGACTCCAGTGCTGGCGGAGGGCGGCGTCGGGGGTCCCGCCCGGCGTCTGGACGAGTCCGGAGGAAACTCACGAGCCGCCCCGCCACCACTGCCCAATGGACCCTGCCTCCCCGGGACTTGGCAGCCACCCCAGCCGGGACCTAAGACCCCTCTAGGTCCGGAGACCAGGGATTTGGCTGTGGCTCTGCACCCCAGGGAAGCAGCTCCTGGGGCCCGTGGCCCGAGCGCTCAGCTCTGGAGGCGCCATCGGTGAAGGAGGGAAATGAATGAATTAATGAGTGAATGAATGAGTGGACGGACCGACGGACGGGTGGACGCCTGCTCGCACGCGCGGCAGATCATTGGTCCTAGAGCAGCAGACGGAGAGAAACAAGCGCAGGCAGGGCCGCAGCTCCCCGGGGTCGCCGCCCCGGTGCCGCCCCCGCGGGGGTCTCGGGAAGGCCGGGCTGGGGGCCCAGCCTAGCTCAGCCAGCTGCCGCCCGTCAGAGCCGCGGGGCCGCACAAAGCGCGCTGCCCCGATTGGCTGTAGCGCGCCTCGCGGTCGGCGGCTCCGGGCCCGCGCGACCAATCGGCGCATTGAGATGCAAATAAGCGACTATAAAAGGGGCGGGGCCGCGGCGGGCCGGAAGCGCGAGGAGCGCGGACCTCTGGGCTGCTGCTGGGCGGCTGCGGGGTAGCCGAGACGCCGGCGCTTCGGTCCCCGCCGCTCTCCGTTCCCGCTGCTCCCAGTCCCCGCCGCGCCCCCAGCGGAGCGGGCATGGCGCCACCCGCGGCGCCTGGCCGGGACCGTGTGGGCCGTGAGGATGAGGACGGCTGGGAGACGCGGGGAGACCGCAAGGTGCGGGCCGGGGCCGTGGGCAAGCAAGCGGGCGGGAGGCCGTGCGGGGCTGGGACTCAGTGCCCCTCTCCCCGCAGGCCCGGAAGCCCCTGGTGGAGAAGAAGCGGCGCGCGCGGATCAACGAGAGCCTGCAGGAGCTGCGGCTGCTGCTGGCGGGCGCCGAGGTGCGGCGGCCGGGCAGGCGCCGTGGGGCTGCGGGGCGGGCGGGCTGGCGGGCGGGTCCGGGAGCGTGCTGCCGGCTCACCGCCCTTCCCGCCCGCGCAGGTGCAGGCCAAGCTGGAGAACGCCGAGGTGCTGGAGCTGACTGTGCGGCGGGTCCAGGGTGTGCTGCGGGGCCGGGCGCGCGGTGAGTGGCGGCGGGGCGGGCGGGGGCGCCGGCCGCGGGCGCCTGCAACCCCCGCCAGACAGAGGACTTCCCTCCCGGCGCCCCTGTCCTGTTGGCGGCGAGGGCTCCCCCCGGAGCAGGGTGCGCCCCCGCGTCTCCTGGGTGAGCAGTGTCCCCGCGGGCCGGGTGGGCTGGGCCACGCAGTCGCGGCTTACCGCGCGGGACGCGGCTCTCTCCCTCCCACCCTCGGGCCCAGAGCGCGAGCAGCTGCAGGCGGAAGCGAGCGAGCGCTTCGCTGCCGGCTACATCCAGTGCATGCACGAGGTGCACACGTTCGTGTCCACGTGCCAGGCCATCGACGCCACCGTCGCTGCCGAGCTCCTGAACCATCTGCTCGAGTCCATGCCGCTGCGTGAGGGCAGCAGCTTCCAGGATCTGCTGGGGGACGCCCTGGCGGGGCCACCTGGAGTCCCTGGGCGGAGTGGCTGGCCGGCGGGAGGGGCTCCGGGATCCCCGATACCCAGCCTCCCTGGTCCCGGGGACGACCTGTGCTCCGACCTGGAGGAGGCCCCTGAGGCTGAACTGAGTCGGGCTCCTGCTGAGGGGTCTGACTTGGTGCCCACAGCCCTGGGCAGCCTGACCGCAGCCCAAATTGCCCGGAGTGTCTGGAGGCCTTGGTGACCAATGCCAGCCAGAGCCCTGCAGGGGTGGGCCCGGCCCTCCTTGGATCTCCTCCCTCCTCCCAGGGGTTCAGATGTGGTGGGGTAGGGCGCCTTGGAAGTCTCCCAGGTCTTCCCTCCCTCCTCCGATGGACGGCTTGCAGGGCAGCCCCTGGTGACCAGCCCAGTCAGGCCTCAGCCCCGTTTCTTAAGAAACTTTTAGGGGCCCTGCAGCTCTGGGGTGGGTAGGGGGAAGGAGCTACAGGCAGGAGGAAGAATCTTGTAGAGCTACCAGCGTTGTCCCAGGTTCACCCGCCCGGCCTTCACCAGCCCTGTGCCAGCTCTGGGGGCAGAGGTGGCAGGAATGGTGCTGGGCACTAGTGTTCCAGGCAGCCCTGGGCTAAACAAAAGCTTGAACTTGCCACTTCAGCGGGGAGACGAGAGGCAGGTGCACTCTGCAGCACTGCCCAGAGCTGTGAGGCTCTGTACATCTTGTTTGTAGCACACTTGAGTTTGTGTATTCCGTTGACATCAAATGTGACAATTTTACTAAATAAAGAATTTTTGAGTTAGTTACCCTTGAAGTATTGTTGAGTGATATGTCATTAATGTGTCAGATGTGTAAATGCTAAACTAAGCACATTCCCCTGCATCTGAGGCTGGTGAATATCCTTTAAAACCTCACCGTTTCTCAGCAGAGTGAGCAGTATGATGGTGGTGGGGATGCACTCGTGGCTGTCTCTGCAGCAGGCAGTGCTTCTGCCCCCCGATGCTAGGCAGGTCCTCAGGCCCAGCCTGTTCTTGGGCATTGTGTGTGTCCTGGAGAAGGATTTTGTTTGCACGAGGGTTGTCTCCAGGGTAACTCAGCGATAGGGAGATGACCTGTCTCTGTGCCATTTTCTTGTTCATGAGCTTCAGGAATAATTAAATAATGCCTAATTGCTACCCATTTGGCTTGCAAGTATCTTTCAAAGACCTGTTTTAGGACCCGCAAGCACGACGTAGACATCGGTCTACTTGTGTGAGGTTGTCGCTTATCTTGACTGAAGAAGGAGCTTCCCCACTGGTGCCATTGACTTCAGGGTCAAGGAGACCCACCCAGTTTGTAGCCTGAAATGAAAGTACCAAGGCCCCAGGGGGCTTGAGCCTTAGGTCAAACTGGGTCCAGGAGGTCAGAACCCTCAGGGATGGAGGGTGGCAGGATGGGCAGCTGGGGTGCAGAAGCCTGCCCTGTTGGGCTGGGTGAGACCTGCAGGTAGCACGTGGTCAGCCGGCTGAAGTCACCACCACAGTTAGCCTAGCCCCATCCTCCTGCTCCAGGATCCCAAAGCAGCAGCTTCTCACTGGGGGTTGGCAGTCCCCAGGCTAGGGCCGAGGTGTGACAACTTAGGATTGACATCGGGGTCTCCTCTCTGGACATGTGCTTTTGCCTTAAGAACACCTTTCCCAGCAGCCCCTTTACGCCCCCAAGCAGGTCCTGGCCACCAGGGCGTTTCAAAGTTTGGGGTTCGCTCTGGCTCACCTCAATTCAATCATAGGGCTATAACCAAATGCAGCTTTAACTTTATCATCTGGAGCTGAGCTGCTGGGGCAGTGAGAAGCCAGCGCCCGACTCGAGCAGTGGAAATATCATTCCTGGGATGATTTTTATTTCCTCAGACAGACTGATGTAGGATGTGCCCACAGGGACACGGATGGATAACGGGCCATCCTGAAAGCCCTGGCTCCCAATACCACCCAGAGGCCATGCCAATGAGCTCTCATGTCATTCAGGGAGCATCAGCCACGGACTGCTTCAAAGGAACAAATTTCACCTCTGAAATCCACTCATCACACCTTCCCAGAGGCCCCAGGAGGGGGTCAAGGGGAAGCCCAGGAGGCAGGGTGCAGGAGGCTGACCTGGAGTAACAGTGTTGCTAGGACCAGGGTCAGAAGCCACTAACCCAGAACTCTGGCCCCGTGCCCCTCCAGCCCTGAAGTCAGCTTCACAGTAATCCTCAAGTGCAGCTTCTTTTGGAAATGTAAACTGGCTCCCACACCAGTGACCACTGTTGGTCTCCTGGGGCTGAGAGCTGCTCTTGCCTGTGGGGTGGCCTGGGGCCACCAGCTTCCCAGTCAGCTGGTTGTTTCACACCAGCTCCTCTCTCCCAGAGCCCCCAGGCTCCCCACAAGCCATTCTCTGAGGGCTGTCTCCTTCCCATCCGAATCCCTGACCCACTGTATTAGTTTTCTATGTCTGCCAAAACCAATGACTACCCTCCTGGTGGCTTCAAACACACAGTTATGATGTTGCAGTTCCACGGTTAGAAGTCTGTCAGGATTCACTGGGCTAAGATCAAGGTGTTGGCAGGCAGTGCTGTGTTCCTTCTCCTGCCCTGTCTTCATTCAGGGGCCACCCATATTCCTAGGAGGACGGTCCCTTCCCCCATCCTCAAAGTTCCTTGGAAGCGTTGCATCTCTCTGACCCTTCTTCCGTGGTCACGTCTTCTCCTTCCTTCTACTTTTAAAGATCCTTGTGATAACACCAGCCACCTCCCCTCCGCCCCCGGAGAATCCAGGATAATCTCCCTGTATGAAGGTCTTTAGCTTAATTCTTAATCACATTTGCAAAGTCCCTTTTGCCATGTAAACTGGCATATTTGCAGGTTCTGGGAATTAGGATGTGGTCATGAAGGACATTCTCTGTCTGTGACACCTGCCTGCGCCCTGGCCCAGGCGTTCTGCCTTCCATCGTGAAGCAGTGTGGTGCCCGCTTCCCACATGGGCATGGGCCCCCATCCCTGCTCACCTGCTCAGGGACTCTGCTCTCCACTGCACCACTAGCTTTTCCTCCCTTCTGGATCATTCTCATTAACATACAAACAGGCTGTAATATGAATACTTTCACTCAGAAAAACCTCCCTGGACCTGACATACTGTTAGCCTCTGCCTTATTTCTTTGCTCTAAAGCAAAATTCCTTGAAAGCGTCATCTACACTTACTGCCTCCACTTCCACACATCTCATTCCTCTTCATTCCTTTCCAATCAAGCTATTGGCCACCCTTCCACTGAAACTGCACAGTCAAAATCTCCAGTGATAAGCATGCTTCCCAACCCAGTGGGCATGTCTGCATGTCAACTTCACCTCTCCTGGGTTATGACTCATGCATCTGGAGGCTCCTCCTCCAACCTCAAGGGCACCACACCAGCCTTCCTTCTACCTCAGTCCCCTGTACTCAATGCTCCTCCCTGCCAACCTCCAACTGGATGTGTCCTTCCCAAGGCTTTGTCCTCAGTCTTCCCTGCCACCCCCACACCCAGTGACTCCATTCGGCCCTTTTTGCCAATCCTGTACTCTTGATTCAAAGCCCCTCTCCAGGCGGCTGTCTCCTCTCTATCCTCCTGTCCACTCAATGACTGCACTTGGATGTCAGATGGGCTCACAACACCACCAAAACAACAGATCCTCAGCCATCACCACTTCTTGGCACCCCATGGATTGAGCAAAAAAATCTAGACATCACCCTCAAGTTCACCCTCTTCCTGCCATCCCACTTCCAATCAGTCAAGCCCATGAGCGCTACTTCTTTTTCTATTTTTATTTTTTATTATTATTATTATTTGAGACGGAGCCTCACTCTGTCGCCCCGGCTGGAGTGCAGTGGCGAAATCTCGGCTCACTGCAACCTCCGCCTCCTGGGTTCAAGCGTTTCTCCTGCCTCAGCCTCCCGAGTAGCTGGCACTACAGGTGCTCGCCACCAAGCCCGGCTAGTTTTTTGTAATTTTAGTAGATACGGGGTTTCACCGTGTTAGCCAGGATGGTCGCGATCTCCTGACCTCGTGATCTGCCCGCCTCGGCCTCCCAAATTGCTGGGATTACAGGCGTGAGCCACCGCGCCCGGCCGAGCTCTGCTTCTAAGCCCTGCCTCCACGTGTCGTCTTTGCCACCGACCGAGTCCAAGGCAGCCGCGTTTCTAACCTGGGCCTCCGCGCAGGCCTCTGACTCCCCTCCCACTCCACGGCAGTCCTGACTGCGACCTTCAAGACTCTGCCCGGCTCAGCACCGCCGCCCCCCCGGGGCTCCTCCCTTCCAGCCCTCCATACGCTTTGCTCGGAACTCAGGCCTCTGCAAGTGACCCGAGGGCCAGGACCCGGACGGTCTCGATCAGCCCGCGAGCCCAGCCCGCGAGCCCTTCCGGGACTGCCCTGAGACGGCGCTGGGGAATCCCCGAGCCCCCTGGAGCCAGGTTCGGGGCGGGGCGCCGTGCACTCGGAGGCGCTCGGAACAGCCGAGGCCTTGACCACGCCCCCTCCAACCCCGCCCCACCAGAGGCGAGCAGCGGGGCCTCATGGGAGATGTAGTTCCAACTCCTCTACTTAGTGTTTTGTTTTGTTTTTGTTTTTCAATTTAAATCAGTTTTATTTAAGAATTTCCGGCCGGGCGCGGTGGCTCAAGCCTGTAATCCCAGCACTTTGGGAGGCCGAGACGGGCGGATCACGAGGTCAGGAGATCGAGACCATCCTGGTTAACACGGTGAAACCCTGTCTCTACTAAAAAATACTAGCCGGCCGAGGTGGCGGACCCCTGTAGTCCCAGCTACTCGGGAGGCGGAGGCAGGAGAATGGCGTGAACCCGGGAGGCGGAGCTTGCAGTGAGCTGAGATCCGGCCACTGCACTCCAGCCTGGGTGACAGCGCGAGACTCCGTCTCAAAAAAAAAAAAAAAAAAAAGAATTTCCAACAATGGCAATTCTTATAAAAAGCATCCAAGCACAGGACACAGAACTGCAGCAAACAACATTCTTATGGGTAGCTAACAGACATTAGAACTTCCACCCTTCTTAGAGACACCAGAGCTCACTGGTGAACTCCGCTTCCAAGTCCTCTTGCAAAGCACACCACAAGCTCAGTCCATATTCTCAACCCATCAGTTTCAGTTCATATTTCCACACTTACATGTCAGTTAATGAAGGGGTGGCCTGCCCCTCCACACCTGTGGGTGTTTCTCGTTAGGTGGAACGAGAGACTTGAGAAAAGAAATGAGACACAGAGACAAAGTATAGAGAAAGAAAAAGTGGGCCCAGGGGACCGGCGCTCAACTTACAGAGGACCCACACCGCACCGGTCTCTGAGTTCCCTTAGTATTTATTGATAATTATCTTTACCATCTTAAAGATAAGGGAGTAGCAGGACAATAGGATCATTGTAGGGAGGAAATCGGCAGTAAGACATATGGACAGGCCGGGCGCGGTGGCTCAAGCCTGTAATCCCAGCATTTTGGGAGGCTGAGGAGGGTGGATCACGAGGTCAGGAGATCGAGACCATCCTGGCTAACATTGTGAAACCCCGTCTCTACTAAAAATACAAAAAACTAGCTGGGCATGGTGGTGGGCCCCTGTAGTCCCAGCTACTCGGAGGCTGAGGCGGGAGAATGGCATGAACCCGGGAGGCGGAGCTTGCAGTGAGCCGAGATTGCGCCACTGCACTCCAGCCTGGGCGACACAGCGAAACTCCATCTCAAAAAAAAAAAAAAAAAAAAAAAAAGACATATGAACAAAAACCTCTGTGACATGAATAAGTTTAAAGGAAAATGCTGTGCCTTGAGATACATATGCAAACATCTCCATAAACCTTTTAGCAGCATTGTTTCAGCCCATCACATGGGGAGAAACCTTGGACAATACCTAGCTTTCCTAGGCAGAGGGCCCTGTGACCTTTGGCCGTGTACGTGTCCCTGGGTAGTTGCAATTAAGAGAATGGTGATGACTTTTAACCAGCAAGCTGCCTTCAGGCACTTATTTAACAAAGACACATCCTGCACAGCCCAAAATCCATTAAACCTTGAGTCACCGCAGCACATGTCTCTTGCAAGGACAAGGTTGGGGGTAGGGTCACAGATTAACAGCATCTCAAATACAGAACAAGATGGAGTCTCTTATGTCTACTTCTTTCTATATAGACACAGTAACAGGCTGATCTCTCTTTCTTTTCCCCACAAGTTAACAGAAGAGAACACACAGCATACAGCATTCACAGCAGTTGACAAAGGGGTGGGGGGAGTATAAGTATCGTTTCACTTAACACATTCAAATAATGTGGGTTATCTAAGAACAAAAACTCACTTAAAGTCTTCCAACAGATGTGGCTGGGCGCGGTGGCTCAAGCCTGTAATCCCAGCACTTTGGGAGGCCGAGACGGGCGGATCACGAGGTCAGGAGATCGAGACCATCCTGGCTAACACAGTGAAACCCCGTCTCTACTAAAAAATACAAAAAAAAAACTAGCCGGGTGAGGTGGCGGGCGCCTGTAGTCCCAGCTACTCGGGAGGCTGAGGCAGGAGAATGGCGTAGACCCGGGAGGCGGAGCTTGCAGTGAGCTGAGATCCGGCCACTGCACTCCAGCCTGGGCGACAGAGCGAGACTCCGTCTCCAAAAAAAAAAAAAAAAAAAAAAAAAAAAAGTCTTCCAACAGATGTGGATGTCCTTTGAATGCAAAAAAACATTTGTACATTATTTGCTATCATTGCCGTCTGCACACTGTCACTAAAGCCACAGGATTGAGACACACCTCTCTAAGTTAAAAAATATCCATTATGCACCACCAAGTCTCTGCACGCGCTCTCTCCTTTTTGTGCTCATACTAGCCTTTCATGCCTGGGCACCACCATCAATCCCACACAAGGTTTCAAAGGTTCAAACAGCCTTCTGGTTCCATATCATAGCCTTGAGTTCATAGCGTTGATACGACTCCATGAAATAAAGAGTAGCGGATAAAAATGGGACACCCACCGTCAAAGACGCGGCCTGTGATGCATGATGACGAATTCTTGAATGAGAAAGCATGTAGACAGAAGTATTCCTGGCCGGGCGCGGTGGCTCATGCCTGTAATCCCAGTACTTTGGGAGGCCGAGGCGGGCAGATCACGAGGTCAGGAGATCGAGACCATCCAGGCTAACATGGTGAAACCCCGTCTCTCCAAAAAGGAAAAAAAAAAAAAAAACAACTGGGCATAGTGGCAGGCGCCTGTAGTCCCAGCCACTCGTGAGGCTGAGGCAGGACAATGGCATGAACGCGGAAGGCGGAGCTTGCAGTGAGCCAAGATCGCACCACTGCACTCCAGCCTGGGCGACAGAGCAAGACTCCATCTCGAAAAATAAAAAGTATTCCTATGGCACAATATTTACAACACTACTTTCAATGAAGTGCTTCTTCTATAAACATTTGAAATGAGATGAACTGCAGAGATTAAATGAAGGCTTCATATTGTACTTTTGTATTTAAGGGGAGACAAATGTTAAAAAACAAAGTGAAAGAACCAAACACTGTGACACCATGATCTCCTAAAAGGAGATTTTCTTAAGGAAAAAAATCCATATGGTGGGGTTCAAATTAAAACAAGGGGTAAAGAATGTAGTTCTAATCCATGGTTTCCATTTTGAACATGCAAAGAATTCACTTGACAAGTCCAGGGATAAAATACTACAGGAGAAACCTTTTACTACCAATTGTAGTGTATTGGTTTACCAATCAGGCAAACAGCAGTTCACTTTCAACCACTCACTATTTCAACCTTTCATGTAACAAAACTTATAAGATTCCTTTAGCTGTTCCTTTTTCTAAAGAAAAATGTCAAAAATACTGCTGAATATACTCCGCACTGAACAAACCAATTTTGAAAATGCATAGCACATATGTGTTTTACAATATGCTTACCATGAGTTTAGAAAAATTTGAATTCCAACCATTCTATACCAACCAGCCCTAACCCCACTGTCTACATTCCCCAGCCGGAAGACTTAGAATCCATGCTTGAGCCAAAGCCTCCATTAAAACCACTGCCCAACCCTGCATTTGATGCTGATCCCCAGCCAATTGCCGCACCAAAATTAGAACCACTCTAAGAGTTATTTCGAGAACCAAACGCCTGGTTTGGCTCCCTCTGCATGTTGCCTTGGCTTTGGTTCTTACCCGATGGGCCTGACTGGTTCTGCTGACTGGCTAACATGCCCATCATACACCAACTGCTCTGTAGCGCTGCCTGGGCGGCAGCCATCATGACTGGATTAATGCTGAGTGCACCAAAGTTTTTCCCACCACCCGTATTACTACCTTGATTGTTTCCCAAACCAGCTCCACCCCCTCTACTGTTACCAAATGCACCCTGATTCCCAAAGCCACCTGGATTACAACCAAATCTTTCACTTCTTTCTATTGCTATTGTGCTTAGGTTCGGCATTGGATATATATGAACGCTGATTCCTTTAATCATCAAGTCCTCTCCACAAAGAGACTGCGCCATCTGACCATCTGCAAATGTAACAAAGGCAAAGGCCCTGAGTGTCTCGGGGATGAAGACATCCGTCACATCCCCACACTGAGAGAAGAACTCCCGCAGCTCATCCTCAGTCATGTCCTCTGTACAGCGCCCCACAAACACTTTCCTGCTTCTCAAAGGCTCGTCTTGGCTTTGTTGCACCGTAAGAGCTTCTCCAAAGGTACTGCAATACTCTTTCAGGCCCTGTTCAGTCGTTCCCCACGGGAGACCCAACACTGTTAAATCGGATGTTTTCTAGACTACTCTTTTCACTTTCACTGCTCATGAAGCATCTGTCTCATCCATTTTTCTTTTGTTATCTTTCGGATAGTTGACAACATACACCAGATTTCCCCAGCCAGCATCGGGGGCAGGCAGAATTCCTTCTACCAGCCGTACACCTCTCATACATTGAGACTCTGGATTTCTGTAGCGAAGCCCACACGCCCCTGGAAACTGTGCCATAAGCGTGGACAGCAGCACCGTCCCCATCGTCTTGCGATGATATTTCAATGGGCTCATCGTTCTCATCTTCGGTTACCTGAATATATTCAGACACCTTTTACTTTTCCGCTAGGCCGCTGCTGGGAAGCCCGACAAGGACACCGAGGCAGCGACGGACCCAAGGGCCAGTTTTTTTTTTTTTTTTTTTTGAATGAGGCCACCGCAGGCCGAGGCAGGACTACAACTCCCAGAGGCCTTCGCGGCCCGGAGACCACGCCCCTTGGTCGCGAGCTCTGAGCCCTTTGCAGCATTTGACACTCGACATTCTCGTGCTTCTTAAAACACTTGTCTAACGGTAAGCAACGGCATCCAACGGTGCCCGAGGGAGTCGCGCTGCTGGATAAGCAGCTCTGCGGTGGCAGAGGCTGGGCTGCGGTCTCTCCGACATCGCGGAACAGAGGAAGAGATGAAGGCCCTGCAGCCCCCGCCGCCCGATTTACGCTTGAGGAAGCGAAGGCGAGAGAGGTCGTCTGCGGGGCCAGCCCAGGGCCGCCGGGGGGCCCAGCCCTAGAGAGCAGGGCCCGGGCTGCGGGGACCGGCGGCCTGAACGGCGGAGCGTTGAAAGCTCCCCCAGGGATAGGAAGTGCAGCGGAAATCAATGACTGAGGTCAAGGAAGGAGGGGACGCTTGAGACCGTGGAGGGGAAGCTGGTTTCTCCAGGGGGGAACCCGGGCCTCCGCTTGCTCAGCGTTCCCCTTGCGAATGTGTTGAGCACCTGTTATGTGCTGGGGGTACAGAGGTGAGTCTCATAGGGCCCCTGCATTCTCTTTAAGATCAGCAAGACCCCGCAGAGAACCCAATCCAATGCACACTGCCCACAGGTAGACAGTGGCATTCCTTGATAGACGGTAGCCAGGGAAGCGCAGGTCTTACTAGATCATTGTCAGTACTTGGATTTGAATGTATCTGGGAGGAGGAAGGTTAAGGTTTAAGCTGTGGCTCAGAAGCCCCTCAGCTCTTCATGGAATCTCCCAGGCTTTTCACTCTTGCATCCTCATGGAAAAATACTGGCCTCCCTGGGAAACCATGCGTTCTGTCCACACCTGCTCTGTTCCCATGTGGCTGTACTGTCTATTGACCTGTCAATGGAGGATGACACTTGGAGTACCATCCTCTCTCCTCCAGATCTTGCCCCACCTTAGCCTTGAAAATATATTAAATGTGCCCTTAGACGTCAGAAACCATCCCTTAAACTTTGCTATTCCTCTCTGTTGAACCTGTTCCAAATCTTAAGGGCCAACCTCCGTCTTATCCACTTAATCCCGGGGAACTTGTCCTCACACCCCGTTGAGGTTTCCGACTTATTGTCCTACTGTTTTCTTCACTCTCGTTTCTTTTTTTTTTCTTTTCTTTCTTTTTTTTTTTTTTTTTTTTTTTTGAGATAGTCTCGCTCTGTCGCCCAGGCTGGAGTGCTGTGGCGCAATCTCAGCTCACTGCAGCTTCCGCCTCCTGGGTTCACGCCATTCTCCTGCCTCAGCCTCCTGAGTAGCTGGGACTATAGGCGCCCGCCACCACGCCCAGCTAATTTTTTGTATTCTTTAGTAGAGACGGGGTTTCACTGTGTTAGCCAGGATGGTCTCGTCTCCTGATCTCGTAATCCGCCCGCCTCGGCCTCCCAAAATGCTGGGATTACAGGCGTGAGCCACGGCGCCCGGCCACTCGTTTCTTAAAATCAGTCTTCATTCTCATTTTCTTTACTTCCTCACCACCTGTTTGTGCCTAACGAAATCTCAGTATGGCTACGTTTCCTGCCATTCTGCTATAGAAAACTTCTGCCAGAGTCTCCAATGAACTCCTGATTGCTGAGTAGACTCTTCAGTTCTCTGACCCGAACTATGCAGCGTTTGATACTGAACATCCTCGTGCTTCTTAAAACATTGTTCTTGCCAGGGTGCGGTGGCTCACACCTGTAATCCCAGCACTTTGGGAGGCTGAGTTAGGCAGATTGCTTGAGCCCAGGAGTTCAAGACTAGCCTGGGCAACATAGTGAGATTCCATCTCTACCAAAAATACCAAAAATTACCCAGACATGGTGGCCCGCACCTGTAGTCCCAGCCACTTGAGACGCTGAGGTGGGGGTATCACTGGAGCCGGGGGAGTCAAGGCTGCAGTGAACTGAGATCACGCCACTGCACTCCGGCCTGGACAATGGGAGTGAGACCTTGTCTCAAAAAATTGTTCTCTGTCTAGTTTTCTTGCTCTTCTTGTTCCACCATTCCTTCTCAGGTTCTGGCAGTGGCTCTTCACAACTGGATATTAAATATTGTCCTTTTATTTATTTATTTATTTATTTATTTATTTATTTTTTTGAGACAGGTTCTCACTCTGTCTCAGGCTGGAGGCTGGAGTGCAGTGGTATGATCATGGCTCACTGCAACCTCGACCTCCCAGGCTCAAGTGATCCTCCCACCTCAGCCTCCCGAGTAGCTGGGACTATAGGCGCACACCACCATGCCTGGCTGATTTGTGTATTTTTTTGTAGAGAGAGATTTTTGTAGTGTTGCCCAGGCTGGTCTAGCAACCCACCTGCCTCACTCTCCCAAAGTGCTGGGGTTATAGGCATGAGCCGCCGTGCCCGGCGAATATTGTCTTCTTAAATATTGTGCCCCACATTGCTTTGCTTGGCCCTCTTCTCTAGCTTCTAGGCTGTAATCTGTGTGATCTCCATGGCTTCGCTTGCTGTGCCACCGGCTGCGAAGTCTATTTCCGGCCCAGCCCTCTCTGGAGCTCTCACAGAGCTGATCCAAATGCCCTGGCTGTCACCTCTCAGGAATCCCACAGGTTCTGCAACAAGTTCAAATGTGAACTCAGCTTTCCACCAAAACCTGTGCCTCCTTTCGCGTTCTGGATCCTTGAGAGCAACCAGGTCATCAGTCCCTCAGGCTGGAAAGCAGGCAGTCCATGGAGACACCTCCTTGGAGCCCTGCCTGGGCAACCTTGACCTCCCAGGTTCCAGGGGACACTGGAGCCCTGCAGGTGGTGTCCAGGAACTGGCAATCCTACCTCTTCAGTAGGTTGAATGCATAAGTGGATGAATCTTAGACCTTGTCCCTTTCCCGCTGTCCGGCTCCTGCATTTTTAGTTCAGGTTCTTGTCTCTCACCTGGAGAATGGCAGTGGTCATTAAGAAAACCCCTACCTTGAAGGTCACACCCTGAGCTTCAGTCCTTTCAAAAGCCCAACACTGCAGATTCTCGAAGAATAGTAGACCTGGTCCTCAGAACTTACCGACTTTGCCTCCACACCCCCTCTGCCACCTTCTGTTTCCATGCCCTTGCCAGATACTTGGCTTTTGCTGCATGACCAAAGCAGCTGCTCTGCCTCCTGCATGCCTCCGGGTTTGGCTCAGATAGACTGTCTGCGTGAAGCCTTTCCTGGTCACCCCAGTTTTATGCAGTTTCCAAGGCTTTTATTTGCCTGACGGCATAGTCCAGATAATGTTTGCTTGTTCATTCCATAGTTGTTAACTGGACGCCTGCTCTTTGTCAGGCATTCTTCTAGTTGCTGGAGACAGACAGCCCTTCTTCTCAAGTTTATGCTGTTATGGGCAGATAGACTGTTGTGTTGTTGTTTGTCTTTTTTTTTTTTTGAGACAGAGTTTATGCTTTGTTGTCCAGACTAGAGTGCAGTGGCACAATCTCAGCTCACTGCAACCTCCGCCTCCTGGGTTCAAGTAATTCTCCTGCCTCGCCCTCCCAAGTAGCTGAGATTACAGGCACACACCACCACACCCAACTAATTTTTGTATTTTTAATAGAGACAAGGTTTCACCATGTTGGCCAGGCTGGCCTCAAACTCCTGACTTCAGGCGATCCACCTGCCTCAGCCTCCCAAAGTGCTGGGATTACAGGCGTGAGCCACCAGGCCCGGCCTGTTGTCTCTTAATCCTTGAATACACAGTCTCTGTCTCATCTGTATTCCTGCGTCATATTTTCTCTCTCCTGCCTCTATTTTCTCTCCCTCCCTCTATCTTTTAAACCTTTGTCTCTTCATCTACATCATGGGAATGGCAGTAGTACCTACTTGTTTTGAGGGTTGAAATAGCGTGGAAAGCCCCTTTCTCAGTGCCTACTGTTGGTTGGAATTCCCTTTCTCTTTGTTTCCACCTCATTCTCTTTGCGTTTTCATCCTCCCCTGCCTTCATACCCTTCCCCATCTCACCAGCTGTCTCTTCCTCTCTCTTCTCTTCCCTGTCTCTTTGCCTCTCTCTGTTTCTTTCATTCTTTCATTCCCATTTCTGTCTCTTCCTCCAACCCACCTTTGCTGGGCTTTCCCTGCTTCTGCCCCGCCTTGCCTTCTTTGTCTTTCTCTAGCCTCCCTCTGCCTCTACCTCCCTCTCAGACGACAGCAGGTGACTCCCCTGATGCTTCCTGCCCCTTCCCTGGCAGTGGGTGTGGAGGGGGTGACTCCAGCTTCTACAGGGCCAGCGACTTCCTCCACCTTGTTCCCACCCTGCAGGGTCTGAGCACCTCCCTCACACAGGCAGAACCCTGGCTCCCATGTTCACCATGCTGAGAGAGACCTTCGGGGAACAGCGGGAGGCCAGCCGGGGAATGGGCCCCCACTTGTCCAGGTGAGTGCTGTGGGGAGTCAGGCCAGCCCTGTGGAGAAGGCCACTGGAAAGGGGGGAACCAGATGCTGTCCTTCCTGTTAAAAAGGGCTACCCAGTCCACGTAGCTGAGGACCAGCACCAGGCAGGATCTTTCATGGGACTTTGGGCTTTGTTAGAGGGCCACAGGCTTGTTTAGGGAGGTGGGGACAGAGTCAGGAGGGAGAAGTACCACTTCCCCTGGGAGCGCACATGGCATGGAACGTAACAGCCCTGGGGTGAGCCCTGAGCCTAGCCCTGGTTTTCTAGTTAAGGATCAGGTGAGAACCCCCAGACCTCTAGCTCTCTGAGGAGCCTGGCTGCTGGCTGGCTCCTGTCCAGAAGTCCCTGCAGATCCTGTCCTCTGGCTCTGCCTTGCCTGAGACCCAGTCTGCACCAAGGCTGAGTCCCTGGACTTCTGGAGAGAGAGGGCTGTCCCTTTGTGCCCTACAAGTGCAGACAGTGTGGGTGCCTCCCCTGGCCCTGGACAGGTTCTGTGGCACCAGCAGCATGCGGGCAGGTGGGAGGAGGCACACCCTGCCCTCGGGAAGCTGAGAACAGATCCCTGGGGGCCACCTGTGCCTCTGTAACCAGGAGGAGTCTCAATAGGAAATTTTAGCTGCTCCTGGTGGAGCAGGGCCTCTGCCTTAAGGAGAGTGGAATTTCAGAGGGACAGACGTTTCCTGACCATTCGTGTACAGGAAACAAGGCAATGAGAGAACAGTCAACAGGGCATGGGATCTGAGAAAAAGGTGAGATGACCTCTGACAGGCAGGCTCCTGAAGGAAGTCTTCCTGGAGGAGGTGGCATGTGAGCCCCGCAGGACAGGGAGAGGTTGGAGGATGAGACAGAGGAGGGAGGCTTGCCTTTCAGACCCCAGGTGCCACCATGCTCCCCATCTTGACTTGGGAATTTCCCAGTGACTGGGCAGGAGTGAAGCGCAGGGCCTTCCCACTGTCGGAAATTCGGCTGTGTTGGCGCGTGGGGTCTGCCCTGGGACGCGTGCTACCTTCGCTGGCTTCACTCCATTTCCCTCTCTCCCTTTCTTAGCATCGGAGGCAGAGCCCGCGCATGCCCGACCTCGCTCCTCGCGGCTCCCTGGGCAGCAGCTCCCTGGCAGTTGGAACTGGAAGGCTTCTCAGAGTCGGCGCAGCCCCACCGCTCTCCCCACTCTCGGGGGTGGGCACTGGGGGGACAGAGCCAGGGCAGGGAGGAAGACAGGGCCCGGCTCACCCCGCAGCTCAGCCCATGAGGGTGCGCAGAGCAGGGCTGGCAGGAGCGGGCCACTCCACACCCAGCCCTGTTGAAGAAAAAGAACAGAAACAGGGAACAGAAACTTGTCGGTTGCTGTGTAACAGTTTGCCCCGCAGCTGAGCCCCTTCAAACAAATGTAGCTCCACAGTGTCTGTGGGTCAGACATCCAGGCCCGGTGAAGGAGCCTCTGCCTCAAGGTCCCTCCCCAGGCCTCCGTCAGGACCCGCCGGACTGTAAGCGGACTGCAGGCTCCGGGCGGGGAGGCTCAGCTTCTCTGCTGGCCCCGCGGCTGTGGGCAGGATTCAGTTCCTCACGGGCTATTAGAGTGAGGGCCTCGATCTTTTCTGCTTTTTGGCTGGAGGCCTCACTCAGTTCTCTGCTGCACGGACCTTTCCTTGGCACAGCTCCCGCATAGCTCAGCAAGCCGCAAAGGCAGGCCCCTGCAGCCAAAGGGAATTCCGCCCTCTTTCGGCTGTGTTCTGTTGGTGTGGCTTCCGCCCAGGGGAGGAGGTTCCTCAGGACAGACACCAGGAGTTGGGGGCGTTGAGGGCCATCTCCCAGGCTGCCCACCACAACCCCCACGTGGCCGCCCGTGTCTGTGTTCTTGCCACTGTCCCTACCCTCCGGGAGTGGGTCTGGTCTCATCAGGGAGGGCAGCGCTCTCTTCACTCTGTCCTTACTCTGGTGTTTCACTGTGATTTTAAAAACTGAAACTGGAATTGTTACCCCTTGACATAGCTGCACCCTGAGTGGGCCTCTGCGACGCCCCTCCTTCTCTTAAGCCTTTCCAAGCTGTCTGACGATTTTTAAGTCCCATTTCCTGAGTGACACAGAGCATCTTCAGCTTCTGAGTGACTTGTGTTTTCCTCAGAGACAAAGGGGACCCCCAATCTGTTTGTTTCCAGAGGCCCTGATGGTGTCGTCTTGGGAGTGGAGGAACCTGAGGGAAAGTCCGGGGGGCGAGTCAGGGGAGAGCTCTGCCCTGGCGCCCTTGCACGTATCCACATGGGCCACAGCTGCACCCTGCTCTCAGCAGAGCACCTTGCCATGCTCCTGGGCACAGCCGGGCCCTCTCACCTCCCTGCGGCTCCTAATGCCTCCCAGGCTCTGCCGAGTCACCTTGGGCACTTAGCGTGGCTGCAGCTCTTTGCGGCCCGGTGTCCTGTCATCCATGTGGCAGTCATGTGGTCACTTTTCAGTATTGCCCTGCACAAGGTCCATGGGGACTGGGCACCTTTGGCCATTCTTTCTTTGGTTGTCTGTGCAAATAATAAACCAAATCTGAAAAGGTCTTCAATTTATTTACCGGCAAATCTGTCAGCCTTGGCCTTACCTTGTGCTTGACAGAGTGGAGGGAAAAGGAGGACAGACTCGGTGGGGAGCAGGGGTGGGTGAGGAAGGCCCGAGCCAGGCCTCCCCCTGTTTTGAGGATGCTCCATGTCTCCCCTCGCCCAGTGCCACATTCTGCTCTCTGCCCTTTCTTTCCACAACTTGACCCATCCCCCGTAAAGCTTGGCTACTTCTCCCTCAGGATACTGTATTTTACCCCAGCCACCCCACCTGCAGAGCCTCCAAGCGGTGGCAGGAGCTCCTCCGGGACGTGCCAGCATCTGAAGCACAGGAGCAGAGGCCTAGACCTCCTTTTGCCCCCAACACCTGGCGACAGACATTTGCCGGCTCATAGCAGTGATGAACGAATTTTGTATTGCACATCTGGATATATACCCACCACCTGAGTGTACCATTCACGTTACTGGACTTTGTCACATCTAGTTAATCCTCCCTGCATTGATCCATTTTACTTTTTATGCATTTCCAAGTAAATTATAGATCCCAGGCGGCTTTCCCTAACACTCCGGTGCGCACATCATTAGAATCCATTTGCTACCGGGTTTTCCTCTGGACGGAAAGCTCGGCATTCGGTGCGATGCCCTGCTCACGGGTGAGTACCTGCGGAGTTTTGACAAGTGTGTGCTGTGTGTGCCTCAGACCCTTCTCAAGGTCCTGAGCATGACCATCAGAAGGTTCCCTCACATACCTTCCAACCAGTACCCTCCCGTGCAGGAGAGTGATGCTAGAGCCTGAGGCAAAAGGAAAAAATGTGGTTTTTGTGTATGTGGTTTTCTTTCTTTCTTTTGAGATGGAGTTTTGCTCTTGTTGCCCAGGCCGGAGTGCAATGGCGCAATCTCAGCTCACTGCAACCTCTGCCTCCTGGGCTCAAGCGATTCTCCTGCCTCAGTCTCCCAAGTAGCTGGGATTATAGGCGTCCACCACCACATCTGGCTAATTTTTTATATTTAGTAGAGACAGGGTTTCACCATGTTGGTCAGGCTGGTCTCAAACTCCTGACATTAGGTGACCCACCTGCCTTTGGCCTCCCAAAGTGCTGGGTGGGATTACAGGCGTGAGCCACTGCACCCGGTCAAAACGTGTTTTTTAATGTTAATTTTTTTCCACAATGTTTCAGTAAGTGGAAAAAAAAAAGGAAAATATGTATATTAAAACTCAAAATATTTTAAGTTTAAATATTTTACTTGTACAAAAACAGTAAGTTTACTCTCCTTACGTAAACGGAAACAAACTCGTGAATATTTCTAAAATCTACTGTCTCATTTTTCAGTTGAGAGAATTGTCATGTGAACTTCTCTTGACCAAGTGATGATCTTAAATAATTTTTCACTAAGTTCAGCTGACCAAAATTTCTTTCAAAGATGCCACCGTGGCCGGGCTCAGTGGCTCACGCCTGTAACCCCAGCACTTTGGGAGGCCTGGGCTGGCAGATCACGAGGTCAGGAGATCGAGACCATCCTGGCTAACACAGTGAAACCCCGCATCTAATAAAATACAAAACATTAACCAAGCATGGTGGCGGATGCCTGTAGTCCCACCTACTCGGGAGGCTGAGGCAGGAGAATGGCGTGAACCCGGCAGGCAGAGCTTGCAGTGAGCTGAGATGGCGCCACTGCACTCCAGCCTGGGTGACAGAGCGAGACTCTGTCTTTAAAAAAAAAAAAAAGAAAATGCCACCATGACTGATAGTATTAAAAAGCTTCTCATGCTGGGTGCGGTGACTCACACCTGTAATCCCAGCAGCACATTAGGAGGCCAAGACTGGAAGATTGCTTGAGCCCGGTAGTTCAAGACCAGACTGGGCAACAATGTGAGACCCTGTCGCTGCAAAAAGTTTAAAAATTAGCCAGGTGCTCACGCCGCTGCACTCTAACCTGGGCGACAAAGCAAGACGCTGTCTCAAAAAAAAAAAAAAAAAAAAAGTTCCGTGTTTACAAATACCTTTAGTTTTAGTTTGTGCAGTGCCTTGGTTGCATTTGATCTTGATCTCCATGGGGAATAGTTTTTTAAAATAGATGTAAGAATATTCTGTCTGTTCACTGAATTCACACACAAACACAAACATACAATGTTAAAACAGGTCATCAAATTTCATTTCACAGAAGCAGAATTTTTGCATATGAATTAAGAGCTGATTGAGCACAGCAGTTTGGGGCTGCAGTGAGCCATGTTCATGTCACTGCTCTCCAGCCTGGGCAACAGAGGGAGACCCTGTCTTTTTTTTAAAAAAATTATGAACCGAGGAAGACGCAATTTGGCATAATCATTTTTGGAGGGAAATAGTAGCTTATACACCCTTGGATAACCTGCCATGGTTGTTCCATGATCATACCCCTGGCCAAAAGCGTGTTTTATGTTAATACCTTTTTCCAACCTGTAATTTCACAGGCTAGACTTAGTTTTTTCTTTGAGTTCAGTAAAGTCAATGCAACTTATTTTACTGTTAATGGCATTATTCTTCATGTGAGCGTGCTCACAGTCTGACACACTTGTTCACAATGGGCTACATCTGGTGCACAATCAAAAGTGAGGGGCTGGGCTTGGTGGCTCATGCCTATAATCCCAGGACTTTGAGAGGCAGAGGCAGGAGGATCGCTTGAGGCCATGAGTTCAAGGCAAACCTGGCAAATACAACAAGACCCCATCTCCTTTAAAAAATTAAAAAATTTTTTTTAAAGTGGGGTGCCAGATGTGGTAGCTTGTGGCTGTAATCCTAGTGCTTTAGGAGGCTGAGATGAGAGCATTGCTTGAGATTAGGAGGTGGAGCTGAAGTGAGCTATGATTACTCCAGCCTGGGTGACAGAATGTGACCCTGTCTCTTTAAAAAAGGAAGCAAATTTATTTGCTTCTTTTATTCTTAATAATATCTCAAATCAAATACCATTTTCTAGTAGCAGCACACATTTGTTTTAATGTTATTAGACACAACATCCTTTTTTATTTTATTCCTTTGGAGACAGAGTCTTGTTCTGTTGCCCAGAGTGGAGTGCAGTGGCACCATCATAGCTCACTTTAACCTTGAACTTCTGGGCTCCAGCAATTCTCCTGCATAGCTAGGACTAGAGGTGTATGCCACAATACCTGGCCTTTTTTTTTTTTTTTTCCGAGTGGGTCTTGCTATGTTGCCCAGGCTGATCTGGAACTCTTGGCCCCAAGTGATCCTCTCACCTTGGCCTCCCAAAACAGTGAGATTTCAGGCATGAGTCATGGCTCCTGGTTCCCTTTTTTTATGATTAGCTATAAACTCACCTAAAGTTAAAAACATGCCACCATTTGGACCTCCAGTAATTTCTTGTGATCCTCTAAGATGTAAAATATTTTTTGCCTAACATGTAATATCTAAAATCACTCAAAATAATCTATTTTTGTTTCACTTATTTATTGTATTCTGCAAAGCACCATTTATTAAACTGTCAATTTGAATATTTTAAAAAGACACTTTGATTTTAGAAAAGCATCACATGAGCCAGGTGCAGTGGCTCACTCCTGAAATTCCAGCTGCTTGGGAGGCCGAGGAGGGAGTGATGCAGTGGCCACTCCAGACGGCTGCTGCTGCCAGGAGCCAGCGACCAGCAGGACCCCTGCCCCTTCTGAGCTGGGGCAGGAGCAGCTCCCCAGTGCCACTGCAGCTGCCCACACTGCGCCTGCAGACCCGGGCCTCCCACTCTACAGAGCAGGCAGGAACCCCACGGGCCCCTTCCCTGCCCAGCAGCAGCTGCCCAAAGCACGCTGCAGACTCAGGCCTCCCTGCACTCTTGGGGACCTGGGAAGGCCCCCCTGCCCTCACAGGCCCAGAACTGCCTGCTCCCACGGCCTGGCCTCTCCCTGTTCCCGGTGCCTGCTCCAATCTCAGAGCAAAATCGGGGCTGAGCTGTGGTGCCATGAACGGCAGCAGAAGGCAGACAGATTCCTGGGCAAAAGAGGACAGGTCCCTGGTGAGGCCCCACCTTCAGGCCAGGGAGGGCCTGAAGGTTGGGGGCCAGGCTGCCAGTCCCAGAGCATTGGAGTGGGAACTTGGGATGCTTTCTCCAGGCTGCCCATGACTGCCCTTGGACCAATCAGCATGCACTTCCTCCCCTCTAAGGCCAATAAAAGCCCTGGCTCAGCCAGAGCTGAGCACATGACAGGAAGACCAGCTGCAGAGAGGAGCTACCCTCTCTGCTGAGAGTTTAGAGACCTTGGGACTACCGGTGGCAGAGAGGAGCAACCCACCCCAGGGCCTCTTCTCTGCTAGGAGCTGGGCAGACACTGGGACAATCCCCCTGCAGAGAGGAGCCACCACTCCAGGGCTTCCTCTCCGCTGAGAGGTGAACACTCAACAGGACGACTTGCCTACAGAGAGAAGCTACCCACTGCGGGGCTTCTTCAGGCTGTTCTAGCAGTCAATAAAGCTCCTCTGTCGTGCTCACCCTCTGCTTGTCTGCGCTTCTCATTCTTCCTGGGTGCAGGACGAGAACTCAGGCAAAGATGCCACCAGCCACAGAGGTTTCCAGCCATAAAAGTGGCACCCCAAAGATTCTGTAACAGGAGGATCACTTGAGCCCAGGAGTTTGAAGCCACAAATGCGGTGAGCTATGATTGATTGCATCACTGCATTCAGCCTGGGTGACAGAGAAAGACCCCGTCTCAGAAGAAGACAAAAAAGAAAGCCTCACAATAAAACAAAATTTTCATGGTCACAAATTCTGTTTAACTGTTTCCAATCTTCGGAACCTTTTTTTTTTTTAAGTTGCAAAAATTTGATTTTATTGCATTACTACAGAAAAGTATACACGAAAAATAAGGATAACTTTTTTTGGAATACATGAGCAGTCACAATGAATTCATTTGCCATTAGAACATTAAAGAAAAATGTTTTGTCAGGTGCAGTGGCTCATGCCTATAATCTCAGCAATGCAGAGGATCCCTTGAGGCCAGGAGTTCAACACCAGCCTGGGCAACTTAGTGAGACGCTCCCTCCCCTGCCCCATTTCTGAAACAAAAAAAGAAAAGAAAACTCTAGAAATGTCCATTGTGTGAAGTAGATTCCCTAAAATCTAAATCTTTTCCTGTGTGATCTATTCAGGTATGTGCTCTATTCAGATCATTTTTACTTTATCACAAAGTAGCAGCCACAGTAGATAATTATTGCAATTCATTTCAAATGGCATCTTCTCACCTTTTTTTTTTCGAGATGGAGTCTCACTCTTGCCACCCAGGCTGGAGTGCAGTGGCGCAATCTCGGCTCACTGCAACCTTCACCTCCCGGGTTCAATCAATTCTCCTGCCTCAGCCTCCCGGGTAGCTGGGATTACAGGTGTGCGCCACCATACCCGGCTAATTTTTGTATTTTCAGTAGAGACGGGGTTTCACCTTGTTGGCCAGGTTGTTCTCAAACTCCTGACCTCAGGTGATCCGCCCGCCTTGGCCTCCCAAAGTGCTAGCATTACAGGAATGAGCCACTGGGCCCTGCCGGCATCTTCTCACTTTTTTGCTCAATCTCATATTCGCTAGTTTCTGAAACTTCTAAAATTTTTCTCTAATGTTTTGAAGCAGATGCTTTAGTTAGTTGACTTTGATGACAACTCTGTTCTGATAATATCAACATTAGATGACTCAGTCATTTTCAGTAGCCAAAATATGGTATTTGTAGCCAAACTTATAGTGGTCTCCTCTAATTTTTATATATTTCTGCATGTATTTTTCTTCTTCTCCTGAACATTGTACCTCTTGGCTTTTTATTTATTATTTATTTTTATTTTAAAAAATTATTTTGTAGAGAGAATCTTGCTATGTTGTCCAGGCTGGTCTCCAACTCCTGGCCTCAAGCAATCCTTCTGCCTCAGCCTCTCAAAGTACTGGCATTACAGACATGAGCCACTGCATTCAGCCACTTGGCTTTTTAGATGCTGAAACCTCCACCTCCCAGGCTCAAGCAATCCTCCCACCTCAGCCTCCCAAGTAGCTGGGACTACAGGTGCATGCCACCATGCCTGGCTAATTTTTGTACTTTTTTTGGTAGAGTTGGGGTTTCTCCACGTTGCCCAGGCTGGTCTCCAACTCGGGAGCTTAAGTGATCTGCCTGTCTTGGCTTCCCAAGTGCTGGGATTACAGACGTGAGTAACATGCCCGGTCTCAATACCGTATTTATCTAAAAACTTTTAGTATGAATTTAAAATATATTTTAATATAGTATTTAATTGTAGAGATTATAATAGATATTGATTTACATTAATTAACAATATGAACTATAATGTTTAACAAGTAGGTATACATAAAATTTTCTATCAAAAATACAGAAATCTCTGGTGTGTACTGAGAGTAAAAGAAAAAAATACAGAAGCCAATTGGTGGGAATGTAAAATGGTGCAGTCACTATGGAAAATAGTTTAGTGGTTCTTCAAAACACTACACATAGAATTACTATATGACCCAGAAATTCCACTCCTAGGTATATACCCAGAAGAACTGAAAATGGGCTGGGTGTGGTGGCTCACACCTATAATCCCAGCACTTTGGGAGGCTGAGGCAGGTGGATCACTTGAGGTCAGGAGTTCGAGACCAGCCTGGCCAATATGGTGAAACCCCATCTGTACTAAAAATACAAAAATTAGCCAGCCATGGTGGCGGGTGCCTGTAGTCCCAGCTACTTGGGAGGCTAAGGCAGAAGACTCTCTTGAACCTGGGAAGTGGAGGTTGCAATGAGCTGAGATTGCAATCTCAATGGTGGCCTGGGATTACAGGCATGAGCCACCATGCCCAGCGTCAATCTTTCAACAACATTTTCTTCTCTCTTTTTAAGCACTCATTAACAGCCTCGAGGCCCATTGAGGTTCTACTAACAGTCTTCTCAAGGCCCTTCCAGCCTTTGCCTGCTGCCCAGTCCCAAAGACAATATCATATGTTTTGGGTTGGGTTTTGTTTTTTAGGCAAGATCTCACTCTGCTGCCCAAGCTAGAGTGCAGTGGTGCGATCATGCCTCCCTGTAGCCTCAGCCTCCTGGGCTCAATCAAACCTCCCATCTCAGCCTCCTGAGTAGCTAGGAACACAGCATGCACCACCATGCCTGGCTAATGTTTTTAGTTTTTGTAGAGATGGGGGTCTCACTGTGTTGCCTAGGTGAGTCTCAAACTCCCAGGCTCAAGCAATCCACCAACCTTGGCCTCCCAAAGTGTTGGGATTACAGGTGTGAGACACCATGCCCAGCCTGTTTTGAGGCTTTGATGTACCCACTCTGGGTACCAAATTTATCTTCCAGTTACTATTGTGTAACAAATTACCTCCAAATTCAGCACCTTCAAAAAAAGCAAGGCTGGGCCGGGCGCGGTGGCTCAAGCCTGTAATCCCAGCACTTTGGGAGGCCGAGACGGGCGGATCACGAGGTCAGGAGATCGAGACCATCCTGGCTAACCCGGTGAAACCCCGTCTCTACTAAAAAATACAAAAAAAAACTAGCCGGGCGAGTGGCGGGCACCTGCAGTCCCAGCTAGTCGGGAGGCTGAGGCAGGAGAATGGCATAAACCCAGGAGGCGGAGCTTGCAGTGAGCTGAGATCCGGCCACTGCACTCCAGCCTGGGCGACAGAGCGAGACTTCATCTCAAAAAAAAAAAAAAAAGCAAGGCTGATTTTTTTTTTCTTGTGGTTTTGTAGGTCAGGAATTCACAAAGGGCTTAGCTGGGCAGACCTTCCTTGGGGTCACTCAGCGGGTTGTAGTCAGATGTTGGTTGAGGAGGTGGAGCATAATGGCCAAATAGAAGCCTCCACCCATCATTCTCTCCACAGGAACACCAAATTCTACAACTATCTACACAAATAATTATCCCCATAAGAACCAAAAATCAGGAATCAGGTGAGCAATCACAGTACCTGGTTCTAACTTCATATCACTGAAAGAGGCAAGGAAAAGGGTAGGAAAGACAGTCTTGAATTGCCAACAACACTCCTGGCCAGTGCCTCCAGAAGTAGCTGGCCATGTAGCATGGAGAGACAATCTGTGTCCCCGGAGGGGAGAGAACACAGTGATTGTGGGACTTTGCATTGGCACGCAGTGCTGCCAACACTGGGCAGAACTCAGCTGGCACCCATGGAGGGATCATTTAAACAAGCCTTGGCCAGAGGGGAATCACTCATCCCAGCAGTCAGAACTTGAGATTCAGCAAGCCTTGCCACTGCGGGCTGAAGTGCTATGGGATCCTAAATAAACTTGAAAGGCAGTCTAGGTTACAAGGACTGTAAATCCTGGGCAAGTCCTGCTGCTGTGCTGGGCTGAGAGCCGGTGAACATGGAGGACACACAACCTAGTGAGACACCAGATGGCGCAGCTAAGGGACTGCTTGCATCACCCCTCCCCCAACCCCAGGCAGCACAACCCACATCTCCAAAAGAGACCCCTTTGTTCTGCTTGAGGAGAGGAGAGGGAAGACCAAAAAGCACTTTGTCTTGCAACTTGGATACCAGCTCAGCCACAGTAGGAGAGGATGCCAGGCAGAGTCCTGAGGACCTCATTCCAGGCCCTAGCTCCCAGATGACATTTCTAGAGACACCCTGGGCCAGAAGGGAACTCACTGCCTTGAAGGGAAGGACCCAGTCTGGCAGGATTTATCATCTGCTGATGAAAGAGCCCTTGAAACCTGAATAATCAGCAGTGGTAACCAGGTAGTACAGCCATGGGCCTTGAGTGAGACTCTGAGACATGCTGGTTTCAGGTGTGACCCAGGACATTCGCAGCTGTGGCGGCTATGAGGAGGGCTCCCTGCTGCTTGAGAACAGCAGAGGGGAGAGTAAAGTGGACTTTCTCTTGAACTTATGTACCAGTTCAGCTACAATGGGGAAGAGCACCAAGCAGGCTCTTGGGGTCCCTGATTGCAGGCCTTGGCTTGAGATTGCATCTCTGGACCTACCCTGGGCCAGAGGGGAGCCCACTTCCCTGAAGGATGAGTTCCAGGGCTGGCAGCATTCACCACAAGCTGACCAAAGAGCCCTTGGGCCTTAAATAAACACGGCAGTACCTGCTGTGAGCCTGTGGTGGTGGTGGACGTAAGAAGAGACTCCTCTGCCTGGAGAAGAGTAGGAAGGACTTTGTCTGGTGGTTTTGGCACCAGCTCAGCTGCAGTAGTATAGAGCAACAGTAGATTTCTATGGTTTCTGCTTCCAGGCCCTGGATCCCAGGACTCACTTGGGGCCTGGGGGAATTCACAATCTCAAGGGAAGGACACAAGCCTGGCTTGCATTGCCAACTGCTGATCATAGAGCTCTAGGGCCTTGAGTGAACACAGATGGTCGCTAGGTAGCAGTTACAGCAGGCATTGGGCAAGAACCAGTGCTATGCCGGCTTCAGGTCTGACTCAGGACACTCCCAGTGGTGGTGGCCACGGGGGTGCTTGTGTTACCTTTCCCCAGCCCCAGGCATCTCAATACAGAGTGAGAGACTTTTTTGTTTGGGAAAAAGTAAGGGAAGAGAACAAGAGTCTCTACCTGGTAATCCGGGGAATTCTTCCAGATCTTAGATCCTCTATGAGTCTGCAAGAACCACAGTGTTACTGGGCTTGCAGTAGTACCTAATGCAGTTACAGCTGCAGTGACCAAAAACATAGATCACAACACCTAAGTCTCTTCAAATACCTGGAAAGCCTCTCCAAGAAGGACAGATACAAACAAGCCCAGAATGTGAAGACTGCAATAAATGCCTAACTAGTCAATGCCTAGACACTGATGAACATCCATAAGCATCAAGACCATCCGGGAAAACATGACCTCACTAAACAAACTAAAAAGGCACCATGACCAATCCTGGAAAGACAGAGATATGTAAGCTTTCAGACAGATAATTCAAAATAGCTGTTTTTTAGAAAACTCAAAGAAATTCAATATAACACAGAAAATGAACTCAGAATCCTATCAAATTTAACAGAGAAGTTGAAATAATTAAAAAGAAGCAGAAATTCTGGAGTTGAAAAATACAGTTGACTGAAGAAGGTATCAGAGTCTCTTAATAGCAGAACTGATCAAACAGAAGAAAGAATTCGTGAGCTTGAATACAAGCTATTTGAAAATACAGTCAGAGGACACAAAAGAAAAAAGAATAAAACAGAATGAAGTATGCCTAAAAGATCTAGAAAATAGCCTCAAAAGGGCAAATGTTAGAGTTTTGTCCTTAAAGAGGAGGTAGAGAGAGAGATGGGGGTAGAAAGTTTATTCAAAGGGATAACAACAGAGAAATTTCCAAACCTAGAGAAAGATATTGATATTAAAGTACAAGAAGGTTATAGAACATGAAGCAGATGTAACCCAAAGTAGACTACCTCAAGGCATTTAATAATCAAACTCCCAAAGGTCAAGGATAAATGATCCTAAAAACAGCAAGATGAAAGAAAACAAACAACATGCAATGACTCTCCAACATGTCTGGCAGCAGACTTTTCAGTGGAAACCTTACAGGCCAGGAGAGAGTGGCATGATATATTTAAAGTACAGAAGGAAAAAAACAAACAAACAAACAAACAAAAACAAAAAACCTTTTACCCTAGAATAGTAAAATCTGGTGAAAAAATTCTTCAAACACGAAGGAGAAATAAAGATTTTCCCAGACAAACAAAAGCTGAGGAATTTCATCAATATCAGACCAGTCCTACAAGAAATGCTAAAGAGAATTCATCAATCCCTTTCATTGAAGAAAAGAACAGTAATGAGCAATAAGAAATCATCTGAAGGCACAAAACTCACTGGTAATAAAAGGAAGACAGGGCTGGGTGTGTTGGCTCATGCCTGAAATTCCAGCACTTTTGGAGGCCAAAGTGGGAGGATCGCCTGAGCCCAAGAGTTCAAGACCAGCCTGGGCAACAAAGCAAGAGCCCATCTCTACAGAAAAATTTAAAAAATTAGTCAGATGTGATATCATACACCTGTAGTCCCAGCTACTCAGGCGGTTGAGACAGAGGGTCACTTGAGCCCAAGAGGTCAAGACTGCAGTGAGCCATGACTGCACCACTGCACTCCAGTCTGGGAAACAGAGCAAGACTGTCTCCAAAAAAGGGTGTAGGGGACCAGGCACCATGGGGAGACAGGAAGGAAGGAAAGAAAGAAAAGAAAACCAAAAACAACCAGAACCCAACAAAATGGCAGGAGTAAGTCCTTACTTATCAATAATAACATTGAATGTAAATAGACTAAACACTCCAATCAAAAGACATAGAGTGGCTGAATGGATTAAAAAACAAGACCCAATGATCTGTTGCCTACATGAAACACTCTTCAACTATAAAGACAAACATAGACTGAAAATAAAAGGATGGAAACGGATATGCACAGAACCAAAAAAAAAGAGCAGTAGTGATACTTAGATAAGATGGATTTCAAGACAAAAACTATAAAAATAGACAATATCACTATATAATGATAAAGGGGTCAACTCAGCAAGAGGATATAGCAATTGTAAATATATATGTACCCAACACTGCAGCATCCAGATATATAAACCAAATATTATTAGTGCTAAGGAGAGTGATAGATTGCAATACAATAACAGCTGGAGGCCAGGCATGGTGGCTCACACCTGTAATCCCAGCACTTTGGGAGGCCGAGGTGGGCAGATCACCTGAGGTCAGGTGGGCAGATCACCGAGGTGGGCAGATCACTGAGGTGGGCAAATCACCTGAGACCAGCCTGACCAACAGGGTGAAAACCCATCTCTACTAAAAAATACAAAATTATCTGGGCGTGGTGGCACATGTCTGTAATCCCAGCTACTCAGGAGGCTGAGGCAGGAGAATCACTTGAACTCAGGAGGCAGAGGTTGCAGTGAGCCAATATCACGCCATTGCACTCCAGTCTGGGCAACAAGAGCAAAACTCCATTTCAAAAAATAAAAATAAATAAAAAATGAAAAAACAACAGTTGGAGATTTCAACACCCCACTTTCAGCATTGGACAGATCATCTGAACAGAAAATCAACAAAGAAACATCACACTTAATCTGCACTACAGACCAAATGGACCTAACAGATATTTACAGAGAATTTAATCCAACAGCTTCAGAATACATTCTTCTCCTCAGCACATGGATCATTCTCAAGGATAGAACACATGTTAGGCCACAAAACAAGACTTAAAGCAGTCAAAGAAACTGAAGTAATGTCAAGTATCTTCTCTGACCACAAGGGAATAAAACTAGAAATCAATAACAAGAGGAATTCTGGAAACTAGACAAACACATGGAAATTAAACAACATGCTTCTGAATGACCAGTGGATCAATGAGGTGATTAAGAAGGAAATTGAAAAATATCTTGAAAGAAATTATAGTGGAAATACAACATACCAAAACCTATAGGATACAGCAAAAGCAATACCAAGTGGCAAGTTTATAGTTATAAATGCCTTCATTAAGAAGAAGAAAAACTTCAAGCTGGGCGCAGTGGCTCATGCCTATAATCCCAGAACATTGGGAGGCCAAGGCGGGTGGATCACTTGAGGTCAGGAGTTCAAGACCAGCCTGACCAACACAGTAAAACCCCATTGCTACTAAAAATACAAAAAAAGTCAGGCATGGTGGTGGCCACCTGTAATCCCAGCTACCTGGGAGGCTGAGACACAAGAATTTCTTGAGCCTGCGAGGCAGCAACTGCAGTGAGCCGAGATCATGCCACTGCACTGTAGCCTGGGCGACAGAACAAGACTCTGTCTGAAAGAAAGAAAAGGAAGGAAGGAAGGAAGGAGGGAGGGAGGGAGGGAAGGAGGGAGGGAGGGAAGGAAGGAAGGAGGGAAGGAAGGAAGGAAGGAAGGAAGGAAGGAAGGAAGGAAGGAAGGAAGGAAGGAAGGAAGGAAGGAAGGGCGGACTTCAAATAAATAACCTAGTGATGCATCTTAAAGAAACGCAAGAGCAAACAAAAGCCAAAGTTGGTACAAGAAAGGAAACAATAAAGATCAGAACAGGAAGAAATGAAATTGAAATGAAGAAGACAATACAAAAGATCAATGAAGTAAAAAGGCTGGGTGCAGTGGCTCACACCTATAATCCCAGCATTTTGGGAGACTGAGGCAGGCAGATCACTTGAGGTCAGGAGTTTGAGACCAGCCTGGCCAACATGGCAAAAAAAATTCCATCTCTACTAAAAATACAAAAATTAGCTGGGCATGGTGGCGGGCACCTGTAATCCCGGTACTCAGGAGGCTGAGGCAAGAGAATCGCTTGAACCTAGGAGGCAGAGGTTACAGTAAGCTGAGATCACACCACTGTACTCTAGCCTGGGCAACAGAGTGAGACTCTGTCTCAAAAAAAAAAAAAAAAAAAAAAAAAAAAGAAAAGAAAATGAAAAACATAATTACATAAGAGCCCCAGGAAAATCCTGCCCTTTTCTTATCACGCCTCACTGAAGCTATGCTAAAATATACCAATTTGGACCCAGAATCTAGAGAAGGTCAAACTTTTTCCACCTCCAATTTATTTCCCAGATATCTAGAAAAAAATTACAAAAACTAGAGGAGGGTCCCCAGACATCTCGGTGGGACCTCCTAAATGCAGCCTTCTGTGTCTTTAACAAGAGATGAGGAACAAAAAATTCAAAAAGACAAGCATCTCCATTTAAAGTACCAGATGCTCACCTCTGCTGTCCAAAAGCCTCTCAATAACCCAAAAGGAAACTCTGCCATCTTTCTAGGAGTCTATTTCCAATGTGGCAACCCTGGACACTGGGCAAAGGCTTGTCTTAACCCCCAGCCCCCCACCAAGCCATGCCCAACTTGTGGTCTTTGGGGACACTGGAAAATGGACTTCCCCCAATGGAGACACCTTCCCCATCTGGGTGTGGCTCATAATGAAGCCCCCGGCCATCACAGGAGGAAATCTCTTCACTGCTGGTGCTGACAGCAGAGGACTGAAGGTACCCAGGATTCTTTGCCCCCATGTCTAGTGAGTCCACAGAATCCAGGGTAATTGGGATGTTATCTGGTAAGATTATTTCCTTTCTTTTGGATACTGGGGCAAGCCTATTGGTATTAACTATCAAGGCCCATTAGAACGTTCATCCATTTCTGTTGTTGGCATGAAGGGCATACAAGAAACCCCATACAAAAGCCCGCCTCTATACTGCTCATTTCAGGGAGTCACCCTCACTCACTCTTTCTTGGTCATTCCTCACTGTCCCACTCCTTTATCAGGAAGGGACATTCTACATAAACAGGGGGAATCATTCATTTATCAGCCCTACACCAAAGACACCCCTATTTATTATTATGTCAAGAACGGAAGCCCTCCTCAGACACTCCACATCAAACAGACTTAAATCTCAAATTTCTCGGCCATGTAAACCCCATCATATGGAATGCTAACTTCCCCATAATAGCTACCCACCATTCTCTAACCTAAATTTCACTGAAGAATCCTAAGCACTATATAGTGGTTCCAACATTGTCCCCTCAACCCTGACGGATTGCGGGGACTCAAACCCATCATCTCCCGATTTGGGGGGCCAGTATTTTAATCCCCACCCATTCCCCCCACAATACTCCTATTCTTCCGATTAAAAAAACTGGACGGCTCCTATAGACTGGTTCAGGATTTGTGACAAATTAACTCCGCTATTATTCCTGTTTGTCCTCTTGTCCCAAACCCCTACACCCTCCTACACGAATTCCTCTCAACACTAGCCACTCCGCTGTATTAGACCTCAAAGATGCCTTTCTTACTATCCCTGTACATCCCTTCTCTCAAAACCTTTTTGCTTTCACTTGGGCTGATCCTGACACAGGCTACTCCCAACAACTCACCTGGACTGTACTCCCCCATGGGTTTAGGGACAGCCCTCACTATTTTGGTTGGGCACTTCAATTAGACCTCTCCCGACCACCTCTACAACCCAGCATTTTGCTTCAATATGTGGATTTACTCCTTTGCACCCCCTCCCTAGAATATTGTATTCAACACACCACCAGGCTTTTACATTTTTTGGCTGAATGTGGATACTGGGTATCCAAAAGAAAGGTTCAAAAGTTTCATACCTAGGACTAATCATAACTCCAAATTCTGTCAGCATGAAAGCAACATGTTCAACAAATCCCATTTCCTAAAACAAAAAGGGACTTACTTTCCTTCCTCAGATTAGAGGGATATTTCCAAATATGGATAGCAAATTTTGCCATTGTCACTAAATCCCTTTATGAACACACAAAAGAATATCTTGACCAACTCCTCACTCCCACCCCAGATCTTCATCATGCTTTCTCTCACCTAAAATGTGTGTTATCACAGGCCCCCGCTTTAGGCCTTCCAAACCCCCAAGACCTTTTCATCTATATTTACACAGTTCTCATAATCAGGTCCTTGGACTATTAGCCCAACCCATGGCAAACTCCCTCCAACCAGTGGTATATTTTTCAAAACAACTACACCCCATTTATAAAATCTGGCCCCCTTGCTTAAACATTTTGGCCACAACAGCATCAATAATTATCTCTGAGGCACAAAATCTCATGTTTTATGAACCTCTTCAGGTATTTTCTTCTCACAGTCTACAAGATATGCTCAGCCATAAGGTGCTCACCTCCAGCTCATCCTCTCGCATGCAAGCCCTATTTTCAACTCTCCTTCAACCCTCTAACTCTCTTCATAGATGCTCCCGACTAATCCCGCCACTCTTTACTTTCAACACCGATTTTAGACCCCAATCAACAGTCACGCTCTGATCTAACTGAAAGTTCTCTATGTATCACCGCCTTACTTGTACTCACATGAAAGGAGCCCCAGATTGGTTTATAGATGGGAGCACATCAAAAAACTCCAAGCAGAATATGCCATCATTGAAAGGATATCATGATGATATCCACTCTCTCCCACCTAGAAAGCCGTAGAGGCTGCCCCCTTGCCTTTGGGCACATCCTCCCAACAAGCAGAATTAGTTGCCCTAATAAGAGCACTAACTCTAGCAAAAAACACACAAGTGAATATATACACCACTTCTAAATATGCCTGTAACATTATCCATTCCAATGCCCAAATTTTGAGTGAGTAGGGCTATCTCACAGCTAAAAGAACCCCTATCATTAATGGAAAACGTATCCATCCTCTATTAAAGGCAGCTATACTTCCAGAAAAGGTTGCAGTTATCCATTGCAAAGGACATCAATCAGACAAAAGCCACATTTCTTTAGGAAACCGTGAGGCTGACTATTGGGCAAAACACACCTCAACCAACCACCCAATTCCCCAACACTTATTTCTCTTCACACAACATGTCCCCTCCTTTAATCCAGAACACCAAACACAACAACTAATCACAGTGGGGACACAATTTAAACCCCCATACTGGTTCGTACAAAACAAATCAGTTCTACTTGACCCTGAAAAAACAATTCTTCTATTGGTCATTCACAACCTCTTCCACACTAGCCATTCCCCTCTGCAGCATTTCTTAAGTTCCCGTATACACATAATCCCAGATACAAAGAAACAGTTAAAAGCCATTTCCCGTCAACGCTTTATTTGTAAAAAAGCTTCACCCCACTTCAACACTAGACCCCCTTCTTTCCTAATCCATCAAGCCAAGTGACACCTTCCAGAACAGGACTGGCAAATTGGTTTTACCCATATGCCCCCAGTAAAAAGTGTTCGATTTCTTTTAGTTCTGGTTGATACCTTCTTGGGATGGGTCGAGGCCTTTCCCACAACCAACAAACGAGCTTCTACTGTACAAATTAATAATAGAAATCATCCCCAGCTTCGGGGTACCTCTGTCTTTTCAATCTGATAAAGGCCCTGAATTCACTTCTCAAATTATTCAAACACTTGCACAAGCCCTACAAATCGCCTGGAAGTTGCACCTCCCCTCTCCACCTCAATCTTCAGGAAAGGTTGAAGAAATGAATGGCATTCTACAGAAACACCCTCACCAGGTACCCACACCAAACACATAAAGACTGGGTTACACTTTTGCCTTTAGCCCTTCTAAAAATTCGGGTGCTCCAATGTAAATCTCTAATGCTCAGCCCCTTTGAACTCATGTATGGGAGACCATTTGCCCCTTCTGCTCCACCTCAGGGTCAACCCCTCTCATTTCTCCTCTTGTACATACCATCTGCCATTTCATTTGGGAATATGCTGACAAATACCTGCCACAACCCATCACCGATTCCTCTAATCCCTTCCTACAGCCAGGATACTGGGTTCTGGTAAAAGATCCCAGTCCTACCCCTAAATTCCCCCTTCACACCTAAATGTTTGATGACCTTACCAGATCATCCTTACCACATCCACAGCAGCAAAACTCCAGGGACTCCCCAACTGGTTTCATTGTACTTCTCTCAAGAAAACAGACTTCCCTTCACCACATACCCAAACAACCAATTCTAAAACCCCTTCAGCCTTCTCTTGTGTCTCCCAGGACACACTTCCCTTCGCCTCACCTGAATCCCCGAGGAAAAGGAGGAGAAATCTACATTAGCCGCTTATATCTCTTTCTCTCCCAAACTTTCATCACTTCCTAACTAACCTTGTTACACACCTTCAGTGGTACCCTTATGAAGCTCCCATTATACATCCTGATCAGCTCATTACTGCTCTATGGGAACTTTGGGTAATTGTCTGTGAGATGGCCATGATCCTGCTGGTTAAGTTGAAAGAATTTTCCAGGACTTTACTCCTACCCAAATAACTTTTTTCTCTTTTTGCTTGTTTCCTTCAATATAAATTCCCTAATCACATCAAGCTCATCAATACAACCACTTCTCATTGGTCTCAAACTAGAACGCTCTATAAACCTTACACAATCTCTCTTGAGGCTAACTCTTCCTTTGCTCTGCAGTGCTGGATGTGCTTATCGCTGTCTTCCTCAGCTTCCACAGCCCTTCCCACATTCCTTCATGACCTTTTAACAGGAAACACAACCCTACTTTACAAACTCCAAAAAGGAGCTTCCTTTTTTGAAAGAGCTGACACTCTGGTCAGCGATTATCCCACTTCCAGGGCCAATCAGGCCAACAAATTATTTCAAACCTATGATAACTCCCTACAGTGCCTTAAGCCCCAAGGCCCTCCCATCGAAGGGTTCATAACTAAACACAACCCCCTCTTACAACAAGCCTCACTTCGCTTTTCAGCCTCGGAAGGAAATTTCCCTGTAGGGTCCTTAACATCTAACCTATGCAATTGAACTATCATTGTTGAACGCCCCTCTGACCATCAAACTAATCGGGTTAACTACCAAGTATCACTTGAAGCAAATGGAGCATTTCTGCAGCTGGCTCGTTTGACAGCCTCTCCCTCAGTCAATGCCTCTGGCCTAAACTGTGCTGCTCCTAGTGCCCATCTTTTTCCGTGGCTCAATATCAATGCTGCAACATCCGACTGCATTAATCTGTAAAAAATAACTCTTCCTATACCTCTAGTATAGTAGGTGTCTCCCTGGCCTCCTCCTTGTCCACTTGGAGTAATGAACCACAGGAAATAACAAACACCTCATCTTTAATTCACTTATTTTCTGTCCACATCTCCGCTTGTATTTACAACAAAGGCTTGTTATTTTTGTGTGGCCTCAACACATATATCTTAGCCTCCCCACCAACTAGACCGGAATCTGTACCCTAGTTTATCTTTCTCCCTCCATTGGACTAGTTCCTCCTAATCAATCTTTACCTGTTCCAACCATCCAATATGTTAGGAAGAGGAGGGTCATCCACGTCATTCCTTTGATGGCTGCCCTAGGTATAATCTCCAGGCTTGGGATGGGAGCAAGTGGATTTGTCACCTGTTTAACATACTTGAAAGCTCTTTCAACAGAACTGCAGAGTTCGTTAGAAGATATGGCCCAAAGCCTAATAAGAGTCCACGACCAACTAGACTCTTTGGCTGGAGTAGTCCTCCAAAATAGATGGGAATTAGATGTTATAACATCTGAAAAAGGGAACCTCTGCTTCTCATTGGGTAAAAAATGTTGCTTCTATCTCAACCAATCAGGTCCAGTAAGAGACGCTGCTAAAAAAACTTAAAGAAAGGGCTAAGGCCGGGCTCGGTGGCTCACGCCTGTAATCCCAGCACTTTGGGAGGCCGAGGCGGGCGGATCATGAGGTCAGGAGATCGAGACCATCCTGGCCAACCAGTGAAACCCCGTCTCTACTAAAAAATACAAAAAATTAGCTGGGCGTGGTGGCGGGCACCTGTAGCCAACACAGTGAAACCCCGTCTCTACTAAAAAATACAAAAAATTAGCTGGGCGTGGTGGCGGGCATGGTGGCGGGCGCCAGCTACTCGGGAGCCTGAGGCAGGAGAATGGCATGAACCCGGGAGGCGGAGCTTGCAGTGAGCCAAGATCACACCACTGCACTCTAGCCTGGGGGACAGAGTGAGACTCTGTCTCAAATAAAAAAAAACAAACAAAAAAAAGAGAGCGCTAAAAAGCTAAGAGAATAGCAAGACAACCAAATAAATTCTTGGTTTTTTTTTTTTTTTTTTTTTTTTTTTTTTTTTTGAGACGGAGTCTCGCTCTGCCGCCCAGGCTGGAGTGCAGTGGCCGGATCTCAGCTCACTGCAAGCTCCACCTCCCGGGTTCACGCCATTCTCCTGCCTCAGCCTCCCGAGTAGCTGGGACTACAGGCGCCCGCCACCGCGCCCGGCTAGTTTTTTGTATTTTTTAGTAGAGACGGGGTTTCACCGTGTTAGCCAGGATGGTCTCGATCTCCTGACCTCGTGATCCACCCGTCTCGGCCTCCCAAAGTGCTGGGATTACAGGCTTGAGCCACCGCGCCCGGCAAATTCTTGGTTTTAAAACAAAGTCCTAACATGGGTCATCCCATTCCTGGGCCCTCTCCTAAAAATATGCCTAGGAATAATGTTCTTACCCTGCTTAATTAACCTTTTTCAAAGATTTTTAACCAGCAGGATCATGGCCATCTCACAGACAATTACCCAAAAATATCTACAGACAGCGTTACTCCTACAATCAATCTGAAACCAAAGAACTCTCTGCTCGCTCCCCCAGCAGGAAGTAGCCAGAAAAAACGTGCTGCCCCTAGTCCTTTTCATAACTGTAGAGACTGGATTGACAGAACAGGAGCATTGCCATCTTGGACAAACACCACCATTCTAAGTTCCCCTTGATTAAAAAACCACCTAAATCCCACCCCAAAACATCAGCCTAATGGCTAATGTCAGCATAATCGGAAGCATTCCAACCCTAAGATAAACCCCTTTTCACCAAGAAACATGTTAACCCCGAAATAGCCTCCCCTCCAACCAGAGACATTCCAACCCTGCAATAAACTTTCCCTCACTTCCAAAACCCTTAAGTATCCTTATTCTGTAAGAGAGAACGCTTAGTCTGTAAGAGAGAGTGCTCCCGATCAAAATTGGCCAGAATCCCCTCTCAGGTTTATTCTCTGAAATAAACCTGTCTTTGACTGTTGAGCCTCTTTTTGTATTCCTTTCCTCTTTAACTCTTACAAGCATTGTTACTTGAGTGTTTCTGCTGTAATGGAGGAGGCAGCATGAAGATCTCAAAGAGTTGCTAGTGAGAAGCCATGTAGATGAGAGGCATGAAGCCTTGTTGGGCTCCCTCCATGTCCTACAGCCAGAGAGCACCAGAAACACATCTGACCTGGAATGAATTGGGCTGAACTCTTTGCATAGAGAGAGACCACATAACCTGGGGAACTTGGGTAAAGGGTATTGGAACGGACGCGTAAGATTTGGGTTTGTGTTAGTTGATTTGCGGAAACATTTATGGAAACGGGGCTTTGCTCTGGACTGGATGTCAGGAAGAGGAGGATTCCATGATTGGATATCTTGATGAAGCTTATCTAGATGGCAGGAAGACTAGACAAAGGCTAAACATGTAATGGTAAAGAAGCAGCAATCACTCTTACTGGCCGAGACGAGGGAAGTTTGGTCACTTTTGCGGCTTGGACAGTGTTCCTGTTTTGTCTATGTTCAGACTTGATTACACAGTGGTCTGTTTTTTTGGTCTTGATCTGTATTATGGCCTGATGTTGGTGTTTTATGAAATTGTCCATATTCAAAGAGAACACTCAGGACTAGCTGTTTGTGCCAGACCAACCCCAAGTCCTGGCTGCAGAACCAGGCCAGGTACCCGATGTCAGTGGCCGCCTTTCTCTTTATAGCCATAGAGGGGGACACCATCAAGGAGGAGTCCCTCTTCTCAGCTCCCCACAGAGACCAGTGGGTGCAGAGAGGTCAGGGAATGCCTCCTTTCCCTCCAGCATCTTTTGGGGTTTCCGTCCTGACGCCCAGGGCCACTCCATCCAAGCCTCGGTTTTTCAGCCTCTAAAACAGCCCAGGAACCAGGCACGCCGTGGTGAAAAGAGGAGCCGAAGAGATGGCAAGAGCTCCAGAAAGCCTTCCCAGGCATCAGGGGCTGCCCTTGGATTGACAGGACAGGCCTTCTTGGACAGGAACTCAACGAAACTTGACAGAAATCGGACACCCCGGCCAAGGAAAAAGCACGACGGGCCCGGGATTCGCCAAGGCGGGAAACACCGCAGGGCCCAGGCGGCACCGCCAGCCGGGCTCGCTGTCCGGGCGGGAGGGGTCTAGGCGCATGCGCACTGCCCCGCCCCTCCCTCGCCCCGCCGCTCCAGCCGCCCCGCCCCGCCCGCGCGCAGCCCTCTGGGGCGGCCGGGCCACGCCGCGCGCGGATTGGTGGCGTCCGGGGCTCTCCCTGCAGGTGACTGACGGGGCCGGCAGCCCCTGCGTGTCGCCCGCCCGCCGCCGCCGCCGCCCGCCCGGGGTGTGGAGCCCCGCCGCTACTCGCGGGCTGAGCGTCTGCCGCTGCTGCCGTCGCCGCCCAGCCTCCGCCATGGACCTGTTTGGGGACCTGCCGGAGCCCGAGCGCTCGCCGCGCCCGGCTGCCGGTAAGCGGTGTTGCCGCCGGGCAGGCCAGGGAAGGGAGGGCGGGCGGGATGGCGGCGGCCTGAGGCCTGGGGCGGCTGAGGCGGTGCCCGCGCTGGGAGGCGGCGGGCGGCGCGGGCAGCACGGGACCTGCTCTTGCCTGGCCCGGCCCTGTCCGGCCCACTGGCCGCCCCGCGAGAGGCCCAGTTGCTCGCGGAGCTCGGGGAGGCCGCTCCGCCATTTTCGCTACGCAGGAAGGAAAGGGCAGCGCCGCCCCGGCCACAGCCCCTCTGCGTGGCGGTGGAAGGCCCTGGCGCGGCCGCGTGGGCCGACCCGAGGGACCAGCTCTGAACGCCCGGCGGCCCTGTGGACCCCCGTGCCACACGATTCCACCCGCGGCCCGGGGTGCCCTGCGCGCCGCCAGCCCCCGGCTTCCGGGCCGCGCTTCACCCGCGGGCTGTGGAACGGCAGCGTTCAGGGCCGGTGCAAGTTCAGGGGCTTGGCGTTTTTTTGCACAGGAGATTGAATTAATCACCATCTTAATCCTTCGCGTTTTTGAAGCCTGGAAGACAGGATGCGTCCTCCGCCATCCTATGATTTTGTGATAATTAACAGTAGTTGTTTTTTTTTTTTTTTCCTGGACCACGGGAAGTTCCCCCTCTCCCTAAAGTTAAGGGGTTCGCTCATCTGCTGAGCCCTGGCCCCTGCCAGTGGGAGGCCCTGTGGGCTGTGGTTTGAGCTCAGCATCCTAGCAGCGTGAAACGGCCCGGGTTAATCCCTGCGTCCCGTGGGTTACAGTCTCCGGGTTTCATTTGTCAAAACGCGTGAATATTTCCTATGCAAGAGTTCCAGCTTGATGTTGTAGTTTAGGGCCTTATTACCAAACTTAACTTGGGGGCAGAAAACCTGGAAAACTTAAGACATTCAGATTTCCAGGCCCACCTCAGCCCCAATAAATCCGAATCCCTGAGAGTGGGGTTTCCGAATCTGTTACTGAATCCCCAGGCCAACCCAGCGGAGGCTGGAGACCAGTGGTTTGGGAACTGCTGTTGTAGGGCAGACGGAGGTGAGTAAGGCCCAGCCTTCGTTTTCTAAGAGCTGCTTTCTGAAGGGTGCTAATTACGGTAATTAAAACTGGCAAAAGTTAATGACTGTGGGAAATGCTGAGGACTCTTGAGGAGGGATTGTCGCGCACCGAGAGACTGGGGAAGGAGGCAGTGTTTGAATTAAGCTTCTAAAGATGAGCAGCCTTGTGATTTGCGGTAATTCTGGGCAAGAAAACATTTTATTTTATTTTATTTTTTGAGACGGAGTCTCGCTCTCGTCCAGGCTGGAGTGCAACGGCGAGATCTCAGCTCACTGCAACCTCCAGGTTCAGACAATTCTCCTGCCTCAGCCTCCCTCGTAGCTGAGATTATAGGCTCCGATCACCACACCTGGCTAAATTTTGTATTTTTAGTAGAGACGGGGTTTCACTATGTTGGGTAGGCTGGTTGAACTCCTGACCTCAGGTGATCTGCGCGCCTCGGCACTTACAGGTGTGAGCCAACGCGCCCTGCCCCCACTGACCATTCTGATGGTACAGAGCATCTCAGTAACTGATCCTGGAGTCTTTGAACTTGACTCAGCCATTCATTTTCAAAATAACCACGGTTCTAGCTGTGGGTAAAAATTGACATTGTGTAGCAGTCTTTTTTCTCTGTTGGTGGAGTATAATTTCTATCAATATATTTGGAGCAGTGTTTGGATTCACTGGTGTGCCTGTAAACCTATGAGTTTTAAAGTCTCCCTTGCCTTTTACCTGCAATTAGGTTCTGCTCGGGGGTAGGCTCCCTTTACTGACAAAAAACCTGGCAACTCAAAATCTCTTAAGGTGGCACGTTAGGAGCCTTTTGCCAGATACAGTGGGAAAGGTACGTCCTGTAGCCGTTTTTTCCAAACTCAGTTTCCAACCTCGACTGAGCTGAAAGGGTGGCAGAGGGGGTGCATGGTGTTTAAACTGCCGACCCCCCGAAAATGGATTGATTAACTGCTCCCCATCTGCCAGGAGGACCCTGACAATTGTCAACAGGTCCTGCTTGGCTGAGTGTATTTTTTAAAATAGCTTTAAAACGAAGAAGATCTCAGAATTTGTAGATGATTGGAAGCTGAGAGGGATTAAATACTAAAATGAGTGACAATTGGGATCCACAGTTATTGCAGGCAGTTAGCTACAAACAACAAGATGAGATTTGACAGGTTAAAATCGTTTGTACAGGAACAGAATCTGGTTTCACATATTTGTGAAAATACTGTGATTTTAAAAAAAATACCATACTTTGAATAAATCATATTGATTGCTAAAGTGAATGGAGTAATGAGCGTACACTGTGCATCATGACCCTCACACATGATATGTGGGTACCACATAATGCAGTGAACAATAAAAGACCTAGTTATTTTCACAGAGCACAATAACAGGAAATGTAACCAGACTATTTGGTTTGGAATCCAACTCTTCACTTACTAACTCTTGCCTTCTGTGGCTATTCCTACATCTGTAAAAAGAGGTGACACTTCCCACTGTTACTGTACAAATCAGTACAGTATGTATGGTGCTGCACATGGTGTGGGGTAGAATGTATCATGTTTTATAGATGTTAGCCGGGGTTATTATTTTTGAGACAGCCTCATTTTGTCGCCCAGGCTGGAGTGCAGTGACACAAACACAGCTCACTGCAGTCTCGACCTCCCTGGGCACAGGTGATTCTTCCACCTCAGCCTCCTGGGTAGCTGGGACTACAGGTGTGCACCACCACAGCCAGCTAATTTGTGTATGTTTTGTAGAGATGAGGCTTTGCCATGTTGCCCAGGATGCTCTCGAACTCCTGGGGCTCAAGTGTTTTGCCCACCTTGGCCCTCCCAGAGTTCTAGGATTACAGGTGTAAGCCACTGTGCCTGGCTGAGCCATTAACAGGTGTTTAAAAGTGGAAAAATGCAGTCTTAAATGAATTATGGGAAAGCACTAAGTGTCCAAAGGGTGAATACTACACTGCTTATATCACATCAAATGCGTTAATATTTTGTTTAGATCTTTTTATTTTTGTTTTAAACATTGCAGCTAATGTTTCCACCCCAAACCTCTTAAATTTTTATAATCTGGAAAGATACATAGAATGCACTAAACATTTCAGGTATTTTGCTAAATTAGTAGTTTTATCAAGCCCTTAAAAGTTTTAATTGCTGAGTGAATCAAGTTTTTTGAAGGAGATATATATACATTTTACCTGAAAAAAAGAAGTGTTTGTTCATATCAGGCAGAAATGGAACTTTTCTATGTCATACCCATGAAAGTGCCAACTTGATGTCTTTAGGATTGGCAGCTTGTATTTGACAATCCGTATATGTCAGTTACAGATGTCATGGTTTAAAATTGCTTTGCCAGTGACTTGGTTTCACTTTTATAGGGTGGTTCTTTTACTTGTTTGGTTGCTACACCAGTACATTAAAAAATGATGGTCAGTTGTTGAGGATGAAGTAAAATATTTGCCACACCATCTTAAAAATACTTTTTAAAAAATTGGAGGCTGGGCTCGATTGCTCATACTTGTAATCCCAGCGCTTTGGGGGGTCAAGGCATGAGGATGGCTTGAGGCCAGGAATTTGAGAAGAGCCTAGCACAACATCGTGAGACCCCTGTCTCTACAATTAAAAAAAAAAAAGTTGGGAGGCCGAGACGGGCAGATCATGAGGTCAGGAGATCGAGACCATCCTGGCGAACACAGTGAAACCCCGTCTCTACTAAAAAATACAAAAAACTAGCCGGGCGAGATGGCGGGCGCCTGTAGTCCCAGCTACTCGGGAGGCTGAGGCAGGAGAATGGCGTAAACCCCGGAGGCGGAGCTTGCAGTGAGCTGAGATCCGGCCACTGCACTCTAGCCCGGGCGACAGAGCGAGACTCCGTCTCAAAAAAAAAAAAATGAATATTTGAACATAAAATAAAGGTTAAGGTATTATAGGAAAACAGATTAATTGTAAAACTACAGGGTTGAACAAGAAAAAAGTCATAAAGTGAATTTGACTATGTAAAAATTTAAAATTTCTGCAGGACAAATGATACTATAAAGGCAAAAGACAGAGAAAATATTTACAATATACTTACTAAGGGTATGAGAAAGGCTCACAAAATTAATAGGAAAAAATAAAACCCACTAGAAAAATGGTCAAAGGATGTATTCTACCGGTCCAGAGGTAAGGGATACAAATGGCCCATCAACAGAAAGTTGCTGAGGAACTAGTTACCTTTTCACCTATCAGATGAGCAACAATTGGTAACATGGGTGAATGTGTAGAGAAATAGACATTCTCATAAAGTGTTTTGGGGGTGAAAATTACAACTTTTTGGGGAACAAATTTTGGCTTCTATGAGATTTAAACTAATATTCTTTGACGAGCAGTCTAGCATATTAAGCAGGAATACATGTATCAGGTTGTTGATTGTGGCGTCACTTGTCCTATGAAGAACTGGGAAAAGCTTGAACCCATCAGTAGGATCTGGTCGAAGGAGTGGAGATGCTTCGCATATGTTGCTGTTGGAGAGAATGAATTAGACTTGAGTGTGTTGGCCTGGAGCATGCCTTGATGGGTTGTGTGAACAATATATCTGGAGTATTGTGTAGAGTATGACTCTGTCTTCTACAAATTAAAATGCATGTATCCATGTACATGAGCGTTAAGGAAAGTGGAAAGGACATACTAAACTCATACTGTGGTTGAGGAGTGCGGTGGAACCCGTCCCCTTTTTCTGATAATACCTGTGTGGCGTTTGGAAAACACCTGGATTTATTTTATAGTTGAAAAGAAAATTGAGGTATAAAAAACAGTTCCAGCAAAGTATTTTAACATCCTTTTTTTAACTTTATTGGATATAGCAACCTTTAACCTGAATATGACCAACCCAAGGGTATTTTTCTCAGCATAGTATATAACTTCCAGTAGACTTAGCTCCAGAATGTAGATAACTGGGGTGGGGGTGGGGGGGTAGTTCTAGGTGAGATTAACTATGATTAATAAACATTTTTAGTCTTGTCTTCTCACTAGGGTTCTAGTATTTTTAAGATTGGGGGAGGGGCCTCTTCCAAATTTTTAGGTCAGGGTCACACTTTGTCCAATGATTGCAAGCTCCCGGTGCTTTGAATTTCAGTTTATTTAAAATAGAATGTAAGGGCCTGGAGCAGTGGGTCACACCTGTAATCCCAGCACTTTGGGATGCTGAGGCAGGAAGATTGCTTGAGTACAGAAATTCGTGACCAACCTGGGCAACATAGTGAGACCCTGTCTCTACAAAAAATTAAAAAATTAGCTGGGCATGGTGGTGTATGCCTGTAGTTACAGCTACTCGGGAGTCTGACAAGGGAGGATTGCTTGAGCCAAGAAGGGTAAGGCTGCAGTGAGCTGTGATCACACCACTGCACTCCAGCCTAGCTCACAGAGCAAGACTCTTGTCTCAATTAAAAAAAAAAAAAAAAGAATCAGCCAGGCGCGGTGGTTCAAGCCTGTAATCCCAGCACTTTGGGAGGCCGAGACGGGCGGATCACGAGGTCAGGAGATCGAGACCATCCTAGCTTAACACTGTGAAACCCCGTCTCTACTAAAAAATACAAAAAAACTAGCCGGGTGAGGTGGCGGGCGCCTGTAGTCCCAGCTACTCGGGAGGCTGAGGCAGGAGAATGGTGTAAACCCGGGAGGCGGAGCTTGCAGTGAGCTGAGGTCCAGCCACTGTACTCCAGCTTGGGCAACAGAGCGAGACTCCGTCTCAAAAAAAAAAAAAAAAAAAGAATCTAAGGTTTTGGCTAATTGGTAGTTTCCTTATGTATCTATGACCTATAGATTTTTATTTTTATTTTTTAAGAATCCGTGTATAAACTTCTAAGATCCTTTTGATGATGCAAAAGATATTTCCAGAGATTTTATACAATCTCAGGATTATCATACGATTGTTGTAAGGGTAAAATGAGTTGATGTTTGTGAAGTTTCTGGAAGGGTGCCCATGTATGGAGGCAGCATAGTACCTCACTAAGAGCATGGACTGCATGGCTTTGAATCCCCAGTCCACTCCTTACTGGCTCTGTAATCTTGGATGGGTAATTGACCTCAGTGCCTAAGTTTTTAAATCAGTAAATAGGCCGGGAGCGGTGGCTCAAGCCTGTAATCCCAGCACTTTGGGAGGCCGAGACGGGCGGATCACGAGGTCAGGAGATCGAGACCATCCTGGCTAACACGGTGAAACCCCGTCTCTACTAAAAATACAAAAAATTAGCCGGGCGAGGTGGTGGGCGCCTGTAGTCCCAACTACTCGGGAGGCTGAGGCAGGAGAATGGCGTGAACCCGGGAGGCGGAGCTTGCAGTGAGCTGAGATCCGGCCATTGCACTCCAGCCTGGGCAGCAGAGCAAGACTCCGTCTCAAAAAAAAAAAAAAAAAAAAAAAAATCAGTAAATAATAATAGTACCTATCTCATAAGAATTAAATGAGTTAAGATGTATAGAGCTCTTAGAATAGTGCCTGACAGGCAGGCAGTATTATCATTTTTAGAAGCCATTCCCAGTTGTGGCCAGCAAAATGTAAGATGGTCTCACTGTGTTTAATTGAAATACTTCTCATAGTATTCTAGAGTGAGAAAGAAGGTGATAGGCAGTTCTCTGGGGATGGGGCTCAGTTTGGGGCACCATGTGATTGAATTGTAGCCAAAGGAGAGGGGGCCAGGCTAGTATTAATACTAAGCTGGAAGTTGCATTGTGAGGAATGCTTGCAAGAACTGAAAATGTATTTATTACCTGGCTAAAAGAAGACTTCCCCCATTGTACAGTGACAATGGAAAGACCTGATTTAGACGGGCAAGTTAATTCAAAAATTAAAATATGATCTGGTACAAGTGGAAGGGTTGTTTGCTCTTCAGGTTGGGCTGTTACCTGTAAATGTCCCCTCCCTTGTCCTAAGACATCTGGCTCTGTGACCCCACTGAATGCAGCGTGATTGCTGGATCATCTCATGTGGTTTTGAGTCTGTCCGGAGAACGGGCGTTTTGATTGTTAGATCCAGTGTCGTTTGGGCAAAAGTGACCTACTTCGAGATATTAGGAATTCTTGTAAGTGGATTAATACATTGAGTAATGGTTATCCTAAATACTTTTTTTTTTTTTTTTGAGACGGAGTCTCGCTCTGTCGCCCAGGCTGGAGTGCAGTGGCGCGATCTCGGCTCACTGCAAGCTCCGCCTCCTGGGTTTACGCCATTCTCCTGCCTCAGCCTCCTGAGTAGCTGGGACTACAGGCGCCTGCCACCGCGCCCGGCTAATTTTTTGTATTTTTAGTAGAGACGGGGTTTCACCGTGGTCTCGATCTCCTGACCTTGTGATCCGCCCGCCTCGGCCTCCCAAAGTGCTGGGATTACAGGCGTGAGCCACCGCCTAAATACTTTTTTTGTGGGGTGGGGACAGTCTGGTTTTGTCCTCCAGGCTAGAGTGTAGTGGCACTATCTCAGCTCATGGCAACCTCCGCCTCCCAGGTTCAAGCTATTTTCCTGCTTCAGCCTCCCAAGTAACTGGGGCTACAGGCACCCACCACCACGCCTAGCTAATTTTTGTTTTTCTGGGAGAGACAGGGTTTCGCCATGTTGGTCAGTCTCATCTCGAACTCCTGACCTCAGTCCTGACCTTGGCCTCCCAAAGTGCTGGAATTATAGGTGTGAGCCACCACGCCTGGCCATACTAAATACTTTTTAATGGCTTTCTTCTGCTTCTTGTATACTTGTAGAGTCTTTATGTCACTTGTAAGAAAAGTGAAAGTATTTGTAATTCCTTAATTTGTTTAGGGTCATCCTGAGAGATGAGAATACATTTTCCCGTTTGTATTAGGGATATAAAGCAAAATAGTTATTTTTTGTTAACTCAGGAATTTCTTGTGTATTTTAGGTACTTCTGACCCAAAGACCCTGGGAGAAATTTCATTCCCTTAAGTTTATAAATTTTAATTAAAGCTTTTGTGTTTAAAAGAAGAAAGTTGATACCCAGCTCATTTCTAAATGGAGGCAAAAAGATGATATGGATGAGCCTCTCGGGGGATATAAATTTATTTGTTTAAGTGAATTGGTGTTTGGCCTTGCACAGTAGCTCACCTGTAATCCCAGCACTTTGGGAGGCTGGGATGGGTCCTCAAGCGTGGACCCCTTGAGGCCAGGAGTTTGAGACCAGCCTCGCCAACGTGGTGAAACCCTGTCTCTACTAAAAATACAAAAATTAGGATGAGCATGGTGGCTCACACCTGTAATCCCAGCACTTTGGGAGGCTGAGGCAAGCAGAACACTTGGTCAAGAGTTCAAGACTAGCCTGGTCAATATGGTGAGACCATATCTCTACTAAAAATACAAAAATTATTTGGGGCCTGGTGGTGTGCGCCTGTAATCTCAGCTACTCAGGAGGCTGGAGCAAGAGAATCGCTTGAACCCGGTGGCGGAGGCAGTGAGCTGAGATCACATTACTGCACTCCAGCCTGGGCAACAGAGTGAGACTCAGTCTCAAAAAAAAAAAAAAAAAAAAGTGAATTGATTTTTAAGTGAGTACTTTTTTTTTTTAAAGACAGGGTCTCATTGTGTTGCCTAGGCTGGAGTGGCCCAGTCATGGCTCACTGCAGCCTTGGCCTTCCTGGGCTCAGGTGATCCTCCCACCTCAGCCTCCTGAGTAGCTTGGACTATAGGCGCCTGCCACCACACCTGGCTAATTTTTGTACTTTTTTATAGACATTTTTTTGCCATGTTGCACAGGCTGGTCTTGAACTCCGGGTCTCAAGCGGTCCTCTCACCTCAGCCTCCCAAAGTGTTGGGTTTATAGGCATGAGCCACTGCGTCTGGCTTAAATGAGCACATCTTTATACTTGAACTCTGAGGAACAAGAGGTGGGATAAAGCCGGTGTGTTTGGTTGGTGTGTTGAATTTTGCAGGAGGTGAACATGTATACTTCTAATTTGGATTCTTGTGTGCCAGTTCAGATATCTAATAGCTTAAATAGAATTTCAGGAAAAAGCTGGATAATAAGGAATGGTGGTTAAATTTTATGTGGAAAAAGATAATTGGGCATAAAACATGTAAGACATACGTTTGGAATGTAAATCTTCACATTTTTTGTTAAAAGCGTTTCCTGACTTTCTCCTGAGGCTATCTTTACCTGAAACTCCTTATTTTCTCCAGAGCTATTTATTGAATCAAGCACTGTGCTGGGGCTGGGGACACCAGGTTCCAGCAGATTTTCTTCCCTTGCAGAATGTCACTGAAATAGGATTTTTACAAACTTGTAGGTCTTTGAAGGTTCCTCCCCTCTTCCCCCGCCCCCAAATTTCTGAACGTCCATCTTGAAATCCTAAGTATTGTTTTCTTGGTTTAGAATCAGTTTTTTGCTTCCCAGGATTCTATTTTAAAGAAAGACTTTTAAATGTTTCATGCTTTCAATAATGAAATTATCAAGAAAATACTTGTTTTCCTCAAAATACTCAGTGGCCCTGAAAATGCCTGTTAGGGCATCATTCATTGCTTTTATGTTGACTGCAACTGTTGGAAACAGATGCCCAGATTTAAAAAGCTGCTAAGAAAATATTTTTTAAAAATTTGTCCAACAGGAAGGAGAAAATTAGAATCTAATAGCAAACTTGTCTCAAAGCAGGGGAGACCACATGATCTTCCTCTTTGAAAATCTGTCCTGGGTGATGGCCATATGCTCTCTAAACAGCTTTTCTGTGTTTTAGGGAAAGAAGCTCAGAAAGGACCCCTGCTCTTTGATGACCTCCCTCCGGCCAGCAGTACTGACTCAGGTACAGTCTTCAGGCTCTCCCAGGTGTGTGTCAACGTCTCTACTCATCCTGGGATTGTAGTTGTCTCAATCTTTTTCCCTTTCCCCCATTTTCAACACACAGATGTTTTAGGTGTTGGACTGTCTTTAAGTTTTGAATCCATGGCATCAGGTAAGGCAGAAAAATCTGCTAGTCGCTAGCCCTGAGAAGTACTGCAAGAAAATGTGGAGCAGTTTTCTCTGGTTCATTTGAGTATTTATTTTACTACCTGAAATACAATTTAACTTTTTAAGGCAGATTTTTATTTCCTCTGAAATAATAGGACTTTAAAATAGGTTCAAGATATTATTCACCGCAGTATGAGTTGCCACTGGATTGACGCGAGAGTTTTGAGTTTATTTCAGTAACCTACATAGGTGTCCTGGTGGGATGGATTCTGAAACTTCAGCCTTACGTATTTTTTGTGGGCTCACTAAGTGTTCTGCTGTGTTTCAGGATCAGGGGGACCTTTGCTTTTTGATGATCTCCCACCCGCTAGCAGTGGCGATTCAGGTAAGTGGTAGGAAAAAAAATCCAAGGTGCTGGTGGAAATAATACATAGTATTTTACTCTTCTGTGAAATTTATGTATAGGTTTTAACAGGATTTGGATGCCATTAAGTCATACAGTATAAGGTTTACTAAAACTATAAACAGGCACATTAATTGGAAGCACAAAGATAAGATAATACTATGTTACTTTCTGGTGATATTAACTTCTTGAGGTTCAGATTGTTGGAACTGCCTTTAAGAATTAAGAGTTCACTGATTTACTCTTAACTTTGTTATTAACATTTTTTTAAAATTCAGAGTTCATTATTCTGATTTGCCTTGTTAAACAGAGTGCTTGACCCAAATGTATCAAGGCTAGTAGCATTGGCTCTACCTTTTCCTGAACATATTCCTTTACATGTCCTCATTAAGTAGAAGGGAAGAGTAGAGCAGATTCCCGTTGCCATTGTGGTAAAGGTATGATTCTGTCTCATGAGGACTTACGTGGAGCTCTTCTGGTTGGGGAAGGTGAGGGTTAGGAGAGGTTGGGAGATAGATGGTGTGGGGGCAGTGGGGATGCAGGTAGTCCTATTTCATATGCAGGTATATTTTCTATATTTTAGAAAAAGTACTATAGTCATCTTACATAAGAATTCTCAATCTTCAGGGCTATAGACTCATACCAAAAAATTGCAGCATCCTCACACCCATAGTGTAGCCTGAAACCTTCCCAATAAAGATAGTACCCTTAGTTGTAATGAAAGTTAGTATGTTCTGGCTGGGCGTGGTGGCCCATGCCTATAATCCCAGCACTTTGGGAGGCCAAGGCGGGTAGATCACTTGAGGTCAGGAGTTCAAGACCAGCCCGGCCAACGTGGCAAAACCCCGTCTCTACTAAAAATACAAAAATTAGCTGGGTATGGTGGCACGTGCCTGTAGTCCCAGCTACTCAGGAGGCTGAGGCAGGAGAGTCACTTGAACCCGGGAGGCGGAGGTTGCAGTGAGCTGAGATCACGCAATTGCACTCCAGCCTGGGTGACAGAGCGACACTCTGTCTCCAAAAAAAAACGAAAGTTAATATGTTTAAAGAAGGCTATTAAGGGATTTAATAAAAGAAATTAAGATATAGCATAGCTGTCTCTTATCTACAGGACAAAAGACAATAAAGTAGTTACAATTTAGAAGATTTATATAACACGATTAGCAAGCTTGATTTTTTGGATATATAATCTTGGGTCTAATGTTTTAGATTTCTTGAGAAGATAACACATTCTTTGTTTTTTCTTGAGACAGAGTCTCGCACTCTCACCCAGGCTGGAGTGCAGTGGCGCAATCTCAGCTCACTGCAACCTCCACCTCCCAGGTTTAAGTGATTCTCCTGCCTCAAGCCTCCTGAGTAGCTGGGACTACAGGCATGCGCCACCATGCCCAGCTCATTTTTGTATTTTTAGTAGAGATGGGATTTCACCATATTGGCCAGGCTGGTCTCGAACTCCTGACTTTGTGATCCGCCCACCTTGGCCTCCCAAAGTACTGGGATTATAGGCGTGAGCCACTGCACCCTGCCGATAACACATTCTTTTTCCTTTTTCTTTCTTTTTTTTTTTTTGAGATGGAATCTCGCTCTGCCGCCCAGGTTGGAGTGCCGTGGCACAATCTCAGCTCACTGCAAGCTCCGCCTCCCGGGTTCATGCCATTCTGCCACCTCAGCCTCCTAAGTAGCTGGGACTACGGGCGCCTGCCACCATGCCCAGCTAATTTTTTTTTGTATTTTTAGTAGAGATGGGGTTTCACCGTGTTAGCCAGGATGGTTTCCATCTCCTGACCTCGTGATCTGCCGGCCTCAGCCTCCCGAAGTGCTGGGATTATGGGTGTGAGCCACCTTGCCTGGCCCGATAACACATTCTTAAGCAGGCAGGAACCATTCTTAAGCAGGCAGGAACCACTTACAAAAGTTAATTATGTACTAAACCATAAAATAAGCCTCAATAATCTGTTTCTTGTACAGACTGTATTCTCTGACTACAGTGTAATTTGCTTAGAAGTCAGTAACAAAGCTGTAAGGTGTCTTTTTGAAATTTTATTATTTCCTTTTCTTTTTTTTTTTTTTTTTTTTGAGACAGAGTATCACTCTGTTGGCAGGCTGGAGTACAATGTCACGATCTCAGCTCACTGCAACCTCTACCTCCCAGGTTCAAGTTCCTATCTCAGCCTCCCGAGTAGCTGGGACTACAGGTGCACGCCATCACACCCAGCTAATTTTTGTATTTTTAGTAGAGACGGGATTTCACTATGTTGGCCAGGATGGTCTTAGTCTCTTGACCTCATGATCCGCCTGCCTCTGCCTCCCAAAGTGCCGGGATGACAGGCATGAGCCACTGCGCCTGGCCTTTTTCTTTTTTTTTTTTTTTTTTTTTTTTTGAGGTGGAGGCTCGCTCTGTCTCCTAGGCTGGAGCGCAGTGGTGAGATCTCATCTCACTGCAGCCTCCGCCTCCTGGGTTCCAGTGAGTCTCATGCCTCAGCCTCCCGAGTAGCTGGGATTACAGGCACTACCACACCCGGCTAATTTTTTGCATTTTCAGTAGAGACCGGGTTTCGCCTTGTTGGTCAGGCTTGTCTTGAACTTCTGAGCTTAGATGATTTGCCCGTCTCAGCCTCCCAAAGTGCTGGGATGACAGGCGTGAGTCACCACACCTGGCCATCTGTTTTGGAATTTTAAAGGAAGATAGTTTCATATCCATTTGGAGAAAACAGGAACCCACACAGTAAGCCACAGGACACTAATGGGGACCTTTGGGAGAGATACTGTTGGAAACATCTGTGTTGCGTTATGCAGGGTGCATATGTGTATTATGTTACACTGTTGCAGAAATAGGTGCTTGTGCAAGTAATTTACTCTTCTTGAGGGCAGGAACATTTTCATTACCTTTTCCTCAGCACTAAGAAATGTCTGACACAAGGAGTTCGAGACCAGCCTGCCCAACATGGTGAAACCTCCTCTCTACTAAAAATAGAAAAATTAGCTGGGTGTGATGGTGCACGCCTGTAGGCTGAGGCAGGAGAATCGCTTGAACCCGGGAGGTGGAGGTTGTAGTGAGCTGAGGTTGCGTCACTGCACTCCAGCCTGGGCGACAGAGTAGACTCTGTCTCAAAAAAAAAAAAAAAAAAAAAAAAACACCTTGTGTTTACAAAAAAATTAAAAAATTAGCTGGGTGTGGTGGTTCCTGCTTTCAGTCCCAGCTGCTCAGGAGGCTGAGGCGGGAGGATCACTTGAACACAGGAGTTGGAGGCTGCAGTAAACTATGATCATGCCATTGCGATCTAGTCTGTGTGACAGAATGAGACCCTGTCTCAAAAACAAAAAGAAAAAGAAATGTCTGGCAAAGAGTAGGTTGAGTAAGTAGTAAGTACTTGCATCCTTTTTTTTTTTTTTTTTTTAAAAAGAGAAGCATCTCACTACTTTGCCCAGGCAGGTCTCAAATACCTGGGCTGAAGTGATCCTCCTGCCTCAGTCTCTGGAAGTAGCTGTGACTACAGGCATGTGCCACTGCATCTGGCTGTTGCATACTTTTATACCTAAATGCAGAGAACATTTCAAGTCATTTATTAGGACAACAGCTGCCCTTATTGGAGATTGATGTGTTAGGCACTGTAACAAATGCTCTTCTTACCTGTGCTCACCCATTTTCAAACGTCCCTCTGAGATGACAGTATTCTTACCATGTTACGCATAGGTGAAGACAGCTGAGACTGAAAAGTTAAGTTGCACACTCTTTGAAACTTGACTTTTCTGATTTCAAACACATATACACTGCAGATTCCCTTCGCTCTGGCTTTGTGTACAGATTCATCCTTTTGCTAGTGGGAACAGCTGTGGCAGCCCTATTTTGCCTTTGAAAGGATGTATTACAGTTCTTAAAGGCTGCCATTTACCTCATTTTGAGTCTTTTTGGGTTCTACTTTTTGGAACTTGTTTAGGATATGTTAGTTTGCTTACAGATTTTGTAAGTGTTTAACACTAAGAACCTGTGGATATAAAAACATGTATATGCTACAGGCCAGAAAAAAATATATTTTTACCACTGAGAAAAGTCTTTTACAAACCCCTTCAGCAGGGTCGGTTTGACTCAGGGCCTAGATCTTTATGTTCTCTCACTGTGGGGACCTGCCCCCACCCCCCGCACCACCATGAAGACACAACTCCTGGGTCCGCCTGTGTCTGCCAGACCTTGCTTGAAATGACCTTGTCTTTGAGTGCAAGGATGAAGCCCAGTCTGCTAGTGACTTTTTCCAACAGTCTACAGCTGTGTTTCTGTCCGGCTTTTACTTTATTTCCAGGTTCTCTTGCCCCGTCAATATCCCAGATGGTAAAGAATGAAGGGAAAGGAGCAAAGAGAAAAACCTCCGAGGAAGAGAAGAATGGCAGTGAAGAGCTTGTGGAAAAGAAAGTTTGTAAAGGTTTTCAGACAGTTTGAAAACAAATGTATTAGACTTCATATTTTAAAACAACCCAGAGCAAAACCAGTTTCAGCTTTCTAATAATACTTTCTTTTTATGTCTGTATTTAAGAGATGAGTAGGGTTCCCTTTTTGCAAATGAATTTCCAAGTTTCTCTGTGCTTTCCCCTACTTTTCATGTACATCTATCTCTGATCCTACCTTTGATCAGATAGGAAACCTACATTTGTTCCTCAAGAGTTAAAAAATACAGGTGGTTTTTTTCTTAGTCTTCTGCAGTGAATGGTTAGTTTTTGACCACCTAGTGTCTCTCTGACTTCCAATCTTTGTTCGCAGTTTGTCGATTAGTGCTTTGAATTACGTGATTTAGCTTTGTAGGCAGCTTCCCTAAGCCTGGAAAAAGCCGTTGAAATTTGTAGTCAGTTGTGTACCTTGTCAAAGTTAATGGGGAAGAAAACGAAAAGAATTAACTAAAGAGAATAAATACTTCAGTTGTGGTACTAAAGTATTCTTGAGCTGTGGAATTTTCTTTCTTTCTTTTTTGAGACGGAGTCTCACTATCACCTGGCCTGGAGTGCAAGTGGTGCGATCTCTGCTCACTGCAAGTGCTACCTCCTGCCTCCTGGGTTCACGCCATACTCCTGCCTCAGCCTTCCTGAGTAGCTGGGGCTACAGGCACCCACCACCACACCCGGCTAATTTTTTGTATTTTTAGTAGACACGGGGTTTCACTATGTTAGCCAGGATGGTCTCGATCTTCTGACCTCGTGATCTGCCCACCTTGGCCTCCCAAAAGTGCCGGGGTTACAGGTGTGAGCCACCACGCCCGGCCCGAGCTGTGGGATTTTCATTGACTGCATTGTCCTTTGCCACAAATTATCTTAGTGAAAGCTGTACGATGCAGGCAGAGGTATTGAAAAAACCCACTTGTAGCTTTGCTGGGAAGATGTCATCTTCAGTTTAGCTTGTCCCTTCCCAGAGGACAGCTCTTCACAGTGTTTATTATTTGGCATTAGTTATCAGAAAATGAGCTTAAATGAGCCTAACCATTAAATTTAAATAGATCTCTGCCTGCATTGGAATCTTTTATCTTTTTCTTCTTCCTCAGTTGAAGTAAAAGCAACCAATTCTACTGTTTGTTCAAATTCTTCACCAGCGTTGAGCATGGAAATACGTATTTTCAGGGCATCTTACAGGGCTTTTGAGACAAACTCTGCTGACTTGCATTTGTCCTTATTCAATTATCACAAGACTAATTTGCACGTGATCCTTTCCCCTGATTTGAATCTCACTTCTCTGGGATGGCAGCACATCCCTTGCCCTGGTGCTTTGACTTATACCCTAGACAGAATTGTTTTGTGCTCACTGACTGCTCATTCGTGTCCCTGTGCAACCTCTTAGAGCTCACCCTGTCCAACAGTGCTCTGATTTTAGTTATAGATTTGCAGCTGGGAAGATGCCTTAAGGGGTATTGCTTATTTGTTTGCACCACTAGGATATTGTTGAGTCAGACAGTCATAGTTCCCTCTCATTTGCTCTGGGACTAGGGTTTCCAGCGGGTTGGGCACAGTTTTGTATTGGCTTTTTTGTTCTCTTTTCCTTAGCCTCTTCGGTGATCTTTGGTCTGAAGGGCTATGTGGCTGAGCGGAAGGGTGAGAGGGAGGAGATGCAGGATGCCCACGTCATCCTGAACGACATCACCGAGGAGTGTAGGCCCCCATCGTCCCTCATGTGAGTCTCATGTGGTAGGAAGCCCAGCCGGCATTAACATCTCCTGGGTTCTGACTGGCATTTTGGACTGGCTAGTATGTATTTACTAGAAAGACTAACACATCACTTGATTGTACATCAATGATTCTCAGCTGGGGTTGATTTTGCTCCCCGCCCAGGGGACATTTGTCAGTGTTTGGGTACATTTTTGTCACAGTGCGGGAGGGAGTTGTTACTGGTGTCTGGTGGGTAGAGACTAGGGATGCTGCTGAGCATCTTAGCAGCGCAGGGCAGCCCCACAACAGAGAACTGTTTAGCCTGGGATGTCAGTAGTGTCGCGGTTGAGCAGCTGAGCGGGAGACGATGCTCCATGGCAGGTCTCTGCAGCGTGTGTTACTCCTTACCAGCAACTGAGCAGCTTCTGGCAGAGAATATTTTTATTCCATGACCTAGAAGATAAGAGTTGGAAGCCACTAATTAAAATATGAATGGTGATCAAGGAGAGCTAGTACAGATAATCAGGGCCTAGGAAGAACAAAAGTCAAAATGATGTCAAGGAAATGACAGACAATGAAAAATTAGCTGCAACTATACAAACTAAAATGAAGCCTTCTGGATAAGCTCTTGGGCCTGGAGAAAAAGAAACCAGAAGGTAGGACATGAAGTTGGCTGTTAATATACATTATAGTACATATTTAATAATATATATTACACAGGTTACATAATTCAGAATTACATAATAAATACATTACGTACGTTTATTGACACCAGTTGGTCATTAACATACAGCGTGCTGGAGTCATTTGGGCTGATGGCGTTTGTCCTGAGAGGTCTACTCATGAAGATGAGGTGATGGCTGCTGCAGAGCGGCTGATCATATGTAGAGGGGACGGTATACACACCCTTTGAGACAAGGTCTTGCTGTCTCGCTCAGGCTGGAGTACAGTGGCACAATTCCGGCTCCCTGCAGGCTTGACTCCTAGGCTTAAGCAGTCCTCCCACCTCAGCGTCCTGAGTAGCTGGGACCATAGGCATGTGCCACCACAGCCAGCGAATTTTTTGAATTTTTTAATAGAGGCAGTGTCTCCTTAAGTTGCTCAGGCTTGTCTCAAACTCCTGGGCTCAAGCCATCCTCCCACCTTGGCCTCCCAAAGTGCTGGGATTACTCGCATGAGCCACCATACCCACCCTGGGATTTGCATTAACACCAGGAAAGGGACCTCTGGAGCCCAAGAAGGCAGATCCTTTGAGTGTAAATTTAATTGGGAACACTAAATCATGCCTTGCAAATAGCAGGCAGTAAGATAACAGCTCTGAGTTACAAACCAGATGAGGTTTTTTCTCATGGCTCAGGATGTCCTAAATTGAAAAGGAATTCCAAAAAATTTGAAAGAAAAGCAGCTCTCTAGAATAAATGTCATTTCTCATAGGCATTTTTTTTTTCTTGAAATAGTTTATTCGATGTCTTTTATTCCATATATGAGGGTTTTCTGGCAAAACTTGAAAGGGGAATAGGAATAAGAGTAAGAGGTTTTTAAAATGAGGTATTTAAAATTTATTTGAGTAACAATTCTGTAATATCCTCCCTGCTCTTACACAATCACGTGCTGAATGACATCATCAAGTCATTGATGGACTGCATATATGATGGTGCTCCCATAAGATTACAAATTTTGTAGAGATGGGGTCTTGCTGTGTTGCCCAGGCTGGTCTTGAACTCCTGGCCTCAAGTGATCCTCCTGCCTTGGCCATCTCCCAAAGTGTTGGGATTAACAGGTGTGAGCTGCTGTGTTCGGCCATAATACCATGTTTACTGTACCTTTTCTATGTTAAGGTATGCTTAAATACACAAATACTACCGTTGTGTTACAGCTGCCTTGGTATTTCGTGCAGTAGCATGCTGTACAGTTTAGCCTAGAAGCAATTAGGCTCTGCCATGTATGTAGCTTAGGTGTGTAGTAAGCTACACTATCTCAGTTTGTGTAAATATGTTCTATGATGTTCACACAACAAAATCACTTAACAGCACATTTCTGTTGTTAAGTGATGCATAACTGTTTTTGACTTTTTTTGATAAATGACTTGATCTGTTTTTTTTGTTTTTTTTTTTAGACGGAGTCTTGCTCTGTCACCCAGGCTGAAGGGTAGTGGTGCAATCTCGGCTCACTGCAAGCTCCGCCTACCATGTTCACACCATTCTCCTGCCTCAGCCTCCCGAGTAGCTGGGACTGCAGGCGCCTGCCACCATGCCTGGCTAATTTTTTTATGTTTTTAGTAGAGACAGGGTTTCACCATGTTAGCCAGGATGGTCTTGATCTCCTGACCTCGTGATCCACCCGCCTCGGCCTCCCAAAGTGCTGGGATTATAGGTGTGAGCCACCACACCTGGCCCACACACAAGTATTTTTTTTTTTTTTTTTTAAAAAGATAAAATGCTGTGAAAGTTACTTAAATGTTTGTCTCAGTTAAAGCCTTTTTTCCCCCATTCATAACAGTGTGACTGGTGTCTTACCAATGTGACTTCCTCATTAATGTTCACTCTTTGAGATGAAATTTTAAGCTTTAATGGAAAAGTGTGGTTTTTGCTGTGAGAATTTGATTAACTCTCAATTCATTATTTCAGTACTCGGGTTTCATATTTTGCTGTTTTTGATGGACATGGAGGAATTCGAGCCTCAAAATTTGCCGCACAGAATTTGCATCAGAACTTAATCAGAAAATTTCCTAAAGGTGAGACTGAGAACGAAATCAGTTGATACTCATTTTGGTTATTGCTGTTCGGATGGCTGTATGAAGCAGTCAGATGTGTCATTTTGGCTTTAGCAGAGAATCACTGATGTCTTAAAAGAGTGGTGCTGAGGAGTGGACTCCATGGCTTCCAGGCATAGCGGCCATGCGGGTGTGACTTCGGGTGGCACTTCTTATGATTCTGAATGATAGGCACCTTTTGTGAATTGTCTTTGGGTTCAGTTAGTGTCTTGCCTTTATTGGAAAACTAGTAAAACCAACTTCAAATGGTACTGTGTTATATGTGAGGAAACAGAGATTGTTCTGGCTGGGCACGGTGGCTCACACAGCACTTTGGGAGGCCAAGGCCAGAAGATACCTCAAGCCCAGGAGTTTGAGACCAGCCTGGCAACATAGGGAGACTCCATCTCGACAAAAAAAAAAAACTAACTGGACATGGTGGTATGCACCTGTGGTCCCAGCTGCTCAAGAGGCTGTGGTGGGAGGATTATCTCAGCCCCAGGAGGTTGAGGCTGCAGCGAACCACAATTGTACCATTGCACTCCAGCCTGGGTGACAGAGTGATACCCAGTCTCAGAAAAAAAAAATTTTTTTTTAAAGAAATAGGGATTGTTCTTAATCATGCTTAAAAATCAGTTGATGTGCAGAAATTACAAAAACAAAATGGCTGGCCCTGGTGACTCAGGCCTGTAATCCCAGCATTTGGGAGGCCAAGGCGGGTGGAACATGAGGTCAGGAGTTCGAGACCAGCCTGGCCAATGTGGTGAAACCCCGTCTCTACTAAAGATATAAAAATTAGGCTGGTGTGGTCGCGCACGCGTGTATTCCCAGCCACTCGGGAGGCTAAGGCAGAAGAATTGCTTGAACCTGGGAGGCAGAGGTTGCAGTGAGCTGAGATCGCGTATTCCAGCCTGGTGACAGAACAAGACTCCGTCTCAAAAAAACCACAAAAAACAAAACAAAATTACAGTGGGAGGAGGATAATCTTCCCTCCTTGAGAGATTGTTTTCTTTTGGCCCTTTTGTAACAGGAGATGTAATCAGTGTAGAGAAAACCGTGAAGAGATGCCTTTTGGACACTTTCAAGCATACAGATGAAGAGTTCCTTAAACAAGCTTCCAGCCAGTAAGTATAACTTGAAAAGTTTGAGTGGACTGTGCGCGGTGTTTTCCTAAATGCATTTCAGTCTTCTGATGTGGTTTGACACTATTGCTTACTGTCTGAAAAGTGCCTAATACTCAGTAAGCCCTTATAACCATTAGCTAAATCTAAAACAGAAAAAAAGCAAGTATCAAGGAAATGGTCCATTTTGAAATATAAGATACTTCCCATTCAGCTCTGGAAATTAGTCCCAAAGTGCTAGGTTGTTGGTGGTGACTGTGTTTCTGATGTGTTTCCCCCCAGGAAGCCTGCCTGGAAAGATGGGTCCACTGCCACGTGTGTTCTGGCTGTAGACAACATTCTTTATATTGCCAACCTCGGAGATAGTCGGGTATGTGGCTCTGGAGCCACCCACTTAGATGACAATACGTTGTATGGGGAAAAGACTTTAGCAAGTACTTGTTGAATAAGATTAAAATGATGATATCTGGTTGAAACCTTTCTTCTCCCGGGGTTACTGCAGAGTGTTCTACTGCAGTTCAACTTCTGGGTAAGGGAACAGCAGCCCAGCTAGAGGCCATTTGTTCTCTGGGGAGACTTACGCCCTGTGATAGACTTGTGCTTTAAAACCCAGATCCTGTCTTTTTTGTTTCTTTTTTCCTCCCGTGGTTTGTGTGTGTGATGCTGTGGATCAGAATGTAATCAGTATGTAAGTAGCCTAGATCTTCTTTTATTTCATTTCTCTGACCTTAGACAGTAATGAATGAAAAGCTTTAACCCCTGCCTCTCAAAGTTGCTGTGATTTCAGAGTAACTCGAAAGCTGTGGCTAGAAAATAACAGATGAGGTGCCATTCATCCCCTGAGCCCAGTCCCTAGCTGAGGGAGAAAGCCCAGGGTGTTGTTCCCCCTGGTGACAGTCATGGGGATGTTGTAAAGCCTAGAGGGTGCTGCTGTGGAAAGCTGGATGCAGACCCTGCTGCCTCTGTGTCAGGACCGTACGTTCCGTTCCATTGCCACTTTTTCAACCGCCTTCCTTGCTCCTTCAGCTGTCACAGGAACCGAGTAACTCTGTCCACACTTAAGCAGCATCTTTAGACCCCTCCCCCTGATACTTTTAGGGGGATGATTCATCAAATACTAAGCGCTAGGGGTATAGCAGGGACTATAACAGATGACAGCCCCTGCCTGGTGGAGTTTATATTCTGGAGACCCTGTAGTAGACTGGCCCTAGCCCACATGTGTTTAGACCACATGACTTCAGAAATAGCAAGAGGAAAATTGGCAACAAATAAAAAAAATAAAGACTTAGGAGTCAGACCCAAATTTGAATCCTGGCTGTGCTCTGTGACTTTATTGCATTACTTATTCTTCGTGCCTCAGTGTCCTGTAAAACCGATACAATGAGCCTGGCAGGGGTAAGAACACCTGGAGGCACTGGTGTGGACGGCCTGCCTGGCACTCGGCCAGCATGCACAACGCCTGCCCTCCTCTTTGCCTTCCATAGGCTCATGGACATGTCTTTGGCCTTGTAGTCTCCAGGCCAAAAGGGACTTTGATACTTGTTGAATGCTTCCTTTCATGTCACAAATGTGACAGCAGCCAGAGTGAGCGCTTGGCTGTAGTTATTCAGCAGAGTTTGCACCAGAGTTGATATCAAAACCAGGGGCGACTCTCTCCCTAACTTTTTTTTTTTTTGAGACAGAGTCTCGCTTAGTCGCCCAGGCTGGAGTACAATGGCGCGATCTCGGCTCACTGCAAGCTCCGCCTCCCAGGTTCACGCCATCCTCCTGCCTCAGCCTCCCGAGTAGCTGGGACTACAGGCGCCCGCCGCCTCGCCCGGCTAATTTTTTGCATTTTTAGTAGAGATGGGGTTTCACCGTGTTAGCCAGGATGGTCTCGATCTCCTGACCTCGTGATCCGCCTGCCTCGGCCTCCCAAAGTGCTGGGATTACAGGCGTGAGCCACCGCGCCCGGCCTCTCTCCCTAACTGTTGTGTCTTTGACACTTCTTTGCTGCTTGATTCTCTGAACTTAGGTTTATCAGCAGGAGGCTGAATGTGAAACTCCGTTGTTAACTGTTTTCTTCAACTGCTACGTTTAGATGTTGGGCCCACTGAATTTCATGACTATTATAATCTCCATCTTCCCAGGCAATCTTGTGTCGTTATAATGAGGAGAGTCAAAAACATGCAGCCTTAAGCCTCAGCAAAGAACATAATCCAACTCAGTATGAAGAGCGGATGAGGATACAGAAGGCTGGAGGAAACGTCAGGTAACCAGGGGACTGAGAGGGGCTCATGGGAAGGAGGGCTGTTGGCTATAGAAGGATCCCGAGACCTTGAAGGAGTAGAACTTTCCCTGTTAGGCAGTCTTCAATATGACGAGGCTCTGTCTGAGATCTAACACTGGTGACATAGGTGGATGACTGTTGTAGATTTCACATGTGTCCAAGTGGAAGGACTCTTGCCTCCCTACATTTGCAAAAGGACAAATTCATATTTACCGTTCACAGTGTTTTCTGTGCCTAGGGGGTTTCTTAAATACTGTCATTTGTCGTGGTGTCTGGCGCCTGTAATCCCAGCTACTTGGGAGGCTGAGGCAGGAGAATGGCATGAACCTGGGAGGCAGAGCTTGCAGTGAGCCAAAATCGCGCCACTGTACTCCAGCCTGAGCAACAGAGTGAGACTCCATCTCAAAAAAAAACAAAAAACACACTGTCTTGTCACTTGTCACACTGAATAAGTTACAGTTTTAGGTGAATTCAAAATATGAAGTAGTTAAGACAGGTTAAGTAATGTCTTTGGACTTCTTGGGAACTGTCTTTGGGCTTTTTGGGAACAACCGGCACAGAGGAACCTGTCTGTCTTGGCTTTGTCTTTTGCAGTTTCGTTTCACTCTCTCTTTAAATCTTTGAAAACCATATGTCTACTTTGGTTTTATTATCTGCTTCTATCCAAGGCAGCTAAAGGAGGGCATAAGTCTTTTCTTTAGAATTCCACTTCAAGAACATTGCATTATGAATTTGACCAGGAGTATTTTCTGGTTTATTGTACAGTTTGACTATTAAAATTTTATTTTCTGCCAGAGATAAGAGAGAGGTCATCTCTTAGTATAAGACTGCACTTACCTATCCTTTGAAGTGTAGTTTCTCTTCTGTTGTTCATTTGGGGAAGCCTTTTTTATTGCTCTAGGCTGAATCTAGTCAGTGGTACAGGGAGGTTTCTAGAGAGTAGTTGGAACCCTTAGCATTTGTTCAAAAAGCTCCTGGATTAGTAAGAAGCAGTTTCATTCACGGTTGCTGCAGTTTGCATGAGCAGTGATGGGATTATAGGCCTGTTTTCAGGCCTCAAGCAGTTGTTTGTCCAGTTTTTGCCACCGTAACTACTGTCCTGGTAACTACTGTGGACAGTCATGCCTGAGGATGTGACTCTTAACGTGAGTGTAAGCATCACCTCTTCTCCCCTTTCTTGTAAGTTTTACATTTATTCTGCTTTTGCCTGAACTCCTTGAAAATAATTTGATACTGACAGTCCTATGGCCGAAAGTAAGGCCAGTTGTGCCTGAGGCCAGGGCTGGCTCCCCCACTCTCAGCTTTTATTATTAAATTTTTCAGACATACAGAAGAAACTTTACAGTAGTAAAACAAACATTTCCAAATCTACTAGCAGTGAACATTGTGACATGTTTAGTCTGTATAGATGTGTGTCAGGTTGAGCTGTTTAAAAGTTGCAGATATGATGACATAACACCCTAAATACTTAAGCATGCACCTCCTGAAGATAAGGACGTTCTTGCCATAAATAATGAGAGTTTTCGCACCTAAGATAATAATATTTCCTTAGGTTATATTAGGTTATCTAATGTCCTGTCCAAATTCTTATTTCCCGAGTTATCCCCAAAGTATCTTTGTTTCAAACGAGGGTCTAGTCAGCATTCATGTCTACCGTGGATTTGACTTGGCATTTCTTTTTTTTTTTTTTTTTTTGAGAGAGTGTGTCTTGCTCTGTTGCCTAGAGTGCAGTGGCACAATCACAGCTCACTGCAGCCTTGACCTCTGAGGCTCAAGCAATCCTCCAGCCTTGGCCTCTCAAGTAGCTGGGAGCACAGCATGTACCACTATGCCTGGCTCTTTTTTTTTATTTTTTGGTAGAGAGAGTCTCTCTCTCTGTTTTCTAAGCTGAGTTCAAGTGATCCTTCTGCCTTGGCCTCCCAGAGTGCAGGGATTACAGGTGTGCACCACTGCACCCTGCCAAGACTAATTTCTTACCAGGCTTTGAACCGTGTTATAGGCTAGCAGTTGTATAGTCACCACCATTCTGAACTTGCGTATTTTTTTTATGGTGTTATTTCCGTATATTTCCTATAAACTGGAAGTTAGGTGTAAGGCCTTCTTTAGATTCAGATGAGATGTTTTATGGGGGATGCTGTTTACTCAGTAGTCCTTCACTTCAGTAGGCACATAATGTGACCTGTCAGTTGCCAAATCCCAGCACTTGGCTCCAGTGGTAACAGCCAGATGCTCCTGTTACCTTGTGTCATCAGCAGGTAATCTGGGGAGGTTCATTGGTACCTTGTGAATATTCTGTTTCCTGTCAGCCTTTCACCTAATGGTCTTAGCATCCCTAAATCATTATTTCATCAGGGATGTCAAAGATGATTTTCATATTCTGTGATTCCTTTCACATGTATTAGCGGGCATTCTGTAAAGAAACTTCTTATTCATCATCAATAAGAGAACATCATAGATTCTTCTAAAAAAGCAGAATAAATGTTTCATTCTGTCCTTTACCAATTTGAAAGGAAGATAGTCACCTATAGTTGTGGAAATTAGTGTTTTTCTTTCACTCCTGTGTCTCTCCCTCCATCCTTCCTTTGTGAATCACTGTGTGCCAATTGACTGTTCAGCGTGTTGTAGTCACAGTCATGGTGTTTTCTGCTGCTCACTTTATTTCAGATATGGCCAGTGGGAACTCCTGCCAGCTGGTTCCTGTGTCCTTTTCATATGTATTTATTAATGTTTAAGAACCGAAAACCAGGCCGGGTACAGTGGCTCAGAGATCTGTAATCCCAGCACTTTGGAGGGCTGAAGGGGGTGGATCTCTTGAGCCGAGGAGTTCAAGACCAATTTGGCAACATTGGTGAAACTGCATCTCTACAAGAAATACAAAAAAAAAGAGAGAGAGAGAAATTAGCCAGGTGTGGTGGCACACACTTGTGGTCCTACTCAGGAGGCTGAGGTGGGAGGATTGCTTGAGCCTGGGAGGCGGAGGTTGCGGTGAGCAGAGATCATACCATTGCACTCAAGCTTGAGTAACAGAGCAAGACTCTTGTCTCAAAAAAAAAAAAAAATTAGTGTAGGGAATAAATTTTTTTAAAAAAAGAACCCAAATCCATGTTCTCAGGTGCTCAGTTCAGTTGGATTGTCGTTAGTTCTATGTCCACTCAAAACATACAGAACTAGGAAGCATAACACATTTTAAATTGCAAGCTTGGAGTGCTATTTCTTACTCATATTTAACATTACAGAGTTTTCTCTTCTTTGGTTTAATATTTGTAGCTCATTTCTCTTAATGCTAGAAATCTTGGTTCTTAACAACAGTATATTTATTTGTTAAAATAGTTTCATAGTATCAAAATTATCACTACTAGGGGAGCAGAGGGCTCACACCTGTAATTCCAGTGCTTTGGGAAGCTGAGGCAGGAGGATCGCTCCATACCAGGAGTTTGAGAGCAGCCTGGGCAAAGCAGTGAGACCTTATCTGTACAAAAAATAAAAATAGCACCGTGGAGCCATTTCTGGTGGTGTGCGCCTGTAGTCCCCCCCACTCGGGTGGCTGAGACAGGAGGGTCACTTGAGTCTAGGAGTTCTAGGATACAGTGAGCCATGATTGTGCCACTGCACTCCAACCTAGTTGACAGAGTGAGACCCTGCCTCAAAAAATAAAAATATCGGCCGGGCGCAGTGGCTCAAGCCTGTAATCCCAGCACTTTGGGAGGCCGAGACGGGCGGATCATGAGGTCAGGAGATGGAGACCATCCTGGCTAATACGGTGAAACCCCGTCTCTACTAAAAAATACAAAAAACTAGCCGGGTGAAGTGGCGGGTGCCTGTAGTCCCAGCTACTCGGGAGGCTGAGGCAGGAGAATGGCGTGAACCCGAGAGGAGGAGCTTGCAGTGAGCTGAGATCCGGCCACTGCACTCCAGCCTGGGTGACAGAGCAAGACTCCGTCTCAAAAAAAAAAAAAAAAAAAAAAAAAAAAAAATCCTAACTTTAGTTTGTGTTCCTTGCTGTTCTCTTGTCCTTAGAATATATCTCACTAAAGCAGTACTGTTGGCACTGTGTGCAAAAGTGAATTAACTATTTCTTACTGTGGTTATTTTGCCACTTTGGTTATTACTATTATTAGTTTTCTGTTTATTTTTACTCAGTTCATTGTTTTCAGTTTATCCAATTTATAAAGGGCTTCTTTCCCTTTATACAATACGGGGAGAAATGAGAACCCCTGTGCATGACTGGTGGGAATGTGAAATGGTGTGCACTATGGAAAACAGTATGGCAGTTCCTCAGACATTCAACAGAGTTAGCATATGATCTGCAGTTCCACCTCTGGGTATATACCCAAAAGAATTCAAAGCAGGGACACAAACAGATATTTGCACACCCATGTTCACACTCTTATTCACCATGGGGAAGAGGGGGAAGCAACCCAGATGTTCATTGACAGATGAATAGATAAGCAACGTGTGAGATGTCTGTATAACAGAGTATTATTTAACCTCAGAAAGGAAGGAAATTCTGACCCATGCTACAAAATGGATGAACCTGAGGACTTTATGCTAAGTAAAAGAAGCCAGATGCGAAAAGACAAACACTAGCATTTCACTCATAGGTACCAGTCAAGTTCACAGAAAGTAGAATGGTGGTTCCGGGGGGATGTGGGGGATGTGGGGTTAGTGTTTAATGGGAACAATCTCAGTTTGGGAAGATAGAAAAAGTTCTGGGGATGGATGGTGGTGCTGATAACACAACAGTGTGAATATATTTAATGCTGCTGAACCTGTACACTTAAAAATGGTTAAGAAGGTAAATTTCATGTATATATTACCATAATAAAAAAAAATGAAAAACTCCCTATTGCATCCTTCAGAATCTAAATTGAGTAAAAAGACATTTATAGATGTCATGCTTTCATCCCTGTCCCCTTCATCCTATTTCTTGATTCTTTCCAGTATTTCTTAACAAAAGTATGTAAATCTTTGTGCATTCTTATTTTTTTCTGCTTTCTTACATTGAAGTAGCTATGTAGCAGTGAATTTTTCTGAGAAGATTAAGACAAGTTTTATTTTTATTTTACAAGGAAGGCAGCTGAACAGATGGGAAGTTTACATACAACATTTAAATTTAAATGTCAGTACTGTGTGCCTAGAACTTGATCAAGTGCAGGCCTCTCACAACTAAAAGTAACTGTTGTAGCATTGTACCTTTGGTTATCTTTGTAGCACTCATTGTATGAATACATTGGATTTAGGCATCCACCAGTCTTTGGATGGTCAGGAGATGGAGCTTCATCCTCCCAACCTTAACTTTGCAAACATCACTTGTGGATGGTCTTGCTTTTACTGACATGCAAGAGGAGCTGAAGTCCAAGCAGCTTCCAGCTGCTTTAGCAGCCAGATTAGCCTTAAACACACAAGTAGTAGGATGTCTCAGTCTCACCCAGTCTCTCTCTCTAGAGAAAGAATTAGAACAGAAAATATCAACAAAAATAGCTAAGATCTGAAGACACTGTTGAACAGCTTGTCAAACAGTAGGAAAACAGTTTTCTGGTTGGCAGAAAACAGAGAAGAGAAATAAAGCAGCACAAAGCAAACGTTGGAAGTGCGTAAGGGCAGGAGGACAGTCCTAATGAGGGCTGGTACCAACGGACAGGCAGATTGGCTTGGTAGGCTGAGACTTAAAATGCCACTACTTGGCCAGGCATGGTGGCTCATGCCTGTAATCCCAGCACTTTGGGAGGCCAAGGTGGGTGGATCACGAGGTCAGGAGTTCAAGACCAGCCGGGCCAAGATGGTGAAACCCCATCTCTACTAAAAATACAAAAATTAACCGGCGTGGTGGCAGGCGCCTGTAATCCCAGCTACTCGGGAGGCTGAGGCAGGAGGATCACTTGAACTCAGGCAGCAGAGGTTGCAATGAACCGAGATTGCGCCACTGCACTCCAGCCTGGGCGATAGAGTGAGACTCCGTCTCAAAAAAAAAGCCACTACTTGTTAAGTGTTGTAATTACGGGGCTGGGGGGAAACTGAGGGAAGGGGAAAGAGAATGAACTTTGGGCAGTCTGTTTGAACTTTGAAAACTGGGCAGTGGGGGAGAACCTGCTGTGTAACAGCTTTCTATTGTGTCTATAGTAGTGCAGACTTTCTAAGAAATGGACATGGATAGATTATGTATTGGTGGCATGCGCCTGTAGTCCCAGCCACTTGGAGGCTGAGGCAGGAGGATCGTTTGAGTCCAGGAGCTTGAAGCTATAATGCGCCACCATGTCTGTGAATAGCCACTGCACTCCAGTCTGGGCAACATCGCAGGACCCTTTCTTTTCAAAACAAAGAAGAAGTCTGGTGAAATGGATAAAGCAGACTGGAAAGTACGAAGCCTGTGTCTCTGGGGTTGAGTCTCGACCAGCCTCATCAGTGGTGATCCTTTTGAACTTGTACCAACAGTTTCCAAAGTAGACGTGGCATGGATTTACCCTTGTGTGATGCTCGATCTCAGAGTTGGGACTCTGTGATTGGCCTTTGTTGAACTGACAGGTATTTGAATGTGCACATCTATGTAGGACATTGCATTGGGTGTAGGCATAGTGCCAGGGCAGCTTGCTGCATCATTACCAAACGCTTTTCCTGGGATCCATCATCCTGTCCGTGTGCTTTCTGCTGTTACTCTAGCAGTTCAGTGAATGTAAGATTACTACTCTGTATGCGGAACTTTGAAAACAAGAATGAGGCCACATTATACCTGTAATCTCAGCACTTTGGGAGGCTGAGGTGGGAGGATTGCTTGAGGCCAATTGTTTAAGGACCAGCCTGGGCAACACCCCATCTGTACAAAAAAAAATTTTTTTTTAATTTTTAATTACCCGGACTTCGTGGCACCTTTAGCTACTCAGGAGGCTGAGGTGGGAGGATCACTTGAGCCCAGTGAGCGATTGCACCACTGCCCTCCAGCCTGGGCAACAGAGGGAGACACTATTAAAAAAATAGAGAATGAGAGATGGCAGTTCCGGTGCTGCTCATGTTTTCCTTCTTTAGACTTAGGAGTTGTTTCACATTTTCTATACTGTGTTGTGCGGTACCAGAAGTTGCTGGTGGCTACTTTGGCTTCTGGGACCTGCCGTGGCAGAGGTGGTTATTGTCATCCTAATCTTGTTGAAACAGGATGGGTTTATGACTGGAATGTGGGGAATCCACACCAGACACCCAGTCACCTGGTTATGGGAGAGGTGCTTTGTTGGTTTTCATAGCACTTCACTGTGAGCTGCTTCCTGAACTGGCACTCTTAAGGCCAAGTGCCCCCACCCATCTTCATCCGCAGCTCTTCCGCTGTGCATTCTGTTTCCTCTTGCTGTTTGTTTTAACAGTTTGTATCCTAGAAGATCACTAGGGTTTTTGCAGATACCGGCAGAAGTCTTTGAAGAAGAAAAAACATGAGAGGGCAACTGGGGCCCAGAGAAGGGCCAGGCTGAATTCTGCTTTTAGGACAGCAGCCCAGGAAGCATTTCCTACCATGTGCATCCATCTGCACCGCATCTTCTGAACTTGCTTGGTCCATGGAGCCCCCTGGTGATCCTAAACACCCACGCACAGCCGTGGCATTTGTGGAGTGCCCTCTCACACTTTTGAGTATGGTTGTCTTCTCTCCCTTTACAAACAAGGGCCTGAAGGGTAGAGAGCTTGCAGCTGCTTAAGGTGACAGTGCTGCAGCCCAGACCAGAATTGTTCTTTGGGTCAATAGGCTCCCCCAAATGGTTTTTCCTTGGCAATAGGACTGTCCCTTAGATGTCTCTTCCCATTTGTAGATCACTGCCCCATCTCCTCCATATCCCCTTACCTAAAAATAGAGTGGGTGAAACTATGGTGCTATGCAGGACACTCTCATTTATATTAACGTTAAACCATCCCTGTGGAGCAAAAGACATGTGCTCCACAGTCCAGGAATAGCCACTCTCAGGGATTTTCCAAATCTAATTAGATTGAAATGCAAAATATCCCTCTGTTCTAGCTGTTGTTAACCCTCGCTGCATGTGGGAAACGCTCAAGGAGCTTTAAGATACAAAAACACTGCCAGGCTCCCCTACCCAGTCCAGTCAAATCCAATTCTGGACTTTGGACCTAGGTGTGTGATGAGAACTGCTGAGTCCTGTTGAAGGTTAAGCTGGACAGTACTGCTTGGCAGCCACTGGAGGTGCTGTTCCCACCCATGTGCAGCTGGGCAGGGTCCCTACCCCAGGGCAGCAGTTAATGGCCTAGACACTCCTGCATATTGGAGACCAAGAAATGTCAGTACTGGTTAATAATGTGAATTCCACAGTCTGTATCTTTCACACTTTCATTCTCTGCTTTTAAGGTGAGATTCTAAGTACTATGGACCCATAATCTGTCAGGTAGAGTCTGAAATGTTTTTCCTCTCATTTTAGGGATGGGCGTGTTTTGGGTGTGCTAGAGGTGTCTCGCTCCATTGGGGACGGGCAGTACAAGCGCTGCGGTGTCACGTCTGTGCCCGACATCAGACGCTGCCAGCTGACCCCCAATGACAGGTAAAAGGGCCCTATCAGAGGCACAGGTGTGCGTGCACGTGGCTTTATTTCTTTTCCTCACTTCTTCCAATTTGTATCAAGCCTTTGTTGGAGGGAAGGTGTCCATGGTGCTAGGCCCTGGGGGTGCAGAGATAAACAGAGTGTGGTTTCTGCTCCGGTGGGGTCCACAGTGGTGGGGAACACACTTGGGGATGGGCAGCTGCAGTCCAGTGTGTCCTAGGCATGTGCCATGTGCTGGGGTCTTTAGCAGGAGGGGAAGGGGGGGTATCCCTGTCAGAGAGAGGAGAAGGGCCTTCCTGGCAGAGGGAACACACACTAAGGCATTAACATATGACAGTGTGAAAGCTTGGCCAGACAGGCGCTTGGAGGACCGAGGGAGTGGTGGGAAAGTGATAGCAGGGTACTTCAGGGGCAGATCCTGAAGGGCCCTCAGTCCCATGCTGGACAGTTTGAATTTTAGTTGATCATTGGTGGAGAATCATAGGTTTTTGCACAGAGCCAGGATTGGTTGAGAAAGAGACTGTTGACTTGTTCATCTCCTGTTCTCTATGCCTAAACGTATGGCACCATGCCGGCCGAGGGCAAGGCCTCAACAGTTAAAGATGGTTAAAGATGCTATTTTGGAGCTAGGGAGGCCCATGAGCAGCGGTGCAGCAGCCCTGGCCTGATGGTGAGGGCGGAACTAAGGTAGTAACAGGAGGTGGACAAGGAAAGCTCCCGGAAGCAGGATTCACAGCATTGAGTTGATGAGGGGAGGCGAGAGACTAGTGGCACTGTGGCGGGGTGGTCCTCTGAGTGCTTCTCTGAGTCCTACCCCAGTGCTATGGATGAAGAGCACTTGCCTTGCTTTGGCACTCGCCTGCTTGGCCTTGTCTCGAGCCACTGCCCCATTCTCCACATCTGCCTTCAGTGTGTGTGTTATATTCTCACATACGCCGGGGTCCTCCATTACCTTTCCAGCAGCCGCCGCCTCTGGTTTTCTGAATGATGCATCTTCTGCTTTGCTTCCTAGCTCCCCTTCCTGGGTTGTAATCATGGGTCTGTGTGATTGGTTATTCAGGGTCTGACTTTGAGGACACTGGAAGGGGCAGGAGCCTGCCAGGACTAGGCCCCACTGTGTTCTTAGCATGGACGACATGCTCAGCAAATAGTGGCTGAATGAAAGCCTAGTCAAAAGAGGAAAACAGGCTGGGTGGGTGGCTCACGCCTGTAATCCCAACACTTTGGGAGGCGGAGGTGGGTGGATCACCTGTGGTCAGGAGTTCAAGGCCAGCCTGGCCAACATGGCAAAACCCCATCTCTACTAAAAATAGAAAAATTAGCCAGGCGTGGTGGTGGGCGCCTGTCATCCCAGCCACTCAGGAGACTGAGGCAGGAGAATCACTTGAACCCGGGAGGCAGAGGTTACAGTGAGTCGAGATCGTGCCACTGCACTCTAGTCTGGGCGACAAGGGTGAAGTCCGCCTCAACAACAACAACAACAACAACAGAAAGGAAAACAGACACAGATATTACAGTGAGAAAAGGAGCGTGGCTTATACCGTAAAGCCGCAGGGAAGCATATTCCCCACCCCCAATACTGGGAGAACTAGAACTGTCAAATGGAATCCATTGGCGTTCAGAAAGATTCCAGGGGCAGTCTAGAGGGGCTTGATTCTGAAAGGGAGAACATGTGGTTTTCAAACACAGGAACACACACAGCTACCCCTTGTTGGGCCTTAGACTTGCATGCAGCCCCCAGGGTGTGCATTGTGTGCCCAAGGATGTTTCACCGAGGCCGGGCTCATTCTCAACTTGATGTCTGGAAGTGGTGGAAGGCCTATGGTGTTATAAACTCTTGTATATTTACCATAACACCCATGTTTTTATTCAGTGATTTTTCTTGTGTTTGTCTAAGAAAGTATAGCACCTAATGTTTGAGGTAATAATTCTGTTAATTGGTGAAGAGAAAGATAGTCTCTGTTTTGATGTATAACATCCTATCCACAAATACTTGTAAGTAGTTTAAACCTTTGTCTCAGAAGTTGAAACCTTTGTCTCAGAAATTAAGTGGGTTTAAACAGATCTTAGCCTGGCCAGGTGCAGTGGCTCATACCTGTAATCCTAGCACTTTGGGAGGCTAAGGCAGGTGGATCACCTGAGGTCAGGAGTTTGAGACCAGCCTGGCCAACATGGTGAGACCATGTCTACTAAAAATACAAAAAATTAGCCGGGCGTGGTGGCGGGCGCCTATAATCCCAGCTACTCAGGAGACTGAGGCAGGAGAATAGCTTAAACTGGGAAGGTGGAGGTTGCAGTGAGCCAAGATTGCGCCATTGCACTCCAGCCTAGGCAACAAGAGTGAAACTCCGTCTCAAAAAAAAAAAAAAAAAAAACCTTAGCCTTTGAATAGTTGGACAAATATTTATTTTATCTCCATCTCCAGGCCTTTTTTTTTTATTTTTTATTTTTTTGGTTGGACCTAAAACCCATTTATATTTCTCCCTGGTGTTGTAGGTTCATTTTGTTGGCCTGTGATGGGCTCTTCAAGGTCTTTACCCCAGAAGAAGCCGTGAACTTCATCTTGTCCTGTCTCGAGGTGAGAAATCTCACATGGGAGTGGTGAGTGGTGGTTGTCCCAGCTGTGTCTTAGTTTTCAGAGAAGTATAAGTCCTGAGACCCCATGTCCTCCCATTGTTGAACAGCTCTTTTGCCCTTTTTCCAGTGTGAACGCTGCCTACTGACTCACTAGTCAGTTTGCCCTGCCAGCCCTGATGGAGACCAGAGCAGCTCCTCTTCCTGGCAGTAATGTCTCAGGAAAGTGACAGGGTGCAGGGTCACCCCATTCACTCATTCCCTTTCTCATCTGGTAGGATGAGAAGATCCAGACCCGGGAAGGGAAGTCCGCAGTTGACGCCCGCTACGAAGCAGCCTGCAACAGGCTGGCCAACAAGGCAGTGCAGCGGGGCTCGGCCGACAACGTCACCGTGATGGTGGTGCGGATAGGGCACTGAGGGGTGGGTGCGCGGCTAGGAGCACGCATGGTGTTGACTTAAAAGGTTCATTTTGTGTGTGTGCACATTGTGTGTTTTGTGTACTCCTGTGGGACTCCCATGGTTGTAAATAAAGGTTTCTTTTTTTTTTTTCCTAGTCTTTTGAGTTATTACACTGTGAGCACCTGTTGACCCTTCAGAGATTATGTTTTTGAATATGCTGTCTTTCCTTGTTAAAACCATTATAGGCATCTTGGACTGGCTCAGAGTGGCCTGCAAGCTGCTGGTTGTGTGATGTTTTATAGTTCACAGGCATTTTGCTGTGCTTTCACTCTCATGATGACCCTGGTCGGGGAAGTGGCATGTTGCAATGAAGAGACCGAGGAGATGACTGGTTAGAGACAAGGCTAGGACCAGACCGGGGCTTTTGGAACCCTCTAGCTCTTTTCAGTTTTCCCTATGGAAATAGTGTTGGAAAATGTTGCATAGCATAAGCTCAGGCTCAGCCAGGAAATAGACTGATATACAAGGTTACTTGTGCATCAGATCCTCCAGAAACAGTACAGAATTAGCGATTCTGATTCCATTGGTGAGAGCTGCAGTCTGGCGGAAGGAGTCTGTGGAGGACTAGATTCAGTGGCTTCCATCTGGACCCCCTGGGTGTAGGTGTGCACCTTCCTGTTGGAGCAGGCAGCCTGCTGCTGAGCATGGCCCGGAAATTCTGCTTCCCACATGAGGTAGGTGTGGAGAGTTGGCCCTGTGCTGGAATGAGGTTAATCTTTGCAGTAACACCTCAACCCTTCTGTGAAAGATGTTAAAAGCATGAAAAGAGTACATGAATAATCTCAGAAGAATAAGCTTTAAAATACTTTTCAAGCACTTGTTTATATAGAAAACATGTCATCATTATGACTAAGTAGTTTTTAGTAAAGCAGCTCTTGGATCCTTGTGTGTAAATGTTTGGCTGAGGATGATGTAAGATTCTAAAAATTTGCGTTTTTCAGAATCTGTTTTGTAATGTTCCCTGGCCCCCACCCAACTCACACACATGGTTTTATCACCCAGCTGATTCAGTGAGTGGAATTGGTATCCATGCTACAAGGACCTCAGTGGTAAATGCTTCATGTAAACCTTAGATGACTCCTGTGGGTCTGTTGTGTAAAAGCCGCAAATAAAAACTAAGTGTTGGTGCTGTCCCTTCCCCAGGGAGTTTTAAGAGCCAAGTACCCATTTTAGTTTGAGGACTGGGACATTGTCCAGTGTGGCATCATTGAAGAAAAGAGCCCTGGTACCCCAGAATCAGGAAATAGAACCATTTATTTGGTAAATAACTTCCTATAGCAAACCAGGTGTTTGGACACTGATGTCTGTGCCTCATACATCCCTATGTCCCACCATCCCCCAGAGGCTTGACCCTAGTTTCCCAGAAAGGTTCACTCCCAGCCTTCAAGGGAGCCCCTCCCACGTAGAGGCTGGAGGCCATCTCTTCACCTTGCAGGTTTCTCCTTACTGTGCTTAGTGAACCTGGGCTAAAGGATTGATTCTGGATCTTAAGGTCTCCCTTTTGTTTTGTAACTGTTGTGTCACACAGTTCTTTAGTTGAACCACCCCCATGAAGTCAGTTATATATATTCCACCTGGCAGTATTAGACAATAAATACTTTAATAAATTGCTGCATAACACACAGAAAATGAAAGAGATGTGGATATGTGGCTTTTTCAAGAGTAAAAGATGAAGTTCTCTAAAATATCTGTGCCCAGTGGATACAAAGTGAAATCTAGATAAGGGTGTGGCCACATCACCCCCTTATCAAAACGCACGGGATGCAATACCCAGGCCAGCCCAGTACTTCTAGGTAGGGTGGGTATGAGTCCTACTGAGAATCGCGCCAGGCCTGCCCCAGGGCAGAGTGGTTGGTTTTTGTGTATTACTGCACTCGGGGATGGAGATGTTTGATTCGGAGTTGGGGTTTGGAAGCTGGGCTCCTGGGGATCATTCAGGCCTGGTGGTGGTCACCTCATCCGAAGGCCAGTTAGAAGGTGAAGGTGACTGGCCATTGCTCCCTTCTTTCCCAGGCCCGAGCACCCTTGCCAGACCAGCTTGGCTCCCAGGAGGTCCTGAGGCACCAGGTTCTTCATAGCCTGTTGTGTTGGGGAGGCAGTGGGTTAACTCTTCCTCAGCAGGTAGAAGGCCGTGGAGGTCACCGCTGAGGGCCTTGTCCTCTTCACTACCTACCCTCAGACAGTCCTGCACTTTAGAGAAAATGTGGGAGGCGGTGGGCTCACAGCCTAGGTCTCCTCATGAGAGCTGCCATCCCCATCCCCAGGCCCCATCACTGCCACAGGAGCACAGCAGGCTTGAGACCAGCCCTCCCGAGACCACCCTTGCTCAGGACCGTCTCTCATCCACCACCTGTCCAATCTCAGCCGCATCGCCACCCAAGTGGGAAAGATGCTTGGGAGGCTCATCCCAGAGCCGCTGGACCAACCCAAGCCCTGGCATCCCTGGTGGAAGTCTCTTGCTTCAGCTGTTCGGATGGGTCAGCAGGCCTGGCTGTCTCCAATCCGTCAAGATGTTCTAGATCTTTCCTCTGGTGGGTGGATCCTAGCAGTGAGTCAGCACCTCAGAGGGGAGGGGAAAAGGGATCTCATCCTCCTCTGGAGAGGGTGGAAGGGGCCTTGGCTGTGAAAAGATTGGCAGAGGAGGGGAAGAGTAGAGCTCTCATTTGGAAAGGCCTTCTGAGGTGAATTTGTGAGTTAATCTTGCATACATTAGAACTGGAAGCTGGGCCCAGACTCATTGTCCCCCAAAGGCCCTTGTCCAGTGTCCCTCTGGCCCAGGCTAAGCAGTGCTCAGCTCCACTGGCAGGTGGAGCACAGTTAGGGGAGGGGCAGGGAAGACCAAGGAGCTGATGGAGACCAGGGGATTGGTGGGAGACCCTGTCCCTTCTGAGCAGTAAGAACACACGGCGTACTTCCCTGTGGCAGCCCCCTCAGGCCTGCATCAGCTGACCCTCTTCCAGGTAGGGGCCCTGGCTGGTACACTCTGTACTCCATGAGAACATGAAGAGAGGTGAAAAAGGTGGGGCTGGGCGCAGGAAAGACGAAGAGGCCATCTGGGCAGGTGCTGAGCAGGCCAGGAAAGAGTCGGCCTGCAGCTGGGGACTAGCAGGTGTCCCCAGGCATGCCGACTGTTTCCGGGATAATGGCTCAAGATGGTGTCCTGAATCACCCCTGGCTCCCGGACCACCAGTGTGCACGTCACGTCCGTAGGCCTGCCTGCCGTGGCTCTGTGAGCTGAACTGCAGTGGCCAGTGTGGGCAGAGTTCCGGGTGGGCCTCTTCCTGCATGTGGCCACTGCTACTCCGACACTGTCCACACATTGTCTAGACCTGTGCTCCATTTGCCCCTGAGAGGAAGGGACTGTGGTGGCTGCTCACACGCCCAGGAGGACAGCACTGAAGTGGGAGCCACTGCGCACTGTGAGGGAGGAGCCGCTGGCGTTGTCCAAGAACACGGAGGCCCACTGCCCCACCTGCAAGGAGGGTGCCTTTGAGGCACTGGGCCACCCCAACAGCCTGCAGAGGCGACCCAGGGGCCAGCCAGCCACACTCCCTCCTGCCCACTCAGTCCCGCACATGGGAAGGGCTCAGGCCCAGAGAGTAACGTGGCTGCCAAGGTCACAGAGCAAGGGCCCGCGCGGGTTGGGCCCTGTGCCCCACCCAGCACCTCTCCTGCTTTCCCTGCAGTGCCCTATGGTTTGCGCGTGTGGGAGCAAGCCCCTGCTCAGGGCTAGAGTGGGATTCAAGAGTCCAACAGGTTTCTCAGCTGCAGGGCTTCTCAGAGCCTGTAAGGGCTCCAAGTCAGGTGGGAGGGTGGCCCTTCCCCACAGGCCTGGCCCTGCAATCATTTGGCAGGGCCTTCCATGAAACCAGCACTCTAGCCTGGCTGCTCCAAACGTGGTCATGTACCAGCAGCATCACATTCTCTGGGAACTCCCAGAAATGCATAATCCGGGATCCACCCAGAGCTGCCTCAGGATCTGCATCTTAAGATCCAGGTGCGGCAGAGACTGAGTTCACCAAGCACGATGTGCGGCACCCAGACAGGAACTCTAAATGCCCCTCAGCAAGCACAGACTCTGGAGCCAGATGGCCTGGCCTCCATTTCTGGCTCTGCTATGTGAACTCGGGCTAACTCGGGGAGTAGCACTCCCTTCTCCAAAGCTCTGGGAGAATTCAATAGCAGCTGTTACTCCACACACCTGCACTCAATTGTTTTCTGTTAGTAAATTCCGCCTTTCTGTCCATTTCTCTACCACTTGCCAAAATTCCCAGTGCCAGAAAGAGATGGTCACTTAGAGTTTTAGGTAGGAAAATAACATCTCTGGCTTCTCACAGTCACAGGAGACTCAGGGCGTCAGCGTGGGCAGTCAGCCTGGCCTCCATTCCCTCCCTCCACCGGTCCCTTCAGCGGACCTGTGGCGGCCGGGAGTACCCGGCCTCAGAATGAGGTGCTCAGGAAGTCTGAATGTTGGGACTGGAGAGCAGAGCAGCTGCTCAAGTAGGCAGGCGCCCTGGGGGAAAGGCTGTTTGGAGGAAGGAGATCAGAACTTGAAGCCTGGCTGTGTCCAGACCAAGGTGAGCACTTGGCATGTCCTGGACCCTCTCCCAGGCCTGGAGTCTGAGGGTGCTACACCCGGTGATCCTGAACATCTAACAGCACCCTTCTGCACCCAGCCACCCGTGGCCATGCCCAGGCGGTGCCCCTCCATGCCCAAGCCTGCCCCACTCACCTGCAGGTACAGGATGCCGTTCACGGAGATGGTGAAGAGCTCACTGCTGTTCTCCAGGCCCATGATGGCCTCCAGGGAGCTGTAGCCAAAACAGAAGGAGGGTCAGCCTTCCCCATGAGACCCCACCAACTTCACCCACAACACACAATCCTGCCAGCAGCCAACACATGCCCAGCAAAGTGCCTGGCCCTGGCCAGGTCTTCCAGTGGAGGTGGTGTCTGAACCGAGTCCCCAAAAGGAGGCAGGATACAGGGCCAGAGGCATGCTTGCTGTATTGGGAAAGGCAAGGCAAGGCCAGGGACCAGCAAGGGGCAGCAAAGCCCTGGCTCCGATGGGAAACAGGACACTGGCTGATACAGCCGGAAGTGGGGGTGTGGTGGAAGGTGATGCTAAAAGTTGGTTCAGGCCAACACACTCTGGGGGTTCAAAGGCAGACTAAGAAGTTCTGAACTTGATCCCTTCATTCACGTCTGCTCCAGGTATCGGCAGGGCATCTCCGCTGTACCTGGGCTGCCTTCTGGGTGTGGGGAGACAGGGAGCTCAGTCACGGCGCTCAGGAGCCAGATGGTGCAGGAGCAAGGGATGCGATGATGGGGAAGAAAGTTCCCGGGTGAGGGGTGGGAGGGCGACTGAGGAGGGGCCCTCCAGAAAGCTGTCTGGAGAGGCCTCTTGGAGTAACACTGGTGCTAACACTGGTGCTTCGGGCCCCAAGATGAAAGTCCCCGGGGTGGGAAGGAGGCGGGAAGCTGGGAGGAGGAGGGCCTCCTAGGACCTGGGGAGGAGGTGAAGGTCTGGGCAGGGAGTGGCCTAGATTCCGGCAGCAGCGCCCCCTGGAGTTTCGGCGGCTTGAGTCCTCAGGAGCGGGGGGACGAAGGGCAGACGGGCCTCCCCGCTTGGCCATCCAGGGACCTGAGGACTCCCCTTCCCGACAGTCCCGCCGCTATGACTGGTGAGGGCCCCGGGCCCTCAGCCTCTCTTGTACAGGCTGAGAGGCTGAGAAATCATCCCCCGAATAACTTTTTCCTCTCTGATTCCCATCCCCAATTTAATATTAAATTAACAGGCAAGCTCGCCCCCACCTCTCCCTGGGGGTCTCAGGGAGAACCTTTCACGGCACCCTTTCCTACTTTTTCCTTCTTTAATCCCCTTACCATGATGACTTCGCCTCTCCATCTACTAACTTGATTTTTCATTCTGCTGCTCCATCTTCAAACCCCTTCACCTTTCCCATTCTACTCCTGCCATGCATTGAAGGGTCTTTTGGGGTGAGCTCTGGGTTTAGGGGCCTCCTCCATCCCTCAGCTACCCTGGATCTTTGCCCACCTCTTCCTCAGAGCCCCCACTGAGGGACCGTAGCCCTGTCTAGGGCTGTGGAAGGAGCAGACTGGTTCCCAACTCTTTCTCCCTACTCCTGCCCACACACATCAGGAGAATCTTCCCTAAACCCTTCTCTGCCTTTACTTTTTGATTTGTGCAACTTGTAACTAGGTGTTTATGGAATAAAGGAGAATGGAAAAAAGAAAAAAAAAAGAAAGAAAGAAAGGTCATTTTTAACAGCCCCTGGTTGCTGTGAAGGGAAGGCCTGATCGGGGCAGGAGCAGACCAGGAGACCTGGAAGGAGGTGTGGGGTCACCCAGGCCACGGCGGGGTGGGAACGGGTGGAAGCCCCGCCCAGTGCCTTGTTTAACCACCCACAGCTTGTGGGGGCCAAGCGAATGCGGGTGTGGGGTCCGGGCTGGGATGCACTCACGTGTTGCGCTGGCACCGGGACTGGATGCAGATGAGCAGGCGCAGGTGGTCTCGGGGGCGCGGCGGCCCCCTCCTCGGCGGCTCCCCGAGCGCTGCGGGGTAGGGCGGGACGTGGTCACGCAGGCAGGCAGGCGGCGGGGTGGGCGGTCCCCCCACGCCCCGGGCCTCACCCACGTGCAGCGTGGCGGCGAGCGCGTAGAAGCCAGCCACGGGCGCCCTGTACTGGCCACTGGTCAAGTTCAGGCCTGAGCCGCGGCGGAAGGCACCCTCCGAGTCGGGCTGCGAGGGGCACGGATGGTCATCCCGGCTCCCGCCTGGCCGCATGGTGCCACCCGCCCTCCCGCGCGCCCACACTCACCAGGTAGTAGATGCCCAGCTCGTGCAGCGCGCGCCGCTCCACCAACGCGTCCCGGCGCAGGCGGCAGAGGAAAGCGGCTTCCACGCGCGGCGCCCGCGGCCCCGGGGCCAGGGGCGCGGCCAGCAGTGCCACCACGTCCCCCGCCGCGTCGTCGTCGTCCTCCCCGGCGGTGGCCGAGACCGGGGCTAGGCTCGCAGCGACGGACCCGGAGGGGCCGCATGTGCAGGGTTCGTGCTCCACGCGCTCCCGCTGCCGCACAGCGCCTGGCACAGAGCGAGCGGTGGCTGCGCTCCGGGGACCCCTCACCCGCCCGCCGCGTGGGTGCGAGCGGGACAGGTGCGAGCGGGACAGGTGCGAGCGGGACAAGGGGCCTGCCCGGCGCAAGGGTGGGGCGAGGGCGACGCCCCCTCGGCTTGAAGGGCCTGGGAGGCTTTGCTTCCTGACCCTGCAGCGGCTTCCGTTTCCCTCACCATTTGGGAAGCTCGGGCAGAAGTGCCCCAGCGCGCCTGGTCTCCAGCCTCACCTCTACCCCACCCACATTTTCCAAAGAAGCTGGGGGCAAAATAAGGGATTGCGACTTTACTGGAAGTACAAGGAGGTTCTTCAGCGCAGAAGGTGCTATATTTAAATGAACAGGACATTGAACTAAAAGGGAAAAAAGGCTCAATTCTAATGACTAATGTGAGCCACTGCTCGGGAGCAGGCCTCAGTGTGGACTCCGCAGCTCGACTCAGCTCTGCCTCCTCCAGCGCAGGTTGCCCCAGCCTGGGCCAGTGGTGACTGTGGGTGCCAGGCCGAGCTCCACCTGGTGCTGCCCCATACACTAGCCTCTGCCTTTCACTGGGCTCTCCTGACTTCCAGGCAGGGCATGGGCGCTGGTCCCTGAGCACCTGCCATGCTGAGTGGCCAGGTCCACCTTCCTCTGTGAAGCCTTCTCCTGGCCATGGTCCCCCACTCCCAGCCACCCCCAGCCCTGACCCTTGGCAGACGTGGGCCAAGACGGGGCAGGGACTGGACCTGGGCCAGCTCCACTGTCCTTGAGTCCAGCCCAGAGCAGGTGCCTCCTTGGGTGCCTTCGGAAGTGCTGAGGTTGGCCCTGTCGGCTCCTTGGGACACCCTCCCAGGCCCAGCTCAGTGCGGGGGGTGTGTGCCAGCTGGTGCACACCCCTACCTTTCAGCAGCAGCTGGAACTCCTTCAGCAGCGCCTCGGGTGGGATGATGGGGCCTGGGGGGCCCTGGGGACCGGGAGGCCCAGGGGGCCCTGGCAAGCCGAACTGAAAGGGAACCTTGCCAGTGAGGACGTATGAGGAGCAGGCTCTTGCCACTAAGAGGCAGGCAAGAGAGCTCCCCAGTGGGCTCCAACCTCCAGCCGAGGGTCTACCTCCAACTGAAAGCTTCTCCTGGAGTGAGTACAAGGACTGTGTTGAAGGTGGGGGCCCTCAGGGTGGGGCTTTGGCAGGGAAGGGCTCTGCCCTGAGTGGGGAGGCAGAGGGCTGATGCCCACTCCTGCAGCCAGGCCTCCTGGAGGGAGGACGACTCCAGGCTGCTTTTGGGGACTTGCATCTCAGGGTCTGCACTGGGCCAGAGTCCACCATCAGCAAGTCCCCACTAGGCTCGGTTGGGACCCGAAATAGGAGCCAGTGAGCCCCTGTCGGGAGCAGCTTAGGGCAGGGCCAGGAGGCTGGGGCAGAGGTGGAAGGCCAGGCCACGGGGACAGCCTGGCCTGTGCACCTGCCTCATGTGCTCTGAGCTGGCCTTCCATCGTGTGGTCAGATCCCAGGCAGGTGAGACTGGCCCCCAGGGGACAGAGAAGCCCACACCCTGTATGTGCCATTTTGGGGGCTCCAAGTAGGAGGCAGCACCAGGACCAAGCACCAAGTTTCCGCTCAGGCCAAGACCCAAGGCTGAGTGAGGGTGACAGCGCAGCAGTCGCCAGGACCCTGTGCCCCTAGTCCCCAGGAGCCAGGTACTCCTGCAGGCCCCCCCCAGCGTGGACAAGGTTCTCACCACAGCCTGCGCTAGCCCAGCCTCCCTGGCCTGGATGCAGAGGGAGGAGAAAAGAGGGAGTGCTTGGCATTTTAGGGGTATGGGGAAATGGTTGGGACCAGGCCCCTAACTCAGGGCTCCCCCTGGGGCTGCCTGGGTTCTTTCTCTGTGTTCTCTGTCCCCAGGCCGAGGCGTGAGGGGTGTGCTATTAGAAATGTTCAGGATGTAGGAGTGGGAGTGGATGAGGAGCGAGGAGGTGGAGCCCCCCGATGGCCTGGTGCTGACGGGATGCCAGCCTCACCTTCAGCTTCTTGGCCTTGCCCTTGGTCCTCTTCTTGCCGTTGACACCCTTGTCACTCTGCCTGACGAAAAGCATCCAGGTGTCCCGGGGGTCGATGCTGTGTGCACGATCGGCGGTGGGCTCCTGGAACACAGCCAGCCCAGCAGGGCAGTTGGCCTCGCTGGACTCCCACCAAGCAGGTGGGACACTTTGCAGGAGGTGACTGTGTGGCCTTCTGTACTCTGGGACCCTGGTCCTTGTCACCTGTGGTGCCCTCAAAGGCAGTGCCTCAAAGGCGGCTCCCAAAGGGGCCCCCACCCCTCGCACCTTCTCCCCTTGGCCCGTGGAGGACGACTCCTAGGGAACAGGCCACACCTCGGCCTGGACTTGGCACTCATGGGAGAAGCAGACCCAAGATGCCTGGAGGGAAGATGGGGTACAGGGCTCAGGTATAGGCGTGAATCCCTGCACTGCTGGGCCTCCTTCCTCCAGAGGAGCTGCAGTGATCACACCACCCTCCAGTCACCAGGAAGATCCAACCACGAGAGCACCCATAGGTGCTCAGGAAGAAGCAACTGTGATTATCAGGGAGCCCAACTACTAGCCAGCCCTCCTCTGTCCATCCCCCACTGTCAGAAGTTCCAAGGAGGTAAATTCAGCTCTCACAGCTGCCTCGGGTTACAGTTCAGTAGGGGATAGGACCAGGTGAGCTGCTCCTCTGTCCATCCCCCACTGTCAGAAGTTCTAAGGAGGCAAATTCAGCTCTCACAGCTGCCTCGGGTTACAGTTCAGTGGGGGAGAGGACCAGGTGAGCTGTCATGACATGAGGCCTCTGCACGGGACGTTCATTTCCTCAGCACTTCTGAGACACTGACTCAAGCACGGACAGTGAAGCTTCCAGAAGTTTCCATTCCTGTCCTTGCTGCATCCTGACTGATGCTGACATTGAGCACAGTTTTGGGAGGGAGCTTTCTGGGAGAGGACTTGGACCCACTGGGCTATCTGGGCTCCAGGCAACGCTGCCAGCTGGGAAGCAAACCAGCCCAAGAGGGCTTAGATGCGGTCATGGGTGCTGACGCTGGGGGCTGACAGAAGGACCCTGGGGTTTTATAGCTGACCAGGCCCTTTTATCAGAGACAAAGCCAGCTGCCAAGTCACTGCCTTTGGTTCCTGGCTGCTCTAGGGGGACGCAGGGCCTTCTTTTGGGAGCTGGCTGACCAATGCACAGGCTAGGGTGCTGTGGTGGGAAGATGGGGCTGCAGTGCCAGAGGAGCCTGTGGTGGACGGAGAAAGGGTTCAGGGTGCCCAGCGCGCTCAGCGCTTCCTTGTGCCTTGGAGGGTCAACTGTACCACCTGCTGGCTGCTCTCCACTCTACCCCCTCCCAGGACCCTCTTCCACTTCGCGTGTGCCCTCTGCGGAAACATGCAGTGAGGATGCCGCACACCAGCCAGGAGGGGTGTGCCCAGCTGACCTTCCAAGCTGCACCTGTAGCCTGTGGATGGACTCTGACCCCAGTTTGGTTTGGGGGTAGAGCTGTTAACAGGCAGAACCATGTCAGTTGGCATACCAGGAGATGGCCCCAGCCATGAGGGTGGGTATTGGGCAGCTGCCCTGGTTCCAGCCACAAAGGGTCTCTCAGAAACAAGCCTTGGAGCCTGGGAGGACCTCTGGTGTCACCGTGTCCCCTACAAACAGGGTCCAACCAAAACTCCACCTGGAAGCACCTGAGCCCCATGTGCCTCCTGCTGACCGTGCCCTGACATTTGGCTGCTGTGCCCACCTGGGTGGTCTGGCCAACTGCACGGGGGGGGGGGGTGCCCTCAGTCCCTGGAAAGCAGCTGGGGGTGGTGGGGCTGGGATAGAGAACGCTGGGGGACCCCAGGCCTAGCTGCCCCCCTGTCGCCTCTAGTAGATGCCCTCCTGACTCTCCCCTCTACTGTCCCTGAGCATCTTCAGAGTAAAGAGCACCCGCCGCCCACCCCGGCTTCCCTGGAGCGGCCCTGCCCCCCTGACCCAAGGCCCGGCCACACTGAGGGCCCCTCTGAAGTTCTCGTCTCCTCAGGCCTGGGCCACACCTCCCCAACCGGACCACCCTCTGCTCAGCAGTCCAGGCTCCAAAACCCTGGAGAGGAGGGGGCAGGGCAGAGCTCAAGATCACCCCTTCACGGCCAGAAGCTACTTGACTCAAAGCCCCATGTCATTCCCCACCCTGAACAGCCCCCTGACCCCAGACCCGCAGGGAAACACTTTGTTTTCAGAGAACTGCACCAAATAGATTGGGGGCGGTGGCAGTCATTTGCTTACACTTTGTACAAATGCGTTCTTCCCAATTTCCTCAACTCAAGTTATTTACACTTTATTTCCCAACTTCCTTCTCTCCCAAAAGAAAAGGGGGTTTTCGCCGACCTAGCAGAACCTTAAGTCAAACTACCCCAAAGCCAAAGTCAAGGCTCCCCGCCGGGCTGAGCGCAGCGTCTACACGGCCCTGAGTCTCGGCGGAGCCCCGGAGCCGGGCATTGCAGCAGCTCTCGCGGATGAGGGCGGGCTCGGCCTCTCCGTCCTCCTCCCAGGCCGGAGCTTGTGGGCGCGGGCTGGGTCCGGAGCGGACCCGGGCGTCTTACCGGCAGACGGGCGGCCGGCCCCGCGCGGCTCTCCCTGGGGCCCCAGGGCAGCTCGTTCCCGGGCGACGGCTCCTCGCGGGCGCGGCTCCTCGAGGGCGCCCCAGGCTCCGGGGACCCCAGGCCCGCGGCGGCGGCCAGCAGGCCCGCGTAGACAAGCAGCAGGCGGGCTCCGGCGGGGCGGCGGGCCGGGGCCATGCGGGCGGCGGCTCCCTCGCGGCTCCGAGTGCGGCGTCTCGGGCGTCTCGGGCGTCCCGGGCTCCTCGCCTTATAACGCGCTTGAATCCCCCGCCTCGCCCGAGACCGCGCGCCCGCCCGCGCCCCCTCCCGGCTCCGGCGCGCGCTGCAGGGGGATGGGGGGAGTGTCCGGGCTGGGGGAGGGGGAGTGTCCGGGCTGGGGGAGGGGGCGCGGGCAGCGGGCAGGGAGAGGGAGGGGTGTTCCCCTGCTGTGCGCGTCCCCCCTGCAACTCCCGGTTCTGGGGTCCCTCCTTCGCGCTGCCAGCGCTTCCGCTTCCTGGGGAGCGAGGCGCCTCTTCTCCCGGCCCTGGACCCTCTGCCCTCACGACCCCATTTTCTTTGCGGAGAGCCAGGCGCTGCCTCCTCCCAGCCGGCCCGAGGATCCTTTCTCCTCTCTCTATCCCTTACGTCCTCTGCAGGGACCCCCGAGGTATCCCCTCCCCATTCTCCTGGACGCGCCCCGCGAGGGCCAGGCCTCTACCACACAAGTGGAGCAAATCGGAGCCAGGAGACCCTCGGGGCCCCTTCTCAGCTCCCCTTTCCCAGGGGGGAACTCCCCCTTCCAGGCCGCCCTCCCTCCATGGCTGGCGTGCTCCGAGCGCAGAGACTGTTCTTCCCCACTCGGCTCACCTGCAGGGACGGAGGGGACGCGGGGAGCCAAGAAACAACTCAGGACAACCGCCTGCCCTGGTGGGGCCTGGGCTGGGAGAACTGACTCCTATCGTGCCCTAGTGGGGGTGTGGGGACAGACCAGACCAGCAGCGAAGCTGCCCACCGCCTACCAGAGTCGGTGCCCCCAGAGGTGGACCAGACCCTGCAGGCCTCAGAGAAGGTGGCAGGCCTCTGGGCACCCCTACCAGGAAAGAGGCAGCCCCCAGCCCCACCCCACCCCTGGCTTTGTTATATGGCATACCCTTTTGGCTATCTGCCCCGCCACTAAGACGCTACGCCGAGGAGGGTCACAGGCTTGGCTCTCCTGCCCCACCCCGGAGGCACCTGCCCCGGTGGGTACACAGTGCGTTTTGTTAAAGACCGGGAGAAGGCTCCGCTGGAGAAGCACCTCCCACTCACACGGAGGGCTGCTGTTCCCCTCTTTTGAGAAGAGCCCACTGGGGAAAGGAGGCCTCACCCTGTCCTGGTTCACAGGATGTGGCAGCAGGGACTGAAAGGGGCACCAGCAGCCACAGGTGGTCCCCGCCCAGGCTTGGGGATGGGCCAAAGTCAGTCCTCAGATGCAAGCTGGCCTTTGTCGCCTGCCTTTTCTGGCCACTCATGCGATGTTCCACCTGGCTGGCCTCATGCCTGGCAGGTGGGGAAACCAGGAAATACTTAATACTTTAGGAAAAGCATGGGATCAGAAGGTAATTATTCCCAGTGATTCCACCCCTTTTCCCATAGGATATAGGAATGGTGTAGAGTTGGGTGGGGAGGGCGTTTAAAGATAAACATGCCCTGCCCAGCATGAGAATCTGTCCAGCAGGGGTGAGTGAGTAAGTCCCACGGACTTACTCTATGAAGATGTATTTCAATGGCAGGTGAGGACACAAGAGAGAAGTCCTGCCTTTAAAAGCCACAAATGGGCCCAGCACAGTGGCCACACCTGTAATCCCGGCACTTTAGGAGGCGGAGGCGGGTGGATCACCTGAGATCAGGAGATCGAGACCAGCCTGACCAAACCTGGTGAAACCCCGTCTCTACTAAAACTACAAAATTAGCTGGGCGTGGGGGCGAGTGCCTGTAATCCCAGCTACTCAGGAGGCTGGGGCAGGAGTATTGCTTGAACCTGGGAGGTAGAGGTTGCAGTGAGCCAAGATCAAGCCACTGCACTCCAGCCCGGGTGACAGAGCCAGACTCCATCTCAACAAAAAGCCACAAATGATTTTTTTTTTTTAAAACCAATGCAACGAAAACATTTGAATTCCTATAAAACATGCAAGTCTTTAAGACACATTTGAGAAATATGAGAAACACTGGCTTAGGTCATATGTGCCCAGCAAGATATGTGAACTTATTTCACCTGCAAACAAACAGGTTTGTCACAATTAGAGACATTTGCTCCTAAATTCACACATATGAGGGGGATGTCTTAAAGCCCTCAAAGAATGAAGGTTTTCTCTGGTGGGCTTTCATGTCTGGTTCTATTGGAATGTCTATTAAGAAGCCTGATGTGTGGAACTTTGTCATGACATGTCTGAATGTGACATGCACATTCAGTATAATGTGTTAACATTTCATTCGGTTTCTCCTATTCAGAGGGACTGTATCTGTGAACCACAGGACCCCCGCGTGCCGTATTCTCCTGTATTCTGCTGGTAGAGAGGGGTTCCTGTCGGCCGGGCGCGGTGGCTCATGCCTGTAATTCCAGCACTTTGGGAGGCCGAGGTGGGCAGATCACGAGGTCAGGAGATTGAGACCATCCTGGCTAACACGGTGAAACCCTGTCTCTACTAAAAATACAAAAAATTAGCCGGGCATGGTGGCAGGTGCCTTTAGTCCCAGCTACTTGGGAGGCTGAGGCAGGAGAATGGTGTGAACCCGGGAGGCGGAGCTTGCAGTGAGCTGAGATGGCGCCACTGCACTCCAGCCTGGGCAACAGAGCGAGACTCCATCTCAAAAAATAATAATAATAATAATAAAAAGAGAGACGGGCTCCTGTCCCCAGGAGTTGCAGCTGTGTGAATGGTACCTTCTTGCTTCTGGAGAAGCTCATCCACACCAGCACCTCATTCGATTCCCCATCAATTAGCCCAGAGAGGTGGGCGGCTTGCCCAGGACGCAGCCCATGGGCAGAACCGGAGTGGGGCTGGAGAGGGCCTCCTGCTCACTGGGCAGGTTACATCTTCACGGCCTTATGTTTTGCTCGTTAGGGTTCCTCCTCCTCTAGTTGGTGTGAAATAAGAGCTCCGTGATGAGTTGGAGCATTACTGCAGAAAACATAGCCCCATCTTTTCCCTGTGAGGAATGGGCATCCCACAGGTCTGAATTCCCTCTGGGGTCCTGGCTGCAGCTGTGGTTCAAGGTGGGCGCCGATTGGTTGCACCTAAGCCCTGGGAAGAGGAGGCTCTGCCACCGTCAGCAACACTGAGGACACACAAGGCTGAGGTGCCCCGATTTGGGGAACATTACCCTTAAGATACTGGTGTGATGTCATTCCACTTCACAGTGGGGGGCCCCAGCTTTCAGGCCAGCATTAAGGACAAGTGCCGTTGCCATGTGAAAAAGTTATTTTCCCAAACAATGAACAATCCTAGTGATGTCATAGGCCCTGCCAGAGGGCCCAAATCAAATCGGTTCTGGTGCTGGGGCAGCCTCCTGTAACACTATCCTGAGGGGATGACTCTTCCTGGGTTGGGGGCAGACAGCGGAGAGGCCAGGGGTCTTCAGGTGCAGCCCCTGCGTGTATCTATGTTCACATTTCAAAGTGGTTTTCACTCAGAGGAAGGTGGAGCTTAGCAAAGAATTGTGCAGATCAAGGAGCAGCAGAAATGGGGGCTTCCCCCTGCAGCAGCAGCCCATGGGTCAGAAGTGGGGCTGGCATCGGGGCAAGCCAGTGCATCCCAGGGTGGAAGGACTAAATGAGTGGCCACAGAACGGGGATCACTGGAGCAGGAGGTGGCCTCCCCCACGCGCCTTCATGCCTGGCTGAAATCTAATCCTCATTCTTGGGCCCTCATGTCACGGCCCAGGCCTGCCTTCCCAGCAGCCTGATGCAGTCAAGCTGTTCCCACTCTTCTCTCTTCCTCCAGAGGAAGGACCTTTGCCGATGAAGTCATGGGAATAAAAGCTCCCTCTGCTCCGAAAACAGTGGGACTGTGAAGTCAGCTTGTTGTGTGGCCTCCCGAGGCCCAGGTGGGCAGCTGTGGCTGTTTACTGGGCCTTGCAAGTCCACGACATCATCTAATTTGCAAATCATGTGATTATCCCCATTGCACAGATGAGGAAACTGAGGCTCAGATCTTGGGACTGGCCCAAGATCATGGAACCATCAAATGAAACCACATCCAGGTCTGGCCCCTACAACTTGAGGTCCGTTGCTCTGGAGAACCCACAGATTTAGTTCAATTCAGTGAGCATTTGTGCAGTTCCCGCAACGTGCCGGCACCAGGCCGAGCCCTCAGAATACACTGTGGCCTGCTGCACGGATGTGTGGGCAGTCTCGGGTCTCACGGGGGACAGTTCTTTCTCACTTCTGCCCAGAGGGTCTCTTGAGTTTTCTGCTAATTGTCTACATGGTTTTAATAGATTAATTAAAATAATCATCTTTAGCTCACCTCTCCATTGAATACAATGCCATTTTGGAAAGAATCACATTCTTAAATGTGACTGTGATCAAAATCACCTTGGCATCTGACAGAGTCATGATGGCTCCTGGGGTCTGTTCCAAAGAGGACACTTCCCCCATGGAGATTCCTCACTCTCAGTGACAGCCACACACCTGGCTGCCCTGCCACGTACCTGGTGCTGCAGAGCCTGGGAGAAGCAGCCACACTTCAGACCAAGCAGCTGGCACCACACCGGGCACTGGGGATGGATAGTACAGACATCTTTTCTGTGTATGTGGCTGTGCCCTCTCTCCTTAAGCCACTGGCACATTCTCCAGCCATACACGTGCTTTCAACTGGATCAACTGACGGCCCAACCAACTGGAGTAGTGGCCTCTATCTGTCTGTTTTCTTTCTATAAAGGAAAACTTGAGGCTGGGTAATTTATAAAGAAAAGAGGTGTATTTGGCTCACAGTTCCACAGGCTGTACAGGAAGCATGACACCAGCATCTGCTTCTGGCGAGGCCTCAGGAAGCTTCCCCTCATGGTGGCAGGGGAAGGGGAGCAGGTGTGTCACACAGAGAGGGAGCAAGGGAGAGCAGGGGAGGTGTCGGCTCTTTAACGATCAGCTCTGCGGGAGCACACCACCATTACTGCACCACGCCACGCCTGAGGGGTCCTCCCACCAGGCCCAGCTCCAACACCAGCGATCAGACTCTACATGACATTCGGAGGGGACAGATCTCCAAGCTATGTCACGGTCTACCTGACTACGGAAAACTGTCAGGTGACCAGTCCATTTAATTACAGTCACATGAGGGTGTCAATGGTCTGATTCCAGGAACCACTGTCCCTGCCTGAATAGAGAAGATGCTGGATAATAAAAGGGGCCTATCTGGCAGGTGTTGGGAAACTCAAGTCCAATGGAAGTGGCTGGAAGCATGCCTAGGCCCTGGCTTACCTGGGGACCCGAGGGAGCTGAGATAGAGTTGGCGGTGCTGGGCCTGGCTGAGGGCCCTGTGTGCCCACTGAAGGCTGAGGGGCCTTAGTTTACCCAGCATCTTCTGTGGCCAAGACAACACACAGCTACCTGGAGGACATGAGCACACGGGGCTGGGGAGGTGGGTTTCACTCGCACACCCCTGTGGGCTTTTGCACATGTTCCAAGGCTACGCGCTCCCCTTTCTAGAAGCCCCTATTAGCCTCAAGCCTTCTAATGAGTCCTTGCTGTCCTGGGATTTTGATGGTGGAAGGGGGTGCCTTGGCTGCCCTATGACTGTTGCTTGGTGAGTGCATTAATGTCCCTTCCTGCAAAGCTCTCAAGTGGGTGACGTGTGCCAGACATTCTGGCTGCCATCCTGGTGCCCTGGCCACCTTCTCCACCTGTTCTCTGTCCCCAATTGGCCACTACAGCCTGTCAATGGCCTCTCTTCCTTCTGGGTTCTGATTGGGTTTGACCTGTAGGAGGCACTAGTGGGAGACAGGGGGCAGGCTGGACAGAGAGGGTAGATGGACTCTGCCACCTCCTCCCAGCTGGGCAACAGGGGTGCTGGCTGCATTCCCCCGCCAAGGCCCTCTCTCAGCAGCTCCCTGGAGTCTGTGTCTGCCCTTTCCCTTCCCCCAAGACAGAGGGGGTTGCGCTCCCCGCTGCTGCTGTCCTGGGACGCCTCTCCAGCCTCTGGGCTCCCTTCACTCTCCCCACAGCATGGGGAGAGGCCGTCGTGAAACTCTCCTTAGCCTCTCACCTCAATACCCAGCAGGCGCCCCTTTCCTCCTGGCGCCATGAAGGGTGCCATGGCCCCCTGAATCAGGAGCCCAGCTGATCGGCACCTCAAAGCTGGGAGCCTGGCCGGGCACGGTGGCTCAAGCCTGTAATCCCAGCACTTTGGGAGGCCGAGACGGGCGGATCACAAGGTCAGGAGATCGAGACCATCCTGGCTAACATGGTGAAACCCCGTCTCTACTAAAAATACAAAAAACTAGCCGGGCGAGGTGGCGGGCGCCTGTAGTCCCAGCTACTCGGGAGGCTGAGGCAGGAGAATGGCGTGAACCCGGGAGGCGGAGCTTGCAGTGAGCTGAGACCCGGCCACTGCACTCCAGCCTGGGCGACAGAGCGAGACTCCGTCTCAAAAAAAAAAAAAAAAAAAAAGCTGGGAGCCAGGACCTGGAGAGGCCCACGCCCTCCACCCGTGGAGCGCCCATATTCCTGCAGGGTGTGCAGGGGTGGAGAGCAGGTCTTGCTCTGGCATGCCGCCCTTGTGGCTACTTTGTGATCAAAGTCAGCCTATTTTGACATTTCATGTCTTCAGTTGTATTTTTATTTATTTTAAAATATTCCTGCAGAAATGGTTTACATGGAGGCTTTGTTTTTAAACAGCCCTTTGGCTGACCTCCTTCCATCACTGTCTAGAAAACATTTCAGATTTCCACGTGGAAACAGAGCCCAGGGCCCCAGAAACCCTCACCCGTGCTTTATCCAATCCACCTGCCACCAAAGGTCTCCTCAGCTCTGGGCTCTTGTTCCTTTGGAAGCACCCAGTGGCCCCACTCTCTCTGGCCCTCCAGGGTCAGCTCACTTCTCCCACACCTTGTAATCCCAGCACTTTTGGAGGCTGAGGCGGGCGGATCACATGAGGTCAGGAGTTCAAGACCAGCCCACTCAACATGGTGAAACCCTGTTTCTACTAAAAATACAAAAATTAGCCAGGCGTGGTGATGGGTGCCTGTAATCCCAGCTACTAGAGAGGCTGAGGCAGGAGAATCGCTTGAACCCAGGAGATGGAGGTTGCAGTGAGATTGCACTCCAGTCTGGGTAACAAGAGGCAAAAAAAAAAAAAAAAAAAAAAAAAAAAAAAAAAAAAAAAAAAATGCTATGAGAGGCAGGTCTGGGAGCAAAGCAGATCCCTACCTATGGAAGCTCAAGAGACCCAGGGGTTCCTGTCCTTAGAACCCAAGGATGTCAGAGGCCCCTCTCGTCCCTAGGGGCAGGGGCTCTTCAAGGAGGAATCCATGGGCTGCTCCTGGAGAGGAAGCCTGGATCCAGTGGGAGACGGGAGCTGCTCAAGGCCTCTGCGGGGCAACACCAGGGCCTGTGCCTGGCCAGGCCTGACTCCTGACTTCTAGCCCCATGTCCTGGGGCAAAGCCTGTGACAGTAAGGACATGCCACTGGGCACCCAGGGAGTGTCCTTCATTGTCTCCTTAGCTCCAAAGGTGGGTGCCTCATTCAGGATGAGGGAGAAGCTACTTAGCCTGAGCCAGCCGGAGTCAGGCTGCGTGCTGCCAGGGGCCCATCAGATGCTACCCCTCACCCTCAGGAGGGTGCCACCAGTGCACCCAAGAATCATCCCCTGCTGGGAAATTCCATTCTGATGCAGAGCCTTTGTTCTGACACAAAGAGATGCAGCAGTCACTTCTGAGAGCAGGCTCTCCTGCTCACCTCCCTGGGACCCTCCGGCCCGCCCCACGCCCCGCCTCCCTCCTTCCTGGTTTCTCTGTGGGCGCTGCCCGCTGGGTGCAAGAGATGGTTGGGGCCTCCTTTGTCCACAGAAGCAGAAACAGCACCGACATGCAAAGGCTGAGTGGGGACCCAAAGCCCACACAGTCAGCCCCATGGGTGGCGGATGCGGAGCTTGAAGCCCAGAGAGGGGAGGTGGCCTGCCATGGTTACACTGCTGTGAGCGACGCAGAAGCAGGCCCACGAGGCCCTGGTGCTGACCCCATCTCTGGGGCCTGCCTTCCCCAGCAGCCTCAGCTTTCTGGGACACTCCGTGTTCACCCTACATTCATGCAACTGCTCCAAAAGGCCCTGCAGGGCAGTAGTGGAGCTCACAAGCTCTGGGAATGCTGGCCCAGCCCCCGGCTCCTCTCTCTGAGGTCTCGGTAACCCCAGGGGCAGCAGAGCTTCCTGACCCTGTTATGCTGGTGTCCGGCACTCAGGCCCTTATCACTGCTCAGCTCAGACTTTAGTGTGGTGGCCACAGAGACCAAGGCTGTGCACTCCGAGCCATGCTGTCTGATCACCCCTGGTGGCCCAAGCCCGGAAGGAATGGTAGCTCCAAGTGAAGAACTAAGCGAAAATGAAAGGGGGCCGTTCCACAGGGTGATGAGGGGCTGCTGGGGGGCCCTTTCCGGGGAGCCCAGCCCTGGCTTAGTGCTCCTGGGTGGAGCTGAAGGGCTGGGTCCACTTGGAGACATCCAGGAAGACGGTGGAGGCCCCGTGGTAGAGCCAGAGCCGGGGCAGGGCGCCATGGCGGGTCCAGGTGTCCCGAACCGTATCATAGGCCTCCATCTCCACATGGTAGTCACCCTCCATGCCCTGCCAGCGGCCGCCCGTCACGTACAGTGCATCGCCCAGTGGCACCAGCGCGCCGTTCTCATGCAGGCTGTGCTGGGACTGCACCTGTACACGGTCAGCGGGTTAATGTCCCATGGTGGGAGCCGGAGAGCAGTGCTGAGGGTGCCCTCAGCAGGGTTGGGGGAGTGGCAGAGAGGACGGCCAGCCACCTGGCCCAGATCCCCTCCACGGCACGAGCACAGGGTCCCTGGGCAGCCCACCCCAGCCCCTCCAGCCTCCTCAGACTCTTCTTTTGGTGGGGAGGCCGCTTTCCCTCTCTGGCCCTCAGCCCTCGGGATGACAATTCCACCCCCTGCAGTCAGGGGGCCCTGAGGCCTGAGCCCAAAGCTGCCTCCCAGGGAGGTCTGGGCTGACTCGAGGCCTCACTGAGGCTTCGCTCTCTCACAGGAGACACCCAGGAAGAGCCTAGCCCACCGTGGGCCCCCTCGCCTCACCCCTGCACCCCTGTTCAGTCTGTGGCCTTGGGAGTGGCCCCGGGAGGGATTGTGGGGTGAGGGCAGTGACTTTCCAGAGGCTGGAGAGAGGTGTGGCTTCAGGAAGAACCTGGGCGGGTGGGAAGCAGGAGGCCGGTCTGTGGTCTCCAGATGAAGACAGGGAAGAGATGAGGACCCAGGCCCGGAGAGGGTAAGGCAGAGTCCTGCTGTGCTGGGACCTGAGGCTGGGACAATGGCCTGGGCTGGAGGAAGGCCTGGCTGTGGCCCAGCTGAGAGGACCCAGGCTGACACGCTGGCCTGGCAGAGCCCACCCTGCACCTGTCTCACCACTGTAATGGGGGCCCTGGGTCAGCTGAGCAGTGACGCCAGGGGACAGCTGTGGGCAGCAGGATTGCAGAGGTCCAGCTGTCACCAGGCCAGGAGCCTGCGGGGTGGCTGGAGAGAGTGCCCCCTTCTCAGACTGCAGGGACTGGGAGTCTTGGGGCAGGTGGGCAGGCCCAGGGCATCTGGCTTGGTGCCAAGACCCACCCCCAACCTCCTGGGCACTGTCCCCTCCACCAGGGAGGCCGCCCAGAGGTCCACCTCCCGCCCCTTCCTCAGGGACTGATGGTCAAAGAGCAGGCCATGGTGGGATGGTGCTGAGGACAATAGGAAGGCCCCGGGGCTGGCGGCTCTCACCTCCCCTCAGCTCAGGAACCCCCTCCCTGACTTGGCCACCCTGAGGCAGAGGACGCCCTCCCTCCTGGTCCCTATAGCACCCTCCATCTGAACCTGGTTTTTCTCCCTGAGAAGGAGGACAGGCCACTCCTCTGTAGGAAGCTGGGTGTGCAGGGACAGAGCACCAGTGGCCGGCAACCCCAAACCACGTTCTCCCACTGTCACTGTCTCCCCTATCCTCAAGGGGGCTCAGGCCAGGGCACTGTTGTCGCCTTGTAGCCTGGGGGGAATCTCAACCTGCACCACCCCCTTCGTTGTGGGCCCTCTGTGGGCACTCCAGCCTGTGCTGTCCCCTTCGCAGTGGGCCCTCTGTGGCACCCCATCCCTCACTTCCCAGGCTGGCTCTCTGATGTCAGGAGTCCCAGGCAGGGGCTCACATGTGGGGGGAGGGGGTGGCCCACCTTCTGCCACAGGTTGGCCCCGGGGTCGTACACGTAGACCTTCTTGGTGTTGTCCCCGATGAGGTAGAGCTCCCCGTGCAGTGCGGCGCAGCGCGGCGAGGACAGGTACTTGGGCAGGAAGGGTGAGGCGATCACACTCCACGCATCTGCGGGGGGCACAGGCACCGGCCACCATCACCAGGGTTGCCAGTGTGGGCACTGGCACTGGCACTGTCCCCCACTCTGAGGGACCCCAGACTCAGTGCCTCTCTGAACCTCAGTGAACTTGTCTGTGAAATGGGAGTAGGTTCCTGTGGTGCAGCTGGGAGGGACCCACACCTGCCTCTCACCCAGCCTTGATATTCCCCCTGGGGACAGTGACCCCTCACAAGGCTGCAGCATAGGTGAGGGGCCTGTGAAGGGTACAGGGATCCCTCAGGTCTCTCCCTGTTGGGGGTGCTTTGGCCTGGCTGCCACCCCACCCACCCCACCTGACTGGCTGGGGCCCCTCCCTGCCCAGCCCCCAACCCCGGGCCTGGTACCCAGGTGGGCCTTGCATGGACCCTGGGCCCAGCCAGTCTCTTGAGGGTCCTCACATCCACGCCTCAGAATGGAGCCCGCCACCATCTACACTGTCCCCACACCCACACTGCGAAACAGGGTCCGCCACCATCTACACTGTCCCCACACCCACACTGCGAAACAGGGTCCGCCACCATCTACACTGTCCCCACACCCACACTGCGAAACAGGGTCCGCCACCATCTACACTGTCCCCACACCCACACTGCGAAACAGGGTCCGCCACCATCTACACTGTCCCCACACCCACACTGTGAAACAGGGTCCGCCACCATCTACACTGTCCAGAGGGTGAAACAGGACTGGAGACCAGGGCCAGGGGTGGACGGCTCAGAGTTCAGGGAGGCTGAGCTGGGCCTCCAACTCTGGCACAGAGTCCAGAACCCAAGATGGTCCTCAGGGCCTTGGAGGTTGGGGGTCACCACTCCTGGTCCGTGAGGCCCTTTTGGGTAGAACCGTCAGGCAGCTGCCAGGTGCTGGGCTCAGTGCCCAGACCCAGCCCACTGCTGCCCTAAGGCCTGAGCAGGACAGATGTGCAGCTCGCCTCTGCGCTGGGACTCTGTGGAGGTGACGCAGTGGGTCCCCGACCCCTTGGGCCCTTGCCTTCCTCCGCGTCCCCTCCTCTTTGTGAGAGGCTGCGGCCACCAGCTCTCTCCACCCCAGGCCCCGTCTATCCTCAGGAGCCCCCATCCTCGCCATCACTGCCAGCAGACTGTCGCCTGTCAGAGGGGCCTGTGGTCCTGTCCTCGGTCCCTGAGCCCTGCCCACCTGTGACAGGGTTGTAGCACTGCAGGGCCAGGGCGTTGTACTTGCAGGCGCTGGAGCCCACCAGGTAAAGCCGGCCCCGGCAGCCGGCGGCCGAGAAGTTGCTGACGTATTTGAGGGCTGGGCTGATGGGTGTCCAGCTGTCTGTGTAGGGGTCGTAGCTCTCCACCTCCACCACATCCAGGGTGGTGCCTGCGGGGTGAGGGCGGGGGCAGGTCAGGGCTGGGGAGGAGAGGGGAGGCCTGGAAACGCAGGGGCTGGGGCTTTGTAAAGCAGCAGGGACCACCGTGGTGGGAAGCGGGGTGGGCTCCCCATTTCGTAGATAGAGAAGCTGAGGCTCTGAGAGGCGCCGGCACCTCCCAAGGCCACCCCGCCAGGAAGTGGTGTAGGGGATGGACACTCGGGCCTAGAAATGCCCCACTCTGGGGCCGATGTTGCGGAACGGGGTGGCAGGGAGCAGTCAGGCTGCCCTCCCCCAGGCCCCTCATGTGCCAGGAGTCATTTCCTGGAGTGCTCTGAACTGGAATGGAGGATGCCAGCCCTGGGAGGGCAGGTTGCGAGACCCTGGAGCTGTAGGCAGCTCCCTCCCAGTCCCAGATACAGTCTGGGTGTGACAGTGATGAGGACGCCTCCTGGGGAGAGCAGGCCTTGGCCTGGGCCTCTGTGAGCACCTGGGGACCTCACAAGCCCTGGGAGCTTTCTGCTGTCTGGTTGGGGACACGGTAGCCACTGAGAGAAAGGGGACAGCTGGGACAGGTGGGGCATTAGAAGTGGCCTCAAGACCAGTTCATCACCTACAGAGCTTTTGGGCCACATGTGTTTTTTCTTTTCTTTTTCTTTTTTTTTGAAACAGGGTCTTGCCCTGTCACTGAGGCTGAAGTACAGTGGTGCGATAACAGCTCATTGCAGCCTCGACCTCTCAGACTCAGCCATCCTTCTACCTTGGCTGACACGTGACACCATGACTGCCTTTTTTTTTTTTTTTTTTTTTTTTTGAGATGGAGTCTCACCCTGTCACCCAGACTGGAGTGTAATGGCTCGATCTCAGCTCACTGCAACCTCTGCCTCCCAGATTCAAACAATTCTCCTGCCTCAGCCTCCCGAGTAGCTGGAATTACACGTCCAGCTAATTTTTATATTTTTAGTAGAGATGGGGTTTCACCATGTTGGCCAGGCTGGTCTCGAACTCCTGACCTTGTGATCCGCCTGCCTCGGCCTCCCAAAGTGCTGAGATTACAGGCGTGAGCCACCGCACCCGGCCTGGATATTTTTTTTTTTTTTTATGGGCTGGGGGCAGTGGCTCCCTCTTGTAATCCCAGCACTTTGGGAGGCTGAGGTGGGTGGACCACTTGAGCCCAGGAGTCTGAGACCAGCCTGGTCAATATGGTGAAACCCCGTCGCTACAGAAAATACAAAACTTAGCTGGGCATGATGGCACGCACCTGTGGTCCCACCTACTCAGGAGGCTGAGGTGGGAAGATTGCTCGAACCTGGAAGATGGAGGTTGCAGAGAGCTGAGATCACTCCACTGCATTCCAGCCTGGGTGACAGAGCAAGACTGTCTCATAAATAAATAAATAATTTTAAAAAGGGAGACAGGGTCTCTCTATGTTGCCCAGGCTTGTCTCAAACTCCTGGGTAACATAGAGAGACCCTGTCCTTCTCCAAGCAGTCCTCCTGCCTTGGCCCCGCCAAGTGCTGATATTACAGGAGTGAGCCACCACACCTGGCCACATTTTGTTTTTCGATGTTCCTTTAATCGGTGAAGGCTCCTGGGTGACTCCCTGCTGTAGCTGCAGGTGCTGGCGGGTGGGTGTGGCTGTCCCCACTGGCCCTTCCTGCAGGAAGCCCTCCTGGGGCCTGAGTCACCATCTTGCTGTCTCTGTCCCAGCACAGCAGAGGCACTGGGAGCTGGCCAGGGAGGACACCCGGGCTGTGGGTCTCGATGGCCCACCTGGTCAGGAGCCCTGGCCTATGGCTTGCCCACCCCACCAGACAGCGAGCCCTGAGGGTGGCACTGGGAGCAGCATCTCTGTGGTCTCTGAGGCCAGCATGGGGCTCTCTGTTGCTATTGCTGCAGGGAAGAGAGGCTAGAACCAGGCCCCGGGGAGGAATGGAGAGGAAGGCCTCACCGCCGATCGCGTAGATCTCCCCATTGAGTGCCGCGCTGGCATGGTTGGTGCGGGCCTTCAGCATGGGCGCCACGGGCTTCCAGGCGGCCTCCTTCAGTGGGAAACACCAGGCCTGGGTGGTTGACCAGGTGTCTGTCTTGGTGCCCCGAGAGCCACCTGCCGGGAGAAGTTCTGTCTACATGGGTACCACCAGCCTGGGGTGCCAGGCCAATGGGGTCTGGGTACCAATGTCCAGGGGCCTCCTCCCATGCCAGGCCATGATCTCCAGTGTGGTGAGCCAGGGGTGGGACCAGTGTAGCACAGTCGAGCTGTGTGACTGCACAGGCCCCTCTATCCCCCATAAACAGGGATGACAAGATCAGTGGTTTCAAGCCCCCATCAGCGGAAGCTTGTCCTCTCCCAAATCTTACAAGGAACCCCAATTTCTTTTTTTTTTTTTTTTTTTGAGATGGAGTCTCGCTCTGTCACCCAGGCTGGAGGGAATCCCAATTTCTAAGGTAGGAAAGAACAAAGTGACCCCTGCATCACATGACTCCTTCTGGGGACCAAGACGGACATCTGGTCAACCACCCAGGCCTGGCGCTTCTCACTGAAGGAGGCCACCTGGAACCTCGTGGCGTCCACAGCAGCCAGGCCAGCGTGGCACTTAGCGGGGAGGTCTGGAGCTTCCCCTGAAGGAGCTGTGCGATGCAGGGGTGGGCCCGCGCCAGCCTGTGTACAGGAGCAGCTCCCGGCTCCCACGAGTGACCGTGGATTTTAAATGTCCTTGTTTTCACATGCATGGAAAGGCCTCGACAAGCCTTGACTAACCATCAGAGACCCCACTCAGCGCGGGGAGTTGCACTGAGCCCGGTGCTTGGCTGGGCAGGGCATCCCTGGAAGGGTCCCTGAGCTGCCTACCTGTGACATAGACGTTGTTGTTCAGGGCCGCCAGGGAGAAACCCCACTTGTGGTAGTCGGGGAAGTCTGGAAGCGCCATCCACCTCTCTGGCAGAAGGAGAGAGGCAGAAGGGTCAGGCTGCCAGGCTCCCTGCTGGGGCGGTCCCCACTACCCCTTCCCAGGTGCCTTTCCGTGCACCAGGTGCAGAAATGCCCCTCTCACTGGTGGGGAAAGGGAAGGGCAGGGGGACACTGGTGCAGGGGCCCAGAGGGTCCTGGGTGCTCTGGCTTAATGCGTCCCCCCACCCCCTCCACAGAGCCTGGCACTCAGAGTGGACACAGGATAGCCCCCTGGAGAAGCAGGAAGGCTTTGGAGGCCGGGGTCTCACCTTGACCCTGCAGTTGACCCCACTGACCCCAAATGGACCATTCAGCCCCTGGGGCTGGCCTGTCGGTTAGATGTGGTGTGGGTTAAGTGGCCTGATCTGTGGGTGTCACTAGTGTGTGATAACACCAACAGCATGCCTTCCTCCCTCCCTCCCTTCCTTCCTTGCACCCTCCCTGCCCTCCAGGCAGCCAGGCACATACAGGGGATCAGGCACAGGCCTTGCAGCAGGCAGAGCGGGTCCAAATCCCAGCTGTCGTGCCCCAGCTGTGTGTCCTTGGGCAAAGCCCAGCCTCAGTTTCCTTGCTGTAGGGTGGGACTGACCCCTGTCTCCCAGGAGCTATGGGGACCCTCATGGGACTGCTCACTGATGGCGGCTGTTAGGATGATTGCTGCTCGGGTTGTGGGGTGGGGCAGAGCGATATGCCCAAGTCAGGCCTGCCTCTCAGAGCTACAAGAGGTAAACTGAGGCAAGAGATGCGAAAATGCTTTGGAAAATCAAGACAATAACTGTGGAAATGGTAAAGTCCTATAAATGGACATATTTTGGGTGTTTGTGGAAGAGCCCCAGGCCTTCGGGACGTCCCCTGGGAAGACTCTGTTTACTGTTTATGACCATTTTTGGGAGATGCGGAATTCCAGGCCTCCCTGGGAGCACAGCCTGGCACTGTGGGCAGGGACCGTGTCCCCGTGACTCATGGCTCTGTCACCCCAGGGAGGGGGTTGCCCAGCCATCAACAGGCCCTTCCTGCCAGCACCCCGCCTCCCGGCCGGGTCTGAGACAGCTGCTCCCTCCTGACGCCAGCCCCAGACCCCTCTCATCAGCCCCTGACCCGAACAGCTGGCCTCGGGCTTCCTGGAGTCTGCCAGCCTCTGACGCCAAGGAGATGGTTGGCGACCTGCCTGGTGGCCCCATGACACCAGCCAGCCTGCATCAGCCCTTCCCAGAGCACCTCCCGGGGCCAGTGCAGGGGCCTCCAGAACTGCTGCGGGGCCCTCATGCCTCCTTTCCCGCCAAATGGCAGACCTGGCCTCAGTGCCCACTTCAGGGCTTCCTACAACTGTGTGAGGAAACAGCAGGAGCCCATTTCACAGATGAGGAAGCTGAGGCTCAGAGAGGTGAGGTCACCTGTTTGAGGGCTGGGATTACAACCCCGTTTGGGCTGACCCAGAAGCTGAGCTCTCACTCCTCCAGCTGCCTGCACCCCTTTACTCCCCACCCCGCTCTCCCCTTGGGGTCTCGATTCCCCCGGCAGGTGCACTGAGCGGGGGGCATGGGGAGGAGGCAGCGGCCAGGCCGCCCACTCCACAGAGTGCAGTCTGGGCCGTGGAGCCCTGTACACCAGTCCCAGAGCCTAAAAGGGACCAGAGTCCTGGGCTCTGGTTGCAGAGAAAGGAAACAGCAGTGCCCCCCAGCTTTCCTCCTCACTGGGGTGTCACAGGCTCCTCTGCAGCCCCCAGGTGAGGCCCACCCAGGCATGCCCCTCACAGTGGCCTCACACAGCTCCTGGTCCTCTGCGAGCCTCAGTCGCTCCACCTGCAAGGTGGACACAGCGGCTCTCGCCAGACCGAGGGACGGCAGGTGGGCCCAGACGCGGGAGGGGTACTTACTGGCCTTGCTGTTGTAGAAGGCAAAGTTTCCAAGGCGGGGAGTGGGCTCCTCACCTGCCTCATCCTCCTCCAGCGCCCGCCCGCCCACCACCACCAGGACCTCCTCCAGCTTCTGCCGGAGGGCGAGTGGTGCCTGTGGGGTGGGAGGCCAGGGTCAGGGCAACGGCAAAGTCTCCCCATGCCCTGAGCCCCCGTATGCCCTGGGCAGGCCTCGGCATGTGTGTGCATGTGTGCATGTGTGTTGCTGGAGATGGTGTGTGCCCGAGTGCACAAGCTGCTCGCTCCTTGCACCACGTGCCTTTCAGGGGCATTCCTGAACCACCTTCAGAACCAGCCCCACAGCAGGTACGCAGCGCCATGCATGAGCTTCTCCCCATCCCCGCTCCCTGGGTGGCCTCCAGCAGGCGGCACAAGGGTGTCCCAGCTCAGTGGGAATCGCTGGCTGTCTTAGGAATGGCCGGTAAGCAGTCGCTGCCTAGGGCTCCCAGAACCCCAGGCTCCCCAACAGCCACCCGCCCTGGCCCCCATATGGAACCCCCAGATCTCCCACTGCCAGGAGTTAGAATACTAGGTGACTGCCTACTGGCAAGGCTCTGAAGCCAGCTCCAGAAGGAGGCCAGGTGCTCTGTGACTGGCTGGAATCCAGTGGGGACAGGGGTTAGGGGTTAGCCCACTACTCACTCCACCCTTGGCCTGAGGACCATCAGCCTGAGCCACTCTTTGTCCTCGGATTTGGCTCTAAAGGAGTGCCCTGGAGCAAGGCCCCTAAACAGGGTGTCTGGCAGCTGACCGCGCAGCCACTCCCAGACCTGTCACTCCATCATGACCTGCCGTGCCCGCCAGGCCCACTGCCAGCACAAACAGGAAGTAGCACCCCATAAAAGCTCCGGTGGACTGCCAGGCCTGTCTGTGCCTCCTTGCCTGTGCATAAGCTGCACCACCTTCCTGGATGGTTTTCCCCTCTTTTTCTCCCTGTGACCTCCTATCCCTCCTCTAAGGCCCAGCTCACATGCTGCCTCCTCCAGAAAGCACTCCCTGACTGCCAGCCCCTCCCAGAATGCATCCTGGGCATATATTTGGCCCTTCCACACTGCCTGTTTCCAGGCTTGTCCCACTGAGCTACAGGCTCCTTCAGGACAGGGTCAGATCTTACCACTTCTACATTCCCCTGCCCCTTGCACCCAGGGTGTGACACGCACACAGGCACGATCTGCACTTGAGGGGTGAATGGTGATGTCCTTATAGGGAACTGGCCCAAAACAAGGAGCATTGCAAGGTCAGTGCACCTTGGAATGTCCACTCCTTACTCTGTCCTGATTCAGGTGGGGTTTCCTCCCTGCTTCCCAGGAATGGGGGCCTCCCAGCTGCTCACTCACCCCATCATGGCCCTGGGACAGGGCTGCCCGGCATGCCTCTGACTCCTGGATCAGGGGCTCTGTGGCCAGCAGTTGTTGCACGCAGGGCCTGGGCACGGCGTCCAGGTGCACTAGGCTGAGCAGCTCAGGCAGGTGGGAGGCTCGGGCCTGTGGGTCATGGCGCACCCAGCGCAGCAGGGCCTCAAGTCGGCTTTGCTCTGGCTGCACCTGCAGCAGGTCACTGGCCAGACAAGTGACCAGCCGGTCTCGAGGAAGCTGCAGGAACTCGTCCTCACGTGCCACAGCCTCAAAATTCTCTCGCAGGAAGGCCCAGGCCTTGGCAGCCACGCCCAGCAGCCCTTGCTGCTCCCCAAACTCACAGATGCCCAGGCAGTTGGCAGCATCCAGTTGCTGCTGCAGGTAGCGGCCGCAGACCTTCTGCACCGAGGGGAAGTGCAGGCGCGCAGCCGTGCGTGTCAGTGCCTCCACGTTGCCCTGGGTGATGGTCAGCCGGCCTGTGTACACGAAGTCCACCAGTTGCCCCACCACAGCTGGCTCCACGTCCCGCAGCTCCACGCGCGCAGAGAAGCTCTCGGCAAAGTCACCCGCAAACATGGCATGGAAGTAGGGGCTGCTGAGTGCCAGGAGGCCACGGTGGCATGGCAGCTCCTGGCCGCCCACCAGCAGTGTGACATCGGCCAGCTTGGGCTGAGAGCGCAGCCGCTGCAGGCCCTCCAGCATGTCCTGGGCATGCGAGGGCAGGTGGAAATCCAGGTCATCCACGTTCCGTACCATGATGCTGTGCCCACGGGACCCTCAGCAGCCCACCCACTCAAGGGAAGAAGTGCGTGGAGCCGCCCGAGCTCCTAGGAGAGAAGACAGCAGGGTCAGCCAAGTGGGGATGGTCTCATCCTCCTGAGTGACTCATCCAGTCTGCCCATCAGCCCTTTCCATCCCTTGATAAACACAGGATGAGCATCGACCATGTGTCAATCACTTCACTCCATCTGCCTCAAGCCACCCCCAGAACCCTGTAAGGTAGGGCAGGAGTCATTCCTGTTTGCAGTGAGGAAATTGAGGTTCGGAGGGGTGGGAGACCTACCCATGGCCAGGCATTCGGGGCAGAACAGGGCTGGCAAGAGAACCCATGCCCTGGGTCTCGTCCACAACCCTGGGCTACACTGAGCCCACCCCCAGGGGCCCCGGAGGCACCCAAACTCCCAGAGGTGTCCTCTGTCCCAGATCCCACACTGCTGGGGAGGCCATTTGGGGGCTGCAGCAGCTCCTGCTCCCGTGGTGCTCCCAGGCACCAGGCCACGTGCCAAACATGCAGAGAAGCTGTGCATTCACCACTCAGCCCCACAACAGTCCTGGAGGGTGGGTGTAATCATTGCTCCTTTTACAGCTGGGGAGACTGAGGCACAGAACGTTTCAGTCACTTGCCCAAGATCACACATCTAGGAAGTGGTGAAGCTGGAATTTGAACTCAGAGCTAGGCTTGGGGGCCCAGGCTCTGAACCCTGCATTCCACGTGGCCTGCTGGAGGTTGCTAAACAGAAACGGCCAGCCAAAGGCAGCGTTCTGGAGGGTTTCGCATCACCACTCTCCTATGGTTGAAGTCAGCAAGGCTGCTTACAGGCTCATGTAATTATACGCATGTGGTTTATGTCCTTCTGGTATTGCACCCTAAGACAACCGTCCCCAGGAGAGATCAAGTCTGTGCACAAGCCTTTGACCCGGGTCACCCCAGGGCGAAAGGCTGCACAGCGGAGGGGCCGTTCGCCCGCTAGGGGGCGCCTCGTGGAGCCATCCCGGGCAAGAGAGGCGGCCGCGCGTCCACAGGTACAAAATGCGTGAGAACGCCAGCAGCACGGAAATGACAAAGCTCAGCTGGAGAACCAGGAGGCCAAGAGTCTGGCCGCGCAGTCACGGTGCAGGTGCAGGCAGTGGGAGCTAGGGCTCCCCGACTTCCCGACCCGGATGCCACCTCTTGACCCCAGAGCGGGGAAGCACCTGGGAGCCCACAGGGCCTCACAGACCAACCCGGGCTCGCGCACAGGGCAGCTCAGGCGGCCGGCGGCCCCACGCCCCAGCATCCCGGCCAGTACTCGAAATACCCACCCAACACTGCAGGCATGGGGGTCCTGCCTGGCCCCTCCCCAGGAGGCCCTGGCCCCCATGAAGGCGGTTCTGCCCTTCCTGGGCAGCTGGGAGATGAGCTGGGGCCTGAGTAGGCGATGGGGCTGTCCCTGGGCCACCGCCTGCAGGCGTCGCATTCCCGTCATTGTTGTGCTCCCTTGGGCCAGCTGCTGCTGGGGCGATGGGCCGGCAGGCGTAAGCGCCCCCACTTTCCCTGGGGGCCTCAGGGGTGCCTGCTGACACTTGTCACCCTGCAGTCCCTGCATGGATCAGGGGCTTCCTGAGGGTCTCAGAGCCTCACCCCAGTGCCTGCCCAGGCCTGGAGTGAGGAAGCTGAGTGGGCAGGACAATAAAAAGCCTGAGCCCAGCAAGGCTGGCGACTGTGGCCGAGTGGCCCTGGCTGCCATCCGAGGGGTGGCCCAGCCTCCCCCTCCCACCTCTCCAGCTGGAACAGAGGGAATCCTGTCTCCTGAGCCCCCACCCTGAGGAGCCTGGCTTGGCCGCTGGCAGGGGCCAGGGGGAGTCTCCGAAGCACTCGGCTGTGATCCCGGCCTCCAGGGCCTAACCCATCCTCCCCGCTGCCCCCTGCTGGGTCCCCCTGCCCTCTCTGCTGTCCCCTGCCCCAGAGCCCCCTGGATCCTACCTCTCACTCGGCCTGGACCTTGAAGCTGAGAACAGAGACCCGAGAGCAGGACTGCCTAGCCGGCAGCCTGGGGACACGGAGGCCTGCAGGGCGGGGCAGGGCGAGGCTGGTGGCCCCGGGGGAGGTATTTTTAGCCTCTGTCTGGAGGGTGGCGGGAGGGTCAGGTGGTGAGGGCTGGGCTGGTGGGGGAAGGATCGAGATGCCGGCTCCTCGGTGACTGTCAGCTCAGAAAGCCCATCGAGGCCTTCCAGGGACTCGCGGCCTAGGACAGACATCAGGAAGGGCTCCAGGGCAAGCACAGGTGAAAGCTGTGGCGGTGGGGCTGGCTGGTGGGGGCAGGGGTGCAGCTTCCCCACCTGTTTCCTCATCTACAAGGTGGGGACAGTGGAGCCTGTCGTGGGGGCCTGGGGTGGCAGAGAGCCTCAGCCCAGGGCCAGGACACCGACAGGTGCTGCCCTCGCTGTTGATGTCAGTGGCACCTATGTGTCCTCTTGTTCTGCTGTCACGTGGGAAAACGTGATTATCATGAATAAGCACAGCTGGTTAGCAGAGGCTTTCCAAGCTGGGAGTCCATGGCAGCGGTGAGGGAACTTTGCCCAGAGAGGGGAGGTGCCACCCTCAGGTGCCCCACCCAGCTGGCGCAGGTAGGAGAGACGCTGGGGCTCCTTGCCCTGCTACCCCACGGCCTTGGCCTCGGGGCTGCCCAGGGCGGCTAAGAAACAGGGTCATCTAAAAATACAGCAGCGGACTCTCAGCTTCCTGTCCAGCGCTTGGTTCACAGTAGTCGCAGGGGGAAGCCCTCACGCCTGGGACTGAACTGGGCTCAGAACCACAGGCCCTGACCAAGGGCAGGTGGGTTGAGTTGGGAGCCGAGGAGGCCACTGGACATTTCCCACATCAGTGGCCAGAGCAGAGCTTTGAGGCTGAGGAGCTTCAGGTGCATGGGAGAGAAGCAATCAGCACTCAGCCCTCAGCCCTCAACCCTCAACCCATCGGCCACGTGGGTCTGACCAGTATGACCATTTCCAGGTGTGCTGCGACCTAGAGGAGCTGGGGAGTGTTGGGTCTGGCTGTGGCCTCTTGATGCTACTAGGGATTGTCCTAATGCTCTTACAGACCAGAGAGGCCCAGGTGGCCCCCAGGGAGACAGAACCCCACTCCTGCTCCTGAGACGCACACAGCCTGTGGAGGGGAAGCTCACCCACAAATTACTGCCAAGTCTGCAAGGTGCCCTGAGGGTTACCTTCCATAGGCGTTCCCTGAGTCCATGCTTCCTCTACAGCCCAGCCTGGCCCAGCCATAGCCCAGTCCAGCCCAGCCACAGCCCAGTTCAGCTCAGCCATAACCCAGTCCAGTTCAGCCACAGCCCAGCCATAGCCCAGTCCAGCCCAGTCATAGCCCAGCCATAGCCCAATTATAGCCCAGCCCAGCTCAGCCATAGCCCAGCCATAGCCCAGCCTGGCCCCCGCCCCTGCTGTTTCCCCTGCTCCTGTCCCACACTGTCCCGGGATTTTCCCCCTGGCCTTGGACATCAGCCTCACGTTGGGTGGGGGACGCTTATGGAAGACCCCAACTCTCGCTGTGCCCAGGACCACTATGGGGTGGGTGCTGGAGTGCTGGGTTTCCCCACTGTCCCCGCTGTTTGCAGGCGGAACATGCAGGGTTAATGCGGTCCCAGCTCGGGCTGGAGGAAATGAGGACAGGGGATTCTGATGACAGGCTGCTGTCACGGGGAGCTGGCTCTGCTCGGGGTACAGCACTGCTTGCCAAGTGTGGAGGCCTCACAGCAGCCGTCGTGGGGCTCGGAGTCCCAGCACCTCAGATGACAGGTCAGTTTGGGAAACTCAACACCGGGGGCGCAAAACAGATCCTCATCAACAGATTGCTACTGAGTGGTGCAGTTTTTAAAAATACACCACTTGTTTCTTTTTATGAGGATAAAAATAACACAAGTTCCTTTTGGAAAACAGAAAAATAAAAAGCAGAAAATGTCACCAGTAAAAGATCATTTGCCATTAACATGCTTCCAGCTCTTTCCTATTGTCAAAATGAGCCTGCCGGTGCGTGTGGGTCAGCGCCCTTTCCTCACACCTTGTTAGATTGTGGGCGTTTCTGATGGGATCAGCACTGAAAGATTTTCTGTTTTTGCCAGGTGCGGTGGCTCACGCCTATAATCCTAGCACTTTGGGAGGCTGAGGCGGGTGGATCACCTGAGGTCAGGAATTCTAGACCAGCCTGGTCAACAGAGTGAAACCCCATCTCTACTAAAAATACAAAAAGTTAGCCAGGAGTGGCGGTGCACACCTATAGTCCCAGCTACTCGGGAGACTGAGGCAGGAGAATTGCTTGAACCTGGGAGGCGGAGGTTGCAGTGAGCCAAGATCGCACCACTGCACTCCAGCCTGGGTGATAGAGCAAGACTCCATCTCAAAAAATAAAATAAAATAAATAAAAAACTGTGTGAGTGAGCTCCCCTCTGCTAGGCCGGGGGCCTTCCAGCTGTGAGGATGTCCCAGGCCGGGTCCGCATGTCAGTCTGCCCGCCTCTCGGGGGCCTTACAGCCCTGCACAGCACCTCTCATCCATCTGGGGTGATTTGGGGCCTGGGTTCCATCAGGCTGTCCTTGTTTCCCTTTCACCAGCACTCTCACCTGTCAGATGGCCGCTCCTTCCCTGCGGACTGGCTGCGGCACCACTTTCTGTGTGTTCGCTGTTGGGATTTGTTGATTCTTGGGTTAAACCACCTTGTTTGACGGCATATCGCGCTGTAATGAGGACGTCTTCTATCTGCGATGGAAGCCCCTGCTGCCCTGCCGCATTAGTGATCTCACACCGCATCATCAACTGCCCCGAAATCCAATGTCCTGGAACAGCACACACTCGTCGTCTCTCCGTTTCTCCTCGGGAGCGCGTGCGTGGGGTGGCTGCACCTCAGGATGTCTCAGGAGGGTCCCACGACGTGCTCAGTCCAACTGCAGTCATCGGAAGGCTGGCCTGGGGCGGGAGGGTCTGCGGGCTGTGAGCTGGAGAACCCATTGCCCCCACGGGTCCCTCTGTAGAGCTACTCCCAACACGAGGCGGCTGCTTCCCCGAAATAAGGCGAGCAGCAGAGATGGAGCCGTAACGCCTTTTGCAGCCCACTCAGAAGTGATGTCTGCAACTTCATCCTATTCTGGGGTACCCTGGGTGGAACGGGGCTGCATGCTGTGACCACCCGGAGGCAGGGGTTGCTGGGGGCCTTCGTGCAGGCTGGCCTCCATGGCAGGCTTCATTCATTTCTTCTTTTAAATGGCCTTCAGAGGCATTAATTCAGAGGCATTAATTTTCTTTTTTTTGAGATGGAGTCTTGCTCTATCACTAGGCTGGAGTGCAGTGGTGCGATCTCTGATCACTGCAACCTCTGCCTCCTGGGTTCAAACAATTCTCCTGCGTCAGCTTCCCGAATAGCTGGGATTACAGGCACCCACCACCACACCCAGCTAATTTTCGTATTTTTAGTAGAGGCAGGGCTTCACCATGTTGGCCAGGATGGTCCCGATCTCTTGACCTCGTGATCCAACTGCCTTGGCCTCCCAAAGTGCTGGGATTACAGGCTTGAGCCACTGTGCCCGGCCGACGTTAAATTTTTAAATGAGTTAGGCTTTGCATTAAATCTGTGCACCAACATGCAGGGAGCCTGCCCTCTGCACATGGACCCAGCTGTGAGGGAGAAGCTGGGGTTCCTGCCCTGCCCTTGGGGAAGGTTTCTGTTTTTCCACATCTCCATCCTGCCCTCATCTATGGGCTGGGGACACAGGGCTCCCTTTCCCCTGGATGTTTTCGACTCATCGGGAAGTCCCCAGGCTTTGCGCCTTTGCTTTGCATGTGGCCACCTCACTGATGTCGGCACCTCCAGGGTGCTGTGGCTGCCATCTCTGGTCCTTAGTTTTTTGTCAATTGAACAACAGATTTATAGGCACCAAACGGGCCCTACAGCTGTGAGTGTGGCATTGCAGGGGCCAGTGCCTGCCTGCTCCAGGGACACGTGCTCCCCATGGGTGAGCTGCTGGTGGGCACGGGTTCCAGCTGCTGGGCATCAGAATCACCTGAAATGTCTTAAAACCCCAGCTTTCCAGACCCACCCCAGGCCAAGGGAATCAGAATCCCTGAGGCAGCTCCCCCAGAGGCAGGGTATTGGCAGAAGGTCATTTAGGGGTCACCCCAGGGCATCCCAGCAGCACTCCAGGGGCCCAGCCTGGATCTGAGCCACACCCCACCCCTTGCCTGGCATTCTACCCCAGGCTCTCCTGGGACCTCTGATGCGTGTGTCTGCTGCTGGCCTTGATCCAGCTCCTCAGTTGGGAAACTGAGGCCTGGAGGCCATGGAAGACTTGCCCAAGGCCACAGCGAGTTGGCAGGGACACCCGGAGCCAGGAGGGCTGACTCCCTGCCCAGTGCTCTCTCTTGAGCACCCTCAGCCGGGGAGCAACCTGAGGCCTGCTGCCCTCACCTCCAGCCTCCTCCTCTGTCAGGGCCCTCAGAACAACACTGCCAGCAAGTGGTGCGTGAGGGGACTCCAGGAGACACCGGAGCACCCAAACCTTCTGACACCCCCAGCCAAGGGCTCTCCCTAGACCCACCTGCTGCCCCTTGCCCTCTGCCAGCCCTGGGCAGTGGCTGTACTGGGTGGAGCAGCCTCGTCGGTCTCCACTGGGCGCGTGTTGTGGCCAAGAGCCAGGGCCCCACTGACGGAGAAGCAGCGTTCAGGATGCTCCTGGCTGCTCCCAGTGCCCTGCTCATTAGAAACAACTCTGAAACACCTGTAATCCCAGCACTTTGAGAGGCTGAGGTGGGCAGATTGCTTGAGCCCAGGAGTTTAAGACCAGCCTGGGCAACATAGCAAGACCTTGTCCCTACAAAAAATACAAAAAAAAAATTAGCTGGGCGTGGTGGCTGACACCTTAGTTTCAGTCACTCGGGAGGCTGAGGTGGGAGGATTGCTTGAGGCCAGGAGGCAGGAGTTGCAATGAGCCGAGATTGCACCACTGCACTCCAGCCTGGACAACAGAGCTAGACCCTGTGAAAGAAAGAAAAGAAAAGAGAAGAAAGAAAGAGAGAGAAAGAAAAGGAAGGAAAGAAAGGAAAAAAAGAAAAGAAAGAAAAGGAAGAAAGAAAAAAGAGAAAGAAAGGAAAGAAAGAGAAAGAAAGACAGAAAGAGAGAGAAGGAACTCTGAAGTGCTCACTGCATGTTGGTGAGTGTCTGAGACGACGCTGATTCCCCAGCAGAGGCCCCTCCCACGTGGGACCTCCGTCCTCCCTCACTGCAACCCCAGGAGCGTGAGCTCCATATGTGTCCCATGCTGCAGATGAGAAACCAGAGCGTCTGAGGGACCAAGGACAATGGCCCCGATATTTCCGCAGAGCTGAGACAAGACTCGGGTTTGGTACCGGGGTCTGTGAGGGCACAGGCGGCTCTCAGGGATGGGTAAACAACAAGTACAAGAGAAGGGGTGGGCGAGGAATGGGAATCTTTATTTAGCAAACACATGTTCAGCTTCAGCTCTATGGCAGTGTCTTCATCAGTGGAGGAAGCCCGAGCAGGCTGGCCGCAGAGCAGGCTCTTGGGGAAAAGCCACTGGCCTGGGGCTGGGGCGGGTGCTACTTCCCTTCCTGGCCCTGCCCGCCCTGATGGCCAATACCACCCCTCCCAATTTTATACCTTCTTTTTTATTTATTTATTTATTTTTTGAGTCGGAGTCTTGCTCTGTTGCCCGGGCTGGAGTGCAGTGGCCGGATCTCAGCTCACTGCAACTCCGCCTCCCAGGTTCACACCATTCTCCTGCCTCAGCCTCCCGAGTAGCTGGGACTACAGGCGCCCGCCACCACGCCCGGCTAATTTTTTGTATTTTTAGTAGAGACGAGGTTTCACCGTGTTAGCCAGGATGGTCTCAATCTCCTGACTTCGTGATCCGCCCACCTCGGTCTCCCAAAGTGCTGGGATTACAGGCGTGAGCCACCGCGCCCGGCCAATTTTACATCTTCTTCAGCGCCCCTCCCCTTGGGCCCCAGTCAGCCGAGAGGGTCTCTCTGTTCCATCTAACAGCTTGCCTGCTGCCTTCCAGGTTCTGCCTGGACAATCCCCGGGAGCGAGGCGGGGACCCCTGACAAGCCTGTCCCCTGACTGCACCCTCCTCTGTCCCAGAGGGCCTGGATGCCAGGAAGACTATTCCTGAAGCCTCCCCTCCCTGCCACTCCCCGCTGGGCCATCTCACAGCTGCAGAGCCCCGCCCCCAAAGTCGCTGTGGGCTTGGGCCCAGCCCTCCTCAGCCCCAGAGCCTGGGTGATGACCCATTCTCCTGGCTGCCATCAGGAGCTGGGGACAAACCACACCCTATGCCAGCCATGCCCAGCACCATGTCCAGGGATACTTGGCAGCACCCAGAGCCCCCGAGGATGGAATCCATCTCCCTTCCTGTATTCCTCCCTCCAGTACCCAGGCCCCCATGAAGAGGTGCACTGTGGGTGATACCCAAGTGCCCTCACGGAGTAGCCATGCCCCACCAAGGTCCGGCTGCTGCCCACCCCTGCCGGCATTCTCCTCTGTGTTCAGAGCCTTTGAGAGTGGACGCCAGCCACCCCGTCTGGAGGACTCTCTCTCAGCCACTGCTACTCCCACGTCCCTGCTCACTGGCCTTGCTGGGGCCCATGACTAGGCTGAGGCTCGTCAGCTGGAGGACAGGGGCCCCATGGGGAGCCTTCCTTTGAGGGAGCAGGGTCTCTGGAGCACCCTGGGGGTGGGGCACTGGCCTGGCGGGCATCGGTGTGTGACCAGCAAGGATGGCCTGGCAGGAAGGTCTCCTCCCCATGGAGTCTGTTCTCGGAATCACTCCATCTCCCCACCATTCACAGGTGGAAGGTGAAGGGGTGTGGCCCAAGGTCAGCAGGAGAAACAGGGGCAGGACCAGGACCTGGGGCCACCTCAGGCTCACATGGAAGGTGGATGTGGCCGAGGCCACCAGCACCAGAGAAACTGAGGGACAGGACGCCCAGGTAACTGGTGGTGCTGGGGAAGGACAAGTGGGAAACAGGCAGCATCCCTGGTCTCGGGGGCTGGCCGGGCAGAGGTGCCCTGGGCTGGGGTGGCCCATTGCCTAACTTCAGGGCCTGCCCAGGGGCTTCCTGGGTGCAGTGGTGAGAAGGAGTCTGAGTCCCAACTCGGAGGAGAAGCATGCCACAACAGAAGAGTCACGCAGCCTCCGATAACCCGCAGGACTGGAGGCAGCCTTGCCCGGCTCACCCGGCCACCAAGGGTGTGAGCAAGGAAAAGAAAAGAGAAACCCCAAGTTACCCCCAAACCACCTTCTGGAAAGCAGGCTGCCAGCTGGGTCATTCTCCAAAGTTGAACATCTCAGCTTCCTTCTCCTTCCAGAAGGCAAAGCTCCGGTTGATGTAGCCGCAGATGTCCTCGCTGTTGAAGCTGCCCCGCTGGGAGCGGGACCCCAGCCGCTGTGCTGTGGGCTCAGGGCCGCTGCAGGGGACGGCTGCATGCGGCAGGGGCCCGAGCGGGGTCAGGCCTGACTTGCGGCCAGGCTCCATATCCCAGGCGGTACCCTGGCTGGAGCCGAAGAAGCGGGCTTTGATGTCCTCGAAGCCGTCGGTCCAGGCCCGGCGGCCGGCGGCCACCTCGTCGGTCACAGCCTTGTGGAAGGCGCGCACCGCCTCCCAGCCGTGGGTGCCCAGGTGCTCGAAGACCTCGAAGCAGAGCAGGTGACGCACCTTCCGCTCCTCGGCCGGCAGGTCGCACTCCAGGAGCTGGAAGTAACCCAGCATGAAGAGATCCAGCGAGAGGCTGCTGTAGGGCACGGGAGCCCCGTCCACGTGGGGCAGGAACTGCTCGGGGGACAGGGCCCCGCGGGGCCGCCGGCTTAGCCGCCGCAGCTGCCGGGTGGGCACGTGAGCCATGATGGCTTTCCAGTTGCCCAGCAGGTGGGTGATGGTGCTGCGCTGCTGCCACAGGTGGCCCAGCCGGGGGCCCTCGCCGGGCAAGGAGGGTGGTCCAGGGCTCCTGGCGGCCTCCTGGCCCCGCAACCCCGCGTGGCGGGCTTCTAGGGTCCTGCAGGCTGCTGTCTTGAGGGCCGGCGTGTAGGCCGACCTCCTCCAGTGGCTGAGGAAGAGCATGATGATGCGCTCCTTGCGCAGGCTGGCCAGGTCTGGGCTGGCTGCGGCGCCCACTTCCAATGGCACCTCCTCGCAGCTGATGCCGGAGTCGCTGGCCTCCTCTGTGTCGCCGGGCCTGGGCTCCCCCGAAGCCAGGCCACTGCAGGGCTTAGGCAGAGCCGGCCAGCAGCCACCCAGGCACTGCCTGCGCTGGGTCCCTGGCTCACAGGGGCCAGGGTTGAAGCCACAGGGTGGGCCGGAGGCCGACTCGAAGTTGCCACGCAGCATCCGCACAGACACCCCCCACTCCTGGATCTGGCGCTGGGCCTCGCTCCGAGGGGGGCTGGCCGAGGCCTCCCTGCAGGTCTCCTGCAGGGGCTGGGTGGCTGGCTTCTCATCCCCCTGCACCAGCCCATGCACACCCTTCAGCAGCAGGGACAGGCTGCGCACCAGGCGGGAGATGTGGCTGCACCAAAAGGGCAGGGGCTGCCCCCCGGGGGCCACCTCCGAGGCCTCCGCAGAGCTTGTGGGCTCAGCCGCTGGGGTTGAGGCCTCCTCAGCCTCCAGTCCAGGCGCCCTGGGCAGGAAGTGACTGTTGACCGTGATGCTGACCAGGGGCTCGGGCAGCAGGGCCTGCAGCTCAGCCGCCAACCGGCCCAGCTCACTCTCATACTCCTGACAGCGGCGCCGAAGCTGCAGGTCTGCAATCTGCTTCTCTAGGTAGACCAGGTCGTCCTCCGTCAGTAGCTCCCCAAAGGGCCCCAGGATGGCCTGGTGGGTCTGTGAGTACCTCCAGGCCGCCTGCTCTGCGGGGCCTGAGCTCCCACCATTGTCCTGGGCACAGGAAGGGCAGGGTGAGCAGGGTGAGCCCGCCCACCTGCCATCAGCCCACCTAGCCTCCAAATCCCTGAGTTCTCAGCATCTCTGGTCCTGCCCCAAGGTAAGACTTTAAAGGGCTTCCCAGCTAGGGCAGAAGCCCCTGACCTGCTCTGCCCCAGTCTTGCTCTGCTCTCAACCCTGTGGCTTTCAGCCCCTATGGCTCCCAGCCCAATAGGCAAGGACAGGCTGGGCCCTCAGACAGGGCTGTCCCACAGTCCTGAGATGATGGATACGGGCTGTATTTCAGCAGCCAGGAGCCACCTGTGGCTACAGAAACGGCAGGCGGCTGGTGCGATGGAGGGGCAGGACTTTTACTTCCCTTAAATTGTAGTGAATTTCAATGGCTGCACGTGGCTGGCGTGATTGTGCTGGACAGCACAACGCTAGACTGGGGATGCAGGACGCAATCGTCCTGACAAAATCGTAGGCCTCTGAGGGTACAATTCCTGAACTCCTGTCTGCACGGCAGCCGGGGGAGCCTGTTAAAATCCAAGGCACATCACAGCCCTTCTCTGCTCAGATTCTCAGTGGCTCCCCATGGCCTCACAGAGGTGCAATAATCCCAGCCAGGTTCCTCTCCAACCTCAGGCGCCCATTCCACACCAGAGCGCTGCCTCTTGCTTCTCCCCAGGCCGGCCGGGCCTCAGGACCCTTGCACTGGCTGCTCCCTCTGCCTAGGAGGTGCCTGCCCCAGATTCCCACAGGGCTCCACCTCTCTTCCCTCTGGCCCCTGCTCAAGGCCACGTCCCCAGAGGGGGCCCCGTAAGCACCCATCTATCATAGTCCCCCAACCACTTTGCTTTCTCCATAGCAGTGGGAATCGCACCCCCACACCTGCTGGCACCTGCCCATGGGCCACCGTCTTCCCTGCTAGACGCTGCGCCCAGGAGGGCAGGGCTTGCCCTTCACTGCCTAGAACAACGCTTGGCACAGGCAGGCGTGTGCCACAAATCCGCCAAGTGGAAGGATACGTGGGACCCATGCCTCCAGAGCAGGTGAACGGGCTCTGCTCAGAGTCCTCTGGTCTGGTTCACTTCATCCTCTGGCGGAAGCAGCAGCTGAGGCCACAGAGGAGAGGGGCCCCTGGGCCTTGGATTTAATTCCGGGCTTCGGGTGCTCTGACTTCCACTTCCACCTACCCGGAAAAGGCCCCGCCCCGCCCACTGGTCCCACCCCTCCCCGGGGCCTACCTGGACCTCCCTGGGCCTACCTGGGCCTCTGCGGAGCTCTCTGCGCCCAGGCGCGCCTGCAGCTTCCGCACCATCACCTGCCGCTTCCACTCGGGGATGGGCCGGCCGCGCTCATCCCGCGTGGGCACCAACCCGTCGATGTCACCTGAGGGCGGCCCATCCAGCTGCAGTGCCGCCAGGCTATCTGAGGCGTCCCCCGCCAGCGCAGTCTCTGTCCCCTGTGCAGAAGGGGGTGGGTCACACAGGCCTGAAGGGGACCCAGGCCCTAAGTGGAGGGAAGATCCGAGAGGACATGGGGGGTTGGCTCCGCCCAGGACACCCTAACAGGGCGCCCTGAGAGAAGGGACAATTGGGGTCACGGACAGCACCCCACCCTCTCATCCCCAGCTTAAGAGTGAGGCCTCGGAGGGGAAGGATGGGAGTGGGGCGGGGGTAAGATGTGTGGGAGGGGATTGTTAGCAGAGAAATGAAACCAGAGGTCCCTCCCAGTCCCCTATACAAGCCCAGCTGATGCTCGCGGAGCACACCATGTCCCTGGGCAAACTTGCTCTGCACAGCTACATAGACAAAGCCTGGCAGCCAATCCTGTGCCACAGGGCTCATCAGAGGCTTCAGTGTACTGTGCACACTCCAGCTCTCCAGGACGGGCAGCGCCACGTGGCATTTCCCACTCCCACCGAACATCTCAGTGGTTGAGAATCTGCAGCACCACTCAGGGAAAGGCTGGGCTGGCTTTCTATGGGCCTGGCGCCCAGGAAAGGGAGGGTAAGGGGGAGCAGGACCCTTCTGTTGGTCTGGGCTGGCGGAGGCCTTGAGGAGGAGGACAGGGGCAGCGGGGCCCTGCCCATGGGTGGCTGCTGCGATCTCTGCACTCCAAGCAGGCACGGAGCACCCCTGAGCTCAGAGGTCGGGCAGAGGGGCTTGGGCCACTGCAGCCCTCTGGGATGACAGAGAAGGGTCCCCGTGTTTCTGTGGTGGGGGGACAGCTGCCGTCGCCCTGACACTCCCGTCTCTCAGAACTCAAGGTGTTCTTGAGCAAGCAGCGGAGTGATGCAGGCAGCCTGGCATCCACCCTTCAGGAAAGGCCTGGCTGTGCTGGGGGCTTCCCTGGGCCCCTAAGAGGATGGGGATGGAGGCTGGCTGGGGGCCCCGGGAGACAGGAATGCACGGGTGGGTGACGCACCGCAGGGTCAGCCATGGCACTGGTGGTGATCCTCGGAGGGGCCGGGCCGGTCATCTGCTCCCTGGAAAGAGGCTGGTCAGGATGGCCAGGCCAGGCCGGGCTGAGGGATGTGGCTGCCGAGAAGAAGGGGGTGTTGCAGAAAGGGCAAGGGCTGGGGAGCAGAGACGCAGCGCCTCGGGGGTCTAGGCCTTGGGGCAGAGCCGGCCTCCTGAACGAGCTGCGAGCTGGGAGCCAACCCCAGGCTGCCCTGCCCCAGAACACCTCAGGGCCCCACTGGACCTTCTCTGGGGAGTCGGCCTGGTCCACTGGAGACCGAGGCACACCCCTGGGCCACGCTGCAGCCTCTCCTGCAGCAGGGGAGGAGCTGGGAAGGGCTTGAGGCCTGGAGGTCACAGGCTGCTAACATAGCTCTGCAGGCCCCAAAGCTGGTCCCCTCGCTGCCCACAATGCTCCTTGCCCCGATGCAAACACACACTTCAGTGTCAACCTTGAGTGAAGAACACGTCTGCATCACAGCCAGGCAGACACACAGAGACACACACAGACACAATCACAGACACAGACACAATCACACACAATCACACAGACACACAAGCACAATCACATACACAATCACACACACACACACAGACACAATCACCCACAGACACACACACACAGACACAATCACAGAAACATACACAGAACACAGACACACAAACACAATCACACACAGACACAATCACACAGACACAATCATACACAGACACAGACACAATCACAATCACACACAGACACACAATCACACACAGACACAATCACACAGACACAGACACAATCACACACACAACCACAGACACAGACACACACGGACACAATCACACAATCACATACAGATACAATCACACACAGACACACAATCACAATCACAGAAACACACGGACACAGAACAAACACAATCACACAGACACAATCACACACATACACAGATACACAGTCATACACACACACAGACACAAGCATACACAATCACATACAATCACACAAAGTACAATCACAGACCAATCACACAGAAAGACACAGAACAGATACCCACAAGCACACAGACACGGACACAATCACACAGAGACACACACGAACAGAATCACCCACAGAAACAGGTACAATCACACACAGATGCATAGACACAATCACACACAGAAACGGACACAGAACAGACTCACACACACACAATCACACAGATACACACAATCACACACTGACAATCACACACTGACACAATCAGAAAGACACAATCACACACATACACAGGCACAATCATACAGAGACACAATCACACACAGACACACAGTCACACACAGACACAATCACAGACACACAAACACAAACATACAGACACACAAACACAAACATACAGACACACAATCACACACAGATACACAGACATAATCAGGCACAGGAACACAAACACAATCACACAGATACATACAGACACAGAACACACAATCACCACATACAGACACAATCACAGAGAGACACACACAGACACAATCACACACAGATACAGACACAATCGCATGGACACAATCATACACAGCTACAGACACAGTCACACAAAGAGAAGGGTCCCTGTATCTATGTGTATCACACACAGAACACACAGACACAACCACACACAGACGCACATTCCCACGTGTGAGTACAGGGCCACAGCGGGGCCTGTGGAGGAAGCTTGCCCTCACTACCTGTGGCACCTGATGTTTTCTTGCCATGCCATGCCATTCCATGCCATTCCAATCAGTGCTGCTCACAGACCCCTAATGGTGGTGGCCCACAGTGTGAGGACCGTCCCCTGCCCTGCTAGCCCACGCATGCAAGGTGTGCTGGGGTCTCAGGGACAGCAGCCCATCCACAAGGGGCCTGGGCCCAACCGGCCCGTCTCCCCGCGTTCACCCCTGGACAAGTTGCTGTGACTGTAAGTGCTCACCATGCAAAATGCTAATCCTCTGCTTTCCAAAGCAACAAAGGCAGCCAAGGACACCCGGAAGCAACTGGGGAGGGAGGGTGATGGGGTGCCCGGCTGCCCGCAGACTTCCCCACCGGTCCAGGACCTTGGAGGGGAGGCCAGTGGCACCCACTCCCAGGCCCATGCCCCAGCCGGCCCACGTGGGGCTGTGCACTCACAGGTGGGGTTCCTGGGCCCTGGGCCTCCTCTTCTTCCATCCTCCAGGGAGGGCCTCGTGGCCAACAGTGGAGGTGGGGGGAACGGCGGTGGTGGGGGTGTCATCAGCAGGGGCACCTGTGGGTGGATGGACCTGGTCAGTGGGGGGCCCCTGTGGGCTCTTCCCTACTCCCCTAGATGGGGTGGGAGCACCCAGTGGGCGAGCCTGTGCATCTGAGAAGGGCTGGGACAGGTAAGGAGGTGGTAAGAAAGAGGGGCAGGTCCTTGATCAGGGTTCTGTCGCAGGGTCATCTCCTGCCTGAGTGCCATCACTTCCCAGCACCCCACCTTGGTTCCCCACCTGCTGCCACCTCTATTGAGTGGGCCACCCCCATCTCAAAACTCAGCTTCCAGGCTCCCTCTGGAGGCAGCTGAGCTCTGGGGTTCTGGGCACTGGGTTAGAGCCTGGTTTTCTTTTTTTTTTTTTTTTTTTTTTTTTTTTTTTTTTGAGACGGAGTCTCGCTCTGCCGCCCAGGCTGGAGTGCAGTGGCCGGATCTCAGCTCACTGCAAGCTCCGCCTCCCGGGTTCACGCCATTCTCCTGCCTCAGACTCCCCAGTAGCTGGGACTACAGGCGCCCGCCACCTCGCCCGGCTAGTTTTTTGTATTTTTTAGTAGAGACGGGGTTTCACCGTGTCAGCCAGGATGGTCTCGATCTCCTGACCTCGTGATCCGCCCGTCTCGGCCTCCCAAAGTGCTGGGATTACAGGCTTGAGCCACCGCGCCCGGCCTAGAGCCTGGTTTTCAGCTGTGCTCAGCGCCCTGTGGTCTCACAAAGACACGTGCACACGTATGCACACACACGCATGTACTCTCCTGCACACACACGCATGTACTCTCCTGCACACACACGCATGTACTCTCCTGCACACACGCAAGTACTCTCCTGCACACACGCATGTACTCTCCTGCACACACACGCATGTACTCTCCTGCACACATGCAAGTACTCTCCTGCACACACACGCATGTACTCTCCTGCACACACGCATGTACTCTCCTGCACACACGCATGTACTCTCCTGCACACACACGCATGTACTCTCCTGCACACACGCATGTACTCTCCTGCACACATGCAAGTACTCTCCTGCACACACACGCATGTACTCTCCTGCACACACACGCATGTACTCTCCTGCACACACGCATGTACTCTCCTGCACACACGCAAGTACTCTCCTGCACACACGCATGTACTCTCCTGCACACACACGCATGTACTCTCCTGCACACACGCATGTACTCTCCTGCACACACACACATGTACTCTCCTGCACACACGCATGTACTCTCCTGCACACACACGCATGTACTCTCCTGCACACACGCATGTACTCTCCTGCACACACACGCATGTACTCTCCTGCACACACGCATGTACTCTCCTGCACACACACATGTACTCTCCTGCACACATGCATGTACTCTCCTGCACACATGCAAGTACACTCTTCCGCACACCCGCCTTCCCGACTGCCCTGACTCCTGTGCTGTAGTCCGCCTGGAACTTCAGCCCTGACTTGGGGCTGACACAGGTCAGTGTCTTGGGGGTGGAGGCCCCGTGAGAAACCTGGTGAGGAGAGGGGAGGGCAGTGGAGTAGGATGGGGGTCCCTAATGTGCCCACCAGCCAAGGGCATGGGCAGCCCTTGTCCCTAGCCAGCAGGGCCACATGCCACCGACCCTCTGGGCACCTCCCCCACCGTGCCTGTCAGACCAAAGCTCTTGTCCCTGCCCTCCAGTGGGCACTGGAAACCAGACGTGGCTATCAGGGCTCCAGGGTCAGTGCTAGCGAGAGCCCTGGGCAGAGCAGAGAATTCACATTGGCCTGTTGGGAGAGTGGGAGGGACCCTTGCTGCAGCTTGCTCGAATGCACGGCTGTCTCTGCCTTCGAATTCCTTCTCCTTTCTGAACGCAGGGGCCCCTTTTCACACTGCACTGGGGCCGGACTGCAGTGAAGCCGGTCCTACGTGAGCAAAACTTTGGCCTCCCCAAGCCTCCCTTGCTCATGGACAAGGTGGCACAGGCTGCCTCCCGGCAAGGATGCTGGGTGGCCCCTCAGCCACCTCCCCTCCAGGACCCTCACCCCACTGGGCCACGGGGGAGGGAACACAGTCTGAAAGCCCATCTTCCCAGCCCCACGCACCTCACTCCTTCCAGGAATCTGTGCCCACAGCCCAGGAACTCTGGTGCACGGTGGGCTGGGGAGTGACCGCCCAGCCCCAGCCCCGGAGGACCTCAGACGTGAACTGCAGAGCTCAGGGAGTACAGCTGTCCTGGGACGCCGGGGGCTGCTGAGGCTGCCGCCCCCAGGAGTGGGAGGTGTCACATGAATATTTGAAGGCCAAGGTGTCAGGTGGCCAGGCGGGGCTTGGGCTGGGTGCCAGATTCCTTACCACGGCCCCTTTAACTCTCCACAGAGCAGCGGCTGGGGAGGGGACGCTCTAGGAGACCAAAGGGGACCTGAGACCCCTGGCCCCATGAGAAGAGAAACCATCCAGAGGAGTCCCCGGCCCCACCCACAGTACGGCGCCCAGTGCACAGATGGGGAAACTGAGACTCAGAGAGGGTAGTGGGGCTTTCTCAAGGCCCCAAGGCCCCAGAGCCGGGCTGCCGCAGAGCTGGGACGAGAGTCTCACGGGAGACCTCAGCCTTTGCTCCCTCCAGTGCCCTTGAACAGCTGCTTCCTTGGTGGGGGACACCACAGAGGTCAGCCTCTGGGGAAAGACCAAGAACACAAAGCCTGGCTGTCCTTTCTGGGCCGCTTCTCAGGGCTGTGTGTGCAGGGAGCGACGGAGGGACGGGGAGCGACTGAGGGACGGGGAGTGACGGAGGGACGGGGAGTGACTGAGGGACGGGGAGCGACTTGCCCTCTGCTGAGCAACACGGTGTTCCCCAGACTCGAGGGTCCTCAGCGGAGATACAAACCTATGCGGCACAGCTGCCATCGGGACCCGACTCGCACCACCTGGGACTCAGGGGCAAGGTAACGCCACAAAACATGATGTGTGCTCCCTGCCATGCTGAAGGAAGGCCATAGTGAGAGGCTGGCTTCGCCGCTTCAAGCAGGGCAGTCAGACTCCAGACCAGACACGGCCAGAAAAGCCGGACACAAGTGGTACCACCAACAGAGGTGGCTAAGCCCTGCCTCGAGTGGGCCCTCAACAGCAAGGCCACCCCAATGCCCTTGCACTGTCCCCTGCCCAGCCAGGACCGAGCCAGGAGTGGGATGGTGCCTCTCGCCTCCTCTCTGCCCTTGCCTGGGAGCCCTGAGCCCCCTCCCTGAGATCAAACCTGCTGTCAGTGGGGAGGGGCCACCCCTGGCAGAGTGAGGGGCTTGGCAGGATGGCAGCGGCCCTCTTGTGCTGGGGAAGACAAAAGAGGTGGAAGTTAGTTTGGGGCTCAGGCGACTACCGGACTCTGGCCCCAGCACGGCACCTGTGGCTTGGGGGACCTTACTCGAGGTCCCTGTGGCCCAGCCCTGCTCCACTCCTCACCAGCGAGAAGCCCCAGGATGCCACCCCCTGAGCCTCCATTTCTTTGCCTATAAATCAGGGTTCTTGGAAAGTTGAGGGACTGTGGAGAGCACCTGGCAGGGGCCTGCATGACGGTGGCATTCAGACCTCCACGCTGCTGCCACCGTCGGTATTAGGATGGTCTCTGGGTTTTAACAGGGATGAGAAGCCTGGCTGTGGCGTTTACCTGGCAACGGGAGTAACCACACCCCTGCCTCCCACAGGAAGGCCCTGGACACAGTGGAGCCTCAGGGATCTGGAGGCACTGATGTGGGAGTCCTGTCCCTTGGGGTTTTAACAGTTAGACACGTGCTGCCCCGAATCCCAGCACTGGACAGTTGCCCTGAGGTTGGTGGTCATGTGGCCCCACGGCCCAGCCCGCTGTCCCTGTCCCTGGTTTTTGGTGAGATTTGAGCACCGCGGAGGCTCCATGCATTATGCATGGAGAGCATCGTGGTGAGCCAGGTCACAGGCCTGTAATGCCACCCAGGCAGAGAGAATCACGGCCCACGGATGGGTGCCGGACAGCAGTTGCCATGGCTGAGATTCCATTACTGACTGGGCAGGTACCACCCTTCCCAGCAGGAGGAGAGTGCCCAGGAAGCCTCTCACCTTCTCTGGGCCTCAGTTTCCTCGTATATAAAGATGTGTCAGTACCTTTCTGGACCGAAGGGGAGAGCACACCTGTCCTGAGGGCCCCCCCAGGGCAGGCGCCTCACTGGGTGCTCGAGGAGCTTCTCCTTTACCCAAAAAACAAGGCTCTGGGCCGGCTGCGGTGGCTCACGCCTGTAGTCCCAGCACTTTGGGAGGCAGAGGTGGGAGGATCACTAGAGCCCAGGAGCTCAAGACCCGCCTGGCCAACATGGCCAGACCCCATTTCTACAAAGAATACAAAACTTAGCTGGGTGTGGTGGCATGTGCCTGTAGTTCCAGCTACTTGGGAGGCTGGGGTGGGAGGATCACTGGAGCCTGGAAGGCTGAGGGTGCAGTGAGCTGAGACTGTGCCACTGCACTCCAGCCTGGGTGACAGAGAGAGACTCTGTGGTGAGAAAATTGGGGTTTAGAGACGCTCAGAACTTGCCAGCGCCCCATGCCCAGGAAGGGCAGCACAGTGCTGGCAGGTGGGAGTGAGTGGGACAGCCCTGGACACCACGGGAGGTGCCAGAGGCTCTTCCCCAAGCATGGAGGGTTCTATGCGCCGTCCCTGCCCAGACAGGGCGCTCAGAGCCCCACAGCCAGGATCCCAGTTGCTTGGCTAGCAGAGGGGAGGGGGCCTGCCTCGAGGGCAGCCCCAGGACTTCAAGACCCCATCTCTCATTGCGTGGAGAGGGGTCCCCAAGGCCCAGGGAGGGGCAGGGCTGGCCTTCCCTAGCACCCTGAGCAGACCCCAAGCTGGGCGGGCCCCACAGACCCGACACAAAGGAGGCACGAGGGGGCACCTCCCACAGGGCAGGTCTCAGCACTGCTGTCAAGCATTGCTCCCCAAGCTGCTGTTGCTCTTGGAGTGCACGAGTTCCCTGGGGGTGGAGACACGCTGTGTTGTCATGGGGAAGATGATGGATTTCACCACCTCTTCTGAGGCCAGCTCGGAGGCGGCCAGTGCGAGCAGCCCCTGCGGATTGCATTCCCATCAATATTGCCGCAGGCACATGGCCTCCCCCGGCCCACAGCTGACAGCCTGCTCTCCCTCAGAGGCCTGGAGGGGAGACAGCTCCAGTGATGAGAGATGAGCACCCCCTGCCGTCACCAGACCCTCCCAGAGGTTGAAGACAGAGACATGCTCCAGTCCCGACCCCGAGCTCCCAAACCGGCTCCTGAAGCTACACACCGAGGAGCCGGGAAGGTGGCAGGGTTGGGTTTTCACGCGCTGGGCAGGGGGCGCCCAGGCGCAGGCAGGAGGGGACTGTGGATGGGAAGGACATGGTGAGCCTAACGTGACCCGTCCTCCACTACCACGGGGTCTGGGGACAGAAGGCAGAGGCGCTGCTTGGACAGGAAGCCCACGCGTGGGACCCCAGAATGGCTGGGCAGGAAGAGTGTCAGAGACTCCCAGGAGGTTGGGCGCGGCTGTTCCCTTGTGCCAGTGGCTTGTGGAGGCTGGGACACCAGCAGAGCGGCTGCCCTCCCCACCGCCTAATTTCGGCTGCCATCCAGGCAGGAAGTGCAGGGAGGGGCCCAAAAAAGGCCGAGGCCAACCCAGCGGCCTTGAAGGAGCTGTGGGAGACCCAGGCAGTCGGGAGACCCAGGCAGTCGGCACTCCTGGGCTGCGGGCCGTGGAGCCCCGCTTTCTGTGGAGAAGCCAGCAGAGCACCACCACCTTCTCAAGCCAAGCCAGAAAGACAGCCTTCTGCTGAACCAGGACCTGTTGGGCGTCTAGCAAGCACACCATTTAGTAAATACATGACTTCCAGCAGTGACTGAATTCTACTTCCTGAAACTGCTGCACCGGGGCAAAACCAGGACAGAGCCGTGCTCTCTGGAGGCCACCTGAGCCACCTGCGCAGCTCGGCAGGACTGGTGTGGGTTTCCACCAGTGCTAACAGAGGCCCCGGTGGTGGCAGTGTGACAAGTGTCCGGCAGGCCCCAGGGGCCGGGGGGTGGGGGGGACTGTGGCTCTGCCCCAGTTGGCCCCAGATGCTCTGAGAGGACACATCAGAGAAGAGGAGGCCAGCAACCCCTTGGGGAGACAAGGGGTTTGGGGGGTGGAGGGCAATGACACCTTCTGGCCCTCAGTCCCCTCACCCAAAAAGAAAGGTCAGGTGATTTCAGAACACCTTTCTGAAGGGGTGGTCACTAAAAGAAGTGTGATGGAAACTGAGGCAGGTTAGATGAATTTGTCACAGTAACTGCCCTGGGCCTGGAATAGAGAGGGAAGGTCGGGTAGGAGCACATGGGGGTGACCTGACTCCAATGTGGATGCCAAAGCACCCTCTCTCACTGGCTCCTTCATTCATTTGCCCCCATCCACCCTCCTCCACCCACCCAGCTCCCATCTCCATCCTTCATCCACCCTCCTCCATCCACCCTCCTCCATCCACCCAGCTCCCATCTCCATCCTTCATCCACTCTCCTCCCTCCTCCATTCCTCTTCTGTCCATTCCTCCTCCATCCACCCTCCTCCATCTCCCCTCCTCCATCCAACTCCTCCATCCAGCTCCTTCATCCATTTCTCCTCCATCCATCCTCTTCCATCCACCCTCCTCCATCCACCCTCCTCCATCCACCCTCTTCCATTAATTTCTCCTCCATTCACCCTCCTCCATTCCACCCTCCTCCATCCCACCCTCTTCCATTCATTCCTCCTCCATTCACCCTCCTCCATCCATCCTCTTCCATTCATTCCTCCTCCATCCAACTCCTTCATCCATTCCTCCTCCATCCACCTCCTCCATCTATCTCCTCCATCCAGCTCCCCCATTCACCCTCCTCTATCCATTCCTCCTTCATCCACCCTCCTCCATCCACATCCTCTATCCACCCTCCTCCATCCACCTCCCCCATCCAACTCCTCCATCCACCCTCCTCCATCCAACTCCTCTATCCACCCAGCTCCCATCTCCATCCTTCATCCACCCTCCTCCATCCATTCCTCTTCTGTCCATTCCTCCTCCATCCACCCACCCTCCATCTCCCCTCCTCCATCCAACTCCTCCATCCAACTCCTTCATCCATTTCTCCTCCATCCACCCTCCTCCATCCACCCTCTTCCATCCACCTTCCTACATCCACCGTCCTCCATCCACCCTCCTCCAACCACCCTCCTCCATCCATTCTTCCTCCGTCCACCTTCCTCCATCCCTTCCTCCTCCATCCACCCTTATCCATCTCCCCTCCTCCACCCACCCTCCTCCAACCTCTCTCCTCCATCCACCCTCTTCCATGCACCCTCCTCCATCCAGCCTCCTCTGTCCACCTTCCTCCATTTTCCCTCCTCCATCCACTCTCTTCCATCCACCCTCCTCCATCCACCCTCCTCCATCCATTCCTCCATCCATTCCTCCTCCATCCACCCTCCTCCATCCACTCTCCATCTATTCCTCCTCCATTCACCCTCCTCTATCCATTCCTCCTCCATTCACCCTCCTCCATCCATTCCTCCTCCACCCATTCCTCCTCCATCCACCCTCCTCTGTCCATCTCTCCTCCATCCACCCTCCTCCTTCCACCCTTCTTCGTCCACTCCTCTTCCACCCATCTATTCTCCGTCCTCCCTCCTGAGCTCTCCCCGCTCCATGTAGCCCTCTCCTCATTTCTCACTCCTTTGGCCTCCCTGCCCCATCCATTCCTCCTCTGTCTGTTCCCTCCCCATCCATCCCTTCCTCTGTTCACCCTCATGCATCCACCTGCTTTTCTGTCCATTTGCTCATTTGTTCATTCAGTAAACACTTGTTGAGCCCTGTCATGTGCTAAGGGCTGGGGACTAGTGGGACAGACAAGATCCCTGTCCTTACAAATGGGGAAATGAGAGGCTGTGGGGTCCCAGGCTGAGAGACAAGAGCCGGGGCTGGAATCTGCTGCCTTCCGGCTGCTGCAGGGCTGTTGGCTGCCTTGCGGTCACCTCCGGGAGGTTCTGCTCCCATTCCTGGGGCTCCTCAGTCTGACGTACATCACCCATGAGGAACCCTGGCCACGGAGGCTCTTGAGTTACAGGTGTGGTCTCTGTGACCCAGACGAATGGCATGACCTGGCCAGGTTCCAGCCACAAGCCCAGGCCGGGCCCTGGCCACAGCCATGGCCCCAGGCCCTGTCACATGCCCTCTCTCCTGATCCCCGTTACAGCCCCTGTCCTTGTCATAGCCCTGGCCCCACCCGTCACAGCCCCTGTCCTGGCCCCTGTCACAGCTCCTGTCACAGCCTGACCCTAGCACTGGCTGCCCTGTGGCACCTCAGTCCTGCCCAGGCCCTTGCTCCTGGCTCCGATGCCATGTATGAGTTGGATATGGTGAGCTTCCCAGCTGACTATGCTGCAGGTTCAGCAGTGGGGTCCTGGCTGGGATCTGGGCCCACCCTCCATGCCTCCAGGGCAGCTGGGGACCCTGAGCCTTACCGGCTGGGCCACCTCCCGCAGGTACTGGGCACAGTCCCGGTGTCCGTGGTACTCCGCCAGGTCCGCCGCCGTGTAACCGTCTTCATCCCGCAGGGAGGGATCCACGTGGTGGGAGACTAGGGTCTGGCAGCACTGCAGTGAGGAGGGCACACGTGGCAGGGCACACGTGTGACCCACCGCGACACTCACTAGGTGCCCATGGGCTGGCCCTGTGCAGGCCGCTCCCCTGGCCCCATGGCACAGGCTGCCCTGGTGCCCTTCCCAGCAGGGGCAGGGCTTGAATCTGGGCCGTGGGGTTCCAGAGACCTGCCTAGGAGCACCCAAGCCTCATCCCACAGCCACCCTGTCCTGGCACAGACAGTACCAGGCACTGCATATGAAGCAGTGCTGAGCTGACAGGCATCAGGGTGCCCTGTCCAGACCCCTCACAGCTGCCATGTCCTAGGCATTAAATGCAGAACCAGTTTCCATGTTTGCCACCCTTGGAGATGTGGATCAACGCACGTGAACAAACAAGGCTCAGAGAGACAAGCAACCGGCCCCCGTGCTGGGGACTCAGGGCCACCTCCCACCACACCCCCACTCTCCATAGGACCATCCTCCTGGCCCCACGAGGTTCCCCTCTGGCACCCAGAGTACCAGCTCATGCCTGACCAAGGCTGCTCACCACCTTTGCCAGGCACACTGCATGCTCCTACCCAGCCAACCTGGGGCCAGGGCCCTCCTGTCTCCTTGTACCTGATGGGCTCTTGTGATGGGAATGGGGAGGAAGAGGGGAGGGAAGAAAGCTGGGGAGGGAGTCCACAGGACTGGAAGGCTGGAGGACATCTGGGCCTGTGAAGGATTCAGATGGGAGAGGGTCAGGGGACCTCAATAATGAATTCTGTACTTTATTCTGTATGTATTTATTCTATAAATATTTCTGTGTCTCTTTGGTGGTACTAGGGAAACACAAAAACGAACTTGAGTGAGGCGAATGCCGTGTTCACAAAACTGTGCCTTTGACGCAAACGTATCTCTGAGATAGACCAGCTGGGCCTCAGCATCTTTGGGTGACACTGAATTGAACTAAGTAAGAAGTTGTGAGACCCTTGGCCGGGCGCAGTGGCTCATGCTTGTAATCCCAGCACTTGAGGCCAAGGCGGGTGGATCACCTGAGGTCAGGAGTTCCAGACCAGCCTGACCAACATGGTGAAACTCTGTTTCTACTAAATACAAAAAATTAGCCAGGTGTGGTGGCAGGTGCCTCTAATCCCAGCTACTCAGGAGGCTGAGGCAGGAGAATTGCTTGAAGCCGGGAGGCGGAAGTTGCAGTGAACCAAGATGGCACCACTGCACTCCAGCCTGGGCAACAAGAGTGAAACTCCATCTCAAAAAAGTTGTGAGACCCCAAAGGAAATTTCAGCTCCTCTCTGGACTACAGGTGCCTCACCTATAAAAGGTGCAATTAGTGTTCATTCTCTACAGATGAATACAGGTTCAGCATGCATGTGGAGCAGCGCGTGTGCCTACCGTGAGTAAACACAACGTGACGCTGTCGTGCGTGGCAGGGGGCCTGGCAGCGAAGTCCAGTGGCCTTGAGCTCATCTGGCTCTGTGACTTGCTGGTCAGAGAACTTGGCCAGCTAACTGGGCCTGTCTGTAAAGTAGGGACAGCTGCACTGATCTATGGCCGACACCACCAGCCTTCGTCGCCCCTGGCCTCTACCAACACCCAGCTGTGCAGCTAGCAGGTCAGCTCGAGACCTCAAGGGTGAGTGCCTCGTCCTGGGGGAATTCTTCTCTGGAGGGCTTCCCTTCCCCTCCTTCCTCTGCCCTGAGTTCCATGGCCTCCAAGGTGGCCACAGCCTGAAGAGGCCACGGCACCGCCAGAGGAAGGTGGACATGAAGATGGAAAGAGCCCTGCATCCTGGAAGCCCTGCAGATCCACAAGGCCTGCTGCAGAACCACAGAGCCACGGGCTTGTACTGCCTGAGGAGAATGACCCTGTGCCTCTAAGCTGTGGACTCGGGTGTCTGCTCACGCACTGCCTGCCTTCCTGGGTGCCGCGCTGCCCTCCAGAGAGTAAGCAGCTCAGGCCGGGGGCCACCGGCTCTGGCACAAATACGTAACCCTGGTTGTGGTGTGAAAGCTGCCACCCATAGCATGGCCGGGTGCACACGAGGCTTTATTTGTGGACACTTTTAACTTCAGATGAGTTTCATGTGTCATGAGATGTGATTCTTTTGCTTTTTCCCCATTTAAAAAGGGGAGAACTATTTTGAGCTTGTGGGGCCACACAAAATCAGGTGTGCGCACACCCCTTCCTGGGGGCCTGCTGGGAGGCTTGAACCAGATAACGCCTGAAGGCTCTTGGAGGACCAGAAGGGCTGAGCCAGTGGCTGGTGTGGCTGAGGAAGCAGGAAGCATTTGTCAGATGTGCAACGAGGCTGGGGCTGGGGAGGCTGGGGCCGGTTGCTGAAGCCAGTCCCTGGGAGAGGCACTGCTCCCAGAGGCTCTGGGCTGGGGGAATGGCAAAAGTCTGCCAGGACGCGGTGGGTGTGTGGGTGGGTGGAGGCAGAGCGTCCCCAAGGAGCTGTTGCTGGGAAGAGGAGGCCAGGATGCGGAGGAGGGGAGTTACGGGGTCTGCAGGAGTATGAGGGGTGTCACGGTAGAGGAAGGGGGACAGGTGTCAGACCTGGCCCCAGATGGTGCTGGGGAGAGAGGGCATGGCCCTGACAGGAACAGAGCCATGGGGAGGAGGAAGGGAACATCTCCCCCAGAGTAATGGACCCCATTGCCGCTGGGATTGTCAGCAGAGGGTGGGTGGTGACAGACGGAACTCTGTCCGGAAGTCTGTGCAGAGGCCACACCAGTGGAAAGGCAGGTGAGCAGATGGATCCACTACTCCAGGGAGGAGAGAACCAGGTAGGTCAAACCAACCCACTGCCCAAGGACATGAAACACGGATTCTCTGTAAAAGTCACCTGCCAACAGCCTCCGTAAGGTAACACAGAAGTCAGGGAGGAGTGATCCGGCCACACTCAGGGGAAAAGGAAAGCCTGGGGGGTAGGGGGGTGGTGGGGGAGCCCAGCACTCAGAACTGCCCTTGCCCTGAGCCTGGGCTGATGCCAGAAGAACACTGTCCTCCAGCAGCCTCAGGGGACCAGGCAGGCCAGGAACAGTGTGGGTTCTGCCAAGGGTGGGAGCTCTGGTTGACCACCTCCCGATGTAGGCCAAGGGCTCTACCCTCAGAGAAAACGGAAGCCAGATGCCAGTCAGGCCCCTGCTTCCTATCATGGAGGTGGTCCTGGGAACTTCCTGCCTGGAATGCAGATTAAGATGATCCTGGCTGGGCGCGGTGGCTCACGCCTGTAATCCCAGCACTTTGGGAGGCCGAGGCGGGCGGATCACAAGGTCAGGAGATCGAGACCACGGTGAAACCCTGTCTCTACTAAAAATACAAAAAATTAGCCGGGCGCGGTGGCGGGTGCCTGTAGTCCCAGCTACTCAGGAGGCTGAGGCAGGAGAATGGCGTGAACCTGGGAGGCGGAGCTTTCAGTGAGCCGAAATTGCGCCACTGCACTCCAGCCTGGGGCACAGAGCGAGACTCCGTCTCAAAAAAAAAAAAAAAAAAAAAAAAAAAAAGATGATCCTGAGCCCACAGGTGCCCAGCAAAGGCAAATAAGATATTGCCAAGGCCTCCAGTTATGCCTACACTTCATTTTTCATATTTAATGTCAGCATACGTCAACAAAAATAAAAAATACAAGGAAATAAGATACCATGAATGAGAACCAGAAGACCCAGCCCACAAAGAAATACAAATAAAGCTCTGAGAACTAACAGACAAAAACAAAAGTGCTTACTACTTTTAAATAAAGAAAACCCAGGCAGCCAGATAACATCTCCTCAAAATAAGAGAGTAAAAATAAACCCCTAAACATTAGTAATTATACGACTGTAGATGGTCTAAATGCACCAATAGATAAAGACTGTCAGGCTGATGAAAAAAACTAAATATGACTGCATGTGGCTAACCAGAGGTACTAGCAAACATAAGGATTCAGAAGGCTGAAAGTAAAGTAAGAATAAGCTTCACCATCAAATGAGTACAGAAAGAAAAGTCATGTGTATACATATATCAGATAAAATAGACTAGATATGGGGTTCAAAATATACAAAACAAATGGTGACAGGATTATAGGGAAACACAGACAAATCCAGAATAATAGCCAGGAATGTTTACACACCTCTCTCGAGCCATTTGAAATCCAATAAACTAAAATGTATACCTATGGAGATCTGAAGAACACAATGATATAATGACATGTAGAGAACAGCCTGCAAACTCTACAGTCTTTCCAAGAACACATGCAACATTGATAAAATTGACCATACACAGGGCAATAAAGTAACTTCTCAAAAAATCAAAGGATTGAAATCACCAGAGTATATTTTCTGACCACAGTGCAATTAATAACAAATAGATAGCCGGAAGGAATGCCTTCATATCTGGAAATTAAGAAACATAATTCCAAGGAATCCCTAGGGCAAATAAGAATCAAAATGGGAATTAGAAAATATTTTTTAACTGAACAATTATCAAACAGTGGGATACAGCTAAAGCAGTACTTGGAGGAAAATTTATAGCCTTCAATAAATATATTACAAAAGAAAAAAGATTGAAAAGTAAGTGAAGTAGGCACCCATCTCAGTAATTTAGGAAAGAAAGTAATAACAAAGATAAATGTAGAAATTAATGAAATAAAAAAAATACATTGGAGACAATAAATGCTTTTTGGAGGACCCTGAACAAGTTAAAACCTGACTGTTGGAAAAACTAGTGACTAATAACCAGTGAAGCTGATTGAGACAAAAAAAGAAAGAAGAAAATAACCAACATCAAGAATTAAAAGTGGGGAACTTACTACGTACAGACAATAAAGGATCATCAGGATATTAAAAATAACTTTATGCTAATACACTTAATAACTTAGATAAAATTGATTCCTAGAACATTTCTAGGAAATAAATCCTAGAAAAATATAATTTGATGAAACCAACACATAAGAAATAGAAAGCCCTAGTAGTTCTATAATTAAATAAATTGAATTAGTAATTAAAAACTTTCCCTTAAAGAAACAGCCAGATCCAGAGGATTTCACTAGTGAATTCCACAAAATCTTTAAATAAAAAAATAAGTCTAATGTAACCAAAACGTCTCAAAAAATAGGAAAAGAGGAAACATTCCCTAATTCGTAGCATATTTTGATACCAAAATATAACAAGGATAAAACAAAAAAAGGACATTCCATGCCAATTTTACTCAAGAATATAAGGCCAAAAAGTCCTAAACAAAATGTTAGCAAATTGAATTCAGCTATATTTAAAAGGAATAATATGTCATTGAATTTATTCCAGGAATGCAAGGTCAGTGTAACATTTGAAAGTAATCAGGGTAGATCCAGGTATTCTAATGCTGGGTATACATATCCAAAAGATTTGAATGCTGGATCTCAGAGATATTTACACACCCATGTTCATAGTAGCATGATTCACAACAGTCAAAGGGCAGAAAAACCCAAATGTCCATTAACAGATGAATAAAGAAAGAAAATGTGGTATACACTATACAATGGAATATTATTTAGCCATAAAAAAGGAAATTCTGGCTCGTTATAACAGGGATGAACCTTGAGGACATTATGCTAAGTGAACTAAGCCAGAGACAAATGGATAAATACTGTAAAATTCCACTTATATGAGGTATCCTAAGTCATCAAGTTCATAAAAAACAGAAAGTAGAATGTTGGTTGCCAGGGGCTGGGAGAAAAGGGAGATGGAGAATTGCTGTTTGATGGCCATAGAGTCTCAGTTTTGCAAAATGACAAAGTTGTGGAGATTCTGCTGCACAACAATGTGAACAGACTTAATGCTGCTCAAGTGTATGCTTGAAAATGGTTAACATGGTAAATTTTATGTTATGCATTTTTAAATCACAATTTAACAATTTTTAAAAATAATTAGTGTAGGCCGGGTGCAGTGGCTCAAGCCTGTAATCCCAGCACTTTGGGAGGCCGAGGCGGGAGAATCACGAGGTCAGGAGATCGAGACCATCCTGGCTAACACGGTGAAACCCTGTTTCTACTAAAAAAATACAAAAAAACTAGCCGGGCGAGGTGGCAGGCGCCTGTAGTCCCAGCTACTCAGGAGGCTGAGGCAGGAGAATGGCGTAAACCCGGGAGGCGGAGCTTGCAGTGAGCTGAGATCCGGCCACTGCACTCCAGCCTGGGCGACAGAGCAAGACTCCGCCTCAAAAAAATATAAAAATAAAAATAATTAGTGTAATTCACACCATTCAAAGAATAACTAGGCTGGGCGCAGTGGCTCCTGCCTGTAATCCCAGTACTTTTGGGAGGCCGAGGTGGGCGGATCATTTGAGATCAGGAGTTCGAGACCAGCCTGGCCAACAGGCTTGCAGACCCAGAATCGATGGTTGGTTGCACTTCCACTTATAATCCCCCCAGACTAGCCTTGCAGAGGCCTGGAGCGCGCTTCTGGGGAACCAGGAGACTTCATAGAGGTGAACAGACCCGACACCGCTCAGGACTGGATGGGGCTGGGGAGAAGTAAACTGTGTGCATTCTCCTGAGATGGGGTCTCACCTTTAGACGAGGTCAACATCGGGTGGGCACCCGTGCAGGGCCAGAGGCTTATGGCTGCGCCCACCCTCAAAGGCTGGGTGTAGTTCTGATGTTGTTGAACATTTGAACACCATCCCTGCCTACGTGGGGTTTTTGGATGTCGTGTCCTGGGCCATGTGAGCCCCCAAGATTTATCTGGGTAATAGCAAAGGGGCTGACATCACACCCCTGCCACAACTCTGCTCGAAGGCTGCTCACGGCAGAGGGTCCGTCCCCAAGGGCTGTTCTGAGAAGACTGTCACCAAGACCAAGCCCTGACCAGGCACCAGGGAGTTTCTGTGCGAAGGGAGGGAGGATGGTACGCAGGATGAGAGCATACAGCTTGGATCTTGCCACTTGACCCTGGGCTCTTGACCTTGCGCAAGTGACTTTGCAACTCTGAGCCTCAGTTTACCCATCTGTATAAGGGAAGTCATCATTCTTACAGGGTGGCCATGAGCGTCAGTGACACAGTGCTGGGCATGGCTGACACTCGTGACTGCTCACCCTGTCTCCCTCACGCCCACCTTACCTCCATCTGTCCGTTCTCTGCTGCGTCGTGGAGGGGGGTCCCACCCCAGGAGTCTCTCAGGACTGGGGCACCCATCAGCAGGAGTCGGTCTAGGATGGGTGTGTGGCCGCCTCGGGCTGCAAAGTGCAGGGCCGTGGCCCCCTCATTGTCCCGTGCCGTGAGTCCGATGTCGGTGAATGTGACCTGGGAAGGAGGAGCAGTGGGAGCAGCCACCCTCCCAGGGAGGAGGCAGAACTGAGAGCAGAACTGAAAGTGGACTCTGGCTGTGCCTCTCAGGGCACAGGGCACAACCTCAGGAAACCTCGGACAGGGCTGGTTCAGCACGTGCGTCCCCGTCACCCTGGGGCAGCAGGACCTCTGGGGTCCAGGTGGGGGTGAAGTGAGCGCAGTAGCTTAATTTGGAGACACCATGGCCCTAAATCTGAAAGCAAATATCATGGCAAATGAAATACCTAGGGAACAGTAAAGAAGCATTTGCTATGAAGGAAGGAGAGAAGGAAAGAAGGAAGGGAGGGAGGGGCAGGGGAGGAAAGAACTTCATTTGGCCTGAGGGTGGCGCTGCCTTGCTGGGCATTTGCACTGAGCCCCTTTGCTGGAGCAGCGGGTCCTTTGGCCTCCCTCCAGGGCCTGGATTTGAGCCAGGCAATGAGGTTTGGGGCCCTGACCTGCCGGCCACCACTGCTGGCTGAGGCCAGCCCTGCCTCTGGGGCCTCATCTGCCTTCTGAACGGCCCCTGCTCTGGTCCACAGCACCAGCCAGGTGATAGTCCCCTACACTGACTCGCTGAAACCTGTGCAGCTGGGACAGCCATGGGGCCTGGGCCGGCCAGTGGGACGCGGGGGTCTTCTAGGACAAACTGCCTTCCTGACAGAGGGGTGATAGGCGTGCTGGCTCCCTGCCTTCGCCCTCCTTCCTCCTTCCTGCCTTGAGTGTGCCCGCTTTCCCTGTCGGGGAGACCAGGAGGACAGCAGAGCCGTCAGCAGGTCCCGCCACCTTCGGTGTGAGTGCCTCTTAGCGCAGCCAGGGCGCTCCTGACTGATCAGAAGTGTCTGCTGGGCAAAGCACAGTGAGCTGGAAACAGACAGGGACAGGGCTGCCGCGGGGCTCCTTCGCATCTGGAGTGGCCTCTCTGGCCCTGAGACCCCAAGGCCTGTCCGCTTTCTCCCCAGGAAGGGCCGCTCATGCCTCAGCACGGTCCCAGGGCTCAGCGGACCCCCTGCGGTGAGCTCTTGCCGCTCTGCCAGCTGTGTGCAGCCACCGCTCATCCCAGGGGCCAGGCATCGTTTGGGAGGCTGAGGTCTGGAGTGAATGGGTCAGAACCGCTGCAGGGGCGAGGGGAGGACGGCCAGGGCGGGACCAGGTCAAGAGAGCTTCCTCTGTGGGAGGCTGCTCCAGCAGGAGGAGCTGCCCCCGGGGTGGGGAGGGGCGCACACGCAGGCGAGGCACCGGGAGGGGCTGCAGTCTCCACAGAGGGAGGCTGGAGGCCAATTCAGGTGGCCTTGGGGCCAAAGTGGGCAGGCTGGCACCAGCCTGAGGACCTTGGGGCCACGGGGAGCAGGCCAGCACCATCCCGAGCGCCCGGGGGCACAGTGAGCAGGCGGGACCCATCCCAAGGGCCTCAGGGCCATGGTGAGCAGCGGGTGCCATCCTAAGGGACTAGGCCCCCGTTCCTTCACTTGCCTATTGGTTCAGTAAACATCTCTCGAGCCTGACCGCATGCCAGGTGCGGGGAACGCAGCGGGTGGCGAAGTCCTGCACCCACGGAGCTCCTGGCGCCTACACCCCGGCGGGTGGAAACCACCACCAAGACCAGGAGTCAGACGTGCCGTGTGCCCGGTGCTGGTGCGCGGGGGAGGAAAGCAGGAGTGAGGATGGTCTGGGCAGGCAGCTCCCCCAAGTAAACCAGCTGGTCAGGGAAGGCCCCAGGGGCGCCTGGGGAGCTGTGTACCAGGCACAGGGTGCAGCGCATGCAAAGGCTCCGGGGGCAGAGCCAGCCTGGCCTGCTGGAGAAGGAGCTGGAGCTGAGTGGGTGGGAGCCGGGAGACAGGAGGCCTCAGGCAAGCGTGGGAGGGCTGGGGGCAGGCAGCTCGCACTTCTCCACCAGCAGCCACAGTGGCCTTCTGATACGTCAGTCAGATCCTGCTGCTCCTGGCTCTGAGCCTTCCATGGCTCCCCAGGACCCTCAGGAAAGAGCCCCAGTCCTCCCAGCACCTCTGTCTGCCTTTCCGGTCCACCCTCAGGCCCCACGGGCCAGGCTCTCCCTGCCTCTGAATGAGGTGTGCCCCCCTCAGGAGGTTGCTTTGGGCCCCGCTCCTTGTTCAGCCACTTCCTGTCCATCCTCAGCTCTGCCCCCAAGTCCCCTCCTCAAAGAGGGCCTCCCCCACTCTTTTTTTTTTTTTTTTTTTGAGACGGAGTCTCACTCTGTTGCCCAGGCTGGAGTGCAGTGGCGTGATCTCAGCTCACAGCAACCTCTGCCTCCCAGGTTCAAGCGATTCTCCTGCCGTAGCCTCCCGAGTAGCTGGGATTACAGGCGCCCACCTGCTCTGCTTTTCTATTGTAGAGGCAGGAAGTCCCCAGCCCACCCTTGAAGATGGCACCTCCCCAACCTCAGTCACTGTGCTCTGGGGTCTCAGGTCTTCCTTCCCCAAAGAGGCCAGAAGTGGAGAAAGGTGGGGACTGGCCCGGGGATATCAAGCGGCAGGGCCTGAACAAGCGGCCGAGTGGCCCGAACTGGGCACTGCTGGTGTGGGCGCAGACAAAGCACATGGGCCACCACCAACTGTGAGAGCACCCGGGAGGCCCACCAGGACTTCCGGGGAGAGAGGGACTAGGAGAGCCCCAGGGGAGCCATGGCACGACCCCACAGAGCAGAGTGCACTGCAGGCGGTCAAAACTTCCGGGGCCCAGCCTGGCCGGGCCTGCAGGGTCTCGGGAGCCATGGACCAGCTCATTGGAGGCCCCAACAGCCCTGCATGTCCCCAGTACCCTCTGGAGCCCCTATCCAGGCTCCAGACTCTGCTTGCTGCAGGACCCACACTCCCTGGATGTCCCCCTTTCCACCTCTGGCACCTACTTACCAGCCAGACGACGAGGGAGTAGTGGCCGCGGGCGGCGGCAGCGTGTAGGGCGCTCATGCCGTCGAGAGCACGAAGGTGCACGTCAGCGCCACAGTCCTTCACCAGGAACTGGGCCAGGTGCAGGTGGCCCTCCTGGCAGGCCAGGTAGAGTGGGGAGGCGCCACTGCGTGTCCGCCGGTTCACGCTGCTGCAGGGAAGGGAGGGTTTGGAGGCCCAGTCCCTGCCTATGGCTGAGCCCATCCCTCAGCTGCTTGGACTTCACTGCTGACTCCTGGCCCTGCCCGTGATGGCTGAGTTTCCCACATGCTTTCCAGCTGCTACTGTGGGGTTCCCTCCTCCAGGTTGTTCCCCCAGGTGGCTGTGCAACCCCACTCTCCTATCCTTCTGTCCTTTTCTGGGAACTCCTGGGTCCAGGTCAGAAACATGCATCTTCTTAGATCTGAGGGGTCACGGTCTTGCCTTCCAGGTTCTCAGTTGTCCCAGTGGAGGCCCGGGATTGACCCCGACTCCCTTAGGGGTTTCCCTGTGCCCTGTGGCAGGTGATGCTGGGTGCCTGGTAGCTGTGGCAGCCTGTGATGAGGTGAGGGTTGCACTGGCTGGGCTGGGGTCGCAGTGGCGGTGTGGAGGCAGGGCCAATGTCACTAGGGAGGGTCAACTCTCTGGCTCGTGCCTCCTTTCCCACCAAGCCTGCTGACCACGCCACCCTGTTCCAGACCCTCCACTTCCAGGCCCTTCCTCTCTCAAGAGGGGAAGCTGGGTAATAATGAAGGGATCTCACGAGCACCCCCACACGTGCTCCCCACTTCTGATGGATGAATCTGAGCAACTCGGGGTCCACCCCAGAGGAGAGTCTAGTCACAGGCCTCAGCTGGCAGAGAGGAGACAGAGGCTGGGAGCTGATCTGTCCAGGGGCTTGCACCTGGGTTTAAGCCCCCCTCCCCTCACAAAGTCCCTGCCAGTACCAGCCCCCTTGCCTTACCAACCTCTCCTCTGCTCCTAGCAAGGGGGACACAGGACCTTGGTGGCTGTTCCCTGGCCTTGGACCACACAGAGATCGTCCCCTGCACCTGCTGAGCCTGAGGGTACACTTGCTCATGGAACGTGCCCCAAAGGGCTGCCAGTATGCCTTGGTGTCCTTCTCGGGGAAGGATCCATGCTTTCACTGGACTCTGCCAGGCGTCCTCGACTGCATCCAGGGTTGGAACAGGCAGTGTCCAGTGCGGTGGCTGGGAGCAGGCCATGATGCAGCCAGTGGGTCGGGGGCCACTGGAGGGGCATGGTCTGGCCAGCAGCAGCCACCTCTCGGCTGCTGGTCAGTGCTAGGTGGGAACTAGGCTAGGGGTACAGGACCTTCCCATTTGTGTGTGTGAGTGTGTGTGTGTGTACATATTAACATGAAGTCTCCTGGTTTTCTTTTTGTTTTTTTTAGACAGGGTCTTGCTCTGTCACCCAGGCTGGAGTGCAGTGGCACAGTCTCAGCTCACTGGAACCTCTGCCTCCCAGACTCGAGTGATCCTCCCACCTCAACCTCCTGAGTATCTGGGACTACAGGCGCTCATCACCATGCCTGGCTCATTTTTAAATACATTTTTTGTAGAGATGAGGGCTTCGCTATATTGCCCAGGCCGGTCTTGAACTCCTGGGCTCAAGCAATCCTCCCGCCCCAGCCTCCAGAAATGCTGGGATTACAGGCATGAGCCACTGCACTCAGCCCAAGTCTCCCAGTTTTCAATGGCGGAAACTTCTTTAAAAGCCAGGTGGGTCTGAGAGAGACTGTGGCCAGCCAAGGTTGGGGGTGGTGTGGATGCTTGGGGAAAAAGCCACAGAAGCGAATCCCAAGGCCTTTGCCAAGCGGTCCAGGATGGGAACACCCAGGAGTGAGAACCCGATTCCACAAGCATGGGGCTTGTCCTGGAGCTAAGAGGATGTGGGGACTGAGGCCTCTGGGGCAGCGACAGGCAAATGAGATGCTCCCTCGAAAAGAGAAGAGCCGTGGTCAGGGGTAGGTGGGTCCCTGGGGGATGGAAAGGTTTACCCTCAGCCAAGACAGCAGGAGGCAGAGGGCCTGTTCTGATGACAACGGTGACCTTGGCAAGCAGGGCGAGGACTGGAGGAGCGTGCAGGTGGGGAGGGAAGCCCTCTGCCTCACTGGCTGTCCTGACCCTGTCCTTCCTCCTTAACCATCCACCAATTCTGGCAGGGGCACAGGGCCCTGGAGACGATGAGGCCAGTGCCTGGCTCTAGGGATGGGGCAGTGCAGAGGCAGCTCCAGTCTCTGTGTCCCCAAGTCCACCAGACAGTCCCCACCCCTGTCAGGTGAGGGGAGGGTGCCCTCACAGGTCGCCGGTTGCCCACGTCCCGAGCTGTTTTAGGTCCTGAGACGCCCCCAGGCAGGGGGCCAGAGCTGCCCTGGGCATCACAGCAGCATCTTGCTGTCCTCACTGCCCCCAGCCACTCTCCAGGCTGAAGCGCTGGCCTGTGTCCCCTTGGGCCCTGGCATGGCACCGCCACTGCCTGGCCTGTGGGTAGAGGCCTCATTGCCCTTGACTCCTGCCAGCTCACCCCACAGTGACAGCATGCCCGTCTGCAGGATTCACCTCAAAGGCTACCAGCCTGTCCTCTTGGCCCTCCTCGGTGCAGCCTCCCCTTGGCCAGCTGGCCCCAGGCTGCCCCTCAGGTGGGACCCTGGGCTCCTTACCTGCCATGCGCAGTTGTCAGGAGCTTCAGGCAGGTCAGGTCCCCACTGACGGCGGCGTGGTGCAGCGGCAGGGCCCCCTCCCGGGTCTCCAGTGTGGTCGAGTGGCCCTCGTGGAGCAGCCACTCCACCAGCACCGGGTGTCCAAAACGGGCGGCCAGGTGCAGCGGGGAGACGCCCGAGGCATCTTGGTCCTACCGAGGCCCAGGCAGGTCAGTGAGTGGGGGGTAGGCCGTGTGGCCAGAGCCAGCTGCTGGAGGAGCCCCAGGCGAGGGCTTACACTGCCTGCAACCCAGGGAAGGGGCTTCCAGCTCCTTCCTCCTTCCCTCCGTTTCTGCCTGCAACATGGAGGGAGGTGCTCCCTGCTGGGACTGAAGTGAGAGGAGGGCCAGGACTCAGGTCCAGGTCTTGGGAGGCCACCTCTGGCAACCCTGCCCCTCCTGGGCCCCCGTCCCCAGTGCGGAGAAGGCCCTTTCCCACTCAGCCGGGTGCCCACAGACACCCGCCCACTCTGCTCATGGTCAGAAAGGCTTCCCAGGACACTTGCCTCTGGCTGGTTCCCTGCCCCAGTGCCCTCCCTCTGGCCACAGGGCCCCGGGGCCAGGGAGCATTCCCACCACAGGTGCCAGGGGTCCAGCAGACCGAGGCCTTCTCCAAGGGCCCTGTGGTCAGAATGGATCCCCAGGCAGGCACAGCTCCCACCTGCTGCCCTTGAGCTTGGCGGAACGGGATGCTAGGCTGGCACTCTCAGGCCCTCTGGTGAGCCAGGTGCCGGGGAACCTTCCCGCTCCCTAATCTCAGCAGGTCCCACCGGCCCTCACCCCAACTCTGACCTCTGGGCAGTGTTCTAAGGCCCGTCAGTCCTGCTCACCCTCAGTCCTGAAAGCTCCACAGGGCTGAGCAACAGCTCGAAGGCCCTCACCTGCACAAGGGGACGGGGCAGGCAGGAGAGGGGAGGGGGCCCAGTAGAAATGCTCCAGACAAGACAGTCACCATCAGCAGCCCTCACTCCCGTCTCCCAACCAGGTTCCCAGCTCTCATGCCCGACTTCCCACAGCCCTTCTGTAAGGATCCCTTTCTAGACCCTTTGGGAAGCGGGCCCTGTGGACCAGGCCTGATCAGAGACAAGGGGTCTTGACCTCTGGCAAGACCCCCACTGGTAACACCCAGCTTCCTGGCAGGCGAGGTGATAAGAACATTTAGGAGGTGTTCTTGGCTCTCAAGACTTTGTGCTCTGAGAAGCGTGGGGCAGAGACGGCGACCACTGAGTCCCCAAGAGAAACGAAGAGCCCAGGGCCGTGGAGCCCGGGGTGGCCAGTGCTGAGCCTGCGTGGCTCACACCTCCCTGGTTCCACCCCAGCCAGGTTTGTGGAGGCCAGGCTGCCCCGTCCCCGCTCACCTGCAGCCCGCAGCCCCCCTCGCGGACCAGCCAGCACAGCTCGGCCAGGCTGCCTGTGGCGGCGGCGTCATGCGCTGGGGTGGCCCCATTGTGGGCCCGCTGGTTGCCGGGCAGCTGGGCCCGCTGCACCAAGAACTTGACACAGTCCAGGTGGCCGGCCCGGGTGGCGTGGTGAACCAGGCCGGCCCCCAGAGCATCGGTGATGCCCGGGCCCAGGGCGCCAGCCTCCAGCAGCCGCTCCAGTGTTGCCACATCCCCATCCTTGGCGGCCACGAGTGCCCGCTGCTCCTCCATTCTCTGGCCCGGGCTCTCAGTGGTGACTCATGCACAGGCCAGGGCTTCTTGTTTCAGACGTGGATGAAGCTGCCGGCTCTGGTTACCTGATAAGCCGCCACAGGGCAGATGGGAGGCGTTGGGGCGGGGTGGGGGGGATACACCTTGGGGACCTGCCCGAGCCACTCCCACAGCGTGAGCGCGCCAGGTGCCTGGAGCTGGGAGGATGGAGTGCAGCACACAGGGAAAGGCCCACACCAGGCTAGGTCAGGGCTGGGCATGGCCCGCGGAGAAAGGAGGCTGGCCCTGAGGCTGCTCACATCTGTCCAGACGGCACGAACCCGCCTCTTCAACTGCGGAGCGAGGGCTGAGGACACGCATCACTGAGCTTCTCACAGGAGCCCCGAGCAGCCTGGGAGATGGTTCCCCCAATTCTCACAGAAGGGCAGACCCCCAGCCGCCACCACAGTGCGCCTGAAGTAAAGGCTGCCCAGTAGGTCTGCGTGTTTGGCTGTGTTGGCACAGAGCTGAGCGCTCCGCCTCTGGATCTGGCCCTGGGCCCTGGAGGCTATGAATCTCTGGGGACGCAGTGGCTCCATAGGGCCTGCGACGGGCCCAGGACCCTGACTTGGGTGTGTCCAGCCCCTGCCTCAGCCCCCTCTCCAACTACACTGACCGAGTCTCTGGGCTGCAGTCCAAAGAGCCCAAGTACATTTAACCCCTTTCCAGATTGTTCTGGACAATCCACAGTTCTTTAGGGAAGTCAGGACCACCAAGCCTCCTCCTGGCAGCAATGGGAAGCTGCAGATCGGGGACCCATTCCATTTGTAGGGGCTCCCGGAGACGCAGCCTCAAGCTGGATTTCTGGGCTAATGCATCCTCACACAATGGTGACCTGGGGGCTGCTGCACCCCTGGTTTCCCCCATCCACAGGCTCCGTCAGATGCCTTCGTGCCCAAGCGCAGGGCCCACTAGAGAAACCACAGGAGACCCAAGCCGGGCACTGAAATCTTTTGTTCATTTAGTTTCTGGCAAGTGTTTCCTCAACATCATTATGTAGTTCCTTGAACCGTAAAACTACACATTAAAAGTGTTATTCCACTGAAAATGACTCCTATGCAAACATCGACATGGGATGTGTGTCCAAATGCCACAGAGTATTTTGAGAAAAAATCCTCTGCAAATAAAATTAAGGTAAAAGCTGAGTCAGGGATGATCCAATTCCCACCCCAGGAATGACCTGGAGCTGCACCAGCTCAGTGAGGTTGGAGCTGAAACCCTGAGTTAATGATCAAAAGGGACAAGACGAGAAGGCCTGGGGACTGTGGATGGGGAAGCGCGCAGCCCTGAGTGCCAGTGGGCAGAACAGGGTCAGGCTCGGGGAAGCAGGAGGGGTGGTGTGCGGTAGGCGCTGAGCAGAGCAGGCCTGGCTGAGGCTGGGGGCCACTGTGCACTGAGGCCAGAGGAGCAGGGTGGTGGGGGCAGCTTTGGAAAGGGACTAAAAAGGGCCTGAGAAGAGACCACTCAGGAAAAGTACAGGTGCGAGGCCACGATCAAAGCAAAAAAATCAAGTTTCCTATGTTCATGATAGCATTTGGCTGACAATGAGTTATAAATACTTGGATTCTATCTTCCTGATAAAAACACCTTCCAGGAAGGGGCACTTCCAACAGGCTTGCCCAGTTCCCAGTGGGGAGGGTGGATGAAGCTGGTGTTTCCACTTCACCACTGGAGGACGGTTCTATGTGGGCGTTCCTATGTGGCATTGGTGTCCTGGGCCCTGTGAGCTCTGCAGGGGTCCAGGGAAGGAAACTGGGGGTGCACACTTGCAGGCACTCCAGGACAGAATGCAGAGGGGGCACGAGACAGTCATCCTGGCCCAGCCCTCAGGAGGGAACTGGAGGGATAATCCTGAGCCCTGCCACGGGCTTCCTAGAAGCGGGGCGGGGAGGGCGGCCCCGGCGCTAGGCCTGGTTCTCCAGCTGCGCCACGGCCTGCTTCAGGTCCTGCACGACGAGGTCCACTTCGGCCCTGGTGGTGCTGCGGCCCACGCTGAGGCGGAGCGCGTTCCTGGCCACGTCGAAGGGGATGCCGTAGTTCAGCAGCACTGGGGACGGCCTGGGGAGGGCGAGACCGGGTGGCAGCTGCTGCCAAAGGCACATGGAAGAGACACAGCGTTCCCCGCTCTGGACTACTCCCCCAGTGGGGCTCTGCCCACCCGGGTGCGCGCCTGCCCTGCCTGGTATCCGCCTCCTGCTGAACTCCTGGACCAAGCACACCCCTAAGACCAACCATATCAAGGTGCAGCTCAAAGTTGCCACCATTCTCCCTGTAGAGTTCTCTTGCACTTGGCACTCCCAGGTGACACTGCCCCCCTCTCGCACTGAGCTCTGGGGCCAGGGGCTCTCCTGTCCTTGAGGGGTCTGAGGTCCTGGAGAACACTGATGCTGACACAGACAGTACCTCACCCATGCGGCCCATCTAAGCCACTTGGTAACTTCACGGCACCTGGCATGGGGCTTTGCAGACACTAGGGATCCAGCCAGTATCTAGCCATGGAACAGATGACTGCGTGTGGGCGTCCGGAAGCAGGGCTGCTGGAGGCTCGAGGTGTGGGCTCTGCCAAGGTGCTTGCCCTCATCACACCCAGACCCCTTTCTTCCCCTGCCCTCTCCTGCCCCTCCTATAGCAGGGCACTGCCCCCCACCCCTACAGGGCCCTGTCCTGCCCCTCCTTTTCCCTGGAGCCGGGCCCACCACTGTCTCGCTCCAAGTGCTCCTACACAATCCCTCCGCCCTGACCCTGATGACCACGTGCTGCTGGCCACAGTTCTCTCTCCCCAGAGCCCTGGGTGTTTCTCCTACATTCACTCCGACCTCCCACAGGGGTCTCACATTTTCAGCAGGCCAGACCCGGAACCGCTTCTCCCCCGCTGCCAGCAGGCTGCTGCTCGGGTGCCCCACGCCCTCTACCCCCCAGTCTCCGCCAGGCAGGCCACCCGCTCACCTGGACCCGCTATCCCAGAATCTCTGCTGCATCTTGCAGATGGCTGATCTGACACCTGAGTCTGCTCACGCCATGGCCCTCAGGGCTCCCCCTTCCATGAGATTTAAGTGAGCACTGACAGGCCACCCCTCCCCAGCCCACCCCAGTCCTCCCCAGCCCCAGCCACGCTGCCCCTCCAGGCCCTGCTCCCCCTGCCTTCAGAACTGAGCACGAGAAGCCCTCTTCCCCCGCGCAAGTCCTAGTCCTTCGGACGGCAGCTTAGAAGTCACTTCTTCCAGGAAGCCCTCCCTCTGCCCTCCTAGGACCCAGACAGGGCCGCCCTTCACGAGCCAGAGCGCGGCCCAGTGGCCGCCTGCCCAGCACACCCAGTGCCCGGAGGACCCCTATGCCCTGGACTGGGTTTATGAAGAGCACTTACTGGTCCCCATGGTCCGAGTGGCACGCGGCCCCCACACTGGCCAGCAGCACTCGGCACTGCGCAAGCACCTCGTGGCCTGTGGAGACAGAGTACGCGCCACTGAGATGGGGCTCCAGCCAGGCCGCCCTTCTCTCCCCTCCCAGGGTCCTGCTGGCGCAGGCTGCTTCCCTCCCTCCGTGCCACCTGGTGGAATTCCAGCACCGGCCATTCTGGCAGCTGGGGAGAGATCTCACAGCAGCAGCCGAAGAAGATGCTTTTTTCTCCTTTGGCCGCAGAAACGTGGACGCTATTCTCCCTCACAAAGCTGGCCTTGAAAATGGCACTCGATTTTAATCAACTGCCTGCGAGGACACCTGGAGTCCTGACCAGCTCCGTCCTTACGAGCTGGCAGTCCCGACAATATCACGTCTCCACCTGTGTTCTGGATTGCAGAGACACGTGGGAGTTCTATGAAGCCAGAAGGCACTTCCCTCTTCTTTCACAAGCATGGCTGATGGAATTAACATGAGAATTTCAGCCAGGCGTAGTGGTTTCCACCTGTAATCCCTGCACTTCGGGAGGCAGAGGCAGAAGGATTGCTTGAGCCAGGAGTTTGAGACCAGCCTGGGCAACACGGGGAAACCCTATCTCTACAAAATATTTTTTAAAAATTAGTCATGGCTGGGCATAGTGGCTTACCCCTGTGATCCCAGCACTTTGCAGGGCCAAGGCAGGTGGATCACTTGAGGTCAGGAGTTCGAGACCAGCCCGGCCAACATGGCAAAACCCCATCTCTACTAAAAATACAAAAATTAGCCAGGCATGGTGGCACACACCTGTAATCCCAGCTACTCTGGAGGCTGAGGCAGCAGAATTGCTTGAACCCAGGAGGCGGAGGTTGCAGTGAGCCAAGATCGTGCCACTGCACTCCAGCCTGGTCAACAAGAGTGAAACTCCGTCTCAAAAAAAAAAAAATGTGGCCGGGCGCGGTGGCTCAAGCCTGTAATCCCAGCACTTTGGGAGGCCGAGACGGGTGGATCACGAGGTCAGGAGATCAAGACCATCCTGGTGAACACAGTGAAACCCCGTCTCTACTAAAACTACAAAAAACTAGCCGGGCGAGGTGGCGGGCGCCTGTAGTCCCAGCTACTCGGGAGGCTGAGGCAGGAGAATGGCGTGAACCCGGGAGGCGGAGCTTGCAGTGAGCTGAGATCAGGCCACTGCACTCCAGCCTGGGCGACAGAGCGAGACTCCGTCTCAAAAAAAAAAAAAAAAAAAAAAGTTAGCCAGGTGTGGTGGTGCATGCCTGTAGTCCCAGTTACTAGGGAGGCTGATCACTTGAACCCAGGAGGTCAAGGCTACAGTGGGCTGTGATTACACAGCACTCCAGCCTGGGTGACGACAGAGTGAGACCCTGAATCCAAAAATAAATATACAATATGAGAATCTCTGTCTCATTTAAAGTGATATAGGTTGTCACTGAATACAAAGTCTGACCCCAGAACAAAGGGAATGTTGACAGAGAACTCTCCTTTCCATGGTGAGGAATCTGAGATGGTCAAGGAAACCCAGGCTTCCTTGCCCACAAGAACGCATTTTAGCCCAGGTTCTCACGAACGCAGCCATCATGACAGTTACCCACGGGCTCTTCTTCATGGGCCAAACACGACTGCTGGGTTTCTCCGCATGATCCAGGAAGAAGAAAGAAGCAACACCTTCATCCTCTAAGAAGTCAAAACCTCGTCTACAAAGGCAGCTCATCGTGATCTCAGGGCCACCATAACCTGCTCCCAAATGACACATGGCTGGTCAATGACCTGGACTTCCACTCTCGGAGTCAGGGCAGACCAGGTTTCAGGTGCATCTGGGACAGGGGTGACCCTAACTGCTCCTAGCTGAGGCGGATGCCGCAGGAAATCCAGATTTGTACTTGCTCCTTAGTCTGCCAGTTATTTTTATTGTTTTTTTGTTTGTTTGAGACAGACAGAGTCTCACAAACTCTGTCACCCAAGCTGGAGTGCAGTGGCTCAATCTTGGCTCACTGTAACCTCCAGGTTCAAGCAATTCTGCCTCAGCCTCCCGAGTAGCTGGGACTACAGGTGCACACCACTATGGCTGGCTAATTTTTTGTAGTTTTTGGTAGAGATGGGGTTTCTCCATGTTGGCCAGGCTGGTCTCAATCTCTTGACCTTGTGATCAGCCTGCCTCGGCCTCCGAAAGTGCTAGGATTACAGGCCTGAGCCACTGTGCCCAGCCTCTGCCAGTTTTTAAAACTGATCGCCTCCCCTTTCCCTTACTCTAATAAAATATTTAATAAAAACTGCCAACAAAATAGATAAATGTCTAGAATTTAATGTTACTTCCTTCCCTGACAGCTTTTGGGGCGGTGCTAATGCCAGACATGAGAGTTCGCCACGGTCCACATCCCAGCAGCAGCAAAATGAGCCAAGTCAGGGAGAGGGGGGGCTGGCAGCAAGAACCCGATGGACCACAGCGCAGCCACCTGAGCCTGCTCTCAGCAATCCCAGCAAGGCCCTCTGACAGCCCGAGCTGTGTCATGCTCAGGGCAGGGAGAGTGGGAGTTGCTGGCTCGGACCAGAACCCGTGCACCGCGGGAGCTATGCTCACACTCAGAGAGACCAGGGTGAGGGGCCGTCACCTTGAAGCCGGGGTCCCCGGATGGAGAAGTTGCAGGTATTGGGAAGCCGCTGGGTCCCTGGAAACTGGCTATTCAGATGGATTCTCTTCTGACCGAATTCAGCCTGAAAAAAATAAGTGAAATATTTGGTGGCCTTCAAAGACACCACCATCAGCAACTGTTTGAAATTTAGACTTTTCCAGAAACACAATCTCAGCAGGTGCATACTTTTCAATCAGCATCTACCCAGAATAGTTATGGGGACAGACTATGGAAAGCAAAGTTAATTAGGAGAAAAACCAAATATTCGGAAACATATGAACCTTCCACATAAACCATGAAGTATACCACCTCTGCATATTTGATCGTGTGTCTCTGAAAAAGATCATGCCCCTGGCCTAGGGCCCCACTTTCGGGGTTTCTGATCCCAGTGTGCTTCCCGCCACTGTTATTTCTTCCCTCACTGCATTCTGACGAGTTCCAGGCTACGCTGCAATCCCCATAGGTCCTGAGGTCTAGGAGCACCACGTCCCCTCTCCCTCCGGGCACCTGCCCCACACACCCTCCCTCTCCTGGTACCCACCCCACACTGCACTCACTTCCAGCCTCTCTTCCAGGTAGTCGCGGATATCCCTCATGTGGGCCTCGTAAGCCTCGCAGTTCTGGGTCACCAGCTCCGCGGCCTGGGGGCAGACACACTAGTGGAAGCACAATTCTTGCAAAACAAAGGAGGGCAAAAAAGCTTTCAACAGCACAGGCAGCATTTCCTGAAACCGCTCATTCTCCTGACAGTCACAGACAGACCATATTTTTTGAGTGCTGCCATTTGGAGGGTGTGGAAGTGCCACAGAAATTGACTTCACCAGGCACTTCCTGACAGCGCCAGGCACTGGAGATGCCCCAGCAAAGCAGCCCTAAAGGGGATCCCAACCCTTGAGGAGCCAGCATCCAAGAGGCAGACAGACAAAAGCAGGGGCGGGGGGAACACTCTCCTACCCACCAGTTGGCGCTGTGAAGGGACCTCGCAGGCCCGAGGTGGGGTGGTGGCAGATGGCTGCACAAGGGCAGGGAGTGGCGTCTCAGCAAGGGCTTTGCAGGGGACAGTCATTCTGTCTCTAGAACAGAGGGGCCTGGTGTGGTGGGTGGAGAGTGCAGAGGGGGTGAAGGCCCAGGGACAGATCCACAGGCCCTGCAGGCCTGGTCACGGGGCAGACGCAGTGAGGCTCTGAGGGAGGGATGCGATGGTCTGACTGGCCTGTGTGTTGGTCCCTCTGTGGCTGTGTAGACAACGGCAGCAGCAGGCCCCCAGGAGGCCATGGCAGGCATCCAGACCCTTGGTCTAGGGTTAGTGGCCAAGAAAATGGACATGAGGCCGGTAGTGGGTGTATTCTGGAGTCCAGACAGACAGGACGGGTGCTGTATGAGAGGCAGGGGACGATGACAAGGACGGACTGAGGGCATCTCCCGGACTTCAGAGGCGAGAACCTGGATAGCGGGAGGTACCCAGGGTGGGAAGAGGGTGGAGGAGAGCGGTCGGGACAGGCTTTGAACTGAGAGGAATGGGTCTCTCAGGAGATGGGCCAGGGCCTAGCTGAGATGTCAAGTTCAAAGGCAGGAGCACAGGCATCACAGTGACAGGACGGACAGAGGGATCCACGCGGGTGCGGGTGCAGGTGCAGGGAAGGGCTACCAGCACGCAACCAAGGCAGAAAGGAATGGGTGGGGGAAAGAATGTTGGGGAGGGCGTGTGCAGGATGGAGTCCAGGCTGGGCAGCAGGGGGGGCTGTCTAACACGCTGGTGGCATCGGGGTCTGGGCGAAGCTGAAGAACCAGCGGGGGTGTGGTGCTGGGGCTGAGACCAAGCTGTGGCACTTGTGCTGTTACAGGTGCAGATGCAGCTGCAGGAGCACGGAGAAGGTCAGGGGCTGGGGGGCTTCAAGCACTGTGAGCTGAGGCTCTATTGAGGAAGCTGTTACCATGATTCCCATCTGGCATGGGGGATAGCCAGGACTCAGGGAGTTCCAGCGACCTGACCCAAGGCACAGGGTGAGTGAAACTTCAAGCCAGGATTTGAACCCTGGTATTTCAAAGCCTGTGGACCGCACCACTACTTCATCATTCAGTTCAATATGAGCAGGTACTGGACTCCACTTAAAACACACTCTTCCGGCCGGGCACGGTGGCTCACACCTGTAATCCCAGCACTTTGGGAGGCCAAGGCGGGTGGATCACCTGAGGTTAGGAGTTCGAGACCAGCTGGCCAACATGATGAAACCCTGTCTCTACTAAAAATACAAAAATTAGCCAGGCACGGTGGTGCATGCCTGTAGTTCCAGCTACTTGGAGGCTGAAGTGGGAGAATTTCTTGAACCTGGGAGGTGGAGGTTGCAGTGAGTCAAGATCACGCCACTGCACTCCAGCCTGGGTGACAGAGTGAGACTCCGTCTCAAACAAAAACACTCTTCCTTCTAGTAAATGTAGCCTTAGTTATCACTGTTAATAATTTTGGGTATTCTAAGTAACAGGGGATCCATTCATATTCTTCCCAAGGCCCGGCCTCCTGGGCGCCAAGCCGTTTCTCTGTACTGGGGATACTGAGGCCAAGCCCCTGCTCTCGTGCAGCTGACAAGCCCCTTCGAAGGGGAAGCAGGAAGTGGGGCATATATCTGAACACACTACAGAGAAACATCAGATAGGGGAAATAAAGCAGGGTCAGGGATAGAGCGTGACAGCAGGGGACATGGGGGGACCAATGTAGCTGTGGTTCATGGAGGGGTGCTTGAAGGTGGTGGCCTTTAAGCAGAGGCCTGCACAGTGAGGGAACAGCCTGCAGATGCCAAGGCGTGACCAGGACCCCTGCCCTCGCACAGCAAAACCTGAGCCTGGTTACTGTGGCAGAAGCAGGACAGGCCCCCGTGGAGGGCTGGCGGCAGGTGCTGGATTGGCCACCCACAGACCAATCGGGGACAGAAGGTCGATGGTCTGGGCGCTGCCAACGCCTGTGGGAATGGTGAACCTGCGGCCTGACGTTTCGCCTCTGCTGTAAGAGTATCACTGGTTCTCATGCCACGAGAGACAAGAGACAAGGAGTTTTTCCCTTTTAAATGCTAAGCAAGTGCCACTAATCCAGACATCTGAAAAAGTACAGATCTCTGCGTTGATAAATCAGATTCCAGGCTTTTTCTTGTCAGTCTGTTTATGAGATCACGAATATGATCTCCCTAAAGCCCCAAATTCCTGCTAGAGCCACTGGGGTCACTGATGACAAAGCAATCAACCCATCTCCTCCAGCTCACCAGGGCTCACCTTCCCAAGGCCAGCAATCATTGGGGTGTTCTCTGTCCTGTAAGAAACAAGGGATTCAGCAAGAATAAACAAATGTCTCAGGAAGGAATCCTGTCTCCATGAAAGTCATTGTGTTAAAACAAAAATAAACTCACGCTCCATCTTTCCTAAGCATGCACCATGTGGCTATCTCAATGGCAGCTGCAGGCCCCAGAAACCTCCCCTGCCAAGTCTGCACTTGCCCTGGCCCAGTGAAGGTCAACAAGGCCCACTGTGGGTGACGCGTTGGGTGTTCACTGTGACAATTCTATCTGGATCCTTTGCCAACCCAAAGCAAGCACTCTTCCTCCCGCAGGCCCCAAGGCACAGCTCTCTTTAGTCCTCACTGCCAAACCAGGACAGTATGGAACAGGGGAGAACCTTTGTTCTCAACATTTCAGGCATCAGCAAACAAGAGGGGTGTGTGTGTGTGCGTGTGTGTGCGTGTGTGGGGGGGTGGGCTTAATTTTTTTTTTTGAGACAGGGTCTCACACTGTTGCCCAGGTTAGAATGCAGCAGATTTCGACTCACTGCAACCTCTACCTCCCAGGTTCAAGTGATTCTCCTGCCTCAGCCTCCTGAGTATCTGGGATTACAGGCACACGCCACCATGCCTGGCTAAGTAGAGACAGGGTTTCTTTTTTTTTGTTGTTATTATACTTTAAGTTCTAGGGTACATGTGCACAATGTGCAGGTTTGTTACATATGTATACATGTGCCACGTTGGTGTGCTGCACCCATTAACTCGTCATTTAAATTAGGTATATCTCCTAATGCTATCCCTCCCCCCTCCCCCTACCCCACAACAGGCCCCGGTGTGTGATGTTCCCCACCTGTGTCCAAGTGTTCTCATTGTTCAATCCCCACCTATGAGTGAGAAAATGCGGTGTTTGGTTTTCTGTTCTTGTGAGAGTCTGCTGAGAATTTCCAGCTACATCCATGTCCCTACAAAGGACACGAACTCATCCTTTTTTATGGCTGCATAGTATTCCATGGTGTATATGTGCCACATTTTCTTAATCCAGACTATCACTGATGGACATTTGGGTTGATCCCAAGTCTTTGCTATTGTCAATAGTGCCACAATAAACATACGTGTGCATGGGTCTTTATAGCAGCATGATTTATAATCCTTTGGGTATATACCCAGTAATGGGATGGCTAGGTCAGATGGTATTTCTAGTTCTAGATCCTTGAGGAATCACCACACTGTCTTCCACAATTGTTGAACTAGTTTATAGTCCCACCAACAGTGTAAAAGCATTCCTATTTCTCCACATCCTCTCCAGCACCTGTTGGTGCTTTTTAATGATCGCCATTCTAACTGGTGTGACATGGTATCTCATTGTGGTTTTGATTTGCATTTCTCTGATGGCCTGTGATGATGAGCATTTTTTCATGTGTCTGCTGGCTACATAAATGTCTTCTTTTGAGAAGTGAGAGACAGGGTTTCACCATGTTGGTCAGGCTGGTCTCGAACTCCTCACCTCATGATTCGCTGGCCTCGGCCTCCCAAAGTGCTGGGATTAAAGGCATGAGCCACTGCACCCAGCCCAGTAATTTCTTAAGTTTGGCTGAACAAAGTTTTCTTAAACCTCTGGACCCGGCTATTGCTTGTTTACCAGTAGATATTTTCTCTGCACCCTCACCAGCATTTGGTGGTGTCTCTATTCTTATTTTAGCCATCTTTATAGGTGTTAGTGATATCTGGTGGTTTTAATTTGCATTTCCCCAATAACTAATGCTGTTGAACATCTTTTCCTGTGCTTGTTACATGGGTCTCGTCTTTGGTGAAATGTCTGTTTATATTTTTTGCCTATTTTCTGATTGAATTTATTGTATTATTTTTGCTGTTGAGTTTTGCAAGTTCTTGATATATTCTAGATACCATTCCTTTGTCAAAGTCATTTGAAAATATTTTTTCCTAGATTTAGCTTATCTTCCCATACTCTTAATATGGTCTTTCCCAGAGCAAAAGCTTTAAATTCTGATGAAGTCTAATTTATCCGTTTTTCCTTTTATGGATGCTTTTGGTGTCAAGTCTAAGAACTCTTTGCCTAGTTCTAGAACTTGAAGATTTTCTCCTATTTTTAAGCGGTTTTATTGCTTTATGTTTTTCATTTAATTTCATGATCTATTTTGAGATACTATTTTATGACGTATAAGACAGGGGTGTCCAAATCCTTTGGCTTCCCGAGGCCACACTGGAAGAATTCTCTTGGGCCACATATAAAATACACTAACGACAGCTGATGAGCTTAAAAATTAAAAAAAAAACGCAAAAAAAAAAAAAAAAAAAAAAACCACCAATGTTTTAAGAAAGTTTATGCATTTATGTTGGGCTACATTCAAAGCTGTCCTGGGCCACATGCAGCTGCAGGCCGCAGGTTGGAAAAGCTTGGTGCAAGACTTGGGTCAAGGTTAATTTTTTGCCTATTGATAACTAACTGCCTTGGCACCATCTGTTGAAAGGCTAACTTGCCATCTGCTGAATAGCTGACTTTCATTTGCTGAATTGATTTGCATCTCCTGTGGTTGTATCTGCACCCGTAACTCATATGGGCCTATTTCTGTATGGGTCTATTCTCCTCCACTGATCTACCTGCTGGCATTTTGACAGAAATTGTTAGGCCTGTGTATCCATTTGGAGAGAACTGACATCTTTGGTATGTAGAATCTTCCAAACTATGAACATGGTATGTGTCTCTGCTTAGATCTTAATTTCTCTCATCCACGGTATACTATTTTTAGCATATAAGTCCTTTATATTTTGCTAGTTTATATCTGAGTAACTTTGTTTCATTGTAAATGGTATTTTTTTTTTTTTTGAGACGGAGTCTTGCTCTGTCGCCCAGGCTGGAGTGCAGTGGCACGATCTCAGCTCACCGCAAGCTCTGCCTCCCAGGTTAATGCCATCCTCCTGCCCCAGCCTCCCGAGTAGCTGGGACTACAGGCGCCCGCCACCTCGCCCAGCTAGGTTTTGTATTTTTTAGTAGAGACAGGGTTTCACCATGTTAGCTAGGATGGTCTCCATCTCCTGACCTCGTGATCCGCCCGTCTCGGCCTCCCAAAGTGGTAGGATTACAGGCTTGAGCCACTGCACCCAGTTGTAAATGGTATTATATTTTTAATGTTACTGTCCACTTGTTCATTACCATTATATAAAAATAAGACAGATTTTTGCATGTTTATCTTGTGTCCTGCAACCTTGCTATACTCACTTATTAGTTCTAGCAGTTTTCTTGTACATTCCTTGGGATTTTCTTTATAGACAATCGTGTGATATGATTAGAAACAACTTTCCCTCTTCCATTCGGATCTATACGCCTTTTGCTTCCTTTTCATGCCTTACTGCGCTGACCAGAACTTCCACCACTATGTTGGATAAGTGTGGTGACAGTGAACATCCTTGCTTTGTTCCCCCAGCCACAGGAGTAAAACACTGAGGCTTTCACCGCTAAGAACGATGTTAGCTGTAGGTTTTATGTAGATGTTCTTTATCAAGTTAAGAAAGTTCCCCACTAATCCTATTATTCTGAGTTTTTAACATGAATGGTTGAATTTTGTCAAATGCTTCTGCTGCATCAAACATGAACATGTTATCTTCTTTATTCGTTAGCTTCTTAATATGGTAGATTACATTGATTAAATTTTTTTATTTTTGTAGAGATGGGTCTTGCAGTTCACCTAGGCTGGCCTTGAACTCCTAGCCTCAAGTGATCCACTTCCCTTGGTATCCCAAAGTACTGGGGGATTATAGGCATGAGCCACCGTGCCCTGCCTTGATTGCATTTTTCCTTTCTTTTTTTTTTTTTTTTTTTTTTGAGACAGAGTCTTGCTCTGTTGCCTAGGCTGAAGTGTGGTGGTGCCATCTCAGCTCACTGTAACCTCTGTTACCCAGGTTCAAGTGATTCTTGTGCCTCAGCCTTCCAAGTAGCTGGGATTACTAGTGTCCGTCACCACACCTGGCTAATTTTTGTATTTGTAATAGAGACGAGGTTTTACCATGTTGGCCAGGCTGGGCCCGAACTCCTGACTTCAAGTGATCTACCCGCCTTGGCCTCCCAAAGTTCTGGGATTGCAGGCTTGAGCTACCACTCCCGGCTCTAGATTGCATTTTGAATACTGAACCAGCCTCGCATCTGTGGAATAAATGCCACTTGGTCACAGTGTATCATTATTTTTTTGAGACAGAGTCTCACTTTGTCACCCAGCCTGGAGTGTACAGTTGTGATCATAGCTCAACGCAGACTCGACCTCCCAGGCTCACTCAAGCAATCCTCCTATCTCAGCTTCTCGAGTAGCTGGGACTATAGGCATGTACCACCATGTCCAGCTAATTTATTTTTTGAAGAGGGGTCTCACTATGTTGCCCAGTCTGGTCTTGAACTCCTGGGCTCAAGTGATCCCAATTCCCCTGCCTCAGCCTCCCAAAGTGCTGGGATTATATGCGTGAACCAGCACACCCAGCTGTGTATAATTCTTTTTATGTATTGCTGAATTCTATTTGTAGACATTTTGTTAAATATTTTTTGCATCAAAATTCATGATGATGTTGGGCTGTAAAGGATTTTTTTGTACTGTCTTTACCTGGTTTTAGTATCAGGATCTAGGTTCATAAAATGAACCGGGAAGTTGTCCTTCCTCTTTATTTTCTGGAAGAGACTGTATAGAAATGTTAATTCTTCTTTAAACAAAGAATTCTTCGATAGAATTCTCTAGTGAAGCCACTGGGCCTGAAGACTTCTCTTTGTGGAGTTTTAAAGCTGTAAGTTCAATTTCCTAATGGTTATAGAGCTATTCAAATGACCTATTTTATATCAAGTGAGTTGTGGTAGTTTGTGCTTTTTGAGGAAGTGGTCAGTTTCATCTAAGTTGTCAACTTCCTATGTGTAGAGCTGTTTGTGTCATTCCCTTCTTATCCTTTTGATGGCTGCAGGGCCTGGAGTGATACTCCTTGTTTCATTCCTGATGTTATAACTTCTCTGTTTTTCTGGTTAGTCTTCATAGAGGTCTGTCCTGGGCTTAAGGAATCCTACCATCTATCTCAGCCTCCCAAGTAGCTGAGACTACAGGCCTGTGCCACCATATACAGCATTTTTCTTTTTGTAGAAACAAGATTTCAGCATGTTGCTCAGGCTGGTCTTGAACTCCTGGCCTCAAGCAATCTACGTGCCTTGGCCTCCCAAAGTGCTGGGATTAGAAATGTGAGCCACCACGCCCAGCTAATGGTTTTGTTTTGTTTTGTTTTGTTTTTTTCCAGACGGAGTTTCACTCTTGTTGCCCAGGCTGGAGTGCAATGGTGCAATCTCGGCTCACCACCACCTCTGCCTCCCAGGTTCAAGTGATTCTCCTGCCTCAGCCTCCCTAGTAGCTGGGATTACAGGCATGTGCCACCACACCTGGCTCATTTTGTATTTTTTTTTTTTTTGAGACTGAGTCTGGCTCTGTCGCCCAGGCTGGAGTGCAGTGGCCAGATCTCAGTTCACTGCAAGCTCCACCTCCCGGGTTTACGCCATTCTCCTGCCTCAGCCTCCCGAGTAGCTGGGACCACAGGCGCCCACCACCTCGCCCGGCTAGTTTTTTGTATTTTTTAGTAGAGACGGGGTTTCACCGTGTTAGCCAGGATGGTCTCGATCTCCTGACCTAGTGATCTGCCCATCTCAGCCTCCCAAAGTGCTGGGATTACAGGCTTGAGCCACCGCGCCCAGCTCATTTTGTATTTTTAATAGAGACGGGGTTTCTCCATGTTGGTCAGACTGGTCTTTAACTCCTGACCTCAGGTGATCCGCCCGCCTTGACCTCCCAAAGTGCTGGGATAACAGGTGTTAGCCACCATGCCTGGCCAATACTGTCTTTTTATTTATTTATTTATTTATTTGAGACGGAGTCTCGCTCTGTCACTCGGGCTGGAGTGCAGTGGCCGGATCTCAGCTCACTGCAAGCTCCGCCTCCTGAGTTTACGCCATTCTCCTGCCTCAGCCTCCGGAGTAGCTGGGACTACAGGCGCCCGCCACCTCGCCCAGCTAGTTTTTTGTATTTTTTAGTAGAGACGGGGTTTCACCGTGTTAGCCAGGATGGTCTCAATCTCCTGACCTCGTGATCTGCCCGTCTCGGCCTCCCAAAGTGCTGGGATTACAGGCTTGAGCCACTGTGCCCGGCCTTTTTTTTAAAGAGACAGGCTCTTGCTCTGTTGCCCAGGCTGGAGTGCAATGGTGTGGTCATAGCTCACTGCAGCCTCGAACTTCTGGGCTTGAGTGATCCTCCCCGCTCAGCCTCCTGAGTAGCGGGGACTACAGGCACGCACTGCCATGTCGGCTAATTAAAAAAAATTTTTTTAGAGATGAGATCTTGCTATGTTGCCCAGGCTGGAGTGCAATGGCGTGATCATAGCTCACTGCAGCCTCGAATTTCTGGGCTCAAGTGATCCTCCCCCCTCAGCCTCCTGAGTAGCTGAGACTACAGGCATGCACTGCCATGTCGGCTGAATTTTTTTTAGAGATGAGATCTTGCTATGTTGCCTAGGCTGGTCCTGAACTCCTGTCCTCAAGCAATCCTCTTGCTTTGGCCTCCCAAAGCAGTGGGATTATAGGTGTGAGCCACCGTGCCAGCCTGTGTTGTCTTTTTCAAAGTTCTAGTGAAGCACAGACCTCATCTGCTTTTATGTTCCTTTACTTTGCCTTTCTATAATTATCTTAAATATGTCCTTTATGTACATTTTGAACCACAGGAGATACTGCTATGAGTTTTGCTTATGCTATCAAACATAATTCAGAAAACTCTAAAGGAGAAGGAAAGCCTATTCTATTTGGTGACAAATTCTTAGTTTTCCTTCATCTGAGAATATTCTGATTACTTCTTCATTCCTGAAAGATACATTCACTGGGTACAGGATTCCGGCTTGATGGTTTTCTTTGAGCACTTGAAGAAAAATAATTGTCCCCCTTTCTTCTGGTCTTTCTGGTTTCTGATGAGACCACTGTCATTCAAATTCTTTTTCCCTTATTGGTGAAATGTCATCTTTCTCTGACTGCTTTCAAGAATTCTCTCTTTCATTTTTAGAAGTCTAATCATATGTCTCTGGCATGGATTTCTCTGGGTTTATGCTATTTGGGGTTTGCTCAGTTTCTTGATTCTGTACGTTTATGTCTCTTGCCAAATTCAGGAAATTTTTTAGCCATTATTTCTTCAAGTACCTTTGCAGGCTGTTATCTTTCTCTGTTTCAGGGGATTTCAATGAAATGAATGTTGTATCATTTGTTATTGTCTCACAGGTCCCTGCAGCTCTATTTTAAATCCCATTATTTTTTTTGAGACAGAGTCTCACTCTGTTGCCCAGGCTAGAGTGCAGTGGTACGATCTCGGCTCACTGCAACCTCTGCCTCCCAGGTTCAAGGGATTCTCCTGCCTCAGCCTCCCATGTAGCTGGGACTACAGGCACGTGCCACCAAGACAGGCTATTTTTTTTTTTTTTTTCCAGTAGAGATGGGGTTTCACTGTGTTAGCCAGGATGGTCTCGATCTCCTGACCTCGTGATCTGCTCCCCTCGGCCTCCCAAAGTGCTGGGATTACAGGTGTGAGCCACCGTGCCCGGCCGAAGCCCCACTCTCTTTCTTCTCTGTGGTCTGGATTTCTATTGTTCTGTCTTTCAGCTCACAGATTTCCTTCCCTGTCCTCTTATTTTTCTATTAAGCCCATCCACTGAGCTTTATATTTTGGCTACTGCAGTTCTTAGTTCTACAATTTCCAATTTTCATTTAGTTCTTTTATGTTGTCCTTCTCTTTGCTGACAGTTTCACTTGTTTCAAGTATGTTCACAATTTCTCATTGAAGCATGTTTACTGTGTCTGCTGTAAAATATTTGTTAGATAATTTTAACGTCATCATCTTAGTGCAGGCATGTATTATTATTGTTCATTCAGTTTGAGACCTTTCTAGTTCTTGGTATGATGAATGATTTTCACTTGAAACCTGGACATTTTTGCCTTACATTATGAGAATCTGGATCTTATTCAACCTTTCTGTTTTGGCTGGCATTTTCTGATGTTGCGCTGGCAGGAGAAGGGGTATGCCATTCATTACTGCCAACTGGAAGTAGAAGTCTAGGTTTCTTTTTTCTTTTCTTTTTTTTTTTTTGAGATGGAGTCTCTCTGTCACCCAGGCTGGAGTGCAGTGGCGCGATCTTGACTCACTGCAACCTCTGCCTCCTGGGTTCAAGTGATTCTCCTGCCTCAGCTTCCCAGTAGCTGGGACTACAGGCATGCACCACCACGCCTGGCTAATTTTTTGTACTTTTAGTAGAGATGGGGTTTCACCGTGTTAGCCAGGATGGTCTCGATCTCCTGACCTTGTGATCTGCCTGCCTTGACCTCCCAAAGTGCTGGGATCACAGGCGTGAGCCACCGTGCCTAGCCTTTTTTTTTTGAGACAGAGTCTCGCTCTGTCACCCAGGCTGGAGTACAGTGGTGCCATCTCGGCTCACTGCAACCTCAGCCTCCCAGGTTCAAGCAATTCTCCTGCCTCAGCTTCCCAAGTAGCTGGGATTACAGGCATGCGCCACCACACCTGGCTAATTTCCATATTTTTAGTAAAGACAAGGTTTCACCGTCTTGGCCAGGCTGGTCTCAAACTCCTGACCCCAAGTGATCTGCCCACCTCGGCCTCCCAAAGTGCTGGGATTACAGGCATGAGCCTATGTCTGGTCAATGTCAAGATTTTTTACTTGGCTGATGTTGACACCCTATGGGAGGACACTCCCTGTGACTGACAGGTGTGGGTTCAAGATCCCTATATGGTCTCTGCTGACACTATGGTGGGGATGCCTAAGTCCTGGTTCTCTACTTGGCCTTCTTGACACACCCGGGGGCAGTGTGGGATGCCTTGTTACAGCCTGTATTGGCGGAAGTCTGGGCTTCCCGCTCCATCTTTGCAGGCGTGGATAGGCGTGGCCGCACAATATCCTCTGTAGCATCTGGCTGGAGTAAAGCAGGTGTTGTCTACAAGTCTTCTGTCTTACTAGGCCATTCCTTTCCTGGTCCACTGACTAGAGAGGACAGGCTTTGGTTGGGGCAATTTGTGTCTGCCCTTACTGGCATTTCAGGTTTGCCAGCTTCTCCAGCACTAAGTGTGGGATATACAAGGTGAGAAGAAAACCTGGGAACTCACCTCACCTCCTCCACCTCCACCTCCACCTCCACCTCTATGCTGTTACTGTTTCTGCCTCTTGTTAACAAGTTTCTAACACAAGGTGTACTGGGGACAACAACTAATTTCCCAGTTCACGTCACTGTACCTAGAGGGGACACAGGAGCTATCAGAAAGGAGACCAGGGTGCTTCTGTGTGGCCCCGAAGTTAAAACAGCAGCAGGCCTCAGCCATGAAGGGTCCAACAGTTCTCTCTTCAGTGGGCTGGGCCAAAATTACAAGGGGAATTGGATGCGTTGGAGCAGTTAAAAGAAACAGAGATTTCCTTCATTGCTTTCAATCATTCCCAAAGAGACCGCAGGTCCTGTAAGTCCTCGGTGTGAAATCAGTCAGTGGAGTCAGTTCTGACAGCAGCAGTGTGGACACTGCTACAGAGCCTCCACGAGACAGAGAAATGGCGCCATGTTTCTTTACAATGTCACTGCTCTACAAATGACACGGTCAGTAGGTCAGAGACCTTGTTAACTTTCTGCCTTACCCTGGCCTGAAATTCCGTTCTTGTCCACCTCCAAACAGCATAGGGTAGAGAGGGGTAAATTCACCAAGTCCTCGTACATAAAGTGCGCCAATCCTGGGACCATAAAACTGGAAGGAAAAGTTGGTCATTTATTCAACAAGAACTTTCCAAGGACCTACTCTGTAGACACACTAAGTGCCTAGAGGCACACAGGAGAAATGCTCTGCGATGCACAGTGCTTCCTTGGGGCGCCTCTGAGGGTCACCCCTTTTGACATGCAGAGTCACAAAAGCCTTCTGGGCAGGGTGGAACTCCAACCTAGGAGGCAGCGCAGGTGCTAGACTCTCGTGCCCAGCTCTGTGGCAGGCAGCTCTCCCTCGCACATCATGTGATAGAATTTGTACAAGGATCTCAAATCATATGGATCACGGTTTAAAAAAAAAAGAGAAAGAGAATGCATAAATAGAGAGGAGTTGGAACCAGCAGTTGGCCGTGGCCTTTCCTGCAAATGATTCCACGTTTCCAACTGACACAATGCAGAACTCTGGAGTGCCAAAGTGTCAGGCCACCACAGATACTCCTTTGGAAACCAGCTGAGGACTGTGCTTCAAAATTGAGTACTACAAATATCTCAGGCCCTGGTAAGCTGTCAGAAAGATGTGCACAATTTTCAGAAGGGTCTTCACTGTTAACTCTTTCCCCCATACTCCCACCTTAAAGATAGCTGGTAAGTTTTTGTTGAGGAGCCGCATCTGAAATCACATTAGAGAAAGCAACAATTTCCTGTCCCCACATCTTCTACCCCACGCCCTCTGCATATGCTCTGTCCGCTGCAGACACTTGCCGCCTGGCTGAACCCCCTGCCTTACTTCCCTGAGATCTCGACGTCTCCTCCCCTAGCTTGGTCCACCGCCCCACCCTGCCCTATGTGGGTTGGGCACCCCCATCATCCCTGCCATGGCATTCAACTTGGCCTGCTGGCCATGTGGGGCTCCTCTCTTAAAGTTCCTGAGGACAGGGATCCCATGTTGCTCCTCGCAGTGCCCCCAAGGCCTGGCTCACAGCGGGCAGTGAGGCTTACGGACCGAGCAGTGAACAGCCACCTGCGCAGCAGACTCTGCCCACAGAGGGAGGAGGCCTCTGCAGACATACCTTGTGGCCCACGATGGTAAGGAAGTCCACGCCCAGGTCCTCCACATCCACGCGCTGCTTCCCCAAGGCCTGTGCAGCATCTGTGTGCATGAGGATGGGAGGCAGCCCAGCTGCCACCCGTTCCTGGTTCAGGGCTTTAATGCGCTGACTGATTTCAGGAACAGGCTGACGGGGAAAGGAAACAGTTGAGTATGTTGCTCCGATTTGATGAAAACTGAATGACAGAAATCAGGAGTAGTGAGCACAGGCCAAATGTTATCAAAGTGAACAGAGAAATGGGAGAAGCCAGAGCTGGGAAACCTGAAACGCCATGAGTCTAAGCCGCTGTTCTTCCCCATGAGCTCTCCCTAAAGAGAAACAAAGGCTGACTCACCATGACAACGCCGGTCTCATTGTTGGCCAGCATGATGGTCACAAGGCGTGTGGTCGGGCGGACAGCTGCGAGGATGTCATCCACCTCTGCCTGCCCGCTCACCTTGGACACAGGGACAAAGGTGACCGCTGAGAAACAAACATGGGTACCGAACTAAGTTGCACAAATTGATTCCTCTCAAAATTGTATTCCAACAGAGCTTAACAAAACAGTTTTCTACAATTATAAAAGTAAATTGTTGTCCAAGTTCAGAAGACTATAAAGAAGAATATAAGCCGCCCATCATCATTCGCCCAGCGTCACTGTCGGGTGCTTCAATGTGAACGCGTCTTTAACGTGGTTGCAGTGGGTGGATCTATGTGCCTTTCTGCTTCTACAGGGACCGAAGGGGAAGTGGCAACAGGGACACAGGCTCTTGCTTTAGGGGAGGGTCCTAGCACACAGCACTTCACTGCCATGTGCTCGGCACCCAGCCAGTGCTGGTGAAGCCACTCCTAGGCGCCAGGCGTTGCCCCAGGCACTGACAGTCTCACTACTGCAGATGGAAAATGAGCAGAGGAGACGACCTTATTTAGCTTTAGTCCTTTGAGTTTAAAATGGTGAAAAACAAATGTATCCACTGCCCGCTCAGGGTCCTACTGAAATGAAAGAGAAAACAGCCACTTCTCCAAATAAGAATCAAATCAAAACACCAACAAAGGGTATCTGGCCGGGCACAGTGGCTCACTTTGGGAGGCCGAGGTGAGCGGACTGCTTGAGCCCAGGGGTTCAAGACCAGCCTGGGCAACATAGGGTAATCATGCCACTGCACTCCAGCCTGGGTGACACAGTAACGCACTGTCTCAAATAAAAGGAGGAGCGGTGAGTTATGTGGACTAGGAATTTTGAGGAGTCCCTAAAATGTAGCAAGATGATGGCATTAAATTAACAGTGAAGAGAATACTTAAAGGCAAATCTGAAAGGATCCAGTGGCCATGCAAGTTCAGGTTGGACAGCGGGAAGCGTAGGGCAGGGGCCAGCTACCAAGGCCGGCAGAGGACAGTGTCCCAATGTCCGAGCACTCCCTGCTCCTGTACACCAAGTCAGCAGCAGAGGCACTGACCTCAGACTGAGACAGCGCCACACGCCCAGAGAGGAACAACAGGCACAAGGCAGGCTCCTTGTCTGGGGGAACGATCTAGAAAATGGGGAAGAGCTTGGGGCATCTGCTAGGGGACTCAGAGGAGCAAAGCAAAAGCAGCTCTGTCCAGGGAAGTCACAGAGAAAAGTGGGCGGGGTCCGCTGCCACTACCTTATGCAGCGCCCACTGTGGGCCCTCCCTTCCTGGGAGACACCTCCTGGGGAAACGCATTGAGAGTTGCAGATGAGCCCTCCCTAGCCCCTACATCAAACAACGAAATGCTTCCTCCATCCACAGGAACAATCCAGGATCCCCAAGTCCGAGGAAAAACCAGGATGAACAGGTAAATGACTGATTCTAGATCACACAGAAGCAATCCCAGGAACAGGAAAACTGAAATAATTTTAACTGGTATCTTCAGTGTGTGGAAAAGCAGGAAAAAAGGCAAGCAATAAAAACTGCCTGCAACTGTACTTAAAGAGATAAAGTATGATGACAGTGGCTCATTACACAGAGAGTCCTCAAGATAACCAAGAGAGAAATTAAGAAAAAGAACCAAAAGGAAATCGTGGAGTTGGAAAGTACAACCGATATGAAAAGTTCACTGGAGGGGCTCAAGAGTTTGTTGGAACTGGCAGAAAATACATTTACTCAACATGAAGGTAGATTTACAGATTATGAAATCCAAATATAAGAGAGGAAAAACATGAGAAAGATAAACAGAGCCTCAGAGAAATGTGGGACACCATAAGGCACCAAATATGGAAAACAGGAGTAGCAGAAGGGCAGGAGCAAGAGAAAGGGGCAGAAAATGTCTCTGAAAAATAACGGCTGAAAATGTCTCAAATATGATGGAAAACATTAATCTACATACCCAAGAGGCTAAATGAATTCCAGGTAGGATAAAACACAAAGACATTCACTCCCAGACACATGATAATGAAAATGTTGAAAGCCAAAGACAGAGAAAGTATCTTGAAATCCGCACAAGAGATTCTGTCTCAAAAAAATAAAGGGAAAAAAGGGCAGTGTAACTGTATATTGCTTCTCTCAACTGATTTAAAAGCAACTGTATAAAGTGACATGTATAGAATTATTTTGTTAGGGCTATAACACAGTATTTCATGAGGACAGCACAAAGGAGGTAGGAGACAGCAGAATTGTCTATTAAGGAAAAGACACCAGATGATAATTCAGATCCATGGAACAAATGAAGATAATGTGAAAAGGCAACTAAGAAGGTTACTCGAACAAAATCTATAAACATACACTTGTTCTTTCTTCCCTTAGCTTCCTTAAAAGACATTAAATTGGCCAGGTGCAGTGGCTCATGCCTGTAAGCACTTTGGGAGGCCAAGGCAGGAGTATCACTTGAACCCAGGAGTTCAAGACCAGTCTGGGCAACGTCAGGACACTTTATCTGCACAAAAAATAAAAAATCAGCTGGGTGTGATGGGATACGCCTGTAGTCCCAGCTACCAGGGCAGCTGAGGTGGAAGGATCACTTGAGCCTGGGAAGTTGAGGCTGTAGTGAGTTGTGATCGTGACACCAAACTCCAGCCTGGGTGACAGGGTGGAATCTTGTCGAAAAGAAAAGAGAGGAAAGAGGGGAGGGGAGGGGAGGGGAGGGGAGGGGAGGGAAAAGGCAGGAAATTAACTAAAATGATATTTGTGGCTGGGTGCAGTGGCTCATGCCTGTAATCCCAGCATCTTGGGAGGCCAAGGTGGGCAGATCACTTTAGGCCAGGAGTTCAAGATCAGCCTGTCCAACCTGGAAAAACCCTGTTTCTACTAAAAATACAAAAATTAGATGGACCTGATTGTACATGCCTGTAATCTCAGCTGCTTGGGAGGCTGAGGCATGAGAATCACTTGAACCTGGGAGGTAGAGGTTGCAGTGAGCCAAGATTGCACCACTGCACTCCAGTTTGGGTGACAGAGCAAGACTGTCTCAAAAAAAAAAAAGATATTTGTAACAATGCACTGTTGAGTTTGTAACATATATAGATGTAACACCGGTAACAATAAAAGCACAAAAAAGAAGAAGGAACAGAACTGTATAGGAGTAACATTTCTACGTCTTTCTGGAATTAAGTTAGTATAAATCTGAAGTAAATACTGATAAGTTTATACATATATAGTAAGCCCTTGATAACTACTAAGGAAATAATTTTTTTTTTTTTTTTTTGAGACGGAGTCTCGCTGTGTCGCCCAGGCTGGAGTGCAGTGGCCGGATCTCAGCTCACTGCAAGCTCTGCCTCCCGGGTTTTTACGCCATTCTCCTGCCTCAGCCTCCCGAGTAGCCGGGACTACAGGCGCCCGCCACCTCGCCCGGCTAGTTTTTGTATTTTTTAGTAGAGACGGGGTTTCACCGTGTTAGCCAGGATGGTCTCGAACTCCTGACCTCGTGATCCGCCCGTCTCGGCCTCCCAAAGTGCTGGGATTACAGGCTTGAGCCACCGCGCCCGGCCAGGAAATAATTTAAAAAGTGAAAAAAGCACTAATGAATTTTGATGTTAAACTAGAAAATATTGGTTAATGCAAAAGAAAACAGTAAAGGGGGAAAAGAAAACAAAAAATATATGAGACATCTAGAAAACAAAAAGTAAAAATATAGGTGGTAATCCAACTATGTCAATAGTAACATTACGTGTGAATGATTAAACAATCTAATATAAAGGCAGAGGTTGTCAGACTAGATTTAAAAAGAACTGGCCAGGTGCGGTGGCTCGCGCCTATAATCCCAGCACTTAGGGAGGCCAAGGCTGATGGATCACCTGAGATCAGTTCAAGGTCTGCCTGGCCAACATGGTGAAACCCCGTCTCTACCAAAAATACAAAAATTAGCCAGCCATGATGGTGGGTGCCTGTAGTCCCAGCTACTCGGGAGGCTGAGGCAGGAGAATGGCTTGAACCCAGGAGGCAGAGCTTGCAGTGAGCTGAGATCATGCCACTGCACTCTATAGCCTGGGCGACAGAGTGAGACTCTGTCTAAAAAACAAAACAAAACAAAACAAGAAAAGAATCTACAGGAGACCCATGTGTCCTGCTCAGGGCTCTTGGGGTGGGCCTAGTTAACCTTCCCCAAAGGTGACTTTTCCCTTTTCGTATTATTCACATCAAAGATAAGTCTTAGATACTGTGTGATGTTCAAGCAGTTTATTCTGGCAGCGCTCTTACAAGATAGCTAGCAGGAGCAGGCAGGTGGCAAGGGTCAGATACATTCAGGTATCATGACTGCCTGACCCGGAGGGTCTCTGTCCGGAGAGCATTCTCAGAGTTTCAGGGATTCTTCCCCGTTCTTATCTTGTATTTAGTCCAGGTCAGTTACCAGGTTTCTCTTCCGTAAGGGAGTTAAGCTATTTTGGTAAGGGTAAGCTTTGTATTTATGGTTTATGAGAGTTCCATCTATGCTGAGGTGGTCTTACCTCCTGGAAATTCCCCAGCCAGGGCTGGAAATCCCTAGGCCATGTTGCGTCATACTGCTAATTGACACACAGTGTCAGCCCTGCAAGACGTTTGCATGGGCCTATGGCTATCATTAATCTTAAAGCCACAATATGTCTCTTACACTGTATTACAACATGTCAGATTTAAAGACATATACGGATTAAAAGTAAAAGGATGGAAAAAGATATTTATGCTAGCAGCAACCATAAGACAGTTGGAATGACTATACTTACATAAAATAAAAGGGACTTAAAAAAAGTTACTAGAGATAAAGATGGACATTTTATAATGATAAAAGAACCAGTTCATCCATAATACATAACAAATATAAATGTATATGCACCTAACAATAGAGCACCAAAATACATGAAGCAAAAGCTGACAGGTTTGCAGGGAGAAACTGATTAATAGTGTGATCAACTATTAATCAGACCACCAATTAATAATAGCAGGATCATTCAAAATCACATTTTCAATAATGGATACAACAACTAGCCAGAATTTTAACAAGGGAACAGGGAACAGAAGACTTGAATAACACTATAAATTAAGTAGACCTAATAGACATCTACAAGACACTCCACCCAACAACAGCAGAACATACATTATCCTTCAGTGCACTTGACATATACTCTCGGATAGACTATATGGCTAGGCTACAAAATAAAAAAAAATAAAGAATTTAAATCAAAGTATTTTCTAGCTCTTAAGGAAGAAAATTAGAAATCACTAGCAGAAAAAAAATCTTAGAAATTAAAAAAACATATGGAAATTAAACATACACTCTTAAATATCTAATGGGTCATAGAAAAAAATCACAAGGGACACTAGAAAATACTTTCTGAGATGAATGAAGATGAAGACACAACACACTAAAACATGTGGAATGTAGTTAAAGCAGTGCTTAGACGGAAATTTATATCTGTAAATGCCTACATTAAAAAAGAAGGTCCAGGCGTGGTGGCTCACACCTGTAATCCCAGCACTTTGGGAGGCCAAGGTGGGTGGGTCACTTAAGGTCAGGAGTTTGAGACAAGCCCAGCCAACATGGCAAAACCCTGTCTCTACTAAAAATACAAAAATTAGCTGGATGCGGTAGTACACACACCTGTAATCCCAGTTACTTGGGAGGCTGAGGCACGAGAATTGCTCAAGTCTGGGAGGTGGAGGTTGCAGTAAGCTGAGATTGCGTCACTGCACTTCAGCCTGAGCAGTAAGACTCTGTCTCAAAAAAAAAATTCTTTTTCAAATCATAACTAAGACACCTTAAGACACTGGAAAAAAGGAACAAATCAAACCTAAAACAAGTAGAAAGAACCTATTTATGCCTAGTGTTCCATTATTGGAACGCTAAGCTTGTGGGAGTTATTTATATCCTACTGCTCAAGGTTATTGCCAAGGTCTGATTTTTCACACACAAAAAAACTTGCAACCTCCGGCATAAATGGGTTAATAAAGATTGGTGTAGAAATTAATAAAATAGAGACTACAAAAATAACACAGGAAAATCAAAAGTTAGTTCTTTAAAGAGTTTAAAAAAGATAAATCTTTAACTAAATTGATCAAGAGAAAAAAAAGAATAAAATTACTAAATTGATCAAGAGAAAAAAAAAGAATAAAATGAAAGGGATATATAAATCTTACAGAAATAAAAAAGCATTACCAGAGACTACTATAAACAATGGTATGCCAATAAAATTAGGTAACGAATGAAATGCACAAATTCCTAGAAGGACACAAACAACTGAAAATGACTCAAAAGAGATACAGCCTGTACAGACCTATAAAAAGTAAAGAGACTGAATCAGCAACTTGAAAATTCTCCACAGAGAGAAGCCCAGGCCCAGATGTTGTCATTGGCAAACTCTCAAATATTTAAAGATGAATGAAAACCAAGTCTTCACAAACCCTTCCAAAAAACAGAAGAGGAGGGAACACTCCCCATGATTTATACGGGGCAAGTTTCACCCTGACACTAAACTAGACAAAGATACCACAAGGAAACTACAGACTAATACCTCTTATGAATACTGACAGGAAAATCTTCAGCAAAATAATAGTGAACTAAATCTAAAAACATATGAAAAGGATTAAATGGTTTAACACCCAAAAATTAGTTAGGGTAATACAACATTACAAACCGAATAAAGAACAAAAACCCACATGATCATCTCAATAAATGCAGAAAAAGCATTTAACAAAATCCAATACCCCTTTCATGATAAAAACACCCAACAAACCAAGCACAGAAGGGAACTTCCTCACCCTGATAAAGGCCATCTAAAAACCCACAGCTAACAGTATATGAAATTATGAAAGAATGAATGCTTTCCCTTACAATCAGCAGTAAGATAAGGATATCCACTTTGGCCACTTCTACTCAACATTGTATGGAGGTCCTAGCCAAGGCAATCAGACAAGAAAATAAAATTAAAGAAATACAAGTTGGACAACAAGAAGTAAAACTATCTCTAGTTGTAGATGATATGACCCTCTATATAGAAAATCCTAAGGAATCCATTAAAAAACTTATTGAAACTAACAATTAGGCTGGGCATGGTGGCTCACGCCTGTAACCCCAACACTTTGAGAGGCCAAGGTTTGGGTGATCACCTGAGGTCAGGAGTTCGAGACCAGCCTGACCAACATGGTGAAACCCCGTCTCTACTAAAAATAACAAAATAAATAAGCTGGGCATGGTGGTACATGCCGTAATCCCAGCTACTTAGGAGGCTGAGGCAGGAGAATTGCTTGAACCCAGAAGGCGGAGGTTGCAGGAGCCAAGATCATTCCATTGCACTCCAGCATGGGCAACAAGAGTGAAACTCTGCCTCAAAAAAAAAAAAAAAAAAAAAAGACTAACAATTAGAACTAATAAATACAGCAAAGTTGCAGAATACAAGAGTAACATACAAAATCAACTGTACAGCTGACCCTTGAACAATGTGAGGGTTAGGGGCGTGGCGCAACTCATGCAGTTGAAAATAGGTGTCTAACTTTTGACTCCCCTAAAACTTTTTATTTTTATTTTTATTTTTTGAGATGGAGTCTTGCTCTGTCGCTCAGGCTGGTGTGTGGTGGCACCATCTCAGCTCACTACAGCCTCTGCCTCCTGGGTTCAAGTGATTCTCCTGCTTCAGCCTCCCAAGTAGCTGGGATTAAAGGTATGTGCCACCATGCCCGGTTAATTTTGTATTTTTAGTAGATGGGGTTTTGTCATGTTGGCCAAGCTGTTCTTGAACTCCTGACCTCAAGTGATCCGTATCCCCTTGGCCTTCCAAATTGCTGGGATTACAGGTGTGAGCCACCACACCCAGCCAGCTCCTCGCAAACTTAACCAACAAATAACCTACTGTTGACTAGAAGCCTAAATGATAACATAAGCACTTGATTAACACATATTTTGTATATTATATATTATATGCTGTATTCTCACAATAAAGCTAGAAAAAAATACTAAGAAAATCATAAGGAATAAAAAATATATTTACTATTAATTAAGTGGAAGCAGATCATCATAAAGGTCTTCATCTTCATCATCTTCACAATGAGTAGGCTGAGGAGGAGGAGGAAGAGGGGTTGATCCTGAAGTCACAGAGACAGTAGAGATAGGAGAAAACCCACATATAAGTAGACCCACAGAGTTCAAACCCATGCTGTTCAAGGATCAACTACATTTACATATATTAGCAATGAACAATCCAAAAGTGAAATAAGAAAACAATTCCATCTACAATAGTATCAAGAGAATAAAACACTTAAGGATAAATTTAACAAAAGTGCAAAAAATCCTGAAAATTGCAAAAATTGCTGGAAGAAATTAAATATAAAGACATCACGTTAATGGATTGGAAAACAATATTGTTACGGTAGCAATACTGACCAAATTCATCTACACATTCAATTCAATCCCTATCAAACTCCTAGCTAGACTTTTTGCAGAAATTAACAAGCTTATCCTAAAATTCTTTTGAGATTTCAACAGATGCAGAATAGCCAAAACAATATTAAAAAATAACAAATTTGGAGAACTCCTACTTTCCTATTTCAGAACTTACTATAAAGCTACAGTAATCATAACAGTTTGGTACCAATCTAAGAATAGAAATATAGGTAAATGGAATAGAGTTGACAGTCAAGAAATAAACCCTCACATATTATGGTCAACTGATTTTCAATAATGGTGCCAAGACCATCCATGGAAGAAGAGTCTTTTCAACAAATGTGCTGGAACAACTGGATGTCCACATGCAAAAAAAGTAAATTTGGATTCCTCCCTCACACCACACACAAAATTAACTCAAAATGTACCACAGATTTAAATGTAAGAGCTAAAACTATAAAACTCTTAGAAGAAAATATAGGAGTACATTTTCATGACCTTGGGTAGGACAAAATCTTCTTACATATGACACAAGGAACAACAACAACAAAAACGGACTTCACCAAAATGAAAAGTTTTTGTTCTCTAAAGGATACCATGAGAGCGAGAGCAAACCCACAGAATGAGAGAAAATATTTACAAATTATCTGTCTGATAAGGGACTCGTATCAAGCATATATAAAGAACGCTTACAACTCAATAAAAAGACAAGTCATCCAATTAAAATACGAGCAAGGACTTTAATAGACATTTTTCCAAAGAAGATATATACAAATGGCCAATGAACACATGAAAGATGCTCAACACTACTGGCCATCAGGGAATTGTAAATCAAAACCACACCTACTAGGATGGCAATAATCAAAAAGACAGATAACAAATGTCAGCAAAGACATGGAGGAATTGGAACCCTGTGACACTGCAAATAGGAGTACTAAGCTGTGCGGCTACTTTGGAAAACAAAGCTTAAGGTTAAACAGTTACCTTAAAAGTTGTCAGATAGTTACCACATGACCCAGCAATCCCACTCAATAGAATGCTAATTTTTTTTCCCCCAGAGATGGAGTCTTGCTGTGTCTCCCAGGCTGGAGTGCAGTGGTGTGATCTTGGCTCACTGCAACCTCCGTCTCCAGGGTCTAAGTGATTCTCCTGCTTCAGCCTTCCCAGTAGCTGGGAATACAGACATGCACCACCACGCCTCGGCTAATTTTTGTATTTTTAGTAGAGATGGGGTTTCACCATGTTGGCCAGGCTGGTCTCGAACTCCTGACCTCAAGTGATCCACCCACCTCAGCCACCCAAAGTGCTAGGATTACAAGGCTTGAGCCACTGCACCCGGCCAGAAAAATTTTTTTTTCCAAAAAGTCTTCATAGTCAAACCAAGCAGTTCAGCCACAGTCCCTTAATCTTGAAGAGAAATGTATTTTCTTTTTATTCACCTTCAGATTTTCATATAGATTACACAAGAAAGCTCAGGCTGAGAAGAAAATCTGTTTCAAGGACAGTGTTGATTAATGGGCTGCCTCCGTTTTACAAGTTAATGGTCTACACCTGGTGAACATGTCACTCCCTTTTGGGACGTCCTATGGCAGGAAAACTGAGAGGTGGCTCTGTCTGTGCTGTGTGACAGCCACAGAGCCACTGCTGCTGCAGCGAGCTTCCTCCTCCTCCCCGCGGGCCCCTGCGCCTCCTGCTGCACCTGGGCCCCACCTCGCTCCGCTTTTCCGTACGCAGCGGGAGGCCTTGCCTCATGGGTGCTGAGATCAGGTGCGGCAGCTCGCTTATTCCAGGCTTCACACCTGAAGTTTAGGGCTATCTGATCCTTTCCCTTCATGGGAGAGGAGAGTGGGAGCTGGGATTTTATGATGAAAACCAAATAATGACAAGCTTCATTTGCCCATTTGCAGGTGTACTATTTAAAGGTTAAATATTTCTTATATGCAAGTTTCAAATATCACTCAGTTTACACAAATGGCTAGTTCTACATATTCATTCTGGATGTTTTTCCTAAGGGAAGGTTTGGCCACACTGGCTGACGCCCTCGTGTCAGCTGGTCTCTGCACTGAGAGGGGCAGCCAGGGAGCCCAGCGCAGTGAGGGGCATCTATTCACCAAGGCACCAGGGCCTGGCTCCCCATCAGAACCGGGGAGTTACAGTGAGTGGCACATTGAATCCACATCTCCGCAGTGGATCCCGGGCTCTGCCTGCAGGCCGCTCCCCGCCTCACAGCTGGAGCCCAGCAGGCTGGCCCCAGGGCCACCCTGCACCCACTCACCTGCCACTTGTTCTTCCGCCAGATGCTCCAGGGGCAGCCGGATGGAGTCGTGTTCCACCAAGGAAGTAATGAAATGGGGCTTGGCCCCCTCCACTGGACTGTGGTGCCCACCCACGTGTCCCTTTGAGGTCTGGTTTGCGTGGAAATGTTTCACCACAGAATGGATTACTAAATTATTTGACTGCAGAGATACAGCAAAAAAAGCATTTACAAAAACTGTGCTGAGGTAAGGGTTAGAGCAACAATTTCTGTTACTTAATTTCTTTTGTGGCTAATATCAAAAAAGCTTCAAAGAAATTCAGCTTCCTGAGTTGGACCTTTTGAAAGATTTAGGGTTTTCCAACATTCAAAAACTTGAGATTCATTTCCAGTCAATCATGTCTATTTTATTGTTAAGCAATATTATTAATTTTTAAGAATTTATATAAATATATTGGTATAAGTGCAGTTTTGTTATATGCATAGAATATTATGAATTTTTAAATTTTATAAATCTGCCATAAAGAGTATTTTGTCCAGCCACCCACTACTGGTGGGAGTATAAATTGGTACAACCTCTACTGTGGGCCATCTGTCACATCTACCAAATGAGCCCCGTGACCCAGCAAGTCCAGTTCTTGGACTTTTTCCTACAGCTACACTCACAGTGAAACCAAATAGTGTGTATAAAGGTTATTTATTAACATTAAGTGCAGCACTGTTTCTTACAGCAAAACCTTGGAAAGCCCTTAAATATCTATCAATTAGGGATTAAAAGGAATGATTCCAGGGCAAAAATGATGGGGAAACCTTTATGGAAATAACAATGCAAAGCAGGTTACTTTACATATTACATTACGAAAATCCTATTAGCTACCTGAAATTTACTTAAAGGATATATACTAATTATCTCGAGCTAGTATGCAATATAGCAAGACCACACATTACTCTTTCTTTCTTTCTGAGACAGGGTCTCACTCTCTTGCCCAGGATGGGGTGCAGCAGCGTGATCATAGCTCACTGCAGCCTTGAATTCCTGGGTTCAAATGATTCTCCCACCTCAGCTTCCCTACTAGCTGGGACTACAGGTGTCACCACCACACCCAGCTAATTTTTTTTTCTTTGTAGATATGGACTCTCCCTATGTTGCCCAGGCAGGTCTCAAACTCCTAAGTTCAACCAACTCTCCTGCCTTGGCCTCCCAAAGTACTGGGATTACAGGCATGAGCCACCACACCTGGCCTACTCTTTCTTTAAATGAAAATGTAGCAAAAGGGAATCACTTTCTGGGTATTTTATTATAACTTGCAGCTAAAAGAACGTGAGCGTGTTCAGAAGCTTTACCTCAGTGCCCCCGGAAGTGAAGATTATATCTTGAGGTTTCCCCCCTATCATCTTCGCGAGGCTTTCCCGGGCTGCATTTATAATATCCTTGGCCTTTCTTCCTTGAGGGACCAAAAAGGAAATTCGTTAACATTGCTTCACCAAGCCCTATCAACGCTTCTAAAAGGACAACCAAATACAAAGGAGTAAGACGTCTGCGTGGGCCGTTCTAAGAAAAACCTGCCCCCTTAATGTGAGCACAGCAAAACACTACAACCTAGACACAACCTGGCAAAGGGGCGGCTGTGAGACAGCAGCGAACCAGTGACCAAACTGAGAGTTATTAACTCCATGAGACCCAGAAACAAGTACGGGAGGTTGGCTAAGAACCTGGATGTCCCACAAGATGTGGCTTTCTTCTTACCAGTTGCTGCGGGGGGAAGCTGTGGCCATCTGCTTTGCTTCCCATTCAAGAAAAGTGGAGAATGAAAGGATGGAATGAGTTGCAAACAACAAAAATAAGCAAAAACAGAACTCATGACTCCTCAACACAAAGTCCAGTGCCATATCTCATTCTGCATGTCGCCCACGGTGTACCTGGGCTGCGAAGGTTACTGTCTCAGGGACACACCTGCTTTCAAACAGGGCTATGCATCCGGCCATCACCCAGTTTCACTGGCTAGAAGGAAAACACAGGAACCATGCTTGCTGGGGCAAAGAAAGAAAGGCTCTGGCATGGGAATTCTGAAAGTTTCAGTGACCATCCTTACTGTACACACCAGGAGTCCCCAAACTTTTTTGACCATTCAGTCTTGTTTAAAAAAAAAAAAAAATTGAACAGGCACCACTAAAACATATACTATTACAAAACATCATAAAAAAGAGAAACATAAAAAGCTGAGGTAAAATAAATACACAAATTCTGCCGCTCCTTAACGCTACTGTATAGATGTCAGTTTTAGTAGCAGTTTCCTAAACACCTAAGGCCTATGGTGTTTAGGAAAACTCCAGCATTTTACTTGGTGACACTAAAAGTTACCGTAATAAACTGTCACCCTCACTCTCAGCCTTCCCTCTCTCAGTGATAATGGTTTGGCTGTGTCCCCACCCAAATCTCATCTTGAATTGTAGCTCCCATAATTCCCACGTGTCATCAGAGGGGCCCGGGGGGGAGGTAACTGAATCACGGCAGCAGGTCTTTCCCATGCTGTTCTCATGACAGTCATTAAGTCTCAGGAAATCTGATGGTTTTATGAAGGGGTGCTCCCCTGCACAAGCCCTCTTGTCTGCTGCCATGTAAGGTGTGACTTTGCTCCTCTTTCGCCTTCCTCCATGATTGTGAGGCCTCCCCAGCCATGGGAAACTGAGTCCATTAACCCTCTTTCCTTTATAAATTACCGAGTCTCAGGTAGGTCTTTATTAGCAGCATGAGAACAGACTAATACACTGAGGAAATGGCAACTCCATCCCTCAGCAGCCCAGGGCAAAAGCACGGGCTCTTTCTCTTTTCTTTCCCCACCAATTAATCCACCAGCAAATGCTGTAGGCTCTGTGTTCAAAAGACATTCCGAACCTGACTCCGCCTCTCCACCGCCCAGCCACCAACCAAGCCAAGGCCACTGCTGTGATGTTCTCCTAGCAGGCCCCCACCAGGGTCCATTCTCCACATAGTGGACAAGGTAATGCCTCAAAAACCCAAACATTCTGGGCACCGTGCTTCATCCCTCCCCAGCAGGGTGCTGAGTACACAGTTGATGCTTAGTCAGTCAGTGCCGCTTACGTCAGCGGTTTCCAAAACCCCAAGGCCCTCTCACGAGCTCCACAAAGTCAAAACTGTTTTCATGATGATACTAAGAGATCAGCTGCCTTGTTGACGCTCCTTTTCTCACAGGTATACAGTGAAGCTTCCAGAGGCTTCCGTCGCTATGACGACGTAGTGACTTCAGTGGGCTGGACGGGGAGGTCTGAGCACTGGCTATCTTCCAGCAACAGGCTGTAAAGAGACCTCCACACGCACAACAGGGCCACGTTCACGAGGTTTCTTCTGTTTTGCCGAAGATAGTTTATCTTTCACAAACATTGATGAACGCTGAGCTTATTTTCAGGTTTTTTTTTTTTTTTTTTTGCTATTATAAGCAAGACTGTGATAAATATCTTAGGTATGTAAAATCTTTCCCCACATCCTCAACATTTTCCTTAAAATAAATTTCCCTCTTCTTCGTCAGCAAAGCCTGAGTCCTGTCGTCTCGCCTTCCTCCCATACAGCATGAGCTTCACCACTCGCTCCACCTTCTCTACCAACTACCGGTCCCTGGGCTCTGTCCAGGCGCCCAGCTACGGCGCCCGGCCGGTCAGCAGCGCCGCCAGTGTCTATGCAGGCGCCGGGGGTTCTGGTTCCCGGATCTCCGTGTCCCCCTCCACCAGCTTCCGGGGCGGCATGGGGTCCGGGGGCCTGGCCTCAGGGATGGCTGGGGGTCTGGCAGGAATGGGCGGCATCCAGAACGAGAAGGAGACCATGCAAAGCCTGAACGACCGCCTGGCCTCTTACCTGGACAGAGTGAGGAGCCTAGAGACCAAGAACCGGAGGCTGGAGAGCAAAATCCGGGAGCACTTGGAGAAGAAGGGACCCCAGGTCAGAGACTGGAGCCATTACTTCAAGATCATCGAGGACCTGAGGGCTCAGATCTTCGCAAATACTGTGGACAATGCCCGCATCGTTCTGCAGATTGACAAGGCCCGTCTTGCTGCTGATGACTTTAGAGTCAAGTATGAGACAGAGCTGGCCATGCGCCAGTCCGTGGAGAATGACATCCATGGGCTCCGCAAGGTCATTGATGACACCAATGTCACTCGACTGCAGCTGGAGACAGAGATCGAGGCTCTCGAGGAGGAGCTGCTGCTCTTCATGAAGAGGAACCACGAAGAGGAAGTAAAAGGCCTACAAGCCCAGACTGCCAGCTCTGGGTTGACCGTGGAGGTAGATGCCCCCAAATCTCAGGACCTCGCCAAGATCATGGCAGACATCCGGGCCCAATATGACGAGCTGGCTCGGAAGAACCGAGAGGAGCTAGACAAGTACTGGTCTCAGCAGATTGAGGAGAGCACCACAGTGGTCACCACACAGTCCGCCGAGGCTGGAGCTGCTGAGACGACGCTCACAGAGCTGAGACGTACAGTCCAGTCCTTGGAGATCGACCTGGACTCCATGAGAAATCTGAAGGCCAGCTTGGAGAACAGCCTGAGGGAGGTGGAGGCCCGCTACGCCCTACAGATGGAGCAGCTCAATGGGATCCTGCTGCACCTGGAGTCAGAGCTGGCACAGACCCGGGCAGAGGGACAGCGACAGGCCCAGGAGTATGAGGCCCTGCTGAACATCAAGGTCAAGCTGGAAGCTGAGATTGCCACCTACCGCCGCCTGCTGGAAGATGGCGAGGAATTCAATCTTGGTGATGCCTTGGACAGCAGCAACTCCACGCAAACCATCCAAAAGACCACCACCCGCCGGATAGTGGATGGCAAAGTGGTGTCTGAGACCAACGACACCAAAGTTCTGAGGCATTAAGCCAGCAGAAGCAGGGTACCCTTTGGGGAGCAGGAGGCCAATAAAAAGTTCAGAGTTCAAAAATAAATAAATAAAAATAAATTTCCCTCAAAGACTTTAGATAATAATATTTAGGCCGGGCGTGGTGGCTCACATCTGTAATCCCAGCACTGTGGGAGGCCGAGGTGGGTGGATCACGAGGTCAGGAGTTCAAGACTAGCCTGGCCAATATGGTGAAACCCTGTCTCTACTAAAAATACAAAAATTAGCCGGGCATGGTGGCGCGTGCCTCTAGTCCCAGCTACTTGGGAGGCTGAGGCAGAAGAATCGCTTGAACCCAGGAGGCGGACGTTGCAGTGACCCGAGACCTGAGATAGTGCCACTGCACTCCAGCCTGGGTGAGAGCGAGACTCAGTCTCAAAATAATAATAATAATATTTAAATATTATTAAATAATGTTTAAATAATAATACTGTGAAAATAATTAAACCACTCTATAAATTGATTTTTTTTCTTTTGCATTTCTATCTGAGTAGCAACAGAAGGTAAACTGCAACACTTCTGAGTTTATGGTTCTTAATTTGTGGAAACAAAGGCTGTCAAGGAAACCTAAAAGCCACTGCCAGGCTTCATTCAGGTCCAGAACATGATTTCTCTGTGAGAGCGATTCCCAGACTTTTTCATGAGACAATGCCTGTCATCCGCATTTAGTTATTCTCCGTATTTTCAAGTTTAATATGTCAAAAAGTTCAATTTTACTAAAGGAGAGACTGGATACAAGGCAATGTGCAGAAGATTAGCCAGAATAGACCAACAAATAAGCCAACAAATAAGTTAATGAATGACTAGTATCTAAGCTGAGGGCTTTGTTATTAAGTTGCTGTGAAGCTTAACAGCAACTGAATATGAGAACATATTAAACCTGTAAAGTTGTACACAAGTGTTACTAAACCATATGGCCTGGCAATATTCTGTTTGAAGTTATTTTAGTTCATCATAATCCACAGTTAACATAGTTTATCTTAATTATCCCTAATAAACATTAAATAAGAAAGGTAAGACTTGAGTTTGCTCATCTATCTGAAAAACAGAATGTAACTCTGCCATATAACTGACTTGAAGCAAATTATTCTCCAAAACCTCCAATTTAATGCTCTACATTACAATAAGAATAAATTGGAAACATATAAGAATATTTATAACTAATTAATGAAAAAGTAATTTTCATTTTTAAAAAGGGCCAGGATTGTATGTTATCCTGATGACCTAAAAGACATATTTTGCGAATTCTGTAAGGATTGACTGAGCTAGATCTGTGCAGTGCTCAACAGGCACTGACAGCCACTGCAAGGAACTCTCAGTGGACACCTTTCTCATCTGGGAAAGGGTGACAGGACAGCATGTTAAAGATTAAACATTAAAGATTAAAGACTACAGTAGCAGCAAGGCTCAGCTTACAAATTGGGACTTCTCAGAAAAGAAACAATCAAAAATTACAGCTAAAGATTTGCAGCTAACAGAAATCTATTCAAAACAAAGCCATCACATGTGGGTGTGCAATTTCTCTAAGAGCGTCCCATCCCCATTATCTCCCATCTGTGAACATGTGCATCTTCTAGAATTACCTGCTGGATACAGGCTGCTGGGATTGCCCCAGGCTTCCCACATGGCCTCGGTCATGGCCTGGATAACTTCTGGCTCCAGGGGAGTGGTTGCATTATAGTCCATATAAACTTTCCTGAAGGAAAGAAAGCAAAGACACCCCTTAAGGAAAAGGAGACAGCACATGGGAAATACGGCTGCTCTGTGTCTATCCCATCAGCAGGAGCAAATAATGTCAAGGGCACGGCGGTCTCCTGCATAAGCACTGCAGACACCCACAAGCTGCACTTGGGAATATCCAGGATCTGCACTACTTGTGGAAAACGTATGCACAATTTCTAATAATCTAGTTTTTGCCAATTCTTTTATAATTGATAGGACTTGGATTTTCATTTAGGTTTTCAAAATTTCTTTCTAGCAAGGCACAGTGGATCGTGCCTGTAGTCCCAGCCACGGGGGAGGCTGAGGCGGAATGAACTCTTCAGGCCAGAAGTTTGAGGCAGTGAGCTATGATGGCGCCTATGAATAGCCACTGCACTCCAGCCTGGGCAACACAGCCAGATCCTGCCTCTAATAACAGACACTCTTTCTACCCCTTGGTAGGGCCCAGATTACCCATCTGACAGCTATAAAGGGCAGATCGCTGGCCTCTTTCTTATGGAAGGAGGGGAACAGCTGCATATTCCCAAGGGAACTTTCCTGTCTGCTGTTTTAACTTCATCAGAGTTTCGCCTTATTTCCCCATACCCGTTTTTGCGATGGCCTGTGGGGTTCGTGGTAACCTGGGCTTCTCCCTGGGGCAGGTGAACTTTGGCCCCAGACCTTGCACTTTCCGTTTCTTTGCCCAGAAAAACTACATGCCCTGCCTCCACCTTACTTTTTTAGATCTTTGTTCCAACTTAGTCCTCTTGTGACCCCCTGCCCCGCAGCTCTGTTTAAAACTACAGCCGGCTGGGCACAGTGGCTCACGCCTATAATCCTAGCACTTTGGGAGGTCAAGGCAGGTGGATCACTTGAGGTTAGGAGTTTGAGACCAGCCTGGCCCACATGGTGAAACTCCATCTCTACTAAAAATGCAAAAATTAGCCCTACTAGGGAGGCTGGGGCAGGAAAATCGCTTGAACCTGGGAGGTGGAGGTTGCTGTGAGCCGAGATCACGCCACTGCCTGGGCAACGGAGTGAGACTCTGTCTCAAACAAACAAACAAACCCACAAAACTGCAGCCACCTATGTCCCTCCCTCCCCAGCCTCCAGGTCCCATTCTCTCCTTCCTTTCCAGGCAGCAGCAGCATCTGACACACTAGACTTGTTCCCTTACTGCCCACCTTCATAGACTGACAGAAGTATGGCTCCACGGGCACAGGGGCTCTGTTTTCCTCACCGCCCTGTCACCAATGCGGAAGCCCATGGGTGCCACACAGCAGGGGCCTGATTTTTATAAGATGACAAAATAAATGCCACAGAAAGTAGATTCCCTGAAAGATCCCTCACTAAGTAAAATTTATCTGTATAAGTTTTTACTAATATCCAAAATCTTTGAAAGCCTTTAGAAACATGTGTAGTAGTCCTGCCTGATATTAATTTACCTAGTTTTAAAATAAACAGCGCTTATACCAATCCACATGAAACCCCAGATACAATGACTAACTACGGCTGTTAAGACACAGAGTGTGGACAGAATGTGCATTAGTTGTAATGAAGCATCTTTTCTGTTCAAAATCACTCAATAGGCTGGGCGCTGTGGCTTGTGCCTGTAATCCCAGCACTTTGGGAGGCCAAGGCGGGCCGATCACCTGAGGTCAGGAGTTCAAGGTCAGCCTGGCCAACATGGCAAAACCCCATCTCTACTAAAAATACAATAAAATTAGCCAGATGTGGTGGCACATGCCTGTAATCCCAGCTACTTGGGAGGCTGAGACAGGAGAATCGCTTGAACCCGGGCAGTGGATGTTGCAGTAAGCCGAGACTGCGCCTCTGCACTCCATCCTGGGTGACAGAGTGAGACTCCATCTCAATTAAAAAAAAAAAAAAAAATCACTCAATAGGTACAAGGCTTTGACAAGTTTGACCTGCCGTCCTTTACCACTCTGGTACTAGTATTAATGTCAGGCCTCTGAGCCCAAGCTAAACCATCATATCCCCAGTGACCTGCATGGATACATCCAGACTGCCTGTAGCAACTGAAGATCCATAGAAGTGAAAAGTCTTAACTGATGACATTCCACCATTGTGATTTGTTTCTACCCCACCCTAACTGATCAATGTTCTTTATAATCTCCCCCACCCTTAAGAAGTTTCTTTGTAATTCTCCCCACCCTTGAGAACTTTGTGGATCCAACCCTCGCCCCCAAAACATTGCTCTTAACTCCACCGCCTATCCCAAAACCTATAAGAACTCATGATAATCCCACCACCCTTGCTGACTCCTTTTTCAGACTCAGCCCACCTGCACCCAGGTGAAATAAACAGCCTTGTTGCTCACACAAAGCCTTTTTGGTGGTCTCTTCACACAGACCCGTGAGACATTAATAGTCTCAGGAAACCCCCAGCCCGGCTTGACTTTGCATGTGTCCTTAAGTCTGTTTCTCTTTCCTATAAATAAGCATCCAAAGGACCTTAGTCTAGCTAGTGTTTGTTGGGCGACTATAGCTCTTCAATCTGCTGCTGGGCTAAACAAATCTATGGCTCGAATTTCAGATTAATACTTTACACATTCCTTTGCTTCATTATTTGCTGCTTCCTTAAAATGCTATCAGTATTGGATGAGCAGGCTCAACTTTATTAGTTTCTTAACCAAAAACTAAAAAGTCTTGGGAATCTCGCTCCACTGATTCCATAGGGGATATTTTCCAAGATCCCTTCACTTTGTTCCAACCAAAGTAGAATGCCAAATGTGTGTGCTTTAGGCCTGGACCCCTCATATTCTAAGCATGGGTAGCTAATGAGCTCACAAAAAGGAAAAAGAGGGGTCTGGAAAAGAAGACACACAGGCCGGGCACACAGGCCGGGTGCGGTGGCTCACGCCTGTAATCTCAGCACTTTGGGAGGCCGAGACGGGTGGATCACGAGGTCAGGAGATCAAGACCATCCTGGCTAACACGGTGAAACTCTGTCTCTACTAAAAAATGCCAAAAATTAGCCGGGCGTGGTGGCGGGCGCCTGTAGTCGCAGCTACTCGGGAGGCTGAGGCAGGAGAATGGCTGAACCCGGGAGGCGGAGCTTGCAGTGAGCCGAGATCGCGCCACTGCACTCCAGCCTGGGCAACAGGGCGAGACTCCGTCTCAAAAAAAAAAAAAAAAAAAAAAAAAAAAAGAGAGAGAGAAGACACACAGACCGGAAAATGCATACCCCTGCCTCCCGCCCTTCTCGGACTTAACAAGTGTGGACACCACGTGCTCCGGGTCTCCGCGCTTCTCAGCGGTGGCCATCCCCAGTTTCCTGCAGCTGGGCCAGTAGCCTGGGAGAATACTTAATTCCCTTTCACCTGTCCCGGTGCAACAGCTTCCTACCAATGCATCCGTTTCTGGGGGCACACCACATCTCCCTCCTAGACGGTTACAAGATCCCCAACTGGCTTCCCGGCTCCCTCCCGTCCCAGGCCTACCCGCGCTCCTTTCTAGGAAACAGCCAGAAGGACTCCTTCAAAACACTTAAATTGCATCGCTCCGTGATCAACCTCCGAGGCCCCATAAGGCTCCGAATGAACCCCTAAGTTCTTCCCGGGTCAGGGGCTCCGCCGGGTCACCTCCGACAAGTCCCCCGCCCTTCGCATCTGCTGTGCCCTCTTCCTGGCAGGCTCTGCTACCCCAGAACCTGTAAACCTCACCCCTGGAAGTCACTCGAGTTTCGGCCCCAAAGTCACCTCTCCGTGGCCCCTTCCCGGGCCACAGCTCGCACCTGCTCCTCCTCGAAGCTCGCATCCCTGACTTAGACCGACCTCGAGGACAACCCCGCGCGGGACGCCCCCCGCGAGAGCGGCCACAGGCCGGCAGCGCCCTCCGTCCTCCCGCGCGGGACACGCCGGCCGCCTCCCCGGCCCTCCCCTGACGGCGCGCACCTCTCCGGCGAGTTGTGTTTTCCGCAGCCGCTGGGCTGACTCGCCGCGGGTGCGGGCGCATCCCTCCCCGGCGCCACTGCCGCCTCCATCCCAGCCCCACGGATACCGGGGCTCCAGCCTTCTTCCCGCGGAGCGCTACAAGTCCCGAGCGCTGGGCAGGAGGCGGGGCCGCGACGCCCGGACGCGCCCGGATTGGCTGAGCGAAGCGCCCCCAGCCAATCCGCCCGCTTCACAAGGCCGCAGAGCGCCCAGTGGGAGGCGGGGCTGCGCGGGGGTCAGGTAAAGGATTGGGGCGGGGCCTAGCGCGTCACAGAGCTTCCCGGGAACTTGGCGCAAATGCCCGCAACTTCACTTCCGGGGGAACCTCGTGACCTTCGCTCTCTGGGGCAGGGCCGCTATCGGGCTGCGGCCGGCTAGTCCGCGTAAGAGCAGGCTAGGCCCGAGCTGGACCTGAGAAGCTGAGGCGGCTGTGCTGTCCTGCGCGTGCCCCCCTCTGGCTGCATGCGCGTGGAACCGTGCGCTCCGGGAGAGCCGGGGCCGCGTGGCCTTGTTCGCCGCGAACACTCGAGGGGAAGTGCCGGAACCACGGCGGCAGGGGCAGGGCCCCGGGAGTCTCCCGCAGGCCGCCCTGGTCAGCGATGAGCAGGTCCGCTGGACCTGCGCGTCCGTAGTCGGAGCGGCTCCATAGGGGACGTGGATGTCGTGAAGTTGGAGTCACGCGTCGAGGAAGGGGATCTGGAGTAGAGGATGGGAGGGCATTGAAAAAATAGGGCGAGAAATGAGGGACTCTAAGTGGGCGTGGAAACGCAGAAAAGATTAATTCAAGATCTGTTTAGGCTGTTAAATAGGAATTGGGGCATGAGGGACAGGAAGGAAGCAAGGATTAGCCAAGTGACTGGAAAGATGTTAGTGCCTTTATCTGGGGTAAGAGGGAACACGGGAGGGGGAAAGATGATGGGTTGAGCTTTGGACATGTTGAGTTGTCTGTGAGACAGTCACAAGTGTAAACATCCACCATTTAGGTGTCCCACCAACCGTTAAGAAAAGTCAGTTGTGAAAGTGGTAAAAAGGAGCAAAAATCCCTGAACTCTCACGAAGCCATCCTACTATCCCTTGTTTTTTTTTTTTTTTTTTTTTTTTTTTTTTTTTTTGTTGTTGTTGTTGTTGTTGTTTTGGCATAATAGTGTGTCTGACTTTAATTGAGCCTTGAACTATGCCAGGCAGTGTTCTAAGTATTTTTCATGTGTTCACTAATTTAATATTGATGATTAACCCAGTCCGGTAGGTATCTTGTATATGAGAAATCCAAGATACAGAAAGGCATCTTGCCCAAGTTCACACGAGTAGCGGTGGAGCCAAAATTCGATTTCAAGCATGCTTTGCCAAGAGGTTGAATTTTAATTGGCTTTTCAGGGGCGTTCTCTATTTTATATCCTGTTGGGGTCCAGAATAACTTGACTTTTCCAGCACAGCAGATCTGCACATTTCTGGACTCATTCTCTCTCATTTTTCCCTATAAACGCAGCTCATTTCTTGCAAATGCAGCCAATAGCAAAGGGCCCACCAACATTTAAGAAGCAAATGGATGCACAGGAGCATGAGAACAGTCAAAAGAGGAGGAAAGGAAAGTGAATTGGGAAGGAATGTCAAAGAAGCCAAGAAGACAGATAATAGTGTCAAGTGTGACTGAGAGGCAATCCGAAGTCTACTGTGCATAACAATTAGGAGGAACCGATAAACTAGCGAAGAAGCCTCAGTTGTGGGAGAGGCGTGGAAGTTAGAATGCAAAGATGGGATATGAAAAAATGAAGAATGCACTCAACTCTTAAAATGGTTGAGAAAGGAGGAATTAAAACGGCGTATGAGATTACGGGCAAGCTGGGCGGAGTGGTTCACGCCTGTAATCCTAGCACTTTGAGAGGCCGAGGTGGGTGGATCACCTAAGGTCAGGGGTTCGAGATCAGCCTGGCCAACATGGCAAAACTCTATCTCTACTAAAAATACAAAAATTAGCCTGGTGTGGTGGTGCATGCTTGTAATCCCAGCTACTCGGGAGGCTGAGGCAGGAGAATCACTTGAACCCAGGAGGTGGAGGTTACACACTGGAACTGAAACCACGCCACTGCACTCCAGCCTGGGAGACAGAGTGAGACTCCGTCTCAAAAAAAAAAAAAAAAAAAAAAAAAGATTAAGAGCAAATAGAGACTGAACATGTTCATAGGGTAAAGGGAGGTAGCTAACAGGCCATGCCAGAAAGAGGAGCCAAAGTCCTGGAGGAGACGATAGGGGATGAAGTTAAGAGCAAAGATGGCTAGGGAAGTTGATAGGTATGGGGAGAGTTCATTCTCTAAATCTGTTTGGAAGGCCGTAAAGATAGAAGCCTAAGGACAACGGACAAGGTGATGATTCATCCCAAGCACTCCTTGGGCCACCTAGGCAGAAATAAGGTTTGTGTTTCCAGGTGGACATAGTGAGTGTAGTGGTGGAGTCAGACAAGATTGTGTCCAACATGGAATGGTGATACCCAGAAAGAATTGAGTACAAACAAACATAAGCCTAGGTGTTGAGATAGCCCAGCTGAAAACAGTGAAGGGTGCAACATGCAGCAGCAGCTACCACCATTCCAAGTGTACTGCTTACACACGCAACATGACCTACCAAGATGTCTCTAATAGAAACGCAATTGCCCCATAGTGGCCAGACATTTGAGGAATGCCATCTCCATGAAGATAGCACATGCACCAAATAGAATTCTCACCTAAGGGAAAAAGTTAATAGAGCTATCAGAGTAAGTCTCCAATACAGCAAGATCTTGAGACAAATGGGTATTTTATTTAAAAAAAAAAAAAAAAAAGGCAGTCATGAAACAAGAACAGTGAAAAGAGATACTGGACATTAATAATCGAAGTTTAAAAAAGAGTTGTCAGGGGTTGGGGGAGGAAAGGATGCATAGGCAGAGAACAGAATTTTTAGGGCAATGAACTATTTTGTATACTATAATGGTGGATACATGTAATATATTTGTCAAAATTCACAGAAGCTACAACACCAATAATGAATCCTAATATAAACTATGGACTATGGGTGATGATCTGTTAATGAAGGTTAATCACTTGTTAACAAAAAATACCACAGTGGATGTTGATAGTGGAGGAGGTTGTGTGTGTGCACAGGCAGGGGATATATGGTAACTCCTCAATTTTCAAGTGAACCTAAAATTCCTCTAAAAAAAAAATTTTTTTTTCAGAACCCCCCAACAGATGGGTTGAAGAGCAGAATAGGCATAGCTGAGGAGTGAATTCGTGAACTGGTCCTAGGAATTCTCTGATTATTGCTCAAAAGGATAGAGATGGAAAATATGAAATAAAATCGTCCATTGAATATGGTGATTCTCAGGCAGGGGTGATTTTTCCTTCCAGGGGTCCTTTGGTCGTATCTGGAGACAATTTTGGTTGCCATAACGGGAGCTGTGGTGCTTCTGGGCTGTAGTGAGTAGGGGCTATTTATACTACTGAGCATCCCCACAATAAATTATTAGCCCCAAAGTGTCATCAGTGCCAAAGGGGAGAAACCCTGATGTGGTTCCACGTTTCCATTTGGTATCATTTCTTCTGCCAGAGGACTTTGTATTGCTAGTCTGCTGGTATGCTTCCTTCAGCTTTTGTACACACAAAAACTCGGTATTTTGCCTTCATATTTAATATGTTCCTTAGATCTAGAATTCTGGCTTGAGTTTTTTCTTTCAGCACTTTAGAGTTACTTCTTTAATATTTTCTTGCTTGTGTTGTCTGCACGAGACATCTGTTGTCACCCCTATCTTTGTTCCTCTCTATGTTGTCTCTTTATTTCCTTCCTGCTTGCTTTGAATATTTTGCTCTGGCCAGGCACAGTGGCTCATGCCTGTACTCCCAGCACTTAGGGAGGCAGAGGTGGGAGGACAGATTGAGCCCATGAGTTCCAGACCTGCCTGGGCAATATAGCGAGATCCCGTTCTTCACAAACAATTTTAAAAAGTATTTAAAATATTTTGCTCTGTCACTGGTTTTGAGCAGTTTCACTATGAGACTTCATTATGGTGTGGCGTTCTTCATGCTCTCGTGCTCTGGGTTTGTTTACCTTTCTAGATCCATTGGATTAGAGTGCTTATCAATTTGGAAAATTTTTCTTTTGAAATATTTTTCTCCCCTGCTTCTTTGGGGATTCACAAGTAGGAGTTATCTCACAGCTCATGAAGTTCTCATGGCGGGAGAGGTTCCCACTTTTTTCCTTTATTTTGGATTGTCTTTGTTGCTCTGCCTTGAAGTCCATGTTTCTTTTGCAACATATAACCTGCTGTTAAAGTCATCCAGTGTCTTTCTCTATTTGATTTTTTTTTTTTTTAAGATGGAGTCTCTCTCTGTCGCTCAGGCTGGAGTGCAGTGGCGCGATGTCGGCTCACTGCAACTTCCGCCTCCCGGGGTCAAGTGATTCTCCTGCCTCAGCCTCCCAAGTAGTTGAGATTACAGGCATGCACAACCACGCCCAGCTGATTTTTGTATTTTTAGTAGAGACGGGGTTTCTGCATGTTGGCCAGGCTGGTCTCAAACTCCTGACCTCAGATGATCCCCCTGCCTTGGCCTCCCAAAGTGCTGGGATTACAGGTGTGAGCCACCGAGCCCAGCCTGTAATTTTTAATTGAATGCTAGGCATAGTATATTTTCTCTGATGGTTGCTGGATATTTATCTTTTTTCTTTTTCTTTCTTTCTTTTTTTTTTTTTTGTAGACAAGAGTCTTGCTCTGTCACCCGGGCTGGAGTGCAGTGGTGTGATCTCAGCTCACTGCAACCTCCTCCCAGGCTCAAGCAATCCTCCCACCTCAGCCTCCCAACTAGCTGGGACTACAGGTGCATGCCACCACACCTGGCTAATTTTTGTATTTTTTGTAGAGATGGGGTCTCACCATGTTGCCCAGGCTGGTCTCCTGCGCTCAAGCCATCCTGGCCTCTGCCTTAGCCTCCCAAAGTACTGGGATTACAGGCATGAGCCACCACTCCTGGCCTGGATATATATTTTTAATTAAAAATTTTATTGAGATCATTGTAGATTTACATGCAGATGTAAATAAATGAAAGAGATCCTGGCCAGACGCGATGGCTTATGCCTGTAATCCCAGCACTTTGGGAGGCTGAGGTGGAAGAATCACATGAGGTCGGGAGTTCGAGACCAGCCTGACCAACACGGAGAAACCCCATCTCTACTAAAAATACAAAACCTTAGCCAGGTGTGGTGGTGCATGCCTGTAATCTCAGCTACTTGGGAGGCTGAGGCAGAAGAATCACTTGAACCTGGGAGGCGGAGGTTGCAGTGAGCCGAGATCGCGCCATTGCACTCCAGCCTGGGCAACAAGAGTGAAACTCTGTCTCAAAAAAAAAAAAAAAAAAAAAAAAAAATCCTTTACCCAGCTGTCCACAATGATTAGCATCTTGAAAACTCTAGTATAACATCACAAGGACCAGGTGAGGCAGCTCATGCCTGTAATTCCAGTACTTTCAGAGGCCGAGGTGGGCGGGTCACGAGGTCAGGAGTTCAAGACCATCCTGGTCAATATGGTGAAACCCCGCCTCTGCTAAAAATATAAAAATTAGCCAGGCATGGTGGAGCGTGTCTGTAGTCTCAGCTACTCAGGAGGCTGAGGCAGAAGAATCACTTGAACCCAGGAGGCAGAGGTTGCAGTGAGCCGAGATCACCACTGCACTCCATCCTGGGTGACAGAGCAATATTTTGTATCAAAAAAAGAAATATATATATCTCACAACCAGGATATTGACATTGATACAATTCATTGTTTTTATTCAGATTTCCCCAGCTTTACTCATTTGTGGGGTGTTTAGCCCTATGCAGTTTTTTGATGTGTACATTTGTGTATCCACTACCACAATCAAGATACAACATTTCCATCATTACAGGGGTCCTTGTATTAGTCTTAAAACAAATCCACCCCCTCCTCCTGCCCATTCCTGCCTCTAACTCCTGTCAGCCACTAAACTCTTCTGTTTCTAAAATTTTGTTTTTCCAAATGTGTTATATAAACAAAAACATACAGCATGTTATTTCTTGAGTTTTTTTTTTTTTTTTTTTTTTTTTTTTTTTAACTCAGTGTAATTCCTGGAGACTCATCCAAGTTGCTGTGAATAGCTTATTCCTTTTCATTGCTGAGTAGTATTCCAGGGTCTATGTGTACCATAGTTTGTTTAACCATTCACAGGTTGAAGGACACCTGGGCTGATTCCAGATTATAGCTGTTATAAATAAGGCTACTATAAACATTGGTGTAAAGGTTTTTGTGTGAACATAAGTTTTCATTTCTGTGGGATAAATGGTCAGGAATGTAGTAGCTGGGGCATACAGTAATTGCATGTTCACTGTAATGACTCAGCAACTGACATTTCCAACTGACATTTCCACTGTAATGACTCAGCAACTGACATTCCAACTATGACTGCAGATTTGTCTCAGCTCTATCAGTTTTTACTTCATGTGTTTTGAGTCTGATGTTGGTAAAGGCACACATAGGACTGTCTGGTGGTGAATCTTCTGTTATGTAATATCGCTCTTTGTCTCTGCCAATTTTCTTTGCTCTGAAGTCTAAGTGATCAGATATCAATATAGTCACTGTTGCTTTTTTTTTAAATTAAATTCCGCATATCTGTTTTCATCCATTCAATCTACAAATGTTTTTTAATTTGATGGGAGTTTCTACTAAACAGAATATAAAGACATAAACAGTTGTGTCTTTTAATCCACTCTGCCAATCTTTGACTTTTTAAGATAATTACTGATATGTTAGCTCTTAAATCTACCGTTTTCTGTTTGTTTCATCTGGTTTTCAGCCTGTATTTCTTTACTTGCCTTCCTTTGGGTTACCTGAACAGTTTTCAGTATTCTGTCTTGATTTCTTTATACTGTTTTCAAAAACTGAGATATAATCCACATACCATAACCTTCACCCTTTTAGAGTACACAATTCAGTGGATTTTCATCTATTCCCAAGGTTGTGTGACCAGCACCACTGATTCCAGAATATTTTCATCACCACAAAAAGAAATAACTGTGCTCATTAGTATTCATTTCCCATACTCTAGCAACCAGTAAACCTTTTTTGTGTGTGAGACAGAGTCTCGCTCTGTTGCCCAGCCTGGAGTGCAGTGGCTCAATCTCGGCTCACTGCAACCTCTGTCTTCTGGGTTCAAGCAATTCTTATGCCTCAGCCTCCCAAGTAGCTGGGATTACAGGCGTGCACCACCACGCCCAGCTAATTTTTGTACTTCTAGTAGACGTGGTTTCCATGTTGGCCAGGCTCTTGTATTTAGGTCTTTAATTCATTTGACTTAATCTTTGTATTATATGACATGAGGTAAGAAAAGACAATTCTTTCTACCATTTAATTGTCTTGATACTCATCAAATATCTATTGACTGTAGGCCAGGTGCAGTGGCTCATGCCTGTAATCTCAGCACTTTGGCAGGCCGAGGTGGGTGGACTGCTTTGAGTTCATAAGTTCGAGAACAGCCTGGACAACACGGTGAAACCCTGTCTTTACAAAAAATACAAAAAAATTAGCCAGGCATGGTGGTGCATGCCTATAGTCACAGCTACTCGGGAAGCTGAGGCAGGAGGATGGCTTGAACCTGGGAGGCCAGAGGTTGCAGTGAACTGAGATCGTACCACTGCACTGCATCCTGGGCAATACAGCCAGACCTTGCCTCAAAGAAAAAAAAAATTGATCAAGTCAGGCATAGTCCCAGATCCTCAGGAGGCTGAGGTGGAAAAATCCTTTGAGCCCAGGAGTGCAAGTTCAGCCTGGGCAACATAGTGAGACCCCTGTCACTTGGAAAAAAAAAACTCAATTGACCATAGATGTATAGGTTTATTTCTGGACTCTTCATTCTCTTATTAATCTATACATGTCTCCTTATGTCACTGTCTTGATTACTATGACTTTATAGTTAAGTTTTGAAATCACAAAGTGTGAGTCCTTTAAATTTGTCCCTTTTCAAGATTGTGTTGGCTATTCAGGACCCCTTAAATTTTCTCAAGACTGTTAGGATTAGCTTGAGAGGGCTTGCACTAAATCTGTGTGTTTATTTAGTGTATTAGTCCGTTTTCACGCTGCTGATAGACACACCTGAGACTGGGCAATTTACAAAAGAAAGAGGTTTAATGGACTCACAGTTCCACATGGCTGGGGAGGCCTCACAATCATGGTGGAAGGCAAGGAGGAGCAAGTCACATCTTATGTGGATGGCAGCAGGCAAAGAGAGAGCTTGTGTAGGGAAACTCCCCCTTATAAAACCATCAGATCTCGTGAGACTCACCCATCACCATGAGGACAGCACGGGAAAGATCTGCCACCATGATTCAATTACCTCCCACTGGGTCCCTCCCACAACATGTGGGAATTTAAGATGAGATTTGGGTGGGGACACAGCCAAACCATATCATTTAGGGAGTACTGTTATCTTAACAATATTAAGTCTTGCAAAGCATAAACACAGAATGGCTTTCCATTTATTTGTCTTCAATTTCTTCCACTGGCATTTTGTAGTTTTTGTCTCTAAGTCTTGTTTCTTTTATTAAATTTATCACTAAGTATTTTGTATGCCATTGCAAATGGAATTGCTTTTCTTCATTTCATTTTTAGATTGTTCATTGCTAATGATTACAGTATATTGAACTTATATATTGCAACCTGGGAAAAGCAGTTTTGTCCTCAGTAAGCTCTAACTCAAGTCAAATACAGCCTTGCAAGTGGGGTCTTTCATGGAACTACAAGATTTGTTAAATGACACATTTCTCAGCTGGGCGAGATGGCTCATGCCTGTAATCCCAGCCTTTTGGGAGGCTGAGGTGGGCGGATCACCTGAAGTCAGGAGTTTGAGACCAGCCTGGCCAACATGGTCAAATCCCGTCTCTACCAAAACTACAAAAATTAGCAGGGTGTGGTGGCGCGCACCTGTAGTCCAGCTACTCGGGAGGCTGAGGCAAAAGAATCAGTTGAACCTGGGAGGCGGAGGTTGCAGTGAGGTGAGATCATGCCACTGCACTCCAGCCTGGGCAGCATAGCAAGAAAAAGACAAATTTCTCCAGGAATGAGGCTTCGAAGGATCTCCAGCCACGTTCTGCTCCCTCCAGTAGTGTCCAGGCTGTGCATTTTCATTGTGAATGTGTTTAAGGCTAATGTGGAGTTTGAGGATGTGAAAGAGGGATAGTGTGCCAGGCATGGTGGCTCACGCCTGTAATTCCAGCACTTTGGGAGGCCGAGGTGGGTGGATCACCTGAGGTCAGGAGTTCAAGACCAGCCTGACCAACATGGAGAAACCCTGTCTCTACTAAAAATACAAAATTAGCTGGGTGTGGTGGTGCATGCCTGTAATCCCAGCTACTCAGGAGGATGAGGCAGGAGAATCGCTTGATTAAGAAGTTCTTGGCTGGACGCAGTGGCTCACGCCTGTAATCCAAGCACTTTGGGAGGCTGAGGCAGGTGGATCACTTTAGGTTAAGAGTTCCAAACCAGCCTGGCCAACATGGTGAGACCCTGTCCCTACTAAAAATAGAAAAATTAGCCAGGTGTGGAGGTGCATGCCTGAAATCCCAGTTACTCGGGAGACTGAGGCAGGAGAATTGCTTGAATCCGGAAAGCGGAGGTTGCAGTGAGCTGAGATCAAGCCACTGAACTCCAACCTAGGTGACAGAGCGAGACCCTGTCTTAAAAAAACAAAATAAATTATTTGCCAATTTCACTGATATCATTTCTATTCATACTGTCTTTTAGTGTGTCTCTGTAGTTTCCTTAGTGGCTCTGGTATTACAATATACATATGTGACTTATTAAGTCTGCTAGTGTCTTTTACCACTTCTAATGAAATAAGGAAATCTTACTTGCATTTAATTTTATTCTTTTTTTTACTTTTTAAAGAGAGAGGGTCTTGCTGTTGGCCAGGCTGGAGTGCAGTAGCAAGTCATAGCTCACTGTAACGTCTAACTCCTGAGTTCAAGTCATCTTCCTGCCTCACCCTCCTGAGTAGGTGTCACTACAGGCATACACCACCATGACGGGCTAATTTTTTTTTTTTCTTTTTTTTTCTGAGACAGAGTCTCGCACTGTCACCCAGGCTGGAGTGCAGTGGCGCAATCTCGGCTCACTGCAATCTCCGCCTCCTGGTTTCACGCCATTCTCCTGCCTCAGCCTCCTGAGTAGCTGGGACTACAGGTGCCCAACACCACACCCGGCTAGTTTTTTTGTATTTTTAGTATAGATGGGATTTCACTGTGTTGGCCAGGATGGTCTCGATCTCCTGACCTAGTGATCCACCCGCCTCAGCCTCCCAAAGTGCTGCGATTACAGGTGTGAGCCACCACACAAGGCCCCATGATGGGCTAATTTTTTAGAGATGGGGTCTTGCTATGTTGCCCATGCTGGTCTCAAACCCCTGCTCTCAAGCAATCCTCCTGCCTTGGCCTCCCAAAGTGTTGGGATTACAGGCATGAGCCACTGCACCCTGCCCTATTTCCTCTACCTTTAAATATCATTATGTTGCGCATCAGACAGCATGATTTTAAATTTAATCAACACATACGATTTATGAAGATTCATTATTTTATCACTTCTTTTGTTTGAAGAACTTCCTTTAGCTAAACTTTATGGGTAGATCTGCTAGTAACTAATTCTTCTTGTTTTATTTCATCCAAGAATGTTTTGATTTCACTCATTCCTAAAAGTAAGTTTTGCTGTATATAGAATTCATGGTTAACAGTTATTTTTCTTTCAACACTTTTATAATACCATGCCACTTCCTTCTGGCCTCCATGATTTCTGAGGAGAAATTCACTGCTTTCAAACTGGTGTCCCCCTATAGGTGATGCACTATTTTCCTCTGGCTGCTTTTAGAACTTTTTGTTTTCAGTTTTTAGACGGTTAATTTATTATTTTCCTTGGCATGGATTTTTTTTTTTTTTTTTTTTTTTTTTTTTTTTTTGAGACAGAGTTTCACTCCTGTTGCCCAGGCTGGAGCGCAATGGCACAATCTCAGCTTACCACAACCTTCGCCTCCCAAGTAGCTGGGATTATAGGCATGCACCACCATGCCCAGTAATTTTTATTTTTAGTAGAGATGGGGTTTCTCCATGTTGGTCAGGCTGGTCTCAAACTCTTGACCTCAGGTATCCGCCCGCCTCGGTCTCCCAGAATGCTGGGATTACAGGCGTGAGCCACCATGCCTGGCCTCTTGGCATGAATTTCTTTGAGTGTATCCTGTGTGGGGATCACTCAGCTTCATGAATCTGTGTTTCAGTCTTTCCATAAAATTTGCAAAGTTTTCACCTTTACTGTTTCAAATTTTTAGTGTTAATTCCCTTTCTCCTCTCCTTTTGGAACTCAATAGGAAATAGAATGTTTCATCATTGTTCCATTGAGGCTTTGTCCTCCTGGACTCCCCCTTTTTGGTTTTTCTCTCTTCAGACTTAGTAAATTCTATTGATCTGTCCTCAGATTTGCTGATTGTATCTTCTGCTATTTCTACTGTACTATTGAGCCCATCCAGTAAAATTTTAAAGTTTCTGTCACCGCACATTTTAGTTCAATAATTTCCATTTGGTTTTCTAAGTTCTATATCCTTGTAGAGATATTCTATTTTTTTCTTTTGTCTCAGAACAATTCATAATCAGCTTTTGAAACATTTTTATGATGGGTACTTTAAAATACTTGTAAGAAAATTCCATCTGATTCAGCTCATGATTAGTGTCAGTTTATTGTATTTTCTAATTTAAGTTGCAATTTTCCTGGTTCTTGGTATGATGAGTGATTTTCATTTGTATCTTAGACATTTCTGTTAGGAGACTGTTAACTAAAATCGCTGTCATGAACTGCCTGATGTCATGTCTGAAAGCCTGAAAACCCATAGATACTGTTGGGTTTTTGCTTATTTCATATAGGAGGGTAGATTCAATCCTTGTTACTCAAGCTGTAAGCACAAGTCCCCTCTGTCCTTTCTGTTATCTTCCTTCTGATGGCTTTTGTCTGTTTTCTTCTGCATTCTGGGAGAATCCCTCAAGTTTGCCTCCATATCATTGATCTACTTTCTCAGCATCAATCCTGCCCTTTGCTGTGCACTTTATGATGATGATTTTAGTTTCCTCATCTAGGTTCTTTTATAGTTTCATTCTGTTTCCTTTCCCTTTGGCCTATTGCCTACTTAGGGCTTTTTAATTTTTAGTCGAAGGTGCAATTTACTGCATTTTCCTAAACATGTGAATTTTTCTTCCCTAAAATATTTTTTTGATCCTACACTTCATTTCTAAAATCATGTTTACCCTTAGAGTCTCCAGGATATTACTTCTTCTTTTCTGCAGCATTTCCCCACAAGCTTTACTCAAGCAAAGCACACTCTGCTCAGCCTTGGCATCTGTCAGCTGATGGAAGGCAGTTACCTCGCTTGGGTGGTGCCAGACGCCAAACTCAGCTATTGCCTGGGTTGGTCAGTGCACCCAGCTCCTGGTTAACTGCCACAAGCAGGCTTGCAGCTGGTGTACTGTGCTCTTAAGCTACTACATATTTACTCAACAGCCAAAAATCACATTGTAGTAACCTGCTCAGTTACTGCAGCTGGCTAAGGCCTGTACTCCAGATGCTGACTCCTGGGAGAGGCGGGAATACATATGTGAGTAAGTGCAGTCCACACCCTTGGTGCTTCTGGAAGCTTGGGAAAGACGAGGATACTCAGGAAGTGTTCATCTACCTGTAAGAGCAGGAACAGTTTCATAGCAGTGGCACTGCATGAACTAAATCTTGAAGGAGTCCCAAGAGGGAGGCTGAGTGTCTTGGAAGAGTGGACCTCATCTCATAGCATGGAAGCACTACTTTGAGGCCAGGGTCTTCAGGGCAGTGGCTGGCAGGTGGACAGGGGCCCAGTGACAATGGGCTCTGTATGCCAGGCACAGGAATGCTTATTCTGAAGGCAAGAAGAAGAGGTGGAATGGTCAAAGGTGTTTCAGAAACCTCTATGGCAGTAAAGTGGAGAGGATGTGGGTGGGGAGGCCATCCCCACGGGTTTTAGTCTCGCCTGGATATCTCGCCAGCTCTTCCACATCCCACTGCCCTTCCTACAATGACCATGGTTTCTGTCACATGCCACTGTGACTGGTGTGGCAGAACACACGGTCATGTGAGTGGGATCCACGAAGTCACTGGGCTCCACCTGTGTCTTCTGGTCTATCTGGGGCTCCTTGCCACAGCACTCCCCAGGGATACAGGTTTTCTCTTTTCAGACTAACTTGAGGCGGAAACCTCTCAGGAATAGGAAAGGAGACTACTGACCCACAGGGCCGCACCAGCTGCAGCTCCTCCACCTCACCATGGTTAGGAGAGGGCAGAAGGACACAGGTGAACGGGGTCACTGAGGTTGGAAGATGTATTTTTAGAAAGGGATATCTGGTAATATCAATGACTGGTTTGACACAAAGTAATCTTTCAACATTAGGCATCAGGGATGACATAGGAGTGATGAGCTGCTAGGAACATCATGAAGTTGGACACTGAGGTGATGAAAAACCAACACTCAAAAATACAACAAATACAGACAGAGGAGGCCTTGTAGGCCACAAGAGCATCACCTGGGCATCACCTAGATTATCAGAGAAGGGGAAACACCCATACATGAACTGTGGACCAGAGGCCCAAGGAAGAGACTAAATGGAAGTGCTAAGTCACTACGGCTACTATGTAAGTCTCTCCTGGTTACTGGTGCCCCCCTGACAAGTATTTACCCCAGTCAGCTGTGCATGGAGGCCCTGTTCACAGGTGTTCTCTTCCCCAGCATAGGGAACTCTTGGGGCAGGCACTGTCATTTCCAGTTGGCCCTGGCATAAGCTTTTTTTTTTTTTTTTTTTAAACAGTGAATTTACTGGAAGAACTCTGGCTCAGTGAATTTGCCAATGAGAATCAACAAGGCCTAAGCTGAATTTTTTGAAGACATCATTCAGTTCTTTATCTACCTGTGTGAACAAATAGATATTTTAACAATGCAGGATCCCCAAATGCTCCCATCAGTGGGTTTCTTGAAGAAGTTTATTTTTTCAAACCACAATTCTTTCAATAAATAAATTTCTGTAACCCATGGAAACCTGGGGTAAGAGAGGTGGCGTACACAGGTGACATAGACGCCTCTGAACCAGCCCCTCTCAGCTGTTCAATATTTTTTATTTTAGGCAGGGCTATAGGAGGGAGGAAAGAGGGGAGTGACAGTTTTCTCATTTTTCAAATTATTCTTTGGCAAAGAACGAGTTAAACATTTTACTAAGACTATGTATCAACACTTTACTAGACTTATTTTATGAATAGTGAATGTGTAGCAAACTTGAATTTCCAAAGTGAAACATATGGATGAAAGTGAAAGCTGGGTGGGGTGGCTCACATCTGTAATCCCAGCACTTTGGGAGGCCAAGGCGGGCGGACTGCTTGAGCTCTGGAGTTTGGGACCAGCCTGGCTAACATGGTAAAACCCCATCTCTACCAAAAATACAAAAAATTAGCTGGGAATGGTGGCAAAAGCCTGTGGTCCCAGCTACTTGGGAGGTTCAGGTGGGAGGATTGCTTGAGCCCAGGAGGTGGAGGTTGCAGTAAGCTGAGATTACACCACTATACTCTAGCTCCAGCCCGGGTGACAGAGTGAGGTCCCATCTCAAAAAAAGAAAAAAAGAAAGTGAAAACAATCCTGAATTGATGGTTTACATCTTCTTGTTGGAATTCTTACATGAAAAAAACACAATCTGCTTGATTTGATTATTGGCAAAAAGGGTGATGTTAACAGGAATATGAGACTTATTTTGAAAATCTCTTAGGGAATAAGAAGGTTCTACTTAACAAAGGTAAATCAGAATGCACCAGTAGTGCCGTGGGTTTTACGGAAGAAACTGGAACTGATTTTCCACAGCAGTTCTTTAAGTAAGTGGGGGTGGGGAGTGGCAGCAGAGCAACCCCAGGAACAGCAAGTGGGGTTTGTTCACTGCAGACTGTGACAGATTTTTGTGATCACCACCGCCTGGGAGTATGCCCTCTGGGATTTTATTTTTCTTTTTTGGGGGGTCTAGAATCCAGCAGAAGGGCTATTCAATCTTTCTGCTGCCATAAGAAAAAAAACATGCTGGGCCTATCACCAGATGGCCTCTGAATGGGCTAGGACTCTGCTGAGACTGGCCTAGCTATGAACACTCTTGTGTTCTACACCCCACAAGGTCTTTCCAGACAAGTGTGCAAGTAACTAGAGACAGAGGAAAATATGCACAGGTGCTTTGAATCATGTGAACAGCCAAATACTAAGGTACATGATCCTTTAAAAGAACAGACATTCGCAATGTTTTAGCTCCTGAGCAGCCTCTCAGGCCTCCCGTGCTTGGAGATGAGGGCAGATGAAGACAACCCTAGCCCAAGACACCCGCTCCCTGTGGTCTGTGCTCTGCGAATAAAGCTGATGGAAACACCACAGACGACGACGAGTGGGAGAAAAGGTGAGGGGCACAGCTGAGATCCACTTTCAATATCTGAGTAATACTCTTGCCTTGGCTCCTTAGTAGAAAGACTGCAAAGGGCTGGTCACCTGCTGGTGGTTATTTAGGGGAAGATCAGAGGTAAGATGTGAGCCTTCTTCTGAGGCTTACCCTGGAAGTGTTTCCTTCTAGGAGTGCTTGAAAAATATATAGCTTACGCATCAAATTCTAAGCAATAGTCATAAGGACCCTCTGGAGTCCAGCCAAGGACCAGGATTCAGGAAGCAAAGGTTCTGGATGTCCAACTGGATGTCAGAGCTTCCCAAGAGCTTCAGTTCCCCAAGGGCCTGCCCACTCCCACCTATTTCCAGGACTGGTCTTTTGGCCAAGTCTAGGGATTCCCATTCCCTGACAGATCAGAAATCACCAACTAGTACCCGGTTGGTTGGGGGCATATGCATTGGAGCCAGAAATGTGACTTTGGCCTGTGAAAGAGGGAGGGGAATGCCAAGAAGTCAAAAAGTCTGGAAGGAAACCAGGTCCCACAGTCACCCAACAGATCCCAAGGGCCCCACCGGCCAAGCACCCAGGACACCAGCTACTTACTGTGATGGACCGCATCTGAGTGTGCTCCTAAGATGGGGTGTGTGTGCAAAATATTTCTAGGGGATTTCCACTAGACAGAATGGGATGATTCAGTTATCTGGACATTTTAAAAGAATTGCTTAATCCCTGATAACGAGCAAAGTGATTTTCTACTGTGCAGATACTTTGATGTTAGAATAACTGATATTACCACTTTCAGTGTGGTCCAGAGGGCACACTGTCTTTCACGTACACTGCATAAATGTTTCCACTGGACAGCAGGCACTGGCATTTCTCCCACAGAAGTGCTCTTCTGAAAAGTCCTGCATCAACACTTGCACCACCAGCCGGGGAACTCCAGGGAGCCTGAGCAACTACTATGGGATGTGCCCTGCCTTGGGCCTGGGAATGGCACCAGGCAGAGAACCTTATTTCCTGGGTCACAGGAGGCAGGAATTAGCTGCTGGCCTCCTGCCCTGACTAGAGAGGATGCCTAGTGCTCAGCCGGCAAGTTCCTCTGACACTAGGCAGAGGACAAGTGTGAAGCTGCAGTACCTCCCTCTCCTAGGCCCTGAGAGGCGAGGATTAATGTGTCTCCTGGAAAAGCCCCGAGTTCCTGAGATGCCATCATTCTCTTTATCTAATCTCACCCTTCCTGCTCTGTGTGGCCCGTTAGCCAGGTGCCACCCTCAAGTCTAATGGGTGCAAAGACAAAGCAAGGCCTACATTCCTCACCTGCTGGGTCTCCGTGACAGAATCTCCGTGACTCAGAGATTCTATAAATTAAGAAAAACAAACTAAACCCAGTAGATGGCAGACAGGGGAATCTAGAGGTCTAAGGAAGCTGGCAGTTAAATCTGAGCGTTAGGCAGGCAGCAAATGAAACTAGACAGACATTTATTTTGCGTTTGATTTCACTGGTTCAAATGTCTACATGCTGGAGTAAATCCATTTGCCTCTCTTCAGGGCTCTTCCTCTGCAGTACATTAACCTGGCCGAGGATGGCATATGCCACTGTTGACTCTTGGTCCTCCAAGGCCTAGGAGGCTCACCCCACAGGCAGGGCCTGAAGCCATAGCAAACTCAGAAGAAGGCCATAGGTACAGTCTCAGTGACATCAGACATTAGGCTGATTCCTGAGGCATCGCTCCTGTCTCCCAGGACAGCAGGGTCTGATGCTCTGGTAAGTAGCTACCAGGTCACAATCACATGACCACTGCAGAAACATCAACCCCAGCTGGTCCAGGTTCCAGCCAGTTTCCTCTGGGCAGCATGTTACAATGGGCTCCCTGCCTTTTTGTTTTGATCATCCAAATCTAGCTTCAAAGGGCTCCAAAACGTCCTCGCCACATCTGGACCTGAAAGCAAGAGCTGATTTTTAAGAGTGAGATTCTCATTGCATTTGGACAAAATGAATAATGTGCCTTTCATATTTTCTTTGTATTTCTCTTCAATAGTTGCTTGACCCAACATCTTTCTGTCTGCTCTATACAATGAAAATACAAACTAAATGAGAATAGAAAAAATAATTAAAGCATTAAATTGTACAAATTACAAATCTGTTCCAAAATATACTTACATTAAATAAAATACGCATTTCAATAAGAGATCTACAGTGAATGACTATGCATTCTGGGAAGCTTCACAACATCTAGGCAGGGCCAACATTCGTGAAAAAGCTAAGAGATTTTGCATCCAATCACAGTTTGTAGCGGGTATCTTATTGCCAATCTGCAAGTTACACTGAACACATCATTAGCATCGCTTGTGCAGAAAACCAATTTTGTTTGGGAAAAGGGAAAGCAAGCTCTGGCCTCAATTTTGAGTTCATTACAACTTCTTAAAAATTTCACCAACAGCCTATACAGTACAAGTTCAAAAAAGTAAACATGTTAAGGTAAGCAGACAACTCTTCAGAAGCCCAAACACATTTTCTTGCTGTATTTATGTTGAATTCTCCATCTACAATGAGCAGTCATGAAGATGGTCTTCTTCAGGGCAACATGGTCACAGGACTGGGGCAATCCAGGGGACTGAGAGGGAGCATGAGGACGGGAGAGGGGGCTACCTCTTGCTGTTTCACGTTAGAGACAAACTGTAACACAGTCCATGGGCCTGCAATCGTCCCCTTTTATCATCTGGCATAACGCTTGATGTAGTCGTCCACTTTATTCCGGAAGTCCTCCTGTGTAGTAAGAGCATTGGGGACAGAAAGAAGAACAGGAAGAGTGAGTGAGTGAGTAAAGCAGCGCTTCAGGGACAAGTCAGATCCACCAGCACCAAGGCCCCCTGTGGTCGCCAAGGTGGTAGAAGGACTGGGACCTTGCGGAGTCTGAGTGCCATTTGCCACGACCTAGGTGCCTACTGCATGCAAGACACAGTGCTGGGTGTGCTGAGCAGGGGAGCATGCGGAAGGCCTGAGTGGGAGGGACCCTCAGGGGGCACCTATCCCTCCTCATTTCCAGACGGGGAAAGTGGAGCCCAGAAAAGTGTGGTCAAGGTCACAAAGCCAAGACTTCTTTGGCCACAATGGGTCTCAGCCACAGCTACTGCTCTCAGGAAGACCCTTGTTTCTGTATTTGTCTTGCTAGAATGATTTCCCTGGATGCTGCTACCTATTTAAAATGTGCCTGCTCTTCACAGCCCATGTACAGCCCCCCATCTCTTCTGGGCAGGATGACTACACCCTGCCCAGAAGAGAGCTGGGTGTGCCACAGAGCTCCATCCTCATGCATTGAAGTGCAGGTGGCCAGTGATCAAAGGCGGTGTGGACCTAGGAATCACCCCAGGCCAGTATGGGTGGAACAATCTCAGATCTGGGCCACTGTCAAGTTTATCCCTGGATCTGGTATCCCCAAGGTTACGAGTAAAATCCCATGGGATTGTATGAGCCATAAGGGTGACTTGGAGCTCTTAACCCTCTCACTCCTACAACACAGCTGCTGGGTCTCGGATGTCCCCGCAGGATCACACTGCTTCAGTCACATCAATGCCATGCAGCCCCCACTGCACAGGGAACACAGCACAGTTACCACAGTTCTTAGTGGGCATGAGTTCCATTTCCTTAGCTAAGCCTCAGTCCTCCTGTCTAAGCCTCAGTCTAGCCTCTTTGCTGATTCCACTGCATAATCCCGACACCTGGCAACGTGCAGGGCGCACCCAGGTACTCGGTGTATACCTCGCTGCTGCCATGATGCCCTCTCGCAGGGGAGACCCTGCCTGGAGCATGGTCCTGGCCAGCTGGGCACCAGGTGCCTGCCCTCCTGCCACACCCTTGATTAGCACAGTGACCCTTTCCAGGGCCGGCAAGTTCCCAATTTGAAGCTATGGATATGGTCCCATATTTTCTCTGGTCTCAGGGTGAGAAAGTGGAGTGCTCTGAGTCTACCCAGGTGCCTCTGCCCTGCCAACTTCCCTATTTATCTACAGGATGGCGTTTGGAGCCTCCCACATGGGCCTTCACCCCGCAACAAAGGGGAGCTGTGCAGAAACCCTACCTGCCCTTTTACAAAACCTTCTCAAGGCCATTTCCACAGTCCCCAGAGCCAGACAATACTGTCAGCTCACAAGGACCCTGCAAAAGCTTACAGGATGTAAAATGAAGATCCCATAAATGCCCCGCCTCTCCATGTTTCAGAGGACAAAAGACGCCATGTACTCTTAGTTGCCCTGTTCACCTCACCCAGCATAGAGCCCAGCATCCATGCCTGCAGCAGGCCCCATGCTCCAGCCTCTGCTGCCTCCCTCCTCCTCTTCTACTGCAAGGGACACAAAGCACAGGGCCCAAGTGAAAACCACAGACTCTGGAGCCACACAGAGGAGGATCCAAGTCCTGGGCTCTGCCTCTGACAGGCTACTCAACCATGGCGAATCTCAGCTTCTTGGCAGCTGTGTCCTCAGCAGCAAAACAGGGATCATAATGGTATCCGGCCCAAGGGGCTGTTGTGAGAAACAAGTGCACTCTGTGTCAAGTGCATGGAAGCGCGCCCGGCTCCTACTATTCCATTCCTCTGACCTGCGCCAGTCATAATGGCCTCTTTTCTCTGCCCTGACCTCTGCAGCACGTTCCTGCCTCAGGGGCTTTGCACTAGCAGCCAAGGTTTTCTGGAGCGCTCCTCTCTCACCACCCGGCCCTCTGTGGCCCGCTCTCCACCTCACATGCTATGTTTGTTCACCTATTTTTTTCATTTTAATTTTCATCATTTTTTTTTTTTTTGAGATGGAGTTTCGCCCTTTTTGCCCAGGCAGGAGTGCAATGGTGCAATCTCAGTTCACTGCAACCTCCGCCTCCTGGGTTCAAGCGATTCTCCTGACTCAGTCTCCCAAGTAGCTGGAATTACAGGTGCCTGCCACCACGCCTGGCTAATTTTTGTATTTTTACTAGAGACGGGGTTTCACCACGTTGGCCAGGCTGGTCTTGAACTCCTGACCTCAGGTGATCTGCCCACCTTGGCTTCCCAAAGTGCTGAGATCACAGGCGTGAGCCACTGCATCTGGCCGTGTTTGTTTGCCTATGCTCCGCGTCCTCCTGCTGGAATGTGTGCGCCACAGGGACAGGGACTGTCATTCCCAGTCATCCCGAGCACTTCGCACCTCCCCTGGCATATAAGTGGCCACCAGCCAAACAGGTGATGAACGAGTGGACATAAGGAAGCGGCGCTCAACAACTGTGACTACTGCTCCGCATGAAGACGTGGGTGGGGCTGCGGCACTGCTTAGGCTTCATGTGGAGGCATCACTGGAGATATTAGGTCCATTTTACTGGGGCTAAAAGTGTATCAGTTGCAAAGTCTTATTTCATACAAATCAGGAATATGAAATCTTATTTCATACAAAGAAAGGTAAAATGGAAGACATCTCTCCACCTGGAGCTGTGGGAGTGCCCCTATTGCCATCACTTTCTATCTGACAAGGCTTGGTCCACAAGGGCTAGTCATCGCCAGCAACAGCAGACAGGAGTGCAGCCACGAATGCCTGCAAGGGGTGGGCCAAGGGGCACATTTGCCCAGGGCTTGTCAGTGCAGTACCAAGCCTAAGGCTTTGCTAGACAACACAAGCCCATCAGAACCACTGACAGACGGCAGGAGTCAGGGACTGACCGCTCTCATGGGGAGCTGTGGGCACAGGGCTGCCTTATACCACTGTTATTTCTCTTGAGGACCCCTGCTGCCCCAGCCCTCAAGACAGAGCTCACCTCCTCGGCAGAACACCAGCCTCAGTAGATGGTCTGCTCTGCCCGCCTGCTTGCACTGCACCGCCCACTGTGCCTGCCACTTGTTTTGTGAGTCTCAGCAGGATGCATGCTGGGTGGCACTTCTCTCGCCTCCCTGTCGGAGGTGCTCCTGCCCACTCTTTGGGGCCGTGGTCAGGCAGCACCTCCTGGTCTGAACTTAGGCTCAAGACTGTAGCAAGGACTTGGCAGGGCACATTTCAAATGCCCTATTCGGTCGTGCCACATAGTAGGTCTAACTAACATTAACGGAAGCCAAGGCGCTGAACATTCTGCACGATGTCTAGAACTAGCTAGGGGGGTTTTAGAATGGTGTTCAAAGCTACATCAGGTCGGGTGCAGTAATCCCAGCATTTTGGGAGGCTGAGGCGGGTGGGTCGCTTGAGGCCAGGAGTTTGAGACCAGCATGGGCAACGTGGTAAAACCCTGTCTCTACTACTAAGAATACAAAAATTAGCCCAGTGTGGTGGCGCACGCCCATAGTCCCAGATACTCGGGAGGCTGAGGCACAAGAATTGCTTGAATCTGGGAGATGGAGGTTGCATCTGGAGATAGAGGTGAGCCAAGATTGCACCACTGCACACTCCAGCCTGGGCAACAGACTCTGTTTCAAAAAAAAAAAAAAAAAAGCAACTTCAGCCAAACGAACAACAGTGGCTGACTGACTGCCACAATGGCAAGGCTGCCACAATGGCAAGGCTGCCACAGGGAATCTGGTTCAGGTAATGGAATGTGAGGTTCTACCACCAAATCCAGCCAGAACCCTTCACCTAAGCTGAGCTACCTTGGTGCCAGCCACACATGACCTGCCTCTGCAGGCTCCTGCTCCATGTGCTTTGCACTGGGCCAATGTTAAAGTCATTTCAGACCCCCTTTCCTGACAGCACTTCCCCTCCTCAAGGCTTGTATGCTTTCTTTTATCAGACAGTTAAAACCACTGCTGCCTTGCTACTCAAGCACAGTGGAAAGGTGACATTCACCGACTATAACTCTTTCAGCTTGGTTTTGTTGTATTTTTTTCTTCCCAGTGAGTTTTAATATATTGTTTCTAGGTAAACTGTCTTCCTTAACAGGTGTCTTACTGGAAGACCTCAATGTGGCTCCTGAAATGAATGACCAATCATTTATGCACTGCATTAGAGGAAAAAACCTTTTAGAAGAGGAATTGAAGATTAAAAGTAATGAATAGGGGGAGCTCTCTGAACCTTTACAATCTCAGGGTACTGCCCTAAAAATTAAATAAATAAATAAAAATTAAAAACAATAATGAATAGGATCTCATTATTTTTGGGTAAAAATCAAAGTCAAGTTTGTATGAATGTGTATGAGCTCAGCAAAAGGTGTGGAAGGATAAGGTGGGCCACTGGAGGTCAGGAGGGTGCTGGTGGGTGTGACACCGTCCATTCTCCTTCTCTGTTCCTACCATTTATTTATTTATTTATTTAAAGATGGGGTCTCACTCTGTCACCCCGGCTGGAATGCAGTGGCACAATCTTGACTCACTCAACTTCCTGGGCACAAGCAATACTCCCACCTTAGCCTCCTGAGTAGCTGGGACCACAGGCATGTGCCACTATGTCTGGCTAATTTTTGTAAAGACAGAGTTTTGCCATGTTGCCCAGGCTGGTCTCAAACTCCTGAGCTCAAGCAATCTGCCCACCTTGGCCTCCCAAAGGTTGGGATTACAGGTGTAATCACAATGCCACCATGCTAGTGCTATATCTGTTTTAAATTACTCATACTAAATTCTACTAGGAAATCACATCAAATAAAAAGCATTTCTCAGCTGGGTGCCGGGGCTCATGCCTGTAATCTCAGCACTTTGGAAGGACAAGGCAGGAGGATCGCTTGAGGCCAACAGTTCAAGACCAGCCTGGGCAACAAAGCAAGACTCTGTCTCTACAAAAAATAAAAGTAAAAAAATTAGCTGAGTGTGGTGTCATGCACCTGTAGTCCCAGCTACTCGGAAGGCTGAAGTGGGAGGATCACTTGAGCCCAGGAGGTAGACGCTGCAGTGAGCCACTAATACAACACTGCACTCCAGCCTGGGTTACAAAGTGAAATCTTGTCTCAAAAAACAAAACAAAACAAAAAACAAAAAAAACAAACACACACCAATTCTCTCTAACCTTGGGTAAAGCATTTTCCTGAGGTTACATACATTTACTATACCATATTGTTTACAAACTGCTTTGAATTCCAGCTTTGCATCCCACCACTCTCAATTTCTCATTTATCCAATCAAGAAACAGTAGTAATCATCTTTGTGACAAGTACATCAACCTAGAATAAGCCTGTTCCTGGCTCACCTTGTCCCGCAAATGATGTTCTGCAGCTTCAATATTCAGTGGATCATCAAAATTCAAAAGATCCTTAAAAAGAGAGAAACTTAAAGTAAACACTGGAAGAATTGCTTTTCTGCTGTTAAAGTCTTCTTTTCATGGCACAGTAAGAGAAGTCTAATTAGCAAATGGCAGACCAAACTGAAGAGCTGAGAATCCCACTAAGAACTCAAGTGCTTGTGATATGGAAGTATCGAACATGTGGGCATTTTTTTCAAAATGGTGACTGACAACTGACTGAAAGAAGTCAGAGATATGTTGACATGCAGTTCTACAAAGTTTGGTGAAGACGGAGTAAACTGCAATCACATTCATTTCTGATGCTATTTGTGATAACTGGAGAATGAAAACCACTCTCATTAAGCATTTCCAAATAAAAATCCCCTTCTTTTCCATAAAAATTATATTTTTCTTTTGTTTTGTGATTAACAGCTTTGACTTTTTGAGCCCATGGGTTCTCTTGGGGCCTTCCCTGGACTTTCCTTTCTCTGCTTCACCAAGCCTCCCATGCACAGTCAGTAGGGACGTCTGGAACCCGAGCAAATTGCATGGCAGTGTCACTAGGCTCATGTCCCCAGACTCAGGAGAGGGTGCCAGACCCATTCTCCCCTAGAAAAACACTGCAACGGCTATGCCCCTCAGTCCCAAGAAGCACTCTGGACTTTGGACCAAGGCCGCATCTTATCTTCACACTGCTCACCCCTCTTGTTGAGAATCAGAGGGGCTTGCTTGGCCGGGCATGGTGGCTCACGTCTATAATCCCAGCACTTTGGGAGGCTGAGGCGGGTGGATCACCGAGGTCAGGAGTTTGAGACCAGTTTGGCCAGCATGGTGGAACCCTGTCTCCACTAAAAATATGAAAATTAGCCAGGCATGGTGGTGCATGCCTATAATCCCAGCTACCTGGGAGGCTGAGGCAGGAGAATCGCTTGAACCCAGAGGAGGATGTTGCAGTGAGCCGAGATGGCACCACTGCACTCCAGCCTGGGCGACAGAGCAAGACTCGGTCTCAAAAACAACAAAAAAAGAAAAAATCAGGGGGCCTCAATTTGTCCTTATGATGAATCATGGCTTTCTAACGCAGGCTATAGGATGGATCATCGTCAAGACAACCGTATTTCTCTTCAGGAAGGACGTTAAATTTGGGGACAATGTTCCTGGAGATTAATATGGCTGTGACCATTAAAATGTTATAAAATAGCAAAAAAACCCTGTAAATCTCTATAGTCATTCACAGTTGGAAAATTAGATTCCAAGTCCCAGAGAAAGGCAAAAATGTAAAGTACATTATTAGATAGACTGTATCAGACACACAAAATTTCTTATCTTCTTTACTGTATATTAGACCTAAGATAAATGAGTTGATCAGAATAACCATTAAAGACTTAATTAGCAATTTTGATTGGCTTTTTTAGAATTTACTGAGAGCACTTAGAGATGGGAAGTTAGTGTGGCTATAGCAGATTTCTCTTCAATTTTTTTTTTTTGATTTGAGATGGAATTTCGCTCTTGTTGCCCAGGCTGGAGTGCAATGGTGTGATCTCGGTTCACTGCAACCTCCGCCTCCTGGATTCAAGCGATTCTCCTGCCTCAGCCTCCCAAGTAGCTGAGATTACAGGTGCCCGCCACCATGCCTGGCTAATTTTTTGTACTTTTTTTTTTTTTTTTTTTTTAGTAGCTGTGAGATTTCACCATATTGTCCAGGCTGGTCTCCAATTTCTGACCTCAGGTGATCTGCCAGCCTCGGTGCCTCCCAAAGTGCTGGAATCACAGGCATAAGTCACCGCACCCAGCCAAAAAATTTTTTTTTAAGTCCAAGGAGTCAGTGTTTCTTTCCTCCCATTAATTCCCCTGCAGCAAGTCGCCAATCAAAACCTACTCAGAGCCAAGGAACCTGGGACAGACATGGTGGGCTCCAGAAAAAAATCATCATGGTGGCTGATGATAATGACGGCACGTGGGCCCCTAGAAGCGCCTGAGTTCACACCTGTTCTCTTTGGCTCTCTCAATCAAATCTAGAGATGCCAAGGCTCAATATTACAATGGAGCACAACGGCCAGACAGATTTCAAATTAGGCTCCAGAAATAAAACTTCATTCACTTCAATGAAAAAGCCAAAGACAGAAGCAGAACAAAGTGGCTGAGAGCAGCAGAAACTGAAGTCCAGGTCTCCATCAGGTATGACCTCCCACGGAGATTCAGGGAGATCCTAAAATCACTGGAAGTGCGTGGTTTCTCTGCTTGTGTGATAGACATTCACCAGCTAACATCAGACAGAAAGACAAAAGGTAGGCAGGGACTCAGTTTAGTTTGAGGCTCTGCTTTTGCTGAAGATAAGAACACTGTGCCCTCAGATGATGGGACAAGGAAGAGCAGACCCGCCCCTAGTTTAACTGAGTCCTGCAGGTGCCTCTGCTGTAGGCAACAGCCAGTGACCCACATGACACCGGCTAGGAGGATGCTCCTAAAACAGCCCCCTGGCCTGGGTGGACTATCCAAGATCATAGAGGCACCTTAGGTTTTATCAAAATAGCAAAAACTTTTTTTTCACAAACAGATCTCTGAAGCTTATTTCTTTAAAAGCACCTTTATGAATTAAAAAGTAAAAATTCAAAGGAATGTATAATATTGTATTAAAAAAATCCAACCAACAGCTTTTAGCTGAGTCCATTTAGCCTCTTCCTGCACTAGGGCCATTGTCTGAGAAATGCTATTTCCTGAGAACAGCAAACTTCAGCAGCTCATCACTGACAAAAAGACAACAACTCTGAGGTTCTGGACTCGTGAAAAAGCCTTCAAGGCTGGGTAACCACAAAATCATCCACCCCAACCAGGACACCTGGGAGGTGACAGGGCCACTCCTTGGGCTGGCTAGTGTAGCCACAGGCACAGACATGGACTGGGCCAAGTGACCCCAGGGTAACAGCCACCCTGCTGGAAGGGGCTAAGGCAAGTGGAACCAACCTCATCCCCTAGAAACTGGGGTCAGCCACCTCAGCAGGGCAGAAGTGAGACTGCTGTGGCCCCTGCCCCAGATAACCTCCCCACGTGTCACTCCAAAGGCCCTTCATTCCCCACCTCACTGTTCTACTTCTGACTCATAAAACAGAAACAGAAAAAAGGGGGGTTATTTTTTCATTTATTATTTTTTTTAGAGACAGGTCTTGCTATGTTGCCCAGGCTGGTCTTGAACTCATGGGCTCAAGTGATATGCCTGCCTCAGTCTCCCAACGTGCTAGGATTACAGGTGTGAGCCACCATGCCCAGCAAGCATGTTTTTTGGGGGTTTTTGTGTGTATCTGTCTGTTTTTGAGGCAGATCTCTGTCACCCAGGCTGGAGTACAGTGGTGCAATCTCAGCTCACTGCAACCTCTGCCTCCCAGGCTCAAGCAGTTCTCCCACCTCAGCCTTCCAAGTAGCTGGGACTACAGACGTGTGACACTATGCCCAACTAATTTTTCTATTTTTTGTAGAGACCGGTTTTGTTACGTTGCCCAGGCTGGTCTTGAACTCCTGGGCTCAAGTGGGGATCCGCCCAAAGTACTAGGATTACAGGCGTGAGCCACTGTGCCCAGTCCACATTTCATTTTTTAACATGGTTTTGTGTTAACGTTAATGTAATATCTAAAACCAGCAACAAGGAAATCGAGAAAAACTTGGGATTTTGATCACTGTACTTACAGTAAACAAAGAGTTTAATCCCCAAACGACATCCTGAAATAAAAAAGAAAACAGAAAACAAGTTTCAGGCCATTGTGCACCTGTATGCATGTGTAAACCCATGATCAAGAAATATGCATTGTACTGTATCAAAACCTGTCTTCAACATGGCTTGTTTTTCTCAAGATAGAAAATTAAAATAACTTGTCTTCAAGTGTAACAACAAACTCTGGAAAATTCAGAGGTGAGCAGTCTCAGGTAGTGAATATAAAATCAAAGACAGCATCAGCTGCCCTCCCAGTCAGACCTGACAAGCCTAATCCTGCACGACAGGGCCCGCAGGCCAGTGTCTGCATAGGGGCTCTACCTTGAATCACCTCTTAGCTGTTACCACCAAATATGGTTCTGACTTCTAAAAAGTCACCTTCAAAATAAAGTCTGTTGTTTTTACATCTACTGCCCCTTGCGGTTGTAGATAAGTTAATTACACCTTATCCTATTAAGTTTTCTTAATGATTTTGCGTTATTTAAAGAATAATGGAAGATTCACAATTCAAGGATCAGAGATTTTCATTAAATAAAACTGAAAGCCAGAGTTGTTCTATCTGTACTGACTTGCCATCTGTGAATCACAAATTCATTCTCCATTTTCCTCTTCATCAACTCAAGAGTTTCGTCCTTTTTAGGCCTGTTCTCACGCTCCTCCCCTACTCTTTGCTAGTTGGTAATTTTATTTGCCCTTCTCTGTTTTCTCTAGTCCATCAATCCATCCACCCACCCATCTCTGACCTTCTGATGTGAGCCAGGCTTAAGGTTGGACTGTGGGTGAAGGTGAGCCCTCAGCCTGAGGAAGGGGGATGGACAGGTGGGCAGGTCAGCAGGCCAGCACTGCTCACGAGACGTGTTCCCCAGAGCACCCACCCTGGGAGGAGAGGCTCCAGAGGCAATGACAGCCATCTGAGCCCCAGGGAAGCAGGAGTCTGCCAGGGAGAGGGCTGGAGGAGAGGGCCGCCTTCCAGGTAGAGACATGGCCTGCAGAGGGAAAGTTTTGAGAGGGAAGGACATTTCTAGAGCGTGGGGAGAGGCTAAGAAAAGGGTGTGGGTTGCCCATGGTGGCAGAGACTACAGCTTGGAGGAGCTTGGTCAGGACTGCATGCAGTCTGCAGTGTTCCCTGATGCAGGGCCAGGGCCAAAAGCCCCTTCCTGTGCTGTTCCCCTAGGGTCCCTGCTTGGTGTTAGGTACCCAACACCTGACAGTCTTCTCTGGCCATAGGGAGTGGTCTGCACATCAATTTGCTGCTCTTCTCCAACACCTAGTGGCCAGAAGAGCTCAAGACATTCCTGTTGAATGAATGGTGGCCATGAGGTTTCCTATGTGGCGAGTGGTTTGGCGGTGAAGCCTGCAATTTGGGCTCCTATCTCTGGTTCTAGAATGGTGACTGGCAAAGCCAACAAGGATGCTCATCCGGCCCAAACTGACTGAGGTCAGTGACTGGCTAAGTAGCCCAGGCAGCAGGGAGAAGAGGAGGCAGGCTGTGTCTGGCCATTGGTGTGGATGTGACAGGCAAGGACATGTGCTGCTTTCTCAGGAGGCTGGCTACTGCAGGGAGAGGACCACAGGGACAACTTATGATCAAGGCACAGACTCTACCTTTAATGTTCTTGTGGGAGCCCAGCCAGTGCCATCAATCGAATGTTCTCTCAGTAAACTGAAAAAGACAGACACACAGTGGTTAGTGAGGAGCAGCCACAGGTGCCTACACACTGCCGACTGGTCCTCTCGGTGCGTATTTTGTCTTTAGGCCATGCAGGAGAACTACTTTTTATTAAACCCACCTTTTCCTCTGTGGCTTCTCAGTTTCCTCTTGCTGAGGAAGGCATTTCTACCTCCAAGGTTATATACATTTTCAAGTATAACGTCTTGTGTTATGTTTGTCTATTTGTTGTAATACTTGACATGGAAGTTTTAGGCAGAGGAAAAGCATGTTTAAAACAACACACAAAGAACATCTGTCAATTTAATGTTCAGAAAATGACAATGGTGGCTGGGTATGGTGGCTCATGCCTGTAATCCCAGCATTCTGGGAGGCCGAGGTAAGGTGGGAGGATCGCTTGGGTCCAGGAGTTTGAAACCAGCCTGGGCAACACAGTGATACCCTGTCTCTACTAAAAATTAAAAATTAGCCAGGCATAGTAGTGCACGCCTGTAGTCCCAAAGGCAGGAGGACTGTTTGAGTCCAGGAGTTTGAGGCTGCAGTGAGCTGTGACGGCGGCCCTGTACTCCAGCCTGGGAACAGTGTGAGGCCCTGTCTCCAAAAGAAAAAAAAAAGAAAAGAAAAGAAAATGACAATGGCAACAAAAGAAAAAAAAAAAAGAAAAGAAAATGACAATGGCAACAAAATGACAACATGACAACAAGAGTAACTGAAGCTTAGAGCTTATGATGTGTATGTCAGGCACAATCCTAGGTGCTGTGCCATTAAATTCACTTAATGCTTTTAACCACCTGTGAAGGAAGGATCACTGTTTCCCTGTCTTATACAGGAGGAAACCAAGGCACAGAGAAGACAGGCCCAAGGGCACATGCCTCATGAACAGTGTTGTTCTTCCAACCCAGGCAGCTCACGGGCACCGACATTCTGAAACACTGTTGATGCAGGTTAACAACAATGGGAGCTCTCAGCGTATGACATTTTAATAACTGGGTTTTTTTTTTTAAGTTCAAAAGAAAATACTTGAGGATAAAAGATTAATGCACAATTCTGAATATTAATCACTTCTTAGGTGAGGGGCCCATGCTCAGGGAAGGCACACCAGGATTCAGAGGTCCGGTGAGGCCCCATTTCTGAAGCTGGTACCTGAGAGTCCTGGTCCTGACTGTCTATCAGCTGTAAGGCACACCATATACTCTCATGGAAATGATCATTCCAGTGCTCACTTCCGCAGCACAAATGCTCAAATTGGGATGATACAGAGAAGACTGGCATTTTCACAATAATCTCAAAAAGTAAAAAAAAAAAATTAAATAATTTTAAAGAGATTAAATGATCATTCCATACTTCGAAAAAGTATAATTTATTGCCAAACCTCCTTCTGGAGATAAAATTACTTTTGCATTTGTTGAATTATTGTGCTGTGGCTTTGATCTGCACATAAAATATCAGGCTGTATAGGCCATAATTGTTACCTCTGATAAACTTTTTTGAATTAGAGCATGTTTAAATTCATGAAAGTCAATTTAGATCAGAAGAAAAATATGTAGAGTTTGAGTCAAAGCTATAATCTTAATTGTCTATGAAGAGCAGTTAAAAAAACAGATAACTAACCTTAAATTGACCATTAAAATTTACTTGTGCGATAAAAAGAAAAAAGGAAAACTCAAATCACATACCCTACCAACTGGATGGATGTCTTTCTACCCGATAGAGGTACTGGTGACTTGTGGATGTGAATCGTCAACTTCTGAATACCTTTTTTGGGAATCAAGTCAAATCCTAGTGGCTACATTTTGTTACTAGAGTGGAACAATTATTTCTGATCTAGCTAATAATTTTCTTATATAGATCTTAATGCAACCTTCAGTTATATATTTGTCATTTATTTGTTGAATGCCCGTTTCATCCATAAAAGCAGGGAATTCTAATTCCTCTGCCAGTGCCTAAGCTCAATCAACATTAGCTGAATGAAGGAGAAGGAAGCTCACCCTGAGCTTTGCTGTCAACAGCACAGCCAGAGCAGGAGGGCTTTGCATCTGGCAGGGTAGGGAATGGGGAGGCAAGGCCGGCCCCAGCATGTGGTGGCCACTGGTCTGGGCAGCAGTGAGGCCCATCAGGGGTGCAGTGCCCCCAGTCACTGAGGAAGTTCTAGCCTGGCCTCACAGAGGACAGTCCCAGCAACAGCTCAGGAGACAGAGACACTCGGCTATCAGAGATGTCATTAAGCAAGGAGACAGAGGATACCCCAGGAACTGTAATAGAAGCTTAGGCTCTAGGAGAAGCTTCGACTGAGCTCTTGACCTAGGCCCTCCAATCCCACAGACATGGAGCCTCTGACCTTGTGTCAGAGCAGGGGAAGTGTCCCTGCTGGGACAACAAGGTGGAGCCAGGGCAAATCTCTCTAAAAGAGGACGGTGCTTCTGTGTGCCAGAAATGAAAGGCCCGTGGAGCACCAGGCATCCATCAGTCCTGCTGTGGGAAGGGCCTGATTAGCTGCTGTCCAGTGGTCACCACAAACCAGAGGTGTGGCTGGGCTTTTCTTTCCCTTTATTCAGGACACACCATAAAGCTGCCACTGGACACTGTCTACTTTTCACTAACAAGGTGGTCCCTGTACATCAATCTGACACATTATTTCCTTAGATTAAATCCCTAGAAGTGCAGCTGACAAGTCCAAGGGTACATTCGAGTTAAAGGTAGTCTACATGGCTGAAGGACCAATGAAAGGTGTGCAAATACACACACCCTCCAACGAGAGAGCCTGCTCACTCTCTATCACTCACTCCCCGCCCCACCACCAAGTATCTACCTTTGTGCCTGCCAATCTGATAAGTGGTAAGCCACACCTCATGGTTTTCTGCACCTTTCTCTGGTTACCGATGAGAGTGAACATCCCCTTAGATATTTACTGCCCACTTCTATTTCTCCTTTTATGAATCACCTGTTTGTAGCCAATGCCACATTTTTCCAGAGGAAGTATCCATCTTTTTTTAATGAATAGTAAGGACTATTTACATACCAAGGATTTTAATCCAGTTGATCATTTCTCCTTCCATTTTGTGTTTTTAATTTTTATGTGGTCAAATCTGACAATCTTTTTCCTTGAGACGTCTGGCTTTTATATCAGAATACCATCTGTTTATCCTTATCAGGCTTTGCTAATCATCTGATTTCCCAGAAGATGGCAAAAAGGACAAGAGAGCTTCCTATTCTGCACCCAATTCTGACTGAGGCAGGGGCAAGACAGGTAAGTAGAGTATGGCCCCCCAGAAAGTGAGCCAGGTGTCCTCACAATCACAGGAGGAAGCGGGGCAATGGGGGCCTGGGCCAAACACATTTATAACCTGCAACCAAAGATGGTGGAATTTTAACATTTCAATACGCAAAGGACAGATACTTCAAAGAGAAGATGCTTTTTTAAAAAGGCATGCCTGGTAAAATGTATTTTTAACTATCTGAAAAATGAGGCTGATACTGAAGAAAGGGAGCAGTATATACAAAAATGAAATGGACAAATGGGCACTAACTGTACTTGTGAAGAGAAAGGCATCCTGAGGTAAGATTTCCAGCAGCCACAGTTTACACATTTCCTTTCAAAGGTGATTAGTATTTACTAAGGAGAGAGGAACGAAAGAAAAGAGATACGGAGGTTGAGCATGAGAACTGACTTAGGCCACTAATTGCATTTCATGTCAAAAGTAGGAGAAATGTGCTAAGAAAACACGTTGTGCCAACTTTCCAGACTGGCTAAGTGTGAGGCACATACGGGTCAAATACCTAGCCTAAAGTCCCACAGCTGCCCCGGGTGGCGGGGCGGGGGCAGCAAGCTGGACTCAGGTCCAGGTGGTCTGATATCAAAGCCCCTGCAATCAATCTCGCTGCCTTAAAGTGATGAAAGGGACAAAGCGCAAAAAAAAAAAAAAAAAATAAAGCCCAAACGTGAAACTTACTTTAAAAACCAACCAATCCACCCATACATCTTTTCCAGCAGCCTTAGGAGGAGAAATCACTGATCCCTGATGTTCTGCCCAGGCCAGGGATCGGGGACACAAGTCACAGTGGACACGAAGCTCTGAGAGGCTGCCTGCCCTAAGTGCCCTGACACCTATTAGGACCATTTTGGTAGAGAGAAGGCAGCTTAAATACAAGTGCCCAAGGTTGTCTTAAGCCTGCTATCTACATTTTTTCTCCTGGGTATCCATCATTAATCATATTTTCTCATCTTAGCTAAAATCAGCCACATGGAGGGAATGTGGTCTCTCATTTAAATAGGGGGGAACAAGGCAAGGGACCCCAAGGGTCCATCCTGGGCAAGCAAGGAGGCTGCACTAAGAACTTGGTAGGGCTGTGGCCCCCAGAGGGCCATGAGAGGACACTGGTCTGGAGGCAGAAGGTAGGGTAGGGTTTGGGAGCAGGCAGGCAACCGCAGCTACTTCAGCTGAGTTCAAGCTCATCCTAATCTTGGGCATGCCTCAAAATCCTCTCTCAGAGGAGACAACATGTTTAAAAGCCCAATGCTCACACGTGACACTCACGAATGTAGAAGAAAGAAAAGACAAGAAACTTACCTCAGACATATTTCCCCTGTCTCTGTGATGTTGGGGTGCCAGATCTTGGTCAGGCATTTCACTTTGGGAGGCTGCAACACAGAAAGAATGAGAGATCACGCTGACAGTCTCTGCAAATCACATATCCAGGCCAGAGCCTTACCACATACCCTATCTAGACGCTTGTTTCATGGCTTACTCAGCGTGTAGTTTGACTCGCTGAGCATGTGTTCAACCTTGAATACTGGCTCACCTCACCCACGAGGCATGTGTTGATGGGCTGCGTCCACAAGGGCTAGTCTCAGCAGCAATGTCTACCCCATGGGCTTCTGAGCACCTCTCTACAAGCCCCAAATGTCCTGCCAGCTGACAGTGCTGGTGACTGGACCTTTGTCACCTCCCACATCCCCTGGGTTTGGGACTGCAGGTATCCACAGTGCACTCTAGGGAATAGTTCTGCATCCTCTGGGCCCAAATCCAACCAGAAGCCCCAGATTCCTTTGCACTACAAGTTACTATGGCTTAAAGTTACTGCTCCTTGCAAGAACAGCCTGTTCCCTTTGCTGGATTTTTCTGAAGATGCTACTGTCACATACGTTTTCCTAGATGAAAGCCCTAGTCCACTTAATATTTAAAGGAGAGAAAGAGAATGAAAATGAACTTGTGGGGATAAAGTATATCAACATCATTTATGACTTGGCATGTTTGGATAAAGTTCTTTTAAGATTTTTCTAGGTCAGGCATTGTGGCTCACTTAGGGAGGCCACCTAAGAGAAGAAAATATAATTAACAATAGATGCCCAGGAGAAAAAAAATCTCAGCACTTTGGGAGGTCGAGGTGGGAGGATCGCTTGAGGCTAAGGGTTTGATATCAGCCAGGGCAATATAGCAAGACCCTGTCTCTCCAGGAAAAAAAAAAAAGAGCTGGGCATGGTAGCTCCTGCTTGTAGTCCCAGCTACTCAGGAGGCGAGGTGGGAGAATCACTTGAGCTCAGAAGTTGTACGCTGCAGTGAGCTATGATCGCACCATTGTACTCCAGCCTGGGTGACAGAGCGAGACCCTGCCTCCAAACCAGAAAACCAAACCAAACCAAACCAAACAGATTTCGTTGTTACAAAGGCAATCCATACTCAAGAGAAAAGGACAACAGAAATGAAATATGTAGATATATAATAAATTATGCTGTCTTTCACATTTGCTTTTTATGTAAGAATATATACACTCCATCAAAATGCTACCCAGAAATTATGTGACACCTGAAGTACATGTGTTTTATGCCTCTTTTCTAGGCCACACACATAGTGTGCATGCAGCATACTCATTTTTCTTTATAGAAGAAAGCTGTGCTACATATGTTTTAGCTATTTCTGCCATTGTTTCAGATGGTGTCCTGCATTCTATGGTACACCTGCCCGAGTTTAACAAGTACTTCCCTACCTCTGGGCCCCCAGGTTGCTTCCTCTTCTCCCAACCCTGCTCTATCAATGCAGGGTTCATCCTGGATGAAATGTTTCCTCAGGATGAAGCCCAGCAAGAGGATTTGCTAGTCAGAAACCCTAGCTTCTGATACACTGCTCATGTTCTTCAGAAGACGTGACACCCACCACCCCCACAACCTGCAGTGAGGGAGAGGGCCTCTTCGCCAGGACTTCCCACAGCAAGGTACCCTTGGTTAACATGCAGAAGTGTCAAATCACAGGATCTCATCAGAAAGGTCATCTCAAAAAGGAATCAACCCTTTGTGAAATGGGTAACATTTTCCCCGTGTATCATTTGCTATTAATTTTTATTTATGATGTTTTCTGAGGAGGTTATTTTTGTAATCAAATTTTTATCTTTGATGCCATACTTAGAAAATACTTCACCATCCAAATATCCTCTTTAACTTTCTAGTAAACTTTTATAGTTTCATCTTTTTATTTATTTCTATAAACCAAAAATACTTTTTCAACACTCTAATGAGCATTGTTTCTAATTTCAAAATACCACAAAATCAGTAGACTCCAAAAAACTGATTAAACTGACTGTGCAAATCCACGTGTCTGAGGACAAAGAATTTAGGTTCAGAATGAGTTTAAATAAATTTCACATTGTGTTTTTCTATAAATAAATGGGAATGTATTTAATAGAAAGGAGCAACTGCATCTTTTCCTTCCACTGAGGCATTTGGGCTGCAGAGGGAAGGTCAGACTGCCATGAGGGGCAGGGCTGTGTGCCCCCGCCTGGGTCACTGGATGGTGGCAGTCTAGTGCTAGGCCGAGTCACCAACTCTGTTTTTGCAGGAACCTAGAAAATTGGCAAACTCACTCTCCCTCCCAAGCAGGTGCCCCTTCTGTGGAGGCCCTCACACATGACCACCCAGCCTGGTGCTACCACATCTCCCAAAGGCTTGGGGGTATTCGCCCTTCCTCCTGTCCCCTTTACACCTTCCATAGTTTGATGTTAACACAGGTACCTACTTTTGTCAATGGTCCTCTTAACTGTGGTTCCAGAACAGAGGGCAAAACTCTGCACCTGGCTTCTCACACACATACTTTCCAAACTGAATTAGGCCCCAGCCCCTTCCCCCCCAACCCCAGTGGCCCACAGCTAGACAAACAATGCCCAGCCCTCCCACATTTCCCCTCAGTGCTTGGCACGGCCACCATCACTCACCCTGCCAGGAGTCTAATGTATGACAAATCTGGCCTTTCAAACCAATAGAGAACTGGGTTATTTGGTGGGCCACTGGCTACCCATTTGGAAAAACACAGTGTTCCAGATGCATTAAAATTAAACATAAAAGAGAACTATAGGAGGACTAGAAGAAAATGTAGATGACCATCTTGGGGTCTGAAGGCTGCTTTAAGCATTTCATAACACACAAAACTCAAGCAGTGAAACAAAAAAACAAAACTTGTATAGAACAACAACTAAAGATGGCAAATGCAAAACAAAGAATTTATAGCATAGCTAAAAAACCTAAGAAAAAAGTTTCACATACTTTGCATGTAAGGACTCTAGTAAACCTAGAAGAAAAACAAATATCCCCAATGGGAAACATGGGCAAAAGACATAATAGCAGCTCATAAAAAATATAAACAGCTAATTAGTGGGAAATACTATTCAGCATCCGACTTAAGAAATGAAAATGCAATTGCTTGAACCCGGGAGACGGAGGTTACAGTGAGCGGAGACTGTGCCACTGGACTCCAGCCTGGGGGACAGAGCAAGACTATATCTCAAAAAAAAAAAAAAAAAAAAAAAGACAACCGGATATTAAATGAGATACCATTTCCTCCCAAAATGGCAACAACAACAAAAAAAAGGCAAACATTCTACCTTGGTAAGTGTTTAGGGAAAGGGAATTTTCAAACACTGATGGTGAGGATGCCAACTGACATTCCTCTTTGGAAGGTAATTTAATAGGATTTATCCAGAACCTTAAAATGGAGCATCAATTACTCAATACCCACAATGCCATGTCTAGGAACTGATCCAGAGGAAAGAGGCAGACAGACATAAGATGCATGCCCCAGACTTACCTCACAGCCCTATTTATTCTGGGGCAGCAGACCACAGCCTACAGACCAAATCCAGGCTGGGACTGTTTTCACATGGTCAAAGACTGGTTTTCACATTTCTAAAAGGTTGTTGAAAAAACAAAAAAGAATATGGGACAGAGACCACATGTGGTCCACAGAGCCTAAAATATTTATTGCTTAGCTCTTTACAGAAAGTCTGCTTTATACTACAAAAGGTTGGTCAGCCAGTGACCAATGATAAAGGACTGGTTTAAATGACACATCATACAAGGAAGTACTCCTATTAATGATGATGCAGTCGTGCACTGACTGACATGAATGTGTACGTCCATCATATTATGATGGGAAAGCCCCGAGTTACCAGACTATGTGTAGCATCACCCCACTGGTATGTAGGATTTATACTGTCTGCAACAGACATTAGAGAGTCATGGTGATCATCTCTGGGTGGAGAGATTACGGGTGATTATTATTCTATTTTTGCATGGCCGTGTTGTCTCAATTCCCTACAAAGTCTGATAATTTCATATGAAGAAGGTGAGTGGGAGTTCAGGTGTCACTTGTGGTCATCATCACTGCTATTCAACAAGTGTTTCTGGTTCTCCTCCTCCAGGGCCCACGGCAGGACAGTCCCTCCGGGCTGGCCATGGTCATGTTATCTGATTTGGCTAAAAACATGTGAGGAGACGTGGTGTCTTCACTTCCAGGAGGAAACCAGAGCCAAGAACAAAGAGCGGTAATCCTTTCTCCTGCTGCAGCACACAGCTTCCTCCAACCAGTCCTGACTGACACACCCGTGGGCTGTGTGACACCACAGGCCAGCTAGGGTCTGGGCTAAGGCTCTCTCCTCCTCCAAGGCATCCCCAGGCCACATCATGTGCTCCTCCTCTGGGCATCCCCACCAGCCTGAGGAATAGCTGTCGCCCACATCACTACCCGGGCTCCTCATTATCATGTCAGCGTCTGTCTCCCCAGAGACTGAAATTCTTAAAAGGTCACCAAGTTCCCATCCTTGGCCCTCCAGTGTCTGACATGGAGCCTGGCACAATGTAGGAGCTCACTCAATGTCTCTACATCCGTTTGGCCAGTTTCTAAATTGACAAATTACAAGGCAAGCTTTAGGCTGGGAGTTAAACTTCAGAGGCAAAGGGACAAAAACACACAAAAAATTTGAATTTTAGCTGCTGGGATATTGGGTGGGGTGGGGGATTCCAAATAGACATTTTTCTTTTAAAAGTTTATTCTGAAATGACGATCGACTTTATTAAAGGTTTTCCACATTCACAGTCTTAATAGACCTTCACTGCAGGAACTATAACTCTTAGGAAAAAAGTCCTTATGAAGTACAGAAATTGTGTCAAGTCAGTCGTGGCAGTGAAGCAGAGAAGCATCTGAGAAGTGCCAGCCCACCCCTAGGCTCCGCACTGGCCGCCGCTGTGTCCGCTCTCACTGACCCACGCGGCGCCTTCAGAGTGTGCCCTCATACTCTGTCCTGAATGCCCGTGCCTACGTGATCTTCCTATGCTGGCTGAATTATTTCATCTCTTTTCTACACTGTTAAGTTTGTGGGGGGCAGAGAGAGGGGCAACCACTGAACAATCTGTGTTTTTTGCCTAGCATGACAGGCTACACATTGGAAATAGTGTGGGCAAGACGGCTGGCACTCCCTCAGGGCTCACAGCCCAGCGGGAAAGAGATGCTCGGGAGAGTCTGTAAGCAATGATTCATTATAAACATGGCAAATGCAACTACTTTTGTGTTCAACCAAGTACTGCACCCTAATGATCTTCTGGAGGGTCCCTGATGGGGACACCAGTGATACACGCTGGCCCCTAAGGAAGTTGCCCCACGCTTGCCTGAATGAGAGGCAGACAGGAAGAAAACATGAGAAGGGGACAGGAGGCCGGGTGCAGTGGCTCACGCCTATAATCCCAGCACTATGGGAGGCCAAGGCTGGTGGATCACTTGAGGTCAGGAGTTTGACACCAACCCAGCCAACATGGTGAAACCCCATCTCTACTAAAACTACAAAAATTAGCTGGGCGTAGTGGTGGGCACCTGTAATCCCAGCTACTCGGGACGCTGAGGCAGGAGAATCGCTTGAATCCAGGAGGTGGAGGTTGCAGTGAGCCGGGATCAAGCCACTGCACTCCAGCTTGGGTGACAAGAGCGAAACCCCGCCTCATTTAAAAAAAAAAAAAAAAAAAAAAAAAGCTGGTGGGACAGGAAGGAAAGGCTGGGGAGAGGAGAGGAAAGGACCCTACAGAAGCAGAGTAGGAACATGGTTCATGCAGAGTCACCAGCTGCTCTCGGTACTTCTGGGTTTGAGAACATGGGGTTTTATTCCTGATGAAATCTGACCAGCCCATCATATACGAAACTTCCAAAAGAGACAGCAGTGGAAATAGAAAAATGTAAGATCATCATTACAGAGTTAAAGGTCAAACACAGCACACCAAACTTCAGAAAGGCTGCACAGGATGATGTTTTCCCATGGGGACTGGGAGTGAGGAAGGGGGGGCAGGGCTGAGGAATAGCAGGTCTGAGAGAAGGACAGGAAAATCACTGGGAAAATTAAAACCTTACCCTCCACCTCAACCTCTGTGCCAGTCTCAAACGAATAAGGGAAACAAGTCTTCAAGGCTCAGTGGCTTTCAAGTTATTCTTTATTCCATTTTCCTTCCTATTTCTTGAAGTCACAAATGGGACAAGACAGTATGACAAACATTTTCTCACCACCTGGTGTGGTAGGAAGAGCACATGCTTAAAAGCTGGGCAGCCCTGGACATGAAGTGACTTCAACAATTCAGCTGTCTCCATTGGCAAAGCTAATATTTTTAACTTTAGCTTTCAGAACCCTAACTTCCTAATGTATAAAGATATAAATGTTAAGATCATCCACTGACAGGAGGCTAGGGCAGGAGAACTGCTAGAACCCAGGAGGAGGAGGAGAATTGCTTGAACCCGGGAGGTGAAGGTTGCAGTGAGCTGAGATCACACCACTGCACTCCAGATCCGTCTCAGATAACGAACTAAACCAACCAACCAACCAACCAACCCACAGAACTATCAGAAGAATGGAATAAAGTGAGTGAAGACACCTGGCACACAGAGGCTCTCAATCATGCCCATTCCTTACCTGGTATTTTCTCTTAGTTTGCTTTCTTCCTATAGTGAAAACAAGGAGCTCTGCTACTAGATGATGCCAGATATACCTGAAACGATGGTTCTCTGATGCCTCATGACTTATCTGGAAAGTTTATCAGCTTACACTTAACTCCCTGCTATGACATCCAGAACAGTCTGTCATAAGTATTTAGAGGCAAATCTAAATATAGAATTTTAGATACTGTATGCCTGTTTGTTTCCAGAAACCACCAAAGAGTCCCCAAATTCTAAATATCTGTACTGAAACCAAGCCTCTGAAACCACCTCGCACTGGACACGGTGCAGTGCTCCGTCACCAGGTTTCTCAGTGTGGTTTGGGAAGAATGGAAAGTCTCAGCAGGTGGTGGATGGACAAAGACTGGAAATGTGTATTTTCCCGTCTTTGTCTACAAATTAAAAAATTACTTGGACTGCCTACTCTTCCCCATCCCCAAAAATTACATTTCAAAAAGAACCCTAAATGGAGTAGTCTGGTAAAAAGTCAATTTCCATAGATGAAGGTTTGGCTTCTCAAACAAGTGTTGCAGCCACTGAATGGAGCCCTGTGGCTGGGGTCAGGGCACCTCCACTCGTCAGGCAGTGGGAGCACACTTCCCACAAGCGAAGTCACAGGCACAGTGTCCCAAATGCCCACATCCTCATGATGGGAGTGAGGCTTCCTTTTCTCTGGCAGCACCATCAGCTTGTGCTTTCCTACTGGATGGGCCAAGAGGGTTAGTTAGAACACGTGAGGAGGAAAACATATCCACGATGCACGCCAATAAAACAAGCACACTGAACTGCCCGTACGCCAACTCCTGGCAGTTTGGGCCTAGACACATCACACCCGTCTCTGAGGCGCAGCCACACCTCCTCTAATACCCCAACTCAGGGGTGTGGAATTATTCAGAATCTCCAGTGGTTTGTCACTGCCAAATCGAAAATGCCCAACCAAACCCACACTTCTGAATTTTCTCATTTTTTCCTCTATTCTTCCCCAACTCCAATTCTTCACTCGAGTTGACCTGGCCCATCCACCTTCTGCGGGTTGCAAGTTCTCATGTCCACACCTGTCACCACAGTTCACCACGTTTCCATGTCACCTACAACACCCTCCCCTGGTTCTGGGCCACATCAGGGTGACTCCAATTGGATTTCCCCCTAAAAGCTTAACTAGCCCTGACCACTTTCCAAAGTGATCATTACTTTCCCTTCTCTGAATTCTCAAAAACTAGTTTCCTATCATTGATCAGTATCTCTACTGTCCTCTACTTACCATTTTTATCACTTTATCAACTTTCTACACTTTATCTCTCCTAATTGGTCTGCAAGTTCCACCAAAGCAAAGACATAATGTAATGGTATTTGGTATAATCATCGCCTAAAAGGATCTTTGAGGGATTAACATGAAACTATAGGTATAAATTACTTAGAGTTTAAACTACAAGTCACCGTTCTCTGAAATTCTAAAATACACATTTTATAGACTTCTGGAATTTTGGTGTCATATCATGAACAAAACTACAATGCTTTTTTTCTTCAGTGCCAGACTGTAACAGATAAGAGTTATAGAAAATACACAGGCAGGCTGCCTGGCACATAGTACTCATAAGTATTTGTTGAATAAACAAATTCTCTACTAACACTCTAAATACTGCTGATGAGTGACATTCATCACAAAAATACTGAAGTGAGTACTCAGTCACACATGGACACACGCAGAGAGGAGTGCTAGGGCCCTGTGCCAGTGGCGGGCCACAGCCACAGGCAGCCCCGCCCGAGAAGTAAAACAACAGGCTCAACGCAGGCTACTCACCACCATGTTGTACGCATCGGGAACTTCAGTTTCAAACTGAAATTTTCCACCCTGGTAGTAACCCTCATCTATCAAAAAACACAAAACAAAACAAAAAAATCCTTTAAATTAAAAAAAAAAGGAAACAAAAAGCAAACACTCTGTTAGGATATGGCAAATACAGAGAATCAGGAGGTTAAAAACAGGCCTGCGGAGTTCCTCGGTTCCATTACCAAATGCACACACACTGGTGGAAGTCATGCCCCCGCCTGAACAGGAATGGGCTCCATGCTGTCACATGCCTGCTGTCTTCTCATGGGGCCAAGCACACCCTCAGGGAAGGGAAGGGACATCCTTCTGGGGCCATCTGCCTTGCCTCCTTGCATCCTACCATCTTCCTGGAACCTACAACCCTCTGAACACATCTCGTGCCTTAAGTGAATTCTTTATCTGCTTACTGCTGGTCTCCCCAAGAGAATGTCAATTGGAGGACACAAGACTAACAGTGACCAACAAACCCTTACTGAGCAACCACCCTCTGCTGGGCATGGTTCTAGGCCTTGGGGACACAGCAGTGAACCTGACAGAATCACTGCCTCAGTGATTGCTTGGCACAGCCTTCAGAACAGAGCAGACCTTCTGGAAATGCGGGCTAATAGGCACAAAGGAGGATGCCCAGGGTCTGAGCATCACTGACATTGCCATCTACATGCTGTGTACCCCCACTCCCTCTTTATCCTGCCCCCCACACCCTGTAGACCCCACAGGGTACTCATATGGTACCCAGCCAGGGGTCACTAAATGGCTGCTGGTGCCAGCAGAGGGCACTCCAGCATGAATGAGCTTGAAAAGCCACTAGAAACTAAATTATTCTCGATTTCCAAATTTGACAGAATTAGCACCATTTTAAAGTTAAAATTCAACTTCTCCTAAAATATTTATCATGAACAAACCAGCAATATTAAATCTTACCACTTTTCTCAATTTTTTATATGAAATGAATGCATAACAGCAAGTTGTTAGCCTCAAACAAATCAACATTAAAAAAAAATTCCATTCCTTAAGAGTTGAGACTGTATCAACATTTATGTCATCTATCAGTTAAAACTGGCATTACCTGGACCCTGACATTTTTTTTATTTGCCAATCTGATAGAAGAGAAATACTAGTTCTCTTTTATTTTACATTCTCTGATGAATACCAGTGAGGCTAAAATTTATATTATTACTGGTCATTTATGTTTTTTCTTTTAAGAACTGAATGATCAATGTTCTGAAACTCTCCTTTTATTACTGAGGTATTCATCTTTTAATTATTAATATACAAATCTCTTAAGAAAATTAGCCTTTGCTTTTTATATGTTACAAGCAATTTTTCTTAGGCTGCTGTTTGCATTTTGATTTTGTAGTTTCTGAACACTAGTTTTCCATTTTTAAGAAGCTAATCTTTCTTTAGGGTTTCTGTCTTTGGTGTCATGCTTAAAAAAGGCTTTTCCCAACGAAGATTGTATCAATACCTTCTTATATTTTCTTTTAGTAATTTAATGGTTTCATAGATTACATGTAATCAGCTCATTCATTCATCAACTGATTACAGACTAAGGTCGTATTTTTTTTCCTAACTGGTTGCTTACTCATCCCAACGGCATTTATCATTCTAGCCTTCCTCCACTTCTTTGAGATGCGTATTTCTAAGTTTTATAAACACACTTGGATTTGTGACTGGCAGTATAAAGTCTTTGGCAAAGACACTTGTTTGGGGAAATTTTTAACGCCAGATATAAGAACTTTTCAAATAAGTGGCATCTTAGGTATAAAATACTCAAGAGTATATATCCTTGTTCGTCAAAGCATGTGTGGATGTTGGTGTCTTACACGTATTCTGATATTGACCACTGTGGCACGACACAGAAATCCAACGTCCAGCTTAACGTTACAAACCATGCAGTCTGCTCTGTGACCACAGCTTCTGGACGCTGCTGCTGCACTGTGCTGTCCTTTTTCTTTTCCTTAGGAATGATTACTACCCACGCGAGACACCTTGGACATGGCTGTGCTCTGGCCATTCCATCCTGCCATGCTATGTTTTTTCTCTAGTTGGCTTTTCATTTCATGGATTACAGAGTTTCAACTCTATTGCCTGCCACTTTCAAATATGTTATTTGGTCTAAAATGATTATCACTTTACCTTATTCCCTCTGCTCCAGTCGAGTTCTTACTTAATAATTATTAGGATTATATCTTCTCTTAACTCATTAAAAAGTGAGAATAGACTGTTCTATTTTTTTCTCTTTCATGAAACAAATCTCTCTCAGGAAAATGATCTGCTTCTGCATCAGTACTTCTTTTTCCCTCTTTGAAGTTGCACAGCTTTGAGACCTGATCCAAAGTTGCTTATTTATTATTGAATTTGCCCAGAAATTCCACAGTCCAACTTAAAAAGCAGCTTGGGAGCAGACTGGACTGTGATGAAACCCAAGAGCATCTCTTATTTACAAGGTCTCCTTCATGATGTCCCCAGCTTAAGAGTTCTGATTCACCTTCTGCACCTGGCTCTGGGAGGGCCTGGCCCAAAGTGGAGACGGTTCAGGGAAGGCCTGCTTACTTCCAGAGCTGGCAGGTAGAGGACTCACTAAGTATGTCTGTAACTACACGTGCTCCGTGGCCCAGAGCACAGTATACAAGTCCAGGACGGGCCAAATATATGTTACTATTGTCCACGGCTGCTGGGGCTGAAAACATTGTACTTCTCAGACAACTAGGTTTTAAAATACAATAATGGAATGCAACTGAGGGAAGTTCCTGGCACTCAGCTCTCAATCAGCCAGCCTGGCCCCTGCCCCACTGTTACAATTAGAGGAATTATCCTCCTCTTTCCTTGTGCTTTAGAGCCCACTCCCCACTACCTTTGAGGAACCATACTCCAGTGTCTTCAAGACTACTGGGAGCCCTGGGAAAACAAACTGTTTGAAGGGGTACGTCGGCACAAATCACTGTGACAGAATCCATTTCTAGATTCTAGATGGCCAACATCCACATATGCTCTGTCTGGTAACAAATCTGTGGACAACACCCTTGAGGCCAAGGAGTCATGCCAGCTCTCCATCCCACCTCCTCTTTTACAACCTTCTTCCTCCCTGCAAAAACGCCTACCTCCCATCTCTCCTTGTACTAGAATGAACTGCCTCGAGGAGTGGACATTCCTAGGGGCAAAAGTACCCGTGACACACTAATAATGGTAAAGCCACCTCAAAGCGACGCATTAAGGTAGGGTCTGCGTCTCCATTTGCTTTTCCCTATCTATACCCATTTCTTCCTTTTTAAAAATTATTTATTTCTGAGACAGCGTCTCATTCCACTGCTCAGGCTGGAGTGCACAGCTCACTGTAGCCTTGAACTCCAGGACTCAGGTGATCCTCCCACCTCAACCACCCAAGTAGCTGGGACTACAGGTGTGCACCACCGCCCAGCTAATTTTTTGTAGAGATGGGGTCTCACCATGCTGCCCAGGCTGGTCTCAAACTCCTGACCACAAGTGATCTGTCCATCTTGGCCTCCCCAAAGTGTTGGGATTATAGGCATGAGCCACCACGCCTGGCCTATGCTCATTTCTGTAAAGGACAAAGCATGGTATTATAAATAGTATGTCCTGGTTCATGCTGAAGTGTCTTGGGTTCAGACACTGTGGAGTCTGATGGCATGGATGATGAAAACTTCATTTAGTAACTTCAAACCCTAAACCACTGTAAAAGCAGGCATCGCCCCTTTGAGAGCCAAGCAAAGAGGATGCCAAGAAACAACAGCCATGGTGCCTTCCTCTACCCAGGGCACCGGCTCCACGCCTCACCCATCTAACTAGGAACAGGAGCTCAGAGTGAGATGGCTGTCAGAGGCATGTTGTTAGAATGAAAATGAAGTGACTTTCGTCTGAGGGAAAGAGTCTGATTTCGCTGACTAGTTTGACAATTAATGTATATGGCAGATCGTTTTGATAAACTGGGCTGAATCTGGAGCTCCAAGTTTTGGGTGAAAATAGGAAGAATGTAATAAGATTTTTAAAACACTACACTGGTATACATATTAGTATGCTGAAATTAATAACACTGCTGTTGGCCGGGCGCGGTGGCTCAAGCCTGCAATCCCAGCACTTTGGGAGGCCGAGACGGGCCGATCACGAGGTCAGGAGATCGAGACCATCCTGGCTAACACGGTGAAACCCCGTCTCTACTAAAAAATACAAAAAACTAGCTGGGCGAGGTGGCGGCGCCTGTAGTCCCAGCTACTCGGGAGGCTGAGGCAGGAGAATGGCGTGAACCCGGGAGGCGGAGCTTGCAGTGAGCTGAGATCCGGCCACTGCACTCCAGACTGGGCGACAGAGCGAGACTCCGTCTCAAAAAAAAAAAAATAATAACAACACTGCTGTTTTTCTCAACTCTTCCTCAGCATTTCCAGCAAAAGCCTGCAAAGCTGCTCTGAAGTGAGGGGTGACAGATGTAACTATTCAGGGCAAAAAAGCGTTCTGATGTCCCTGCAGCTGACAGGGATTGGTAAAGTGATTCTGGTGGACATTTCAGAAACTGAAGCAAAGGATTCCAACAACTGAGTGACAAAGTCTTCTCCAAGTCAGGTGGCTTCCAATTCTCTACTTTCAACAAAATGGAGGAAGGAACCTAATCTAATAGTCAGTGGAAAAATCATGAAAATACTTTACATGAGGACGGGCAAAGTGGCTCATGCCTGTAATCTCAGCACTTTGGGAGGCCAAGGCAGGTGGCTTGCTTGAGCTTAAGAGTTCGAGACCAGCCTGAGCAACATGGCTAAACCCCATCTCCACAAAAAAAAGAAAAATTAGCCGGGTGTGGTGGTGTGCACCTGTAGTCCCAGCTACTTGGGAAGCTGAGGTGAGAGGATTGCTTGAGCCTGGAAATTTGAGGCTGCAGTGAGCCACGACTGCACCACTTCACTCCAGCCTGGGCAATAGAGTGAGACCCTGTCTCAAAAAAAAAAAAAAAAAAAAACTTTATGATCTTTGGCCTTTAACTTGGAAGTCCAAAGACAAAATGGCACAGCCATAACATGACAACTTCCATCCCCATCTATTTATTTATATGAACAAGAAGTCCTGAGTGTTTGTATCTATAAAGACAAAATAATGGAAGAAATCTGGTATTGGACCTTTGTTTCTAGCATAAAATAATATTCATTTACCAATGCATCAATTTAATCAGGGAAAATGCTAATAGTAACCCCATCATCATTTTCAGAGATACACTGCAGGTGAAATGTTATTTTATGTTTAATTATCATCAGAATTTGCTTAAATTCATCATTCATTACACAAACAGTTGATGACTGCCCACCATGTGCCACACACAGTTCTATGCCCTGGAGACACATCAATAAGACATAATTCCCGCCCTTATGAAGAGTACATTCTAGTGGAAGGGAGAGAAAATACACAAATTACATAACAGAAGGAGTAGAAAGTGGGGAGAGGCTGCAATTTTAAGCAGGGAGGTCAGAGAAAATGATGACTTGAAGAAGGAGAGTACTGGGGTGAAGGACACTCCACGTAGATGAAACAGGGTGGGTATGGTAAGAGGCCTAGTATGTTCCGTGAACCCTGCAGAAGCCAGTGTAGTCAGAGAGTGAGGTGGGGGAAGAGGATCTGAGCCCAAAGAGGGAGCAGATGCAAAGGGTATTGGGCCCTGCAGACCCCTGCAGGTAGCTGGCTCTGATTTAGAGTGAGATGGGGCCATGAAAGGGGTCTCAGTAGGGGAGGGACAGGAGCATATAAACGGATCACAGAGCAGGAGCCCAGTTGTGGGTATCTGTTGTAATCATCCAGGTGAGAGATGGTAATGGTTAGGATCAGGGTGGGAGCAGACAGGAGCATATAAACGGATCACAGAGCAGGAGCCCAGTTGTGGGTATCTGTTGTAATCATCCAGGTGAGAGATGGTAATGGTTAGGATCAGGGTGGGAGCAGGTGAAGTGGACAGATTTTGAAGGCAGCAACACCAGAATTTGCTGACAGATTAGGCATGAGGGGAGGAGAGAAGGAGTCAAAGAAGATCTTTGACCTTGCAATGGAAAAGGCAGAGTTGCTACCATGAAGATAAAACGACTGTAGAGGGCACAACTGTGTGAAGTTCAAATCAGACACATTAACTTGAGATTTCAAGTTGGCATCCCAGTGGAGGCGTTGAGTGGGCAGCTGACAGATCATTCTTGAGTGCTTGGAGAGGTTGGACAGAGAGGGCAGCTTGGGAGCCATTTGGGGTATAAAAGCATTCTGTCACAAGATAGCCAAGACACCAGGGAACTGACTATACAGGTCCAAAGACAGGATGAAGCCTTGAGGCTCCCTCACTTCGAGGGGCTGGGAGATGAGGCAAAGGATAGGCAGCCAGGACAACGGAAGAAAAACCAGAAGCAGGAGCCTGTACAAATAACAACTGCAACAATCGTTCAAAAGCAAATATTTAACACTTAAGAGTCTTAGTTACAGGAACTTTTCAAATAGTGAGTTCTGGGCCGTGCGTGGTGGCTCACGCCTATAATCCCAGCACTTCGGGAGGCCGAGGCCCGTGGATCACAAGGTCAAGAGCTCGAGACCAGCCTGGCCAACATGGTGAAACTTGTCTATACTAAGAATACAAAAATTAGCCAGGCATAGTGGCGGGTACCTGTACTCCCAGCTACTCAGGATGCTGAGGCAGGAGAATTACTTGAACCCGGGAGGCAGAGGTTGCAGTGAGCTGAGATTACATCACTGCACTCCAGCCTGGGCTATAGAGCAAAACTCTGTCTCAAAAATAATAATAAAAAAAGCTCAATCTATCTATCTACCTGTATATCTAGTTACAGAAGAGTATAAAAAATCACAAATACAATACTTATAAGCATAAAAATGTTTACATTATGGTGCAATTCGAGGGAACAAGTGGAATGAAAACATGAGCGCTAGGAGAAAAAGTAGCAAAGGTTTTCCAGTCAGTGACGTAGAGCTTATACACATCAAAAAAAAAAAAGTGTGATGATGGGCATATCTGTGGTGGTGGGCGTATCTGTGGTATTTAGATTCTATACTGGAAACATTTCAAAGAGTAATACAATATTTTCATTTTTATTTTTATTTTTTATTTATTTATTTTTTTGGAGACAGAGTCTCGCTCTGTCGCCCAGGCTGGGGTGCAGTGGCCGGATCTCAGCTCACTACAAGCTCCGCCTCCCGGGTTTACGCCATTCTCCTGCCTCAGCCTCCCGAGTAGCTGGGACTACAGGCGCCGCCACCTCGCCCGGCTAGTTTTTTGTATTTTTTTAGTAGAGACGGGGTTTCACCGGGTTAGCCAGGATGGTCTCGATCTCCTGACCTCGTGATCTGCCCGTCTCGGCCTCCCAAAGTGCTGGGATTACAGGCTTGAGCCACCGCGCCCGGCCCTGTTTTCATTTTTAAATGTCAATATTTACAGCACACTGGAAGTTACATCCTATGCAAACTTTAAACTTAAAAGGCTCTGATCCATCTCAAATCAGACTGTTGAAAGAGAAGAGACAGAGACAGACGGTGGAGAAGAGTGAGTGAGTGCGAGTGGAGGCAGGAGGCAGGACAGACACGGGCACAGGGAGCAGGCAGGACTCGGGGATGTGGGGCTGCAGACAAAGACACAATGACAGCTATTATATAGAGATGCTGAGACTTAGAGGAAAACATGAACATAATGAAGCAAGAAATGGACGGTTAGGGGGAAAGCACCAAATGGAATGTCAACAGCTAGAAAATACAGTATCTGAAATGAAAAATTCACTGGATGCGCTTAACAGCAAATGAGACATTGCAGAAAAAGAAATTATCCAAAATGAGTCACAGAAAGAAAAGCGAACAAAGCCTTGTGACCCAATGGAGGTACAATTTACACGTAGAAGTAATCTATATGTAAGACATATATGATATATATATGAACTAGAGTGCCAGAAAAGGATCACAGAAAAAATATTTAAAGAAATGTTGGCCAAATTATTTCTAGATTGGATGAAAACTATAACTCACAGATCCAAAAAGCTTAATAAATCCCAAATGTGATAAAAAAGAAAAAACCACTTCAAAGCACATTATAATCAAACTGCTGAAAACAGTGATAATCTTAAAAGCAGCCAGAGAATAAAATGCACATCGCATGAAGTGGAACAAAGAACCACCACTAACTTCTTCTAAGGAAAAAAATACGAAGGCAGTAGAATGACATCCTTAAAATGCTGAAACTGTCAACTTAAGAATTCAACCTTCAGCAACACTGACAGAATTCGTCACAAGCAAATCTGCACTACAGAAAAATCTTCAAGGATGTTCTTTAGGCAGAAGGAAAATAACAGAGAGAGAAACCTAGATCTACAAAAGGGAATGAGGGTCATAAATGTTAAGTATGTGGAGACATATATATATATATATTTTTTTTTTTTTTGAGACGGAGTCTCACGCTGTTGCCCAGGCTGGAGTGCAGTGGCGCGATCTCGGCTCACTGCAAGCTCCGCCTCCCGGGTTCCCGCCATTCTCCTGCCTCAGCCTCCTGAGTAGCTGGGACTACAGGCGCCCGCCACCGCGCCCGGCTAATTTTTTGTATTTTTAGTAGAGATGGGGTTTCACTGTGGTCTCGATCTCCTGACCTTGTGATCCGCCCGCCTCGGCCTCCCAAAGTGCTGGGATTACAGGCTTGAGCCACCGCGCCCGGCGGAGACATATATTTTTAAAATAGACTGTGTAAAGCACAGATAATATATTCTGGGTTACAATATACGTAAAAGTGAAACAAATGAGAGCTATAGAATAAAGGTTGGACTGGGAAATGGAAACACACTACTGTTTGTCTAAGCTTCCATCTTAAACATCAGAAAAAGAGCAAATTAAACCGGAAATAAAGAGGAGGCAAATAACAAAGACATGAACAAAATTCAAAAAGTAACAGAGCAAAATCAATGAAACTAAAAGTAGGTTCTTTGCAACGATAAAAAAGACAAAAATTACAATATCAGTAATTAAAGAGAAGATACAACACAGACTCTACAGAACTTAAAAGGATAAGATGATACTAAGAACATTATATCAATAAATTAAAAAATGCAGAGGATATGAGCAAATCCCTTGAAGGACACAGATTAGTGAAACCCACTCAAGAATAACCTAGGCAGCCCTATATCTATTAGAAATGTGTTTATACTTAAAATCTTACCACAACAAAACAAAATTCCAGAGACAAGTGGCTTCACTGGTGAATCCTACCACTGAATAAAGAATTAACAGGCCAGGCACAGTGGTTCACACCTCTAATTCCAGCACTTTGGGAGGATCGCTTGAGCCCAAAGGTTCAAGACCAGCCTGGGCAACATAGTGAGACCCCCGTCTCTACAAAAAATAATTAGCTGGGCATGGTAGTGCATCTGCCCACTACAGACGGTGGGCATCTGTAGTCCCAGTTACCTGGGAGACTGAGGCGGGAGGACTGCTTGAGCCCAAGAGGTTGAGGTGGCAGTGAAGCATGATCATGCCACTGCAATTCAGCCTGGGCAAGAGAGTAAGACCTTGTCTAAAAAACAATTAATCAACTAATTAATACTAATTCTACACAAGCTCTTCCAGAGACTAGAACACCTCCCCATTCAAAGACCAGAATACATTACCTTGACACCAAAATTAGGCAACTCATTATAAAAAAAAATTACAAATATCCCTCACAGACAGGTAAGAATTTGTAAAAATTATTAATAAAATACTAATATATCAAACTGAGCAATATATGAAACCATTAACACATAATACATGATGAATTATGGTTTATCTCACAAATGCAGCTTTGGTTCAACATTTGAAAAATAATCTATCAATGTAATTTACCTTATCAACAGATCAAAATAAAAAAACCATTATGATCACCTCAGTAGATGCAGAAAAAGCATTTGGCAAATTAAGCATCCATTCATTATTGACCATTTTTGGTTTGGGGCAAAAAAAGCATCCACTCATGATTTTAAAAAATACATATATATACACACATATATATATGCAAACAAGAAGTAGAAAAGAACTTCTCAACCTGATAAAGGGCATCTGCAAAAACCCTATAGCAAGGCCAGACTCAGTGGCTCATGCCTGTAATTCCAGTACTTTGGGAGACCAAGGCAGGCAGATTACCTGAGGTCAGAAGTTCAAGACCAGCCTGGCCAACATGGTGAAATGCCATATCTACTAAAAATATAAAAATTAGCTGGGCATGGTGGTGGGCACCTGTAGTCCCAGCTACTCAGGAAGCTGAGGCACACGAATCGCCTGAACCCGGGAGGCAGAGGATGCAGTGAGCGCAATCACACCACTGCACTCCAGCCTGGGCGATAGAGCAAGACTCCATCTCAAAAAAACAAACAAAACCCCTACAGCAAACCATACACGTAATGATGAAAGACTGATAACATCCCCCTAAGATCAGAAACAAGCTGGCTGGGTGCAATGGGTCACGCCTGTAATCCCAGCACTTTGGAAGGCAGAGGCGGGCGGATCACCTGAGGCTGGGAGTTCGAGACCAGCCTGACCAACATGGTGAAACCTCATCTCTACTAAAGATACAAAAATTAGCTGGTTGTGGTGGTGCATGCCTGTAATCCCAGCTACTTGCAGGAGAATTGCTTCAACCTGGGAGGCGGAGGTTGTGGTGACCCAAGATCGCGCCATTGTACTCCAGCCTGGCAACAAGAGCGAAACTCTTTCTCAGGGAAAAAAAAAAAAAAGGAACAAGCCAAGGATGTCCCTCTCACCACTTCTATACATGATTGTACTGGAAGTCTTAGACAAGAAAACAAGGCAAGAAGAGGAAACAGAAGGATACAGACTGAAAGGGAGAGAGAAAATTGTCTTTATGCACAGATGGCATGATAGTTTACATAGAAAAGTCTACAGAATCCACAATACAACGACTACCATGAAAAGCAGGTTTGTCAAGATTGTAGGACACAAGGTCACTATACGAAAATCAGCTGTATTTGTATGTACTAGCAACAGAAAACTCAAAATAGATATATAAACCATATTCATGGATTAGAAGATGTGATAATTAAGATGACAATTATATGGTTTGGACGTATGTCCCCTCCAAATCTCATGTTGAAATGTGATGCCCAATGTTTGAGGTGGGGCCTGGTGGGAGGTGTCTGGGTGATGGGGGCAGATCCTTTATGAATGGCTCAGTGCCATGGTAATTAGTGAGTTCTTACTGTTAGTTCATGCAAGAGTTGGTTGTTTAAAAGCGTCTGCATCTCTTTTGCTCCCTCTCTCACCATGTGACAAGCTAGCTCCACTTTGCCTTCCACTAGGATTATAAGCTTCCCGATGCCCTCACTAGAGACAGATGCCAGCACCATACTTCCTACACAGCCATAAGCCGAAATTAGCCTCTTTTCTTTACAAATTACCTGGCCTCAGGTATTTCTTTATAGCAATGCAAATAAACGAACACAGCAATTCTCCCCAAATTGATTTACATTAGAGTCAATGTAGTCCTAATTAAAATCTCAGCAAGTTTTTTGCCAAATTTGACAGGCTGATTCTAAAGTGTATGTAGAAAAGTAAAGGAACAAAAAATCACCAAAATAATTTTGAAAAAGTAGAAAAATGCTGAAGGAGTCAGAGGTCACATGATGGGATTTCAAGACTTACTATAAAGCCATAATAATCAAGCAGCGGTATTTGTACAAGTGTAGACATACAGAACAATGGAATGGAACAGAGTCCAGAAATAGACCCACACACATATAGTCATGTAATGTCAACAAAGGTGCCAAGGTAAGTCAATGAGAAAAATCTTCTTCAACAAATGGTGCTAGAAATGGACAATGCAAAAAGAGATAGCAAAATAACAGAAACTACACTCTTTTCTTGTATAATATGTGAAAATTAACTCAAACTGGATCACACACCTAACTAAAACCTAGAGCTATAAAACCTCTGCTTTAAAAAAAATAAAGCCAGGCATGGTGGCTCCTGCCTGTAATCCCAGAACTTTGGGAGGCCAAAGTGGGCTGACCACTTGAGCCCAGGAGTTCAAGACTAGCTTGCGCAACATGGCGAAACCCTGTCTCTACAAAAAATAAAAAAATCAGCCAGGTGTGGTAGCATGTTCCCGTGTACCAAGCTACCTCAGGAGGCTGAGGCGGAAGGATAACTTGAGCCCAGGAGGTGGAGGTTACAGTGAGCCATGATCGTGCCACTGCATTCCAGCTGGGGCAACAGAGCAAGACCCTGTCTCAAAAAAATAAAATAATTTTAACAATAAGAGAAAATCTTTGTATTTCTTAGACAAAGATTTCTTAGGACACAACAAACACAAACTATTCTTACCAGTTTTGCATTGCTGCTATAATAAATTTTCACAAACTCTATGCCTTGAACAATACAAATTTATTATCTTCTGGAGGCCAGAATACCAAAATGGGTCCCACTGGGCTAAGATCATGACTTTGGCAAGGGGGCACTCCTTTCTGGATGCCCCAGAAAAGGCTGTCTCCTTGCACTACCAGCAGTCAGAAGCTGCCCACAACCAGGGGTCATGGGCCCTTCCTCCATCTCCAGAGGCAGCAGTGGCAGGTGAGTCTTTCTGCCAGTGCATCACCTCACCTGCTTCCTGCTTCCATTGTCACATCACCTTCTCTGACTCTAACTGCTTCTCTCTCCCTTTCCACTTTAAGGATCCCTGTAACTACATTGGGTCCACCTAGAAACTCCAGGACAATCTCCCTGCCTTAAGATCAGATGACTAGCAACCTTAATTTATCTGTAACTCTAATTCCCTTTTGCCATGTAACATAACATATTCAACAGCTTCCAGGAATTAAGACATAGACATCTTTTAGGGCCATTATTCTGCCTACAACATTACCACAAAGAAAAAAATCATAAGTTGGATATCCCCAAATGAATTTAAAATACATGGTCTTTAAAAGACAGTATTAAGGAAATAAAGATGAGCCATAGACTAGGAAAAAACATTTAGAAAACACATCTGATAAAAGACATATCTAGGGTAAAGAACTCTTAAAATTCCACAATAAGAAAAAAAAACTTATTTTTTTTTTAAATGAGCAAAACAGTTGAGCAGATGCGTCTCCAAAAAAGAGATAGTCATTAAGAATATGCAAACTAATACCACAATTAAATACCACTATGTAACCATTACCATGAGTAAAGTTTTTTAAACTAAATGCTGGTGAAAATGCAGAGCAATTAGGATTCTCATACAGTGCTGGTGGGAATGCAAAATAGTACAGCTACTTGGAAAAAACAATTTTGTAGTTTCTTATAACTTAAGAAAACTGAGAGCAACTCAAATGCCTGCCATTTGATAAATGGATCATCAAACTGTGGTACATCCATACAACTGAAATAACAATACATGCAACAACATGGATGAATGTCAAAAGCATTACGCTAAGTGGGAGAAGCCACATACAAAATGTTGCATACTGTTTGGGTTCATCTAAATAATATCCTGGTAAAGGGAAAACTATAGGGAAAGAAATCAGGTTGATGACTGCCAGGCGCTGGGGATGGAGAGGGGATCTACAAAGGGGGTCGAGGGAACTTTTTGAGGTGATGGAAACTTCCTGTATCTTAATTGCAGTGGTGGTTATGTGACTGAGTAGGTCTGTCAAAAGGCAGAGAGCTGTCTACCTAAGAATGGTAAACTTACTGTATGTAAATTATAGCTCACTAAACATGATTCTTAAAAAAGATAAAAAGCCTGTGCCACATAAAAGACACCATCAGGTGGAACAGGAACCTTAAAGAGTGGTGGTAATTTTTTAAATGCTAAAAACCTTAAGATTTAAATACTATGTCATTTTTGGAGATTTTATACACACTATATACATTTTTACTGGAGACCACCAGAATCTATTTTTGCCCATGGAAGCGAATGTTTTTTACAACAATTCCTGTCATATTCGCTTCAGGAAGCTTGAGCATCCCACGAGAGAATATGACTTGGAGTTACGTTTAAGGCAGGGGACAGACCAGCATGAGAACAGATCAGGTGTCCCTGTATCAGATGATGGGGTGGCCTACTCAGTAGGCACAGTAAGCAAAGAAGCATCACATCAGCCAAATTCTTGGAAGGGGCAAGGAGAGAGCAGTGAATGTTTTCCTGATGAAAGTCAAGAGAATGCTTTGGCAGATAACTGACATGTTAAAAGCTCACATCACATTTCTATTCTACATCACAAGAAAATTGGCATCTGTATTTTTAAGATTATTTGAAAGAAAAGATTCCACACACACACACACAAAAACACCTGTGCTTCTTTCAACTTTATCCCCCTTATAATGGTTATTTCCATACTAAAACTAAAAATCAAGCTAGAAAGAACCAGGGATGAGAGTATAAATTTTATGTGTCTGAAACCTTTACATATTAACAATAAACTACATGTAAACTACTACATGGTCAGGATGTTGGTCGAGGCAATAGGACTGTTCCAGTGCTCTGCTCCATTTCCTTATCTTCTTACATGTCTATGACTATGTAAATGTTGTTCCAAAATATTCATGTGTCAGCCAGGCATGGTGGCTGATGCCTTTAATTCTGGCACATTGGGAAGCCAAGGCAGATGGATCACTTGAGGTCAGGAATTCGAGATCAGCCTGGCCAACAGGGGAAACCCTGTCTCTACTAAAAATAAAAAAAAAAATAAAATAAAAATTAGCCAGGCGTGGTGGTACACACATGTAATCCCAGCTACTCAAGAGGCTGAGGCAGAAGAATCGCTTGAACCTAGGAGGCAGAGATTGTAGTGAGTCAAGATCATGCCACTCCACTCCAGCCTGGGTGATGGAGTGAGATTCCGTCTCAAACAATAAAAACAAAATGTTCATGCGTGGAACCAACTCGGGTTTCAGGTTCACCAACTGTAATTCTTTGCTTAAAGATTGGGATATTCCGGTTGGGTGCGGTGGCTCATGCCTATAATCCCAGCACTTTGGGAGGCTGAGGCAGGCAGATCACCAGAGGTCTGGAGTTTGAGACCGGCCTGGCCAACATGGTGAAACCTCATCTCTACTAAAAATATAAAAATTAGCTGGGTGTGGTGGCACATGCCCATAATCCCAGCTACTCGGAAGCCTGAGGCAGGAGAATCACTTGAACCTGGGAGGCAGAGGTTGCAGTGAGCTGAGATTACGCCACTGTACTCCAGCCTGGGCAACAGAGCAAGACTCTGTCTCAAAAAAAAAAAAAAAAAAAAAAAATTGGATATTCCTTTATTACACATTCAGAAACTTCTCCTTCCATAGCTCCAAAGCTCTGAAACAAACCAAAAGTGATGGGGATAGCAGATAAATCCATTAAATGTTTATGACTTAATGTAAGCTGCACATTTACTATCATGTATCAGGGAGTTTTTATAAATTACATTTTCAAAATAAGAAAACATCAAAATCTAATGACATACATTCTAAAACAAATTTAGAGAAATACATACATAACTACATAAGATTTATAATCTAGCTATAGAAGTCTCTAATCAGAATTTTTTCTATACATAATATCAATAAAAACCCTTTAAAAAAACACCACATATCTGATAAAGGATTCATATCAAGGTATATAAGGAAAGCTGACAACTTAATAAGACAATCAGGCCGGGCGTGGTGGCTCACGCCTGTAATCCCAGCACTTTGGGAAGCTGAGGCGGGCAGATCACCTGAGGTCGGGAGTTCGAGACCTGCCTGATCAACATGGAGAAACCCTGTCTCTACTAAAAATACAAAATTAGCCAGGCATGGTGGCGCATGCCTGTAATCCCAGTTACTCAGGAGGCTGAGGCAGGAGAATCACTTGAACCAGGAGGCAGAGGTTGCAGTGAGCTGAGATTGAGTCACTGCACTCCAGCCTGGGCAACGAGAGTGAAACTCGATCTTGAAAAAAAAAAAAGACAATCATATTTTTAAGTGGGCAAAATATTTGAAGACTCACTTGAACAAAGAAAGATACACAGATAGCAAACAAGCAAACAATAAGATCACCATCACTGGTTATTAGGGAAATGCAAGTTAAAGTTATAATGAGATATACACCTACTAGAATGGCTAAAATTGAAAAGAATGACAATACCAGTTGTTGGTAAGAATATAGAGTAACTGGAATTCTCATTCATTGCTAGTAGGAATGTAAAACTTTGCAAAACTTAATGGTGGTGGTTTTATAAAGTTAAACTTACTCTTACCATATGGCCCAGTAATTCAACTGCTTTGTATTTATCCAGAAGAAATAAAAACATACTGGCAAATGAGGACCTGCACATACTTTAACAGCTTCATGTATAATAATAGCCCCAAAGTGGAAACAACACAAAGGTTCATCCACTGGTGAATGGGTAAATAAACTGGTATGCGTTCATACAACAGAATACAACTCATCAATACAAAATACAGAATACTGATTAACAACATAGGTGAAACTCAAAAACATGACACTAAGTAAAAGAATATAACTTATATCTCAATCAACATTACTTTTGAAAACACTAAAATAGATATATACACACCAATGATCTAGGTTCTACTTTAAGAAGCTAGAAAAAGTAAAGTAAAATCAAAGCATTAGGAAGGAAATAACAAAGAGTGGAAATAAACGAAATGGGCAAACAATTGAGAAAAAGTCAGTTCTTTGCAAAAACCAACTGCATAAACCTTTAGCTAACATGATCAAGAAAAATGAGAAGCCACAAATTATTGTATCAGTAATGAAAAAGGAGACATCAACATAAGTCTTACAGATATTAGTAGACTAGTAAGAATATTCTGGGCTGGGCGCGGTGGCTCACACTTGCAATCCCAGCACTTTGGGAGGCCAAGGTGAGTGGATCACAAGGTCAGGAGATTGAGACCAGCCTGGCCAACATGGTGAAACCTGTTTCTGCTAAAAATACAAAAATTAGCTGGGTGTAGTGGTGTGTGCCTGTAATCCCAGCTACTCAGGAGGCTGAGGCAGGAGAATCGCTTGAACCTGGGAGGTGGAGGTTGCAGTGAGCTGAGATCGTGCTCCTGTACTCCAGCCTAGGTGACAGAGCGAGACTCCATTTCAAAAAAAAAAAAAAAAAGAATAACATCAAAATACTTACACTATGAATTTCCAAATAAGTACTATATAAAGCTACGACAATTAAAACAGTGTGGTACGGGCCTAAGGGTAAACACAGATCAATGGAACAGAATCAAGTCCAAAAAGCAGAACTACACATATACAGTCAATGCTTTTTGGTCAAGGTATCAAGGTAATTCAATGAAGAAAGGAAAGTCCTTTCATTGAAACAGTTGGGTATCTATATACATAAAGTAAATCTCAACCTCTGTCTTACTCCATACACAAAAATCAACTCAAGATGGATGATGGACCTTAACATAAAACCTACAATCATAAAGCTTCTAGGAAAAAAACATAGGAGCATATATTTATAAGCTTTGGGTAAGCAAAAATTTCTTGGACAGGACATAAAAGGCACAAACTATTTAAAAAATTGATAAACTGCACATCATAAAAATGAAAATTTCAGCCAGATGTGGTGGCTCACGCCAGTAATCTCAGCACTTTGGGGGCCAGAGTGGATGGATTACTTGAGGCCAAGAGTTTGAGACGATCCTGGCCAACAGAGCAAAACCCTGTCTCTACTAAAATTACAAAAATTAGCTGGGTGTGGTGGTGCACACCTGTAACCCCAGCTACTCAGGAGGCTGAGGCATGAGAATCACTAGAATCCAGGAGGCAGAGGTTTCAGTCAGGTGAAGTCGCACCACTGCACTCCAGCCTGGGTGACAGAGCAAGACTCTGTCTCAAAAAAAAAAAAAAAAAAAAAAAAAATTCCTCCTCAACGAAAGACAGCATTTTTAAAAATGAGCAGAGAAGTCACAGAATGGGAGAAAATATTCACAGCTCGTGCATCTGACAAAGGACTTGTATTCAGACCACAGCATAAAATAAAAAGTGTTTTTAGGGCAAAAGACTGGGGCACTTCAGAAAGGACCATGTATAAATGGCTGGTAAATACATGAAAAGATACTCTACATCATCTGTCACTGGGAAATGCAAATAAAAACCCCAATGATATACCACTTCACACCCAAATGTTGATACATATGTAGAACAATGGAAAATTCTCATACAGTGCTGGTCAGGGTATGGCATAACCACAGTGGAAAGTTTCTTAAAAAGTTAAACATGTTATCTTTCCTATGACTCAGAAATTCCACTCTTGGGTAGAATTAAAGAGAAAGGAAAACAAAGAACATGAAAAGCTTGTTAAAAAAAAAGCTCACAGCAGTCAAACCTCATTGCTTTTGGTTTACTAATATTAGCCAAAAACTAGAAACTACTCAAATATCTATCACTAGGAAGATAAATTATGGCATATTCATTAAAATTCCATAAAAGGGGAATAAAATGATTCACACGTGTAAATTTAAAACTATGTTAAGTGAAAGAAGTCAGAGACAAAGAGTACATATATAGCATTCCATTTACATATAAAAAATTCAAGAATAAGCAAAACTAATCTATGGAAACAAAAATCAGAAAGTAATTTTGGATGGTGGTGTGGGGGGGCAAGGAACCGGCTACAAAGAGGCAGAAGGAAACTTTGGGAATGATGGAAATGTTTTTCATATTTATTGGGGTTATGGTTACGTATGTGTATACATTTTCCAAATGTAAGCTATACATTTCAAATTAGTACATTTTATTGTTTATACTTTTATACTTCACTAAAACTGATTTTAAAAATTTAAATTTAAGGCTGGGCGTGGTGGCTCACGCCTGTAATCCCAGTACTTTGGGAGGCCGAGGTGGGCGGATCATAAGGTCAGGAGATCGAGACCATCCTGGCTAACACGGTGAAACCCTGTCTCTACTAAAAATACAAAAAATTAGCCAGGCGTGGTGGCGGGCGCCTGTTGTCCCAGTTACTCAGGAGGCTGAGGCAGGAGAATGGCGTGAACCCAGGAGGCAGAGCTTTCAGTGAGCCGAGATCGCACTGCTGCACTCCAGCCTGGGCAACAGAGTGAGACTCCCTCTCAAAAACAAAAAAAATTTAAATTTAAATTTAAAAAATTGTCATTGTTATTTAAACCCATGTTCCCTTCAGTCTAAAACCATCACCACCATCACAGCAAGGCAGGCTAAGGTGACCTCCATCAACATGTCAGCCAGGCCACTCACTGAACAGGTCCAGTTTTTCAAACTGTCCCACTAACTTCACAGAAGACTCCATGGGATATTTCAGGCTATCTTTTAAGTTTTTGTTTTGTTTCACTTCACTTATTACTACTTTTTCTTGTTTTGTGAGATGATGTGGACACTTTTTTTCTAAATTCGGTCCCTTTCTTTTCCCCATCACCAAATTACATTTCCATGTTTGTCTCTAAAGAGTGTATATTTATTCCCAAGCATGAGCAACCATTCCAAAAACAAACAAAACTATGAAAATGTTAGCAAGTGTGAATAGGAGCCAGATAAAGAGGTGTGAGCTGAAAACGCAGATGCAATTCTTCCACTCTTGACCATTCTAACCCCCAGATCATAGATACTAGTGAGTTTTCAGCCCTAGCCCCAGGATTACTGGCTACAAATAAGTTCATTTCAAAATTTTTATTTCATATATTGTTAAAACTTCACAACTTAGACATATCACTGTAATTTGTTTTCAATATGAAGAGGAGCATGATTCCAAAAAACTTTTTAAAAACCATGATATTGGCCGGGCGCGGTGGCTCAAGCCTGTAATCCCAGCACTTTGGGAGGCCGAGACGGGCGGATCACGAGGTCAGGAGATCGAGACCATCCTGGCTGACACGGTGAAACCCCGTCTCTACTAAAAAATACAAAAAACTAGCCGGGCGAGGTGGCGGGCGCCTGTAGTCCCAGCTACTGGGGAGGCTGAGGCAGGAGAATGGCGTGAACCCGGGAGGCGGAGCTTGCAGTGAGCTGAGATCCGGCCACTGCACTCCAGCCTGGGCGACAGAGCAAGACTCCGTCTCAAAAAAAAAATAAAAAAAAAAAAAAAAAAAAAAAAAAAAACCATGATATGTGGCAAGTTTTTAGGGTTGGCATATCTTGCCACATATCTTAATAATTAAAAATAATTACACTTAAAAATAATGACACTTCTCTTAATAATTAAAGAGCAGGCATCACCACAGCTTTCTAACTCACAGACATCACAAAATAGGGCATATACACAGTATCTAAAAAGCATGCTGTGTACAGCTCAATGTTAATGTCCCTGAAGTACACTTATTAAAAATATGAATGTTCAGGCATTAAGTATTTACAGGTACCAAGACACAAGTTACTTTTTATTTGTTATTTATTTATTTTTTTTGAGACAGCTCTGTCGCCCAGGCTAGAGTGCACTGGGCTGATCTCAGCTCACTGCAACCTCCACCTCCTGGGTTCAAGCTATTCTCCTGTCTCAGCCTCCTGAGTAGCTGGGATCACAGGCATGAGCGACCACCACGCCGGGCTAATTTTTTTGTATGTTTAGTAGAAACAAGGTTTCACCATATTGGCCAGGCTGGTCTCGAACTCCTGACCTCAAGTGATCCATCCACCTGAGCCTCCCAAAGTGCTGGAATTACAGGCATTAGCCACCGTGCCCAGCCACAAGTTACTTTTTAATCTGATGGAACAGTGAATAGAAAAACTAACAATTATGCTCCATTTTCAAGGACAATTATAAGACCAACATCAAAGATGCTATCATATATATATAATCTCGATAATCACAACATTAATGTGATTCAGTAAAAAAATTCAGTTAAAAAATAAGGGGGGCTGGGTGCAGTGGCTCACACCTGTAATCCCAGCACTTTGAGAAGCTGAGGAAGACAGATCACCTGAGGTTAGGAGTTTGAGACCAGCCTGGCCAACAGAGTGAAATTCCATCTTTACTAAAAATACAAAAATTAGCTGGGCCTGGTGGTGCATGCCTGTAATCCCAGCTACTTGGGAGGCTGAGGCAGGAGAATCACTTGAACCGGGAAGGCAAAGGTTGCAGTGAGCTGAGATCGCGCCACAGCACTCCAGCCTGGGTGGCTCACTCCGTCTCAGAAAACAAAAAAGAAAAAAAGGTGGAGGAGAGGTGGGGAAGAAACATTTATCCAGCAGTTAGACCTGCCAGAAACCCAGTCATGTGACAGTGAAGAGTCTGGAAAAATCAACAAACATCTTTGAGTGGCCAAGGACCACAAAGCCCATGCTTGGGATGGGCAGAGCCACAGAATCCCTGATAGCCATTGAAAATGCCCTAGAAAGGCAGATGAAAGAAAATATTTTACTATTAACACACAAGTCTGAAATTAGTAAACAGAGAACCAATCTTAATCACTACAATAATTTCTGAGAATACTCTACATTACTTAACAGAATAGTAAATGATGTCCATAACAGTGACCCTGAGTCACCAAGAAAGCATTAGAGTGTGCTCAATACGTCTCGTCAAAAACAGCGCAATATGCAATGTGTAGCCAAAGGCAGCCAAAGGATCGTGAGAGTTTTCATCATTTCACAGTTTAAAGTCCTTCACTACATTTATCTATAGATGTCAGGCATGTGGAACACTCCGCTTTCTAATGATGGTGTTCTATTTGGCATAAAGTACGGCTAACAGAAAAAACAAGAAAGAAAAGAAAAAAATATATATATATATAATGATGATGTTCTAGTATTAACTACTATACCCAAGTACTCTCCTTATCTTAATCAGTATCAGATTGATTTACACTTCCAGAGCCCCTTGTAGAACCATCACATAGATAAAATGGAATTTTTTAAAGTTTTCAAGCATATTTTGAAACCAGGATTTCTTGTGCTATTATTATCAAACATCTTCCACAGAAAAAGCCCATCCTACCCACAGAGAGACAAGGCCAGGACTTATTAGTGGGTTCATTGCCACCTACCAAACTCCTGTGTTCTTTTCCACATTTTAATTTAATTTCCACATTTTAATTAACTAGTGACTAATAATTCTCAGTTTCTCACTACCTTTCCATACCCCAAATAAAATAATACCCTATATTTCCACCACCAAACATCCTTCCCTCTTGTTAATTCCCCACAGCAGCATCGACTGGTCGCCACTCACTGTCCAACACAAACACCAGTGGATTGTGAAGTGTGGGAATCTGCAGCTCTTGGAGCTGCATTGTAACTAGAAAATATACAAGTCCTCCTCTTGCTGTCTACTTTAACCAAGAAGAAACATGTTGCCATGCTGGGGCAGCTTAGGGATTAGACACTTATCAGTCTTTCTGAGGTCAGCTGGTAATCTTCTTTCTGTCTGCTTCTGTGTGCCAGACCCTGGGCTTAAGTGCTTTACCCACACTATCTGTTTAATCCTCACAACTGTCCTATGAGATAGGTCCTATTTGACCCCACTTTGTAGATAGGCAGGCTGTGGCTAAAAGGTCAAGCAACTTAACCAAGGTCACACTATTCCTATGTGGGGGAAAAGGATTGGAACCCACTTACAACTTCAAAGCCCACACTCTTCACTATACACCAACTGCTTCAGCTGTCATTAACTTTAGTTACATTTATACATCATTGAGAGTGTACACTGAATGCCTCAAATTCACTTTACTATGCTTTATTTCATTCACTACGAAGTATGTATCTTATCTTCATATGAAATTGTTATTAATGTGTTAATTTTTTAAAAGCTAGAGGACAAACGAAGGCAAAGAATACAGGTTTGGGCAGCCTTTATAATTTGCTGTTTGAAATAACTTTAATACTTAAGTATGTAAGAATGTTACCTGGGGTTACTGTTAGCTGAAAACAATGAAGCTTGTTTGGATCAGGAAAATGCACTTTACATGTACCTGCAAAAGAAACAGCACATCAGGAAGGCCTGGCAGTGAGCAACAGTCCATATGATGAGGCTAACTTTTGAACACATGTAAAGTTAGCGGTGCTAGAGGGATTTGTATGGTTTATGGAAAGCTGGTAGATCTCCCTCCCTATTTGTCTGATAATAACTGTGCCAATAAAATTGCAAACCAGTGGTTTTTGTCATGTGTTTTTCTCCTTAGTCTTTTACTAGTTAATCCCAAATAGAGATGTTTTCCTTCAACCTTTAAGTGGTCACTAAACCATTTATTTCAAAAGAATTATGCTACTGTACTTTGACAAGAAGAAACCATATCTCAGGGACATTAATATATGCAGGCAAAGGCTAACTAAACACGAAAAAACCAGGAAGGAGCCCAGGTCAACTCTGTTCCCCTGGCACCACAGACATTCAGTCACCATGGTAAATGGAAGTTCTTTATAAAGAAGGGTGCTGGCTGGGCGTGGTGGCTTATGCCTGTAATCCCAGCTACTTGGGAGGCTGAGGCAGGAGAACCACTTGAATGGGGGAGACGGAGGTTGCAGTGAGCAGAGATCGCGCCATTGCACTCCAGCCTGGGCAACGAGAGCGAAACCCCGTCTCAAAAAAAAAAAAAAAAAAAAAAAAGAAGAGTGTGCACAGGACTTAGCTCCCACCAGCCAGAGTTTACCATGATATTTTGTCTTTTTAAAAAATACCTTTACTACCTAAGTGGTAAAGCATCTTGCTTTGTTGGTAAAATAATGCTCTACTGACCCAGATGGCAATGTTCTGTGCCCACTGGTCCAAGTCACAAGAGGCCTAAATCAGGACAAAATGTTCCCCTGGGAGAGGGGCTACTGGCTGCTGGTGCAGGCCAGGGAAGTTGACTGCACCCCACCCGTCTCATTCAAACAAATGGCACATGGCTAATTACCCATGGAAAAAATACCCAAGGAATCTGGAAGGAATATATATAGAAATTTTCTACATCTATAAAATCAGAAAATACTACGCTAAACTTTTTTTTTTAGACAGGGTCTCACTCTGTTGCCTGGGCTGGAGGACAGTGGCATGATTCCAGCTCACCGCAACCTTTGCCTCCAAGTCTCAGGTGATCCTCCCACCTCAGCCTCCTGAGTAGCAGGGACTACAGGTGCACACCACCACACCTGGCTAATTTTTGTATCTTTTGTAGAGACAGGTTTTTGCCATGTTACCTAGGCTAGTCTCGAACTCCCTTGCTCAAGTGATCCACTCACCTTGGCCTCTGAAAGTGCTAGGATTACAGGTGTGGGCTACCACACCAGGCCTATGCTAAACTTCTCAGTTCACCACTGGTGGTGAACTAAACATGGAAAAACCAGGAAACAACCCAGGTCAAATTTCTACTCCGTTCTCCTAGTACCATAGACATTCATAGTCACCACGGCAAATGGAAGTTAAAAAGAGTGTTGGCCAGGCGCGGTGGCTCACGCCTATAATCCCAGAACTTTGGGAGGCCAAGGTGGGCGGTTCATGAGGTCAGTAGTTCGAGACTAGCCTGGCCAACAAGGCGAAACCCCGTCTCACCTAAAAATACAAAAATTAGCCGGGCAAGGTGGTAGGTGCCTGTAGTCCCAGCTACTTGGGAGGCTGAGGCAGGAGAATTGCCTGAACCTGGGAGGCGGAGGTTGCCATGAGCTGAGATCATGCCACTGCACTCCAGCCTGGGCAACAAAGCGAGACTCCATCTTAAAAAAAAAAAAAAAAAAAAAAAAAAAAGAGTGCTGCCCAGGAGTTAGCTCCCACCCAGAGTTTACTATGGATTTTGTCTTTTTAAGTTTTTAAAGTTTTTTTAGAAGACTTTTTTTTTTTTTTTTTTGAGACGGAGTCTCGCTCTGCCGCCCAGGCTAGAGTGCAGTGGCCGGATCTCAGCTCACTGCAAGCTCCGCCTCCCGGGTTCACGCCATTCTCCTGCCTCAGCCTCCCGAGTAGCTGGGACTACAGGCGCCTGCCACCTCGCCCGGCTAGTTTTTTGTATTTTTTAGTAGAGACGGGGTTTCACCGTGTTAGCCAGGATGGTCTCGATCTCCTGACCTCGTGATCCGCCCGTCTCGGCCTCCCAAAGTGCTGGGATTACAGGCTTGAGCCACCGCGCCCGGCCTTAGAAGACTTTTTTAAAGTTTTTTTAAAGTTATCTTACAAGTTCCACCAAAAGTATTTGCTTAGTTTGACAATGATAAAAATTTTTATCAAAAACAGGACAATTCAAATTTCTATCAGAGGTGACCTTAGAGACGATCTAGTCCAACGTCCTCAACTAGGAGACATAAGTAGAAGGTCCAGAGAGGTTTGGTGACTAGCCCAAGATCATACAGGTTATCAACAGAAGCAAGGTTAATTCCCACATTAATAACTAGTTCATGACTCCTTCTCCTACTGCATGCCTCATTTCCTTTCAGTACGTAATGAACATTTAAGACATGGGACACCTGTACATACAAACAACAAATAACACAGGACTGTTAGTGGGGTTTCCTTTCCAGAGTGAAACTGCCTAGAAAAGCAAGAAGCAGGCCGGGCGCGGTGGCTCATGCCTGTAATCCCAGCACTTTGGGAGGCCGAGGCAGGTGGGTCACGAGGTCAGGAGATCGAGACTATCCTGGTTAACTAACACGGTGAAACCCCGTCTCTACTAAAAATATAAAAAATTAGCCGGGCGTAGTGGCGGGCACCTGTAGACCCAGCTACTCGGGAGGCTGAGGCAGGAGAATGGCGTGAACCCGGCAGCAGAGCTTGCAATAAGCTGAGATCGCGCCACTGCACTCTAGCCTGGGCAACGAGCGAGACTCCGTCTCAAAAAAAAAAAGCAAAGCAAAGCAAAAAGCAGTCTTAGAGATGACAATGTCACAGTCCTTACTTTAGAAATAAAGAAACTGGAGCCAAAGAGTTCAAGACTTTCTCCAAAATTACACATTGAGAACTATGTGTGAAATACTTAAAATGGGCTTTATTCTTCCTAATCTTAACTTGCAAAGATAAATGCCATCCTTCTAGTGAGTTCTAAGTAACAAAAACATATGATTATGACTTGGGATGTTAATCATGTTAGTCATGTTTCGATGATTAACAGAAGTTGGCATCATGTATTTGTTTTTAATATCTAGCATTCTCCTTTGTTTTAATAGACAGATGAGGAAATCAATGGCTCCAAAAAAGCTGGCCCACCAAGAATAAAGAAATTATCGGCCGGGCGCAATGGCTCACGCCTGTAATCCTAGCACTTTGGGAGGCCAAGGCAGTTGGATCACCTGAGGTTAGGAGTTCAAGCCCAGCCTGGCCAACATGGTAAAAACCCCCTCTCTACTAAAAATACAAAAAATTAGCCAGGTGTGATGGCGCATGCCTGTAATCCCAGTTACTCAGGAGGCTGAGGTGGGAGAATTGCTTGAACCTGGGGGACAGAGGTTGCAGTGAGCCAAGATTGCGCCACTTCACTCCAGCCCGGGTGAAAGAGCGTGACTCTGTCTCAAAAAAAAAAAAAAAAGAAATTATCAAAGTGGATTAAAAAGCAATAAAACTATGCCAGGTGCAGTGGCTCATGCCTGTAATTCTGGCAAAACCCTGTCTCCACTAAAAATACAAAAATTGGCTAGGCGTGGTAGCAGGCATCTCTAATCCCAGCTACTCAGGAGGCTGAGGCAGGAGAGTCACTTGAATCCAGGAAGTGGAGGTCGCAGTGAGTCGAGATCGCACCACTGCATTCCAGCCTGGGTGACAGAGCAAGACTCCATCTCAAAAAAAAAGAGAGAAAAGAAAGGTTAAGTTTAAAAAAAAAATGTTAACAGTCAGGTTTTTGTTCTAGTTCAATTCACTAGAATTAAGCTTTTTATCTATATGTAGGCATGCACTATCTAAGCCTCTAATAATATTTCAGTCTATCTGGAAGAAACATTTTAAATCTTTTTGCAGAGAAACCTCTACAAACTTGCATGTAGAGCTCTAAACTAGTTATGAATAGTTACTAAGTGGTACTGATACAAGGCAAGTTATTTTGTTAGCCTTTGTAAATATGTTAGAAAGATAATTAAACAGATAGTGAAGGGCTATGCATTGGTGGCTTCTTGTTTTCTCTTTAGAATAATGAGACATACTTTTGGAAAGCATGGCTTTTAAAATGATATAATTTCCCCCCTCTTTGATTAGGAGAGAAGGTAGGGAGAAAGAACGAAAGAAGAGGCAGAGAACATGCTGTCTTTTTATCTGACACCATAGCCATAGGGCTAGGAAGATGTGCCATGGTTCTTTCAAACCTAAGGTATGCAGTTACAATGCTGATTTGAAAGCCAGTCATAAATTTTCTTGTTTTTAAAGTACACTCTATGGGTTAAAAATCAACAATCTCTGTAAGATACATATCAAGGATGAATGAACCATTTATAAGTGAGACCTTTTCTGTGATTTTGATTAAATGTCTGTATGTGTTGGCCATGCACAGTGGCTCGTGCCTGTAATCTCAGCACTTTGGGAGGCCAAGGTGGGAGGATCACTTGAACCCAGAAGTTTGAGATCAGCCTGGGCAACACAGGAGACTCCATCTCTACAAAAAAAATAATAATTTAAAAAAATTAGCTAGGTGTAGTAGCATGCACTTGAGGTCTGAGGTCTCAGCTGCTCAGGAGGCTGAGGTGGGAAGATCACTTGAGCCCAGGAGGTTGAGGCTGCAGTGAGCCACACTCATGCCATTGTACTCCAACTTGGGCAACAAAGAGAGATCCTGTCTACAAAAAAACAAAAAAAAAAGTTTACATATACATACAGGCTCAAGCTGGGGGTCTGTGGGAAGATAAGATGGGAGTGGAAAGCAGAGGAGTTATTTTATTTTTATGAGGCAAATGTCCTAATAAAAGAGAAGAGTATAATGAACCCATCCCCCAGCTTCAACATTCTGCCAATCTTGCTTGTCTATCCTGCCCCCCCACAGTTACTTGTTTGTCTTCCTGTAGCATTTTAAAGCAAACCACTTCATCTGTAAATATTTCAGTGGGTAGAAAGATAACCTTTTTGTGTTTTGTGTGTGGTTTTTGTTTTTTTTTTTTTTGAGACAGTCTCACTCCGTTGCCCAGGCTGGAGTGCAGTGGCATAATCTCAGCTCACTGCAACCTCCACCTCCTGGGTTCAAGCAATTCTCTTGCCTCAGCCTCCCAAGCAGCTGGGATTACAGGTGCACACCACCACAACCAGCTAAATTTGTACTTTTAGTAGAGACAGGGTTTCATCATGTTGGCCAACCTGGTCTCAAACTCCTGACCTCAAATGATCCACTCATTTCAGCCTCTCAAAGTGCTAGGAATACAGGCGTGAGCCATTGCACCCAGCCAAAAAGATAACCTTTTAACAGAATCTCAAGATATTGCCTCATTTCTGAGTTGAAGAAAACTTTGAGGTCAAGCAATCCAATGTCTTTCAAAACACCTTCAACTGAGATCCATAGTAAGAAACATATTTTATACCACAACTCACTATACCTACCCATAAGTTTCATGTTGAAAATAATCTTTTGGCTGGGAGCGGTGGCTCATGCCTATAATCCCAGCACTTTGGGAGGCCGAGGCAGGCAGATCACTTGAGCCCAGGAGTTTGAGACCAGCCTGCCCAACATGGCAAAAACCCATCTGTGCTAAAAATACAAAAATTAGCCTGGCATGGTGGTGCGTGCCTGTGGTCCCAGCTACTCGGGAGGCTGAGACACAAGAATTGCTTGAACCTAGGAAGCAGACTCCAGCCTGGGTGACCAAGTGAGACTCTGTCTTGAAAATAATAATAATTTTTTAAGAAACATTACATACTTACCCTCTCAAACTGATTTCACAACCATGTAGAGGTTGCAACCCACCATTATCTTTCCAACTTCAGATGGAGACTGGAATGGGCTCTGCCCTGCCCCATGTCAGAGATACCTCCACATTCAACCCTAAGTTCTCTCTAGCACTCACCCAAACCAACAGACCCACTTATAAAATGCTTCACCATCATCCACAGACATCCTCAGCCTCAGAATTTTAAAGGAAGTATGATGACAAAAAGTTGTAATTAAAAAAATACTAAAATGATCAAATCTTTCAGGCTTTAATGATCTTTTGAAATAATCAAGGGTTTGGAAGAAGATTAATGATAGGGAAAAAAAATATGACATATATTACAAAAGTGAACTGCCTGATAAATGGGCTTTCCAAACGTACCGTGCTCATGAGTGAAGACTGCATGCTGACCTTGTGTGTCTAGGGCAGAAACAATCAAGCAAGATGGACATCCACTGACAGCAAGGCAGTGCAGCCACCCCTCAAACATGCAGACGAGTTACAAATAAGCACTTTGCCAAAAAACTGGTATCATCCCTAACAAAAATGGAACTATTATTGATTTATATACTTTTTCACTCAAAGTGGATGTGGGACAAAATGCATGTGTAAGAGGCAAAAACCTAACCAAATGCACCTCTGCTATGCTAAGGAGAGATACAAAGCACTCAAAAAGATGGCAGAACCTTGCTCTTCTTTTTTTTTTTTTTAAGACAGAGTCTCGTTCTGTCACCCAGGCTGGAGTGCAACAGCGCAATCTTGGCTCACTGCAACCTCCGCCTCTTGGGTTCAAGCGACTCTAGTGCCTCAGCCTCCCAAGTAGCTGGGACTACAGGCATGCACCACCATGCTCAGCTAATTTTTGTATTTTTAGTAGAGACAGGGTTTCACCATGTTGGCCAGGCTGTTCTCGAACTCCTGACCTCAAGTGATCCAGCTGCCTCCACCTCCCAAAGTGCTGAGATTAGCGGCATGAGCCACCATGCCTGGCCTACCTTGTTCTTATTAGATATTTGAAAAAATCCTACCTTTTCACAGAAAATTAAAATTCATTCCTAACGTACATGAAAAATAGGCTTTTTACTACACAAGGTTATTAAGACATAAAAAGTTTTCTTCATGCAATAATTTCACAGTACTTAGCGTTTGGGGATGCTATACTTACAAGGTAAATTAGCTTCAAGTTCTGCAACCTCTGTAGAAACAAAGAAATTATTATTATTAATATTAGTCGATTACTCCACATAAAATCACCAGTTCTAAATTGGCAATTTCCTCTAGAACACTGAAGAAAAAAAAATAAACTGAATGAAGTGAATAAAACCTAGTCTAAAGTTTAGACTTTAAGCCATTTAGCTGCTTTCGATATACAAAGTGACCTGCAGAAGGCCAACAAATTCAGTCAAAAGTCCTTGAATATTCACTTTAATGTAAAAGAAAAACATTTTAAATTAACACAGAAATGACCTACAGGTAGCCAGTTACTACAGTGTTTTTAAAAGTGGTTCCAAGTACTGGAACGAGTCCTCTCAAAATCTGATCTATATGCACCTTGTGTCTACGTCTGTTCCCAATGCTATCTTCTAGTTATCCCCTCATAGCTGCATTTCTTGGCCCCTGTCCTCTGCCAAAGGGCCTCAGACGTCCCAGTTCCTCTTCTACCAGCCACTCATTTGGTGTTTAAGCCCAGCACCCCTCTGTAGGACAAAACTGCAAACCCCCACCACAATCCTGCTCACCACTTCTAGTTAACACAGTACTAGAAGTCTAAACCAGAGCAATCAGACAAGAAAAAGAAATAAAAGGCATTCAAACTAGAAAGAAAGAAAATTATCCCAATTTCAGGTGACATGATCCTATATGCAGAAAGCCCTAAAGAACCGCCCCCCCCCCCCCCCCCCACACACACACACACAGACACACACACACTTCAGAATAAAACGCTTGGGAATAAATTTAAGGAGATAAAAGATCTGTATACTGAAAACTGTAAAACATTAATGAAAGACATTAAAGAAGACACGAATAAATATATGGAAAGATATACCACGTTCATATATTAAAAGAATTAATATTGTTGAAATGTCCATACTATCTAAAGCAATCTACAGATTCAATGCAATCCCTATCAAAATTCCAATGGCATTTTTCACAGAAATTTTAAAAAAAATTCTACAATTTGTCTGGAATCACAAAACACCCTGAAAAACCAAAGCAACTTGAGAAAGAACAAAGTTGTAAGCATCATACTTTCTGATTTCAAGCTACAGAAATCAAAACAGCACAGTACTGGCATAAAAATAGACACATAGAACAGAAAAGAGAGTCCAGAAGTAAACCTAAGCATACACAAGTCAACTAATTTATGACACAGGTACCAAGAAAACACCATGGGGAAAGGATAGCTCCTTGAATAAATAGTGTTGGGGAAAGTAGATATTCACATGCAAGGAAATAAAACTGGCTCCTTATCTTATACCATACACAAAAAATCAACTCAAAATGAATTAAAGACTTAAATGTAAGACCTGACAGTATATAACTCCTAGAAGAAAAGATAGGGAATAAGTTCCTTGACATGGGCCTTGGCAATGATTTTTTTGATATCACACCAAAAGCTCAGGGAACAAAAGCAAAAATAAGCAAGTGGGATTACATCAAACTAAAAAGCTTCTGTACAGTAAAGGAAACACTCAGCAAAATAAAAAGGTAGCCTATGTGCCAGGCACGGTGGCTCACGCCTGTATTCCCAATACTTTGCGAGGTCAGGTGAGTAGATAGCTTAAGCCCAGGAGTTTAAGACCCACCTGGGCAACACGGCAAAATCTTTTTTTTTTTTTTTTTTAACAAAATATACAAAAATTAATGGGGCATGGTGGCACACACCTATAGTCCCAACTGCTCAAGATATGAAGTGGGAGGATCATCTGAGCCTGGGAGGTCAAGGCTGCAGTGAGCTGGGACCACACCACAGCATTCTACACCACTCACTCTGGGTGACAAACTGAGACCCTGTCTCAAAAAAAAAGAAAATGAAAAAGAAAAGGTAGTCTATGAATTGGGAGAAAATATTTACAAATCATATATTCAATGAGATTAATATCTAAAACATATAAGGAAATCACACAACTCAATAGCAAAAAAAAAAATTTTTTTAAACGGGCAAAAAGCATGAATAGACACATCTCCAAAGAAGAAATAAAAATGGCCAACAGATATATGCAAAGGTGCTCAACATCACTGAACATCAGGGAAATACAAATCAAAATCATGAGAAATCACCTCATACCTGTTAGAATGGCTGCTATCAAAAAGAGCGATAAATGTTGGCAAGAAGGTGGAAAAAAGGGAACCCTTGTATACTGATAGCAGGACTGTACACTTGGTATAGCCATTATGGAAAACAGTATGGAAGTTCCTCAAAAAATTAAAAATAGAACTACCATATCACCCAGCAATCCCACTCTGGTTATCTACCCAAAGAAAACAAAATCAGTATGTCAAACAGATATCTGCGCTTCCATGTTCATTGGAGCATTATTCACAATAGGCAAAATATTGAAATAACCTAAGTGTCACTGACAACTGGATAAAGAAATTGTGGTATACATTGTATATATGTTGGAACACTGTTCAGCCTTTAAAAAGAGATCCTGCCATTTGCAACAACATGGGTAAATCTAGACATTATGATATATAAAATAAGCCAGACATACAAAGACAAATACTACATGATCTTACGTATATGTAGACTCTAAAGTCAAAATGAAGAAACAGAAAACGGTGGTGACTAGGGCATGGGAGCAGGGAAGGGGCAGAATGGGGGGATACAAAGTTATAGTTATGTAGGATGAATAAGTCTAGAGACCTGAAGTACAGCATGATGACTATAGTTCATAATATTGTTTTATATGCTGGAAATTTGTCAACGGAGTAGATTCAGGTGTTATCATTTTTAAAAAGGTAAACTATATGAGAAGATGAATATATTAATTCACTTGACTGTAGTAAACAACCTACTATGTTTATCAAAGCAGCATACTGGACCAGGCACTGTGGCTAATGCCTGTAATCCCAGTGATTTGGGAGGCTGAGGCAGGAGGATTGCTTCAGGCCAGGAGTTTGAGACCAGCCTAGGTAACACAGTGAGACCACGATCTCTGTCTCTCTCATTTTTTTTTTTAGCCTTTTTCCACAACCTCCTAACCTCTTAAAACAAAAAAACAAACAAAGAGTGAGGCATGGTGGCGCATGCCTGTAGTCCCAACTACTCAGGAGTCTGAGGTGGGAAGATCACTTGAATCCACGAGTTTGACGTTATAATGAGCAATCATCGCCCCACTGTGCTCCAGCCTGGGTAACAAAGTGAGATCACCTCAAAAAAAAAAAAAAAAAAAAAAAAGTCTTCTTGTATATCTTAAATATTTATAATAAACAACTAATTAATTAAAAATAAAAACCTGCAGTTTAGCAGGGCATGGGGAAGGGTACACTCTGAAATAACTGACCTGGCAAAGTCCTCTGTGCCTCAGACAGAAAGTAGTGTGCTCTGGGGTCTTTGGGCCAGGGAGATTCTCTCCAGCTGTGGGAACTAAGGAAGGAGGAGGTTTCTGGGTTGGGCTTTGGCAAGTAAATAAAATTTAGTCCTGCAGAGTTAGGGGAAGAGAGGAGTATTCCAAGCCGACAAATTAGCAATGTGCGAAAGCACAGCGCATGGAAAAGCACAGAAACCAGACAGCATCCAGTGTGGCCAGAAGAAAGGTCCCAAAACAACAGGTGAGCACTGGGAAACAAAGTAGAAAGATAGAAACAGGAGCGTGGAGAGAGCTATTGGAGACTTCTGAACAGAAGTTTCTAACCTTTGCCTAAAGAGGACAACCTTAGAAAGGACAAAGTGCAGGCCAGGTGACCTAAGAGATGGGCAGCAAGCACCTGGCAAAGGCAGAAAAGCTTGGGGGAATTCAGAGCAAACAGAATGGAGAGGTTCTGGCAACTGTAAGCGGGTGGAGGGTGTCAAAGATAGCACCCAGGGGTGATGAGCTGGGATGTGGGAGTGCCAGAAAGCCACTAGAGACAAAGAGAAGGAGTAGGGGAGGGGGAGGAAGAGGAGTAGCATGGGAGGGGGAGGAAGAGGAGGAGAACAAGGCTGGGGGCACAAAAAGGGCAAAGGTGAGGGGTACCTGCAAAGTGATGCCACCTGTCATCACGAGACTGTGTAAGGTCAACAAAAGGGAGAAAAAAGAACCTTGGAGAAAGCAATGGCCAAGGAACGGTGGAAGTGACAGATGAGAAACATGCCGAAAAGCATTAGAGCCATCAGGAACGTGGTGATTCAGTGAAAGAGCACAGGGCGTCCAAGGGGAAAGGCCGTCGGAAGTGGATCAGACCTTGCTGACTGGCATTCAAAATAGCAGGAAAGCAGGAAGAGAGATGGAACCCAGAGTATCAAGTGAAGAACCAAATGTGTGGTCAACATAGCTGCAGCACAACAACTCCTTCAAGAAGTGAAGTGGGGAAAGGCAGCAAGGGGAAGGGGTAATGGAGGCCAGAATGCTTGCAAAGCTGACCACCGAGTGGAGGAGTGAGAATGCTGGCTGAGGGCTCTACTCCAAGGCTGGGGGTTCAGGAGACCTGCAGGCCTCTGATCTCAGCTATTTATATGCAACAACTAAGCACCTGTATAGAGGCAAGTGGCCCATTAAATGCACTCATTCTTGGGCCCAGGTATGTGGAAGGGGCACCAAAGGTGAAGACAATGGAGGAGCTAGAGAAAGGGAGAGGCCCACCCACAGTAGCTCCCTCTCAGGGCCAGGACATGTTCTGGCCAGGGCAAGCCTTCTCACACTGAGAAAAAGGGCAGATCTCCTCAGCGAAGCTGAGTATGGGGAGAAGAGGAGAAAGAGTTCATCACCCACTTGCCATGATTACAAATAGAGCAAGTTCTGGCAGGGCGCGGTGGCTCACGCCTGTAATCCCAGCACTTTAGGAGGCCGAGGCGAGCAGACCATGAAGTCAGGAGATAGAGACCATCCTGGCTAACACGGTGAAACCCTGTCTCTACTAAAAATACAAAAAATTAGCCGGGCGTGGTGGCGGGCACCTGTAGTCCCAGTTACTCAGGAGGCTGAGGCAGGAGAATGGTGTGAACCCGGAAGGCAGAGCTTGCAGTGAGCCGAGATCGCGCCACTGCACTCCAGCCTGGGCGACAGAGTGAGACTCCGTCTCAAAAAAAAAAAAAAAAAAAAAAAAAAAAAAAAAAGAAAAAGAAAAGAAATTGAGCAAGTTCTGTGACTAAATACAATCCTGGGAGTCTATCTTCCTGGCAGTCTTATGTAGTGGCCCCTACATTAAAAAATATTCCCTTGACTGTGTGCGGTGGCTCACATCTATAATATCAGCACTCTGGGAGGCTAAGGCAGAAGGATCACTTGAAGTCAGGAGTTTCAAACCAGCTTGGGTAATATAGTGAGACTGTCGCTACAAAAACTTAAAATATATACATATATTAACAAAATATAATGATGGTGATCCTAGGAAAGGTTCGCCATTATTCTTCTCATGCCCACACTGATACATAGCTGCCTTTCCAATGGGCCAGATTTTGTCCTTCCTTAGAGCGATGTGTGGGAAGGGCAGAGGGTAGAGGAAGACAACAGAGCCTCGGACCACACCACCCAACGCTGGTCACATCTGATAGGTGTGACCTACACAGGTGAAGAGCAAATGAGTTGTTCATAGTGATCACTTTTAAATAAGGGTTACCTATATAATTAAACCTGATCTTAAAGCAAATACTAACATATTTTATTCTGTATTATTTATATTTTGTTGATTAGAATTTACAAGAAACTGTTCTTTAGGGCCCTTCTTTTGAGAGATTGATGCTGGCCACTGGAATCCAGCTTTCCCTGGCATGACTCTGTGGCAGTGGCCCAAGCCACCTCAGTAGAGAGTCATAACTCCTGTCACCCAGCTTTTCCTAAGGGAATTTAGAAATGTGTCCAGAGGGCATGGTAAGCAACTGTGGATTGCAAGCAGAGGGGCCAGCATGACAGAAGCAAATGGTTCAAGAGGACAGTCTAGTGACAAGGGAAGGGCCGAGGTCTGGACACAGAGGGACAATGAGGAGTGAGGCCACTGACCAGTGCTAAACACTGTGATGTGGTAGGACGGAGGAGTGGGAAGAAATGGGCAACAGAACCAGGCCCCTTCTCCTATGGGGACAGGGGTGCGGGAGCAAGAGGCACTCAGGAGCTAGCAGAGTGACAGCCAGAAAGATGCCAGACAACACCTGACGAAGAAAGGAACGGAAGCCCTGGCTGCACATTCGTCATCTGGGGAGTGTTTTGCTGGTTTGACATTTGACAACTTTGTCAGGGACCAATTTACATACTGTAAAATAGACCCATTTTAAGTAAGTGATTCAGTGAATTGTAGTAAATTTTGGAGCTACGTATCCATCACCACAATCTAGTACCTGCTGAGCTTTTAAAAATCCTAATGCCCCATCCCTAACTTTGACCAATTGTATCAAGAGTTTCAGGTAGAACTTAGGTCTCTGAATTTTTAAAATTCTCTCCCAGAGCTGGGCACAGTGGCTCATACCTATAATGCCAGCACTTTGGGAGGCTGAGGAGGCCAGATTGCATGAGCTCAGGAGTTTGAGACCAGCCTGGGCAACATGGTGAAACCTTGTCTCTACAAAAGATACAAAAATTAGCCAGGTGTGGTGGCATGCATCTGTAGTACCAGCTACTCAGGAGGCTGAAGTGGGAGGATCACTTGAGCCAGAGAGGCAGAGGTGACAGTGTGCTGAGATCGTGCCACTGCACTCCAGCCTGGGCGACAGAGTAAGGCCCTGTCTCCAAAAAAAAAAAAAAAAAAAAAAAAAAAAAAAAAATCAAATTCCAAGATGAGCATCAGGCTCACATTTGCACGTTTGGTGCAATTCAGTCACAGAAGGAGGGCAGGCTGAGGGAGCTCTTGGACCCAGCCTACCAATGACCCCACCACAGTCAGAGTCCCTGCAGGCTTCTGCTCCTAAAGACAGTGCAAGCAAGGACTACAATCCTGGGGCAGAGGATTTCAATACAGATGCCTGGCATTTTAGTTCCACCGGGGCAGAATATAAAGTAAGCCAGGCACACTCCCACAGTGCTCCTCTCAGGGAGTTGTCACAAATGACAAGAAGTTCTGCCGCACTTCCAATGAGGGCAAATTAGAATTCACTAACATCAACAGTTATCACCTTAGAGTCAAGGTACAGTAAGATTATAAGCAAAGCTTGGCAGCCTCTGGGCAAAGCAGCGGCCCTTCTCTGCACACCGTCACCACCTGAAGAACGCCACCCACCTACAAGGTAATGAGAAATGAAGATACTTTTAAAATTGCTCAAGTCTTGCCTATCCCAAGATGCTAACACATCTACCACTCAGTGGCCTGGTATTTCTGGGAGGCACCTGGCTGACACCTTGCACAATTCTGTGACTGCATAACTTCCTTCTGATAAATTAGACTCTTTTCCTTTCTAACTAAAGATCAAACCACAGGACCCATTTGAAGCATGACTACACTGAAATATCAGATTGCAAAATCCACCTGATCACCACAAAGGCCCCCGCACAGCATGTACTCACCTCCTGCCCTGACCCTTACAACACTGGGCTCCTGCTGGCTCCTTGCCACCTGCTCCCTGACCGTGCACACCTGTGGGCAGGGGCCATGTAACCTGCCCCAACCCTATGAGCTCAGTAGCTGGCACTGTGGCTGGGCACACATGGGGTGCTCGGGAAAAGGGGGACACATAAGCATACTTGCCTACAGGGTGGCAGTGCCCCTGCTGTGAGTTTCCTCTAAGACCCAAGAATGTTTCTCTTCACATAGCTGGGAACTGAGGAGGCATTCCAAAGGCGCTGTGGAACGGAATTTATGCTCCACCCCCAAATTCATGCTGAAGCCCTAACCCCCAATGTGATAGTATTTGGAGGTAATTAGGTGTAGATCAGGTCATGGAGGCGAAGGCCTTGTGATGGGATTCATGCCATTATTTAAAAAAAAACAAAAAACAAAGAGGGACCAGAACTCCCCTTCTCTCCTCCATGTGAAGACACAGCGAGGAAGAGGCCATCTGCAAGTCAGGAAGAGAGCCCTCACCAGGAACTTGATTGTGGCCTTCCAGCCTCCAGAAGGGAAACACATGCCTATTGTTTAGGCCAAACCATCTATGGTCCTTTGTTACAGCAGCCCAAGCTGACAAAGACAAAAGGCTGGTCACACAGGCAGATGACTCTTGGCAAAAGCCAGCTCCAAGCCCCATCAGACAACACCAGGCAGAGCTGCCAAGCCCTTCAACCTAGGTAGAGACAGCTGCCATTTTCCAGGTGACCTGATTACTTCCTTAAACCTGAATCACTGCCTCAGATTTCTAGAACTAGAACATTATTTCTTAGCTTCCCACTGCCTCTATGCATTAAAATCCTCAAATCCACCTTTTCTGCATGCCTCACGTCTGGGAGACGACTCACACACAGGGTTTCAGCCCCTCCAGAGAGAGCACCACCACGGCTGAGGCCTCACACTACAGAGTGCAGGCCCACAGTACTCATGGTCCCCTCCATGCTCCAGAGGAGCAAGGCTGTAATCCTGAAAAGCAGTCACAGCCCCGGTAGCAGAGTCTGGTATCACTAAGAATGGAGCCCACAGGCCTCCTACCACTGACTTTGAACACAAATGCAGATGATGTCAACTTCAGCCCTCACCTATGCTTCCATAGGGTCCTCCCTGCCCACTGGGCTATGTGTACACCTGAGGGGCTGCCAAGTTTCCCGGGGCAGCTCCACTGGCATTTAACCCTCCAACAAAGCATGTAAAGGTCAGCCTATGGCCAACTGCCTTACATCCACACTAGCTGGATTCCTCCCCTTGGGCCACTGCTCTAGTTTTTAAAATACGTATTGTAGCACAGAACCTCCCAGCTGCACACACTGCTAAATGCTGTGACTACCCTGACAATGTGGCATGCCACACCCTGAGCCCGCCCTGCTAGAGTTCCATGCCAGGACACGCTGGAGACAGCGGTTCCAGAAAATAGTAAATGCTTCTCTTTCTCCCCCAACACTGAAATGGGGACATGTGGCAGACCTCATACAGGAAGGTGAGGGGTCCCACCTGTGACTGGACTGCTCAGGCAGACACAGACGCCCTCACAGAGGGAGGCCCCTGCACCCCTAGACACTGGGAAGCTCAGGTAGATGGGCAGCCAGACCCTCCCACTCTGCAGTGGTCCCAGCCCCAGCCCCTATCAGCCAAAACAAGAGAAGGTCAGAAACCACCTGGGACTCAGGGGCTGACTGGGACAAGGGGTACACACAAAATCAACCCTATTTAGCTCCCCTAACTCCAGACTTGACCCTGAAATGGCTCAATTCCAAATCCCTATATTTAACAAAGACTGACACAGGCAAAGGGTCCTGTCAGACCTCCTGGAGCCCCTTGAGGTCTTTGGGGGTCACTAACTGTATGCTGAAACTATGATGTGTGTTGGGTGAACAAGTGAAAGAACAGGGAGACAGACAGGCATTCGGCTATTAGATGGAAACAGTGCCAAACTTCAGACAGACAAGAAAGTAATTAATTCTGCCCTGAGGGGTGTCTGGGGGATAGGGAGCACCATGGACTCAGACCCTGATGGACTCAGTCACACACAGGTTCACAGGGAATGCCGACAACACTGACAATGGCCAGCCCTCCAGTCAGGCCTGGGCCCAAGTCAGGGCCAGCTCAAATGCAGATCTGACTCTCTCTCCTCAGTGACCCCAGCTTCTGGGGTCGGGACAGACAGCAGCCCAAAACGCTCATCGTTCCACACCCTCCAGGTAATGCAGCTACAAGCGTCACTCCAGCACCAGCCTGGAAGGTGCCCTCAGAACTGGACTGAGGATGCTGAGGAAATATGGGTGTGGCTGAGGGGGAGCCCTTGTGGGCATCTGGAGGCCTCCCCATGACCAGCCACTCCAAAGCCACATGTTTCCAGAGACCTGGAATCGAGCCAGGACAGCTGACTCTGGCCTCCATTACTGTTCAGACCCGGGCTCCCGCTTCCAAGAAAAAGAAGAGGCCTCTGTTGTGCAGATACCATGGCCCCTCCCCCGCCAGGGCCAAGCTCCTGCCTCCCGCAAGCTCAGCCCTACTGCCATCTGCACCGCACCAGAGCCCACATCAAAGGCGAGCAAGGTGATGAACCAGGTGCTGCGACACAGCAGCACCCAGATCCCCTCAGTGAGGGCTGTGGGCAGGCAGGCTTCAGCAATCAGCCCTTTCAGGGATTTGGTGGCTGCACAGACCTGCACTCCACACGACACCTGTCCCAGGCAACCCTCATCTAACGACTGATGGGTGCAGAGCAGGAAGACCTGACTATCTCACCAGACTGGAGACGGCTCTGAAGGGCTGTGCTGTTGCTTGCTCTTGCTCCAAAGCAGAGGCTATCGTGGGGCCTTCCTCGCCACTTGAGTCTCCCTCTGCCCACTCTTGCTTCCCGCGCCTACCCCACAGGTGTTGTCCCAAAAGTATCCCTTAGTAAGGATCCTGCATGACAAACTCTCTACCTCCTCTTCAGGAAACCTAGCCTATGGCATAAAGTCCCAAAGACAATATATATTGACACAATTTTCTGCCACCTATGGATGCTCGTGAATAACACCCTTACACAAGCCACAGTACCAGATGACAGCTCTGACTATAGTAATCTTTCTGAACTCCAACACCCCACTTTTCTCAAAGTCCCAAAAGGGAGCTTGGATTTCACCTGGAAAGGATTCTCACTTTATCAGCCCTCAAAGTACCTTGCCATGCCCTCCAACAGCCACAGACTCCGCCAGCTTCCATAGCACCACTTCCGCCACAACTCCCCAGAGGACAGAAGGCCAGACTGCCACCAGGGTCAACAAGCCACCCACAGGGCGAGCTAAACAAAGGAGCACTCTAGGTGCGGAGCCCACAAGCATGAACCGTCAGGCACTCTTGCTGCACTCTGTGTGTACAGCCACCTCTCTCAGATCAGGCACACCCTTCTCTACCCAACCTCCACCACAAGCCCAAACTACTCACCACTCAGCCTGGCCTGCAGCCCCTGAGGCAGGTGGAGGGAAAGGCCATGAGAGGGGAGGTTACACTGAATTCTTACTGCCATTTATGGCCAGTGCTTTGGACTCTGAAACTTAATCGCCACCAGTGCCTGGGGAGGATGGAAATGGTGGCCTCAAGAGTTGGCTCTGCACCTTTCCTTGTGAGACCCTTCTTGTTCTTGAGGGGCACACAAAGTCAAAGAACCTCAGCTGGGCCCTGTCAACCCAGACAAAGATACTTCCTTCCTTGGAGCTGGAGGGGAGCCCAGGTTGGTGGGTCTTAGTGGGCTCTGTCAGGCCCTGGAGCCAGCAGAGAGCTCCAGGGTGAGTTCCTGAGCAGGGCAGGAGACACAGAGACGCAGAGCCTCCTTGAACTCTCTTTTCTGTGGACTTGCACTTCTGTTCTGCTACTTTGGTTTCTGCTGGTTGCATCTGCTCCCCCGGAGCCTGTCCTACCCCAGTATGTGGGTCTGGCTGTCTTGCTGCAATAAAGCCACAAACTGGGCAAGTTTCTTAACCTGAGTCTCAGCAGTTCATGGGTAAAATGAAGCATCCATCTGGCAAGGCTTTGAAAAGTCAAACAAGAATTACCCCATTAAGTGCCTACTATGGCTCAAATGGGGAAATTCATGTTGAAGCTCAATCCCCACTGTGGTAGTATTAAGAGGTGGGGCCTCTAGGGAAGTGATGGTCACCAGGGCTCTGCCTTATGAATGGATTAGTGCCTTATAAAAGGGCAGGAGGAAACTAGCTTAGGCCCTTTTTGCCCTTCCATCTCTTCTGCCATGTGAAGACACAGCAACAAGGTGCTATCTTTGAAGCAGAGTACTACCTGTTCCATATACCAATCCTACTAGGATCCTGGACTTCCCAGCCTCCAAAACTGTGAGAAGTAAACCTCTATTGTTTATAAATTACCCAATTTGTGGCATTTTGTTACAGCAGCACAAATGAACTAAGAAGGTGCCCAACAGAGGGCCTGGCCCTAAGTGCTCAGTATACAAAAGCTACTATTAGCTACTATTAACCATGATGACGATTGGGTAAAGAAGATGGGACAGTCCATTTGTCAGCTTCTACCCACTCCTCCTCAGCTAACATCCAGGCCCTCCTCGCTGCAACTCCTTAGTCACCAAAGCACTCACTGTCTACTCCAAGTACAGCAACAACACACCATTTTCCTGGCTTATGCTGCAAATGGAGCCCAGAATCTGAGAAGACATTCAAGTCCTATCAGGCACACCTAAGTAAGGTGCTCCAGCTCTTGCCCCACCCTCTGGGCCTCTTAGGGTAAAGCCTCCAGCACAACGGACACTAAATACAGGCTTAGTAGGTAAGGCCAAAATGTGAAATACCATTCTCACTCCACTTTCAACCAATCATCCAACAGGCTGGATAATCCAAAACTAAGTCCAAACTCAGGGGCAGAGGGAGAATAAGAAAAAGAGTACAGGCCAGGAACAGTGGCTCATGCCTGCTCCCCCAGCACTTTGGGAAGTCGAGGCAGGCAATCACTTGAGGTCAGGAGTTTGAGACCAGCCTGGCCAACATGTTGAAACCCTGTCTCTACTAAACATAAAAAAATTAGCTGGGCATGGTGACGCATGCCTGTAATTCCAGCTACTCAGGTGGCTGAGGCATGAGAATCGCTTGAACCCGGGAGGTGAAAGTTGCAGTGGGCCGATATCGTGCCACTGTGCCCTCACACTTCTCATTCCTACCCCAGTTTAACAGTGATTTGTGTCTGGGAAGGCCAAGCACAGCACATTTATATACAGCAGCTCTTCTGCTGTTAGATTCCTTCAGGACATGTAAATGCCTGTAATCTCCATGTTTTCAACCTAATACAACATGAAAACAGGGAGTGCAAATACACTAATCAACTATTTGCTTTCTAGCTGCTCTATATGTAGGAAATGTAAACACTTCTCAGGTGCGGTGGCTCACACTTGTAATCCCAACACTTTGGGAGAGCCGAGGTGGGTGGATCACTTGAGGCCAGGAGTTCAAGAGCAGCCTGGGAAACATAATGAAACTCCATCTCTACAAAAAAATAAAAATAAAAAATAAAAAAATTAGCCGGGTGTGGTGGTGCACGCCTGTAGTCCCAGCTACTCAGGAGGCTGAGGCGACAGGATCATCTGAGCCCAGGAGGTTGAGGCAGCAGCGAGCCATGATTGTGCCACTGCACTCCAGCCTGGTGACAGAGTAAGACTCTGTCTCAAAAAAAAAAAAAAAAAAAAATAAAGAAATGTAAACACTTGTTATAAAGTAAAGCTGGGCACAGTGGCTCACGTCTGTAATCCCAGCACTTTGGGAGGCCAAAGCAGGTGGATCACCTGAGGTCAGGAGTTTGAGACTAGCCTGGCTAACATGGTGAAAGCTCGTCTTTATTAATGGCTGGGCGCGGTGGCTCAGGCTTGTAATCCTAGCACTTTGGGAGGCCGAGGCAGGCAGATCACCTGAGGTCAGGAGTTTGAGACCAGCCTGGCCAACTTGGCAAAAACCTCATCTCTACTAAAAATACAAAAAATTAGCTGGGTGTGGTGGTGGGCGCCTGTAATCCCAGCTACCAGGGAGGCTGAGGCAGGAGAATCACTTGAACCCCGGGGGCAGAGGTTGCAGTGAGCCAAGATTGCACCACTGTACTCCAGTCTGGGCGACAGAGAGAGACTCCATCTCAAAAAAAAAAAAAAAAAAAAAAAAACAAAAATTTGGCCAGGCGTAGGGGCTCACGCTTGTAATCCTAGCACTTTGGGAGGCCAAGGCGAGCAAATCACCTGAGGTCGGGAGTTCAAGACCAGCCTGACCAACGTGGAGAAACCCCGTCTCTACTAAAAATACAAAATTAGCCAGGCGTAGTAGCGCATGTCTGTAATCCCAGCTACTTGAGGCTGAGGCAGAATTGCTTGAACCTGGGAGGCAGAGGTTGTGGTGAGCCGAGATCGCGCCACTGCACTCCAGCCTGGACAGCAAGAGCAAAATTCTGTTTAAAAAAAAAAAAAAAATTAGCTGGGCGTGGTGGTGGGTGCCTGTAATCTCAGCTACTTAGGAGGCTGAGGCAGGAGAATTGCTTGAACCCGGGAGGTGGAGGTTGCAGTGAGCCAAGATTGCTCCACCGCACTCCAGCCTGGGTGAGAGTGAGACTCTGTCTCAAAAAAATAAATAAATAAAATACAAAGCTAACCTTTTTATAATTAAGCAAATTATAATCTCCTTAAAGGCTGCAACTGTTTCTTCATCTTTCATAAGTCTTATGACCCCCAAGAAACCGACTTCAAAGCACTTGAAAATGTTGAGTTTGCTAAATGAATAAATGCAAAATTTACGCTCAAACATACAAATGAATGCATATTTGCATGCACACATACTCTCACACATTTTACCAACCCTTCTCCAGGATAAAGTTTCTCCTCACCAACATGGATAGCAGAAGTCAACTAAAACTGTAGAATACTACATGTTATTAACTCCGTGAAGAGAACTAATTTTTCACAAGACTCGCCGTAGGCTTTGACCTGAATAAAACAGGAAAAGATCCTAAGAGATTACAAAATTTGACTCCTTCCCCTTTACAGAGCAGAAACTATGGTGCTGAGAATCAGAAAGAAAGGAAGATAATGGCAGCTCTGAAACCAGTCTTAGGCCTTGCCGACTCTCAGCACCTTATTCTTTCTGCTAGCATTTTGGCAGACGTGACAAAGAACATCCCATACCATCTCCCTGCAACAGTGTGCTCATATCATCTGCATGGTACAATGTCCTTCCACTATAAGAGACAAGCAATTATATTTTAAAATCTTTTTAAACAGGTATTTCTATTCAGCAGTGGGTTGCTTTATATCCCCAAAGACTCTCCAGTCAAACTTCCTTTTGTTACAGGATACAAAAACAGTTCACACGAATGATCATTACCTTTAACAAGCAATTTGTCTCTCACAGAAACCCTCCGAGTCGAGTCGGACGCTGTGGCTGCCGTCCGGGACCCTTTGAGACCATCGTCACGCTTCAGTTTGCTTGCTAGCGTTAGCATTACTGCTGCCTTTACCCTGAAAGACAGCAATGAAAGCAGGGTTAAGGACCAGGTCTCCAGAGACTAATTAGACATTGAGGAAAATGTACAGGTGCTTTTGCATTTTGATTTTTCCCATAATTTAGTTATGGAAAAAATTTGCACACATTAATAAGATTGGATTCCTTCATAATACATTTGAAAAGCTCTACGCCATCCTCTATAAGCCTAACTTTTAAAATTATGAATTAACTTTATTTATTTTTATTTTTTATTTCTTGAGACGGAGTTTTGCTCTTGTTGCCCAGGCTGGAATGCAATGGTGCGATCTCAGCTCACCAAAACCTCCGCCTCCCAGGTTCAAGCAATTTTCCTGTCTCAGCCTCCTGAGTAGCTGGCATTACAGGCATGCAGCACCATGCCTGGCTAATTTTGTATTTTTAGCAGAAACAGGGTTTCTCCATGTTGAGGGTTGGTCTCAAACTCCTGACCTCAGGTGATCCGCCCGCCTTGGCCTCCCAAAGTGCTGGGATTACAGGCATGAGCCACCGTGCCCAGCCATGAATTAACAGTTTTTTAAAAAGAGAGTCATGGCTGGGCGCGGTGGCTCACAAATACAATCCCAGCACTTTGGGAGGCCAAGGTAGGAGGACCACTTGAGCCTAAGAACTCAAGACCAGCCTGGGCAATATGGCAAAACCCTATCTCTACAAAAAATACAAAAAAAATTAGCCAGGGGGTGGCATGCACCTGTAGTCCCAGCTACTCGGGAAGCTGAGGTGGGAGAATCCCTTGAGCCTGGGAGGTTGGGGATGCAGTGAGCTGTGATTGTGCTACTGCACTCCGGCCTGGGTGACAGAGCGAGACCCTGTCTCAAAAAAAAAAAAAAATTAAAATTAAAAAGTCATGCATTTCACACTCACTGGTTATCCACTAGGTGCCAGGCCCTGGGATGTGGCTGTGACGAAGCTCCCGTGGAACACAACGTCTAGGGTGCCTCCACAGCTTCTCAACCAGCATGCCCTCACCAACGGGTTCCACATGGGTCCATTACTGTCCACTAGTAAGTCTGCCCTGCCCTGCTGCAGGGGATCATGCACACACATGGTATGGTCCCAGGGTCTGGCCCATCACCAACTGAAGCAGCACAGCCTCTGGTGGAAGAGGAACACCACTCTTTGCTCTCCTTCCTCCTTTAATAAAGGTGTGGCTAGAGCCTTAACAAGCATCTTCTCATTTATTCATGCTGTGTTGCATTTACTTATGTTTGTGTTTTATTTATATTTTTTGGCAATTTCAACATCAAGACCGAATTAAAATTAATGTCCCCAGGTAGATTATGTTCATTGGTGGCTTCCACCCCATCTGTGTTGCAGGTTCCCCTGCTGCAAGCTCACTGGGAGGGACAACAAAGACCAAACACAGGTGACGCCACTTGCTGCCTGGGAGACAGTTGAAGAAATGCCACAATTAGTTTAAGATTTTATTTTTTAAGGGCAGTTTTAAGTACACAGTAAAATTAAGAGGAAGGTACAGAGATTCCCCATATGCCCGCTGCCCCAACACACGGAAATCCTCCCCTATTACCAACATCTCCCACCAGAGGGTACATTTGTTACAATTAATGAACCCACATCAACACATGATAACTCAAAGTCCACAGCTTACGTTATGATCCCACTAATTATACAGGGTAACTATCCTCTAGACTCTGCCTTCTATTTCTAACCTAAACTGACATTAATCTTCCTCCTAACTCTTACTTACTTTGCCATGGTCAGAGAGGGTCTCTGGAACTTCTTTTGACTGAGGACAAATATTTGTCACTAGGGCCAGGTGCTGTGGCTCACACCTGTAATCCCAGCACTTCAGGAGAACGAGGCGGGAGGATCACGAGGTCAGGAGATTGAGACCATCCTGGCCAACGTGGTGAAACCCCGTCTCTACTAAAATACAAAAAATTAGCTGGGTGTAGTGGCGCACACCTGTAGTCCCAGCTACTGGGGAGGCTGAGGCAGGAGAATCGCTTGAACCCGGGAGGCAGAGGTTGCAGTGAGCTGAGATCGTACCACTGCACTCCAGCCTGGCAACAGAGTGAGACTCAAAAATAAAATAAAATAAGATAAATTGTCACCAGTTCAATACTTCCACAATTTCCTTTGTTGCTTTCATATCATTTTATTTCAATACCACTCTGATCATTTCAACAGAAAATGATCTAAAAATTCCACGTGAAAAGCTTGACATAAGCACAGAAATTTTAGGTTGAGACTAAGATCCTGAAAGTCAAATAAGAATACTCCTTTCCTCATTGGCATTTGAAACCATTTTTCACCCAGGTCTCTTACACAGTTTCTCACACCATCTTCTGCCTATCTCCTAAAGGCTGTCAGATTTTATTTTCTATTGTTTGTATCATGAAAACAGTATAGGCCGGGCATGGTAGCTCATGCCTGTAATCCCAGCACTTTGGGAGGCCAAGGCGGGTGGGTCACCTGAGGTCGGGAGTTCTAAACCAGCCTGGCCAACATGGCGAAACCCCATCTCTACTAAAAATACCAAAAAAATCAGCTGGGCCTGGTGGCGGGTGCCTGTAATCCCAGCCACTCAGGAGGCTGAGGCAGGAGAATAGGTTGAATCCAGGAGGTGGAGGTTGCAGTGATGGTGCCATTGTACTCCAGCCTGGGCAACAAGAGTGAAACTGCATCTCAAAAAATAAAAAAATTTAAAGAATTTTTTAAAAATGAAAACAATATGTAGAATACGATCTTCTGAACTGCACAGTCTTTTCCACTCAGAGGACACAGACATACGCATACCATAAACCCCTTAAGAAGTACTGGTCTAAAGGCTTCCAAGACAGCTCTGCGCTTCCACAGTCATAAGCTCTTAGAATTGTAAAGTTGGAATGGACTTCTCCCACTCCCATTCCATTTTACCATGTGGACCCCAGGACAACAGGGGCCCAGAAGGCAGCCTGCCCAAAGCCACTCAGCTGCTAGAAGCAGTCACCAAAGACATACTAGTTTCCCTCTTGTGGATGACAGAAATGTTTTTTGTTTGTTTTTTGAGACAGGTCTTGCTCTATAGCCCAGGCTGGAGTGCAGCGGCGTGACTTGAACTCCTAGGTTCAAGAGATCCTCCCACCTCAGCATCCCCCATCCCCTAAAGCAGCTAGGATTACAGGCACGCATCATTACGCCCAGCTAATTTTAAATTTTTTGTAGAAACAGGGCTTCACCATGTTACCCAGGCTGGTCTTGAACTCCTGAGCTGAAGCAATCCACCTGCCTCAGCCTCCCAAAGTGCTGGGACTATAGACGTGAGCCACCACGCCCAGCAGGACATGTTTTTAACTCGATTGTGGTCATGGTTTCAGACTAATCAATTACACAATTTAAATATGGGCAGTTTAGTGTATTTCAATTATGCCTCAATAAAGTTGACAAAAATGTGAAAATAAGCCAACATTAGTTTCTTCATTGTTACGCTACTGTGCCATCTCCTCAGGTGGACCTCCATAAGAGCACATCTTCACAGCTTCGCCCAGGGCAAAGCAGCTGGGTTCAGCTGATGAAGTTACTTCACAGGAGAATAGTCACAAACACCTGTAGGGTCTTCAGCTACCACAGACAGTAGCACCATCTAGAGCCAAGCTCTCCTGCTTCAGCCCCTACCTGGAATGATCTTGTCAAAAATCCCTCACAAGGATTCCTTGTCATAGAACAGTGTTTCCCTTCCCAGCCAAGTCTGCTGCCACGTGTGCAGACTCAATCACATCAGTCCTGCCACATCATCAGGGCAAGACGTGCATCCATCCATCACCTGAGGGTCAGCTGGATGCACCAGATGCCCTACACAAGGACTACCAGGTCTCTGGCTGACCTTGGGAATGCAAATGAAGCAAAGAGTAAAAAATAAAAGCACAACATGCTTGAACATGAGTTCAGCAGGCAGTAACCTAGGAAAGCCAGAATGAAGAGTCCCATAGAACAGCAAGCACCAGGGCCACACCCAGCTCCCCGAGAACCTGCACTGAAGGAGGCTCAGGGGAGCCTGGGGAGACTGATCCCTCACATACTGAAAGGCTCACCACCAAGAAACTCTTCTGTAACGCTACAGTCCGCAGGCTATGCTTAATGCTCTTATACCCCCAATCACGCCACGACGAAACCCTCTCTGTGGGCAGAAGATGCTAATATTCAGTTCCACTGGAAGAGTCAGATTGCTGGTTTACTACCTTCAAGTTTGTGACTTGCGAGATATAAGAGAATGTTTAACACTGGTGTTTTGTTTCCCATAGAAAGTAATAAAAAAATGTACTTCCCTAACATTCTAAGAAATCTAATACAGTGACCATCTATTTTTCTGTCATGTGTATCATTTTCACATGCCACTTTAAGGATAAACCCAAGGCCTAATTTGGGAATGTTTCCATAGCTATAAAATTAAATCTATACCAAAGGATTCTAACAAAAAATAAGTATTCAGACTGTCAAGCGGCTAGCTGAATACCTGCAGTTGCTTCAGAATTCTTTTCCTTCTTCAATATGTTTCAACTCTTGAAGATTTGGTTTAAAACAAAACTTCCTCTTTCCTGCAAATTACACTCTAAGGCAGCATTTCAGTAACAGATCAGCTGTTCTGAACAGCATTCTCAGTCTCTAAATTCCACAAGTTGTAATTGGCCCAGTTAGGTTCTTCCTCTGGGTGGGACCTGCTTTCTGACGGCCCAGAGAAGAGTATCTTGTGTGCAATGTATTAGTGCCATCAAGTGATATTTACTCAGCATCCCTGCAAGCAATGGCAAAACCAGGCCATGTCACTTTGTGCAGGGACGCCAGGGGCCAGTCAGCTCAAGGTGAGGGGCTACTTATTTACAATTCCTTCCTAATGGAGACATCTCAATCCAAGCATAAAGGATGGGCCTGCGGGTCACTAGGGGACACTCAACTTCCCCGGTCAAAGGGGCCCAGATCAGGGCACAACAAAGTCCATATCCCACTCTTCCACAGAATGCCAGTGCCCAAGAACCTCCCGCTTGGCACAGGAGTACTCTGGTTGACTGACCATCTTTGGAGCCCAGCCCCTTCTACTTTCAGCAGTAAACCTGCCTCTTCCTGCACTGCCTACTACCTGAAAGGCAGGTATGTCCAGGTGGGGGGACAGCACTACACTTGGTGTGATTCTGCCTCTCAATCTCTCTCTCTCCCACCTCTATGCTCCCCCTTACCGTCATCTCACTCCTCAGCCAGGATTCCTCTGCACCAGGCAGGCCAATTTCCTCTTTGTTGCTTCATAACACCCTGCTCATTTCCAGAAGCTTCTATTCAATCTGATACCCAGGTCTGGAATGCCCTCCTTCCTTCACAAACGAATCCTACCCCTTCCTTAAGGGGAAGATTCCTACCTAGATTCCAACGTCTCCTCCTCCAAGAAGCTTTCTCTGGCTGTTCCAACCCTTCCTGCCCCCACTTCCAGGCGGTCGGGAATGCAGGGTGGGGGGCCCAATTATCTCCTGTGACAGATGAGGAAACTGAGCCCAGGGAGGGGAAGGACACACCCAAGATGACACACCAGCAGAACCAGGTCTGGAACCAAGATTCTGCAGCACTAAAACTGCTCCAAGATGCCCTTCCCTCCTCGTCTCCTTTGCTGTGGTAAAAATTTTTCAAACTAGCCTGGCCGCCCCCAATTGTAGGTAAGTGCCCATACTTACTCTTCCCGCTGCAGGTACACGGACGGGGCGCGAGTTGTCACTCCCCTCACCTCCCCCGCTCCTCACGGCCTAGCGTGACTCCTGCCGCGATCCGGAGTCCAGTCCCGCTTTCTGCGGCCACGTCGGGCCGGTGACCTTGGCCAGGCGCTGGACGCCCCGCTTCCTCCCTACAAGGCACGCAGCCGATCCCGCGAGTGGGGCGTGAGCGCGGCCAGGACTGTGCCACGCTCGACCCAGGGCCTGGTTCACACTAGGTGCTCGGCGCGGGCCGTCCCTAGCCGCCGCCGCGGTCACTCACTGCCGGGCGAGGCCAGCGCCCCGGCCACTGACGCCGCCTCCGACCGCCGGCTCGCTGCCCGCGGCCCGCGGTCCCTTCCCATTCACACCGCTCGGCCTTGCGTCCGGGTGCCCGCGCCCGCCCGGCCCCCGGCGTGAGGAACCCGGTGGGCCTGAGGCGGCCCCGCCACCGCCCGCGCCCTCCGCCCGGCCCGCAGGCCAGCCTGTGCACCGGTTTCCGCACCTCGCCCCGCCGCAGAGCCGCGCGGTCGCTCCTCACCTGGGCTCCCCGAGACAGGCGAGGCGGGTCCGGCGCCCAACACCATGCCCGGCCCGGGCGGCTGCTGCGAGACGCGGCCCCTCACAGCCGCACCGGCTCCCGGCGGCGGGACCGGAAGTGGCGGGGCGGGGACTCGGCCGCTCTCGCCCGCGGCTGCAGAGACAGCAGCGGGCGCTTTAAAAAAAAAATTCAAAGTGGCGAAAAACTTTATTGGAACCAGACACGCGAACAGCGGCGTGCGCCGGTCGGGACTGGGCTGGGCGACCGGCCGCTCGGACCTCGCTCATTGGCAGAGGGCGCGGCCGGGGGGCGGGCACGGATTTCGCGACCGTCGCTGATTGGCGAGTAGCGTTAGGGGCGGGGCTTCCGAGTTGGCTCTAGAGTCCGAGCGCCCGAGGGCTGGGGATTTAGCGTCCGGTTCCAACCCGGTTTCGCTTCGTGGTCTTCAGGATTTAGGGGCTCGGAGGAGCCCAGGCTATTCTTCCCTGAAGGAGCGGCCTCCGTGGCTGGAGCTCCCGCTGTCCAGCACCGCACCTGGAGTGCAAAGGACTGGATCGGACCCCGCAGCCTGCAGTGCGGGCGGTGAGGGAGACCGGGCGGTCAGACGCGCAAACCACTACCAACCCCAAACCGTGTGCTGCGCCCGCAGGCCCCACTGTTCTTGTCATGTCTCTTCTATTCCTTATTTTCTCTCTTAAATGTGTTTAAAGTGCCTTAAAAATCCATTTCAACTTGTCCTCTTTTAGGAGCCCAGATTCATCCCGCGCTCATTAGCGTCCTGTGTGATTGACGAGGGGCCGCCCTGGGCGTCAGGCAGGCCCCTGGAGGAGTGGACCATCGGAAAGATGAGATTCAGCATGGAGACGGTCAGAAGGAGACAAGAAGTTAGACTTTCATTTCCAAAAACCCCACTGAGAGGTTTCTAACAGTGGAGTGACAGTATCAGGTTTTCTTCCTAAAAGAGGCTGGCGGGACCGGTGGCTCATTCCTGTAATCCCGGCACTTTGGGAGGCCAAAGTGGGAGGATCCCTTGAGCCCAAGAATTCAAGACCAGCCTCCTGATGGTGGCAAGACCCCATCGCTACAAAAAAAAAAAAAAAAAAAAAAGCCGCATGGTGGAGCGCGCCTGTAGTCCCAGCTACTCAGGAGGCTGAGATGGGAGGATCACCTGAGCCCAGGAGGTTGAGGCTGCAGTTAGCCGTGATCGCACCACTGCACTCCAGCTTGGGTGACAGGGCCAGACCCTGTCCCCATAATAATAATAAAGGCTTTGGCTCTAAGAGAGTCTGTGGGAGGGGAGTCGGGAAAAGTGGTCAAGAACAACTCGGCCAGGCACAGTGACTCAGGCCTGTAATCCTAGCATTTTGGGAGGCCGAGGCAGACAGATCACTTGAGGTCAGGAGTTCGAGACCAGCCTGGCCAACATGGCAAAACCCCGTCTCTACTAAAAATACAAAAAAGCCGGGCTTGGTGGTACGCCCCTGTAATCCCAGCTATTTGGGAGGCTGAGGCAGGAGATTTGCTTGAACCCGGGAGGCGGAGGTTGCAGTGAACTGAGATCCCAACACTGCACTCCAGTCTGGGTGACACAGCAAAACTCTGTTTCCAGAAAAAGAAAAAAGAACGAACGAACACAACTCGTGTTATTTCTTGTGTTTGAGACCATGTCTCTCCCTTTCTTGCCCGGCTAACTCTCAAGTTTTTCTAAGCTAAGACACCACCTTCTCAGAGGCCTCAAAGTCTGGGGGTGGAGTGGGGCAGTGCAGATGTCCTCTGTGTCTTCCTTGGAGCCCTGCACTTCACTCTTCCTTATTGTCATGGCCTGTTTCCCTGACTAAGCTCAGCTCCTCAGCCCTCCTCTTCCTTCTTCCTCCAGCCTCACCTCCTGACACCCCCTTTCCCATCCTGGGACATGCAGGTGATTAAAACACATCTGCTGGATAGAGATTGCATGAGCTGGTGGCGTGAGTCCTGGTGAGAGGAGATAAGGGCTTGAAGATTGCAGTGTGTGAAGGTGCAGCCGGAATGGCATGAGCACTTGCCTTACTCATAAGCATCACTGTCTGCAGAATGGATTGCACCACACATTGGCCCACGTAGGCCCAAATTCCACCGCCATGGATGAATGAAGTCATTTCTAGCTCCATTTCATGAGGCTGCCTAATTCTTTCACTAAGACTTATTTAGGACTTCCTAGTTTATTAACTCAATTAATCCAAACAATAACCCCATGAAACAGGTATTATCCCCATTTTATAGATGAGGAAACTGACATAGAAGTTAAGTAGTCTGTTGACAAAAAAGGTCAAACTGTAAAATATTTGAAGAGATTTTATTCAGGGCCAAATATGAGTGACAAAAGCCTGAGTCACAGCCTCAAGAGGTCCTGAGAACATGTGCCCAAGGTGGTTGGATTGCAGCTCGATTTTTATTTTTATTTTTTATTTATTTATTTTTTTTTTTTGAGACGGAGTCTCGCTCTGCCGCCCAGGCTGGAGTGCAGTGGCCGGATCTCAGCTCACTGCAAGCTCCGCCTCCTGGGTTCACGCCATTCTCCTGCCTCAGCCTCCCCAGTAGCTGGGACTACAGGCGCCCGCCACCTCACCTGGCTAGTTTTTTTTTGTATTTTTTAGTAGAGACGGGGTTTCACCGTGTTAGCCAGGATGGTGATCCACCCGTCTTGGCCTCCCAAAGTGCTGGGATTACAGGCTTGAGCCACCGCGCCCGGCCGCAGCTCGATTTTTATAAATTTTAAGGGTGTCAGAGGCGTTTGAACCAGAACAACTCCATCTTGAATGCGGGCTGGATAAAATAAGGCTAAGACCTACTGGGCTACATTCGCAGGAGGTTAGGCATTCTAAGTCACAGGATGAGACAGGAGGTTGGCACAGGTACAGGTCACAAAGACCTTGCTGATAAAAGGATTCCATAAAGAAGCCAGCCAAAACCAAGATAGCGATGAAAGTGTTCTCTGCTCATCCTCACTGCTCATTATGCACTAATTATAATACATCTGTGCTAAAAGACACTCTCACCAGTGCCATGACATTTGTAAACTGTCATGGCAAAGACAGCAAGTTATCCTATGTGATCTAAAAATGGAAGGACCCCTCAGTTCCAGGAATTGCCCAGACCTTTCCTGGAAAACTCATGAATAATCAACCCCTTGTTTAGCATACAATCAGGAAATGACCATAAAAGTGACCAGTCAGCAACCCTTGGGGCTGCTCTGCCTACGTAGTAGCCATTCTTTTATTTCCTTACTTCTCTAATACACTTGCTTTCACTTTACTCTATGGATTCGCCTTGAATTCTTTCTTGTTTGCGATCCAATGGCCCTCTCTTGGGATCTGGATCGGGACTCCTGTTCGGTAACAGGGGGACAGAAGTTACAGGCAGACACCAATCAATACATGTACATTAGTTCAGTCTGGAAGGGCAGAGGACAACTGGAAGCAGGGAAGAGTAGGTAGGGGTTTCTGGATCATAGGTAGATTCAAAGGTTTTCTGATTGGCAATTGGTTGAAATAGTTCTTGTCTAACGAACTGGAATGAGTAGAAAGGAGTGTCTGGGATAAGAAAAGGTGTTGTGTAGACCAACGTTCTTATGTAGATGAAGCCTCCCGGTAGCAGTAGCAGGCTTCAGAGAAATAGATGGTAAGTATTTCTTATCAGACTTAAAAAGATGCCAGACTCTTGGTTAATCTCTCCTTGGATCAGGAAAAGACCTGGAAAGGGAAATCTACAGAACGTAGATTTTCCCCACAAGAGACGGCTTTGCAGGACCATTTCAAAATATGTCAAAGAAGTCCGGGCACGGTGGCTCACGCCTGTAATCCCAGCACTTTGGGATCACGAGGTCAGGAGTTCAAGACCAGCCTGGCCAACATGGTGAAACCCTGTCTCTACTAAAATACAAAAATTAACTGGGTGTGGTGGCGGGTGCCTGTAATCTCAGCTACTCAGGAGGCTGAGGCAGGAGAATTGCTTGAACCTGGGAGGCAGAGGTTGCAGTGAGCTGAGATTGCGCCATTGCAATCCAGCCTGTGCGACAGAGCAAGACTCCGTATCTCTCTCTATATATATATGTCAAAGAAATATATTTTGGGGTAAAATATTTCTCTTTCTTTCAGGGCCCGCTGTCATGTGATGCTGTACTACATACAGTCCATTGGAATTTGGCATCTTATTCGTACAAAGAGCCTCTTTTGTCAGTCTTATGATCTCTGTTTTAATGTTAATGCTGGTGAGTTGTGTTTGAATGCCAAAGGGAGGGGGGCATAATGAGGCATGTCTGACCCCTCTTTCCTATAATGGCCTGAACTAATTTTTCAGGTTTCTTTGGAATCCCTTTGGTCAAGAGGAGGGGTCCATTCGGTCGATTAGGGGGTTTAGAATTTTATTTTTGGTTTACATGTCCAGCATGACTGTGAGGAATAGAGAAGTTCTTCTTCAAAGTTTTTTAAAACCATAAAGAGCTTGTCATTTATTTGGTTTATGCATATCTATGTATGTTCCAATGCAGCTGCTGTGACTTGGCCTGGCATGCCTGGACAGGGTTAAGCGAGCCCCAGACCATAGTGCATGCCACTCCTTATTTGGAAACCCTCCTGACCCTCTCATGAGTAGCTTCCTCTTTTCTTTGTCCTCTTTCCCCTTTACCTATTTAGAAAAGTTTCAAGCTGCTAGCCAATCAGGTCCAGCTTAGAGTGTGAGGTCCCATTCTGGCCAATGGAAATGGGACACAGCCACAGGACGATTGCATCAGGTTACAAAGATGATAAATATCCCCATCTCCTTTGTTCGGGTGTGCTCTCATGGCAAGACTGCTAGCGAGCAGCACCCTTTCTGCAGAAAGTAAACTAGCCTTACCAAGTGATCCTTTGTCTCAGTGTTGATTTTGCCACATCGAACACCCATTTCCAACAATGGCAGAGCTAGGATTTAAAACCGGGCAGTCCAACTCTGATATTTGCCCTTAGCCAGCACACCTTGAGGCAGCTGATACAAAGAACTTGAGGTTAGCTCTGGGAAGCTGGAGATAGTGCCATGAGTATATTGCCTGCAGTCCTGTCACCTGAGTCCTGGCCTCTGTGGGCTGGCCTTGCCCTCCCAGGTGCCTCCAGGAATCTTGGACCTGGGCTAAGACATCTTCACAATGCAGGACATAGAGGGGGCTGGTGTCCCTAACTCTGAATTTCATGTTCTCTGGGAGAGACTGGCTCTACTGGAGTCACAGAGTCACTGTGTGTGTATGTGGGAGTGGGGGGGGAGTGGGGGGGGAGTGGGGGGGAAATGGGGTGGGAGTGGGGGGAGTGTGGGGGAGTGGGGGGAGTGGTGGGAGTGGGGTGGGAGTGGGGGAGAGTGGGGGAGAGTGGGGTGGGAGTGGGGGAGAGTTGGGTGGGAGTGGGGTGGGAGTGGGGGAGAGTGGGGTGAGAGTGGGTGGGAGTGGGGTGAGAGTAGGGGGGAGTGGGGTGGGAGTGGGGGGGAGTGGGGGGAGGGGAGTGGGGTGGGAGTGGGGGGAGGGGAGTGGGGTGGGAGTGGGGGGAGTGGGGGGGAGTGGGGTGGGAGTGGGGTAGAGGTTCAACCGTGAGCCCCACAGAGGGGTCTTGTTGCCCAAGGAAGGGCAGGGGGAGACAATGTCCTTCGCATCCCTTCCTCCTTTACCCCTTTAAGTTCAACCCCAGAGGCTTCCAGCTAGGATGTGGAAGGTGAGATGGCCTGGGCTATCTATCTTTCCAGCCTGGTCCAGGGCCGTGGGCACTTTGGCCTGGACTGGTGCAGGGACCTGGGAACCTGCTGGGTGAGGGAAGGGTCTCCTAGGCAGGAAAAGTGGCCTCTGCCAGCATCTTATTCTGCTTAGGCTGCCATAAAATACCATAGACTGGGTGGCTTACACAACAGATGTTTATTTTCTCACAGCCCGGAGGCTGGGAAGTTCAAGATCAAGGTCTGGCAAGGTAGGGTTCATTCTGAGGCCTCCTCTTGCTTGTAAGCAGCCACCATCTGGCTGTGCTCACACAGCCTCTATGTGCTGGGGGAGAGAGAGAGAGAGAGAGCGCGCGCGAGCATCGGGGTAGTCATGCCTGGCTCTGGGCTTCAGTGGAGGATTGGCCTCCAGAGGTAAAATCTGCAGTCTGGGTGAGCTGGCATCACCAGGCCCAGCAGCTCCAGTGCTCATGCCCCTTCCTCCAGACACAGTGTCCTTACCCCAGGCAAGACCTTAGCCATGTTCCAGGTGCAAGCCCTTGTTGTGTGAATTGGGAAACAGCTCAGGGGACGCTAAACTTGGAGTAGACATGGGAGAAAGGGTGCAACGCGGCCCTTGGCCAGCCCTTGCTCCACCTGTTCTGTGCTGTTCTAGATTACTCCCAGGTGTGCATCTGCCCTCCAGCCTCATCTGGTGCTCCTGGGGAGCAAGGCCCAGGACACTCAAGTGCAGGCCTCCCCATGTCCCTGTGGAGTCTTCTCAAACCTACTTCAATCCAAGTCAGGCACTATAAGAACCTGTCAAGGGCTGAGCGACACTGGGGACAGACCCTGCCCTCCAAAAGCCCGAGCTCATGGGAGAAACTAGCATTTAGTAAACCACTACAGAATAGGGGCAGGGGTGTGACTGTGGCCGCTAAGCTTTGTTCCAGATAGGGGAGAACAAAGCCTCCACTGACCCACGTGAGTTTAGGGATCACTGGGGAAAGGGGGGAGACAGAACTGTGCTGACGGTAAGCTTCACCTTAGAATTCAACTGAGGAAGCTGAAAATAAATGCCAAAAATCCCATGTGCCACTAGCTCATTCTCTTGCTAAAAGGGGAGACAGGTAAATGGTGTTTCTGTTAGGAAAAGCTTTATTGGGCCTCTTAGGGCCTGGGGTCTAACCTGGAGAGGACAAAGGCGAGACTACAAAGCAGCCGGAGGTGGTGTGGAGTGCTGTGAGGCTGTCTGAGGGGCAGAAGCTGAGAGGTGATAGCCAAGTGCCAGTTCTGGGGTCCCCCGTGGCATGAGGGAGGGATGAGCTTCCTGTAGCTGGGGCAGACAGGGGCTCACATTATCATCATTGTTGTTATTATTTAGTAAGGGGCCATCCAGGAAGCAGACAAGGACAATTCTAAGTAGTATAATTTTAATTACATATCTGGTATAATTGTTTTGCTTTTGCAACTGGCCCCCAGGGAATACAGCTTGTTGCTTTTTATTTCTTAAAATAATAATAATAATAATACAGTGGGCTGTGACGGCTTTGTTGGAGAGGGACTGAGTCAGAGTGGTGTTTTAAATCTGATGATAGGATTGAGATTGTCATCATTCACCCTACAGCAACACTGGGCTCCTTTTAATAAGGTCTGTGCATGGGGACTGGAATAGGGACATGGTAGTCCTGTGGTTCTTCTTCCTTCCTGGCTGCCCGTCAGGTGACCCCAGAACTGGCAAAGCCCTACAGGACCCTCAAATGTGAGAGAAGCCACCTTCCTCCAGGGTCTTTTTGCTTTTACTTTCTTGCAGAAATGGATTTAAGTTGTCTGCCTTCGTCACACTGTCTCCCATTTTGTATTGCATGTTCTTTTGGATTAGTCACTAACCAAGGTTAGTTCAAGTTTTCAGGAGTTTTATTTATTTATTTATTTATTTTTGAGACGAAATCTTGCTCTGTTACCCAGCCTGGAGTGCAGTGGCACAATCTCAACTCACTGCAACTTCTGCCTTCTGGGTTCAACCGATTTTCCCACCTCAGCCTCCCGAGTAGCTGGGATTACAGGCGTGTGCCAGCGCGCCCAGCTAATTTTTTGTATTGTCAGTAAAGATGGGGTTTCACCATGTTGGCCAGGCTGGTCTCAAACTCTTGACCTCAAGTGATCCGCCCACCTTGGCCTTCCAAAATGCTGGGGTGACAGGCGTGAGCCACTGCGCCCAGCTAAGTTTTCAGGTGTTTCTATGCAGCTAAAGAAAAGTGCCGCCTTTTATGGTTTAGCACTGTAGAGGCCTTACGTGGGAGGTGTGTGTGGTATGACAGGTTATAACCACATGCAGAGGGCTGAATAATGGCCCCCAAAGATGCCCTCATCCTGATTTCTGGAATCAGTGAATATGTGGCTTTACATGGTAAAAGGGACTTTGCAGATGTGAGTAAATCCAGGATCTTGAGATGAGATTATCATGGATTATCCAGGTGGGGCCAAGGTAATCACAAAGGTCCTTATGCCAGGAAGGCCAGAGATCTGTCAACAGGAGATGTGAGGATGGAAGCAGAGGTTGGGGGCATTCGAGGAAGGGGCCCAAGCCACAGAATGCAGGTGGCTTCTAGAGGCTACAGAAAGCAGGGAAGCGGGTACTCCCTTGAAGCCTTCGGAAGGAATGCAGCCCTGTCGTTATGGGCTAAATTGTGCCCTCCCCCAAGTTTATACATTGAAACTCTAACCCCAGGACCTTGGAATGTGACTTTATCTAAAGAGAGGGCCCTTAAAGGTAATTAAGTGATCCATGAAGGCTGGTATTCGAGAAAAAATTTTAAATGTAAAAAGTAAATAAATAAAAAGGTAATTAAGTTAAAAAGAGGTCGTTAGAGAAGGCCCTAACCCAGTACAGACTGCTGTCCTTATAAAAAGAGGAGTCTAGGACACAGACATGCGTGGAGAGAAAACCAGGTGAAGAAACAGGGAGAAGACAGCCACCTACAAGCCAAGGAGGGAGGCCTTGGGAGAAACCAGCCCTGCCAACACCTTGATCTTAGACTCCAGCTTCTAGAATGGAGAGAATTGATTTCTGTGGTTTAAGCTGCCCTGCCTCTGGAGTTTTGTTATGGAAACCCGAACAGACTCACACGCCTGCCAGCACCTTGCTCTTAGATTTCTGATGTTCAGAACGGTAAGAGAATGTCTGTCGTTTTGGGCAACTGTTTGTGATGGCCCCCACGGGAAGTGAGTGCACCATGTCTCCCATAGAACATTCCCAGTGGACAGTGGCTGGGGCCGCAGCCTGGGGTCTGGGCTCAGGAAGGCCTGGCTGCAGGGAGAGGCACTGCCATCACCCGAGGGCACATCAAGGTGCTTTTCACAGGCACTCAGGATTCTGGAGCCACTCTTGCAGGGAAGAACTACAGCCATACTTTCATTTAGCATGGCCTCTGGAGTCTTCATTGTTCTCACTATCTGACATTGTGCACTTCAGTGGGTGCTGTGTGGAAAATGCCACAAAACACTTTTCCCTAAAAACCCAGCTGAAAATGTATATCTGCGAGTTCATGGGAACACTTGAGTGCACAAGGCAGAACATGATCGGGAGTAGCCATTCCGAATTTGGAGCATCAGTGATGGTTGAGACGGCATCCATGCTGTTTGCATCTCAGGCTGCCCCCGCCGGGGCCCTACAGGGGCTACCTAAGACAGTCACCTGGCACATCAAGGCAGTCCCTTCACCTGCAGCCACAACTCTTGCTAGAGACTTAGGGGGAACCAACATTCCATAACTCCTTTCCAAACCCACATGACTGAAGTCCAGGAGAATTCAGGTGATGGTGATGCTACAGGTCTTATTTGTAAAGAGCAGGAGCTGCCACTCAGAATGGGCCTGCCAAGCGGAGGAACGGGTTCAAATATCCTATCACTGATGTATCATCAGCAGCAACATCCCAGCCTCTGGAATGGCTAGGACTAGAGGTTCACGCCACCACACCTACCTAAGTTTTCCTATTCATTGTGGTAGAGACTAGGTCTTGCTGTGTTGCCCAGGCTGGTCTCGAACTCCTGGGCTCAAGCAATCCTCCCGCTTCTGCCTCCTAAAGTGCTGGGATTACAGGTGTGAGTCATAGAGCCTGGCCCTACTTATTTTTTCATTTTATCATATGTGATGGATACTTTTCCAGCTGGGAATGTGTGTTTACCTTGTTTTTGGAGCAGCTGTGTAGACTCTCACTAATGCCCCATCACCTATTCCCCAGGGCCCTATGGGGAATACTTAGCTTGCTTTTGGCTGCAGGGAGAGGCACTGCCATCACCCGAGGGCACATCAAGGTGCTTTTCACAGGCAGAGAGAGAGAGAGAGAGAGAGAAGAAAGAAGAAAGAAGAAAGAAGAAAGAAAAAGAAAGAAAAAAAGAAAGAAGGAAGGAAGAAAAAGAAAAAAAGAAGGAAGGAAGGAAAGAAAGAAAGAAAGAAAGAGAAAGAAAGAAAGAAAGAAAGAAAGAAAGAAAGAAAGAAAGAAAGAAAGAAAGAAAGAAAGAAAGAAAGAAAGAAAGAAAGAAAGAAAGAAAGAAAGAAAGAGAGAGAGAGAGAGAGAGAGAGAGAAAAGAAAGAAAGAAAGAAAGAAGGAAAGAAAGAGAAGCCCTCCCAGGGCTGCGTGGAGATACCGCCAGAGCCAGGGCGGGATGTGGGCACAGGGGGCGCCCCTTCTCAGCTCCGGCCCCAACTCCCAACTTGGTCCTTGGACTCAGCGGCGCTGCGGGGCTGAATCCTGAGGCCTCGCATCTCCGCCTTGCCGGAAGGGCCAGGTGGCCGCGCCCAGGGCGCACAGCTTCACCAGGTTGCAGTTACACGGGACCGGGTTACCCAGGGCGCGGGATCCCAGGACACGGGGCGCGGTTACACTCCCCGTGGGGCTACAGAGGGTGCGGGGGTCCAGGGCGTGTGGTTAGTCAGGACGCAAGGGGCATCGCCGCCGGGGCTGGGGGGACCCCTCCCTGTCGCCCTTTGGATTGTGGGAGCTGGTGGCCTCGCCCGGGGTCTAGGGGTCCACGCAGGGGATGACCCAGGCGCCGCAGGTTCCCCAAAGCCCCGAAGCCCGGGCGTCCCGGGGCAGGAGAGTTGGGTGAGGGCGACACCCGGTCATTGGGCTGCGAGTGAGGCTCCCCCTGCAGGGGGCCTGGCTCCGCGGGTCCCGCAGGCAGGTGGTCCTGGCAGTCCCTGGAACTCGCTGGGCCCCCGGAGGGCTGAGCACCGGCAGCGGGGCAGTGCCCGGCCTTTGAGGAAGCGGGAAGAGCTGACTGCAGGGTAGGGCCAGCCTCCGAGGGGGAGCATCTCCAGGAGCCAAGGTCAGAGCAAAGCAGGGGAAATTAGTGAGGGGAGACGCTTGGTACACTGGGGGGCAGGGCTGCCTTTGCACGGAGTGGCCTGCTACCCCCTCCCAGCCCCCTTCCACCACTGCGCACCACCTTAAAGGGGAGATTACAAAGGAATTCAGATTCCAGATGAATTGTAGCTCTAAATGTAAAAGGTAAGACTACACTTCTATTAGCGCTTATAGGAAAATGGTTCCTTGGAGAAGACAAAGCTTCTTTAGGCAGAACACAAAAAAAGGACTAGTCATAAAGGACAAAAAGGATATATTCGAGTACACTATAGCTCAGGACCTCTCTTGATCAAACGACACCATCAAGACAATCAAAAGACAAGCCTCAGGGTGGGAGGAGGTATTTGGCACACATATCTCACAAAGAATTCATAGCCAGAACTGTAGTCTATAAGTCAGCAAGAAAAGGCAGAAATTCCCCAAGAAAAATCATCCAGTGATTTGATTGGACACTTCACAAATGAGGTTAGCCGAATGGCAAGAAGCCTGTGATCGTGGGAGGGGTGGCGCCTGAAGTCCCAGCTACCTGGAGACTCAGGCCCAAGGGTCTCTTGAGACCAGGAATTCCAGGCTTCAGCCAGTCATTGGTCACTCTCTAGTCAGCAGGAAAAGAAACCATCCGACGTTGCTTCACACCTGTCAGGATGGTTACAACGAAGAAGATGGCAAGGATGTGGAGCAAATGCAACTCTTATACACTGCAGATGGGAGTGAATATTTACACATTGGCTATGGAAAATAGGTGGCGTCCACTAAAGTTGAAGAAATGTTTACAACCCAGCAATTTCACCCTTAAGTATGTATACATATATTCACCAGAAAAAGTACTTATTCCACAACTTAGTTCTTTAACTTAATACTATGGCTTTGAAATCTATTCATGTTGATATATAGAAATCCATATTATTCATCTTTTTTTTTTTTTTTTTTTTTTGAGACTGGGTCACTCAGGTTGGAGTGCAGTGGTGCAATCACAGCTCACTGCAGCCTTGATCTCCCGGCCCAAGCAATCCTTCTGACTCAGCCTCCAAAGTAGCTTGGACTACAGGCATGTGCCACCTGGTTAATTTTTTTAAATTAATTAATTTATTTATTTATGAGACAGAGTTTCACTCTTGCTGCCCCGGCTGGAGTGCAATGGCGTGATCTCAGCTCACTGCAACCTCTGCCTCCCGAGTTCAAGTGATTCATTCTCCTGCCTCAGGCTCCTGAGTAGCTGGGATTACAGGCATGCACCACCACACCTGGCTAATTTTGTATTTTTAGTAGAGATGGGGTTTCACCATGTTGGTCAGGCTGGTCTCGAGCTCCTGACCTCAAGTGATCTGCCTGCCTCGGCCTCTCAAAGTGCTGGGGTTACAGGGGTGAGCCGCCACACCCAGCTAATTTTTAAACTTTTTGTAGAGATGTGGTCTCTAACTCCCGGATTCAAGCAATTCTCCCACCTCGATCTCCAAAGTGCTAGGATTACAGGTGTAAGTCCCTGTGTCTGGCCATATTATTCCTTTTAATAAGTGCATATGTTATTCATTCATAAGAATATTTCACAATTGGCCACATGCGGTGGCTCACACCTGTAATCCCAGCACTTTGGGAGGCCGAGGTGGGTGGGTGGATTACTTGAGCTCAGGAGTTTGAGACCAACCTGGGTAACATAGTGAAATCCCATCTCTATAAAAAATACAAAAACTGGCTGGGTGTAGCGGCACACGCCTATGGTTTCAGCTACTCAGGGGGCTAAGGTGGGAGGATTGCTGAGCCTGGGAAGCCAAGGCTGCAGTGAGCCATGATTGTGCCACTGCACTCCAGCCTGAGTGACAGAGGGAGCCCCTGTCTCAAATAAATAAATAAATAAATATAAAAATTGGCTGGGCACAGTGGCTCATGTCTGTAATCCTAGCACTTTGGGAGGCCAAGGTGGGTGGATCACCTGAGGTCAGGAGTTTGAGGCCAGCCTGGGCCAACATGGTGAAACCCCATCTTTACTAAAAGTACAAAAATTAGTCAGGTGTGGTGGCAGACGCCTGTATCCCAGCTACTTGGGAGGCTGAGGCAGGAGAATTGCTTGAACCCAGGAGGCATAGGTTGTAGTGAGTCGAGATGATGCCACTGCACTCCAACCTGGGCAACAGAGTGAGACTCCATCTCAAAAAAATTACATATATATAAAATATATATAAATTAAAAATAAAAAAATAATTTTTTAAACAAAGAATATTTCACGATTGTTTGTCCAGTTTCCTATTTCCATTTCATTGCTTCCAATGATTTGCAATCACAAACAGTGCTGCAGCAAACACGCTGCCTGGTGAAAGTAACCTGGAGTAAGGCCCAGAGGAAAAACTCCTTATCTGAGAAGCTTAGAAGTAAATTAGACTTCCTTGTTATCTAAAGCCAGCATCCGGTTCCAGGCTTCTTTCCCAAAAATGTATACGTAATTCAAATTTCTATACATCTGCAGAATGCAGATGTCAAAACTCATTGTGCAACCCTTGCTGGCATTAAGGCATCAAAATGTCTACAAAGGTAATCATTTATCTGCCATGTCTTACGTGGCTAATATGGTCCAAATTACCTTTAAGCTCCCACTTTACAGTCCATAAATAGCCCTAAGGAAAATCCACTGCAGTGTGCTGTCCTCTCTTGCTGAAGCACCCACTGCACTCTTCCACAGCATATTTTTTATCTAATAAAACTTTCTCTTTCCCTCCCTCCCTCCCTCCCTTCCTTCTTTCTTTCTCTCTTTCTTTCCAGAATCTCACTTGTTGCCCAGGCTGGACTGCAGTGGTGCAGAGTCGGCTCACTGCAACCTCCGCCTCCCGGGTTCAAGCAATTCTCCTGCCTCAGCCTCCCATGTAGCTGGGATTAGAGGCATGCACCGCCACACCCGACTAATTTTTGTATTTTTAGTAGAGATAGGGTTTCACCATATTGGTCAGGCTGGTCTCGAACTCCTGACCTCAGGTGATACACCCACCTCAGCCTCCCAAAGTGCTGGGATTACAGGCGTGCGCCACCGCGCCTGGCCTCCTTTTCAAGCCTATACTATTGGTAAATTCTTCTTACTACCTGAGAGCCAATCACTTTCCTTTGCCTGGCCTCTGACACCTCACCTGACATAAGGTAAGGAATTTCTCTAAAGCCTGCCCCAAGAAGTGAAATAGCTAGATGATAGAGTATACACATTTCAGCTTCGCTAGAATTGCCACATTGGTCTTTAGAGTGGCCATATTACTTAACATGCCTACAAGCAGTATGTGAGGATTTGCATTTCCCCGTAACCTCCTGGCACTGACAGGCTGATTTTGGCAATGTGATGGGGATGAAATGATATCTCCCTGTGGGTCTCCTTTGCACATCCCTCAATGGCAAGTGTGTGCAGCTTTCCTCTTTTCTATTGGCCATTCACAGTTTTCCTTCTGCGAATGGCCTCTTCATATTCTTTGCCCATTTTTTCTGTTATCTTTTTCTTTTTTTTTTTTTTTTTTTTTTTTTTTTTTTTTTTTTTGAGATGGAGTCTTGCTGTGTCGCCCGGGCTGGAGTGCAGTGGCCGGATCTCAGCTCACTGCAAGCTCCGTCTCCTGGGTTTACGCCATTCTCCTGCCTCAGCCTCCCGAGTAGCTGGGACTACAGGCGCCCGCCACCTCGCCCGGCTAGTTTTTTGTATTTTTAGTAGAGACGGGGTTTCACCGTGTTAGCCAGGATGGTCTCGATCTCCTGACCTCGTGATCCACCCGTCTCGGCCTCCCAAAGTGCTGGGATTACAGGCTTGAGCCACCGCGCCCGGCCTTTCTTATTGATCTGTATAAGTTCTTCATGCATTCTGGAATAAATCCTGTGTCTAATACATAAGACATAGTGTTTCACCATATTGGTCAGGCTGGTCTCGAACTCCTGACCTCAGGTGATACACCCACCTCAGCCTCCCAAAGTGCTGGGATTACAGGCGTACATAGTACAAAATCTTCTGTTCTGTGGCTGGTTCCTTAGCTTTGTTTTTTTGTTTTGTTTTGTTTTATTTTGAGACAGTCTCACTCTGTTGCCCAGGCTGGAGTACAGTGGTGTGATCTCGGCTCACTGCAACCTCAGCCTCCCAGGTTCAAGTGATTCTCCTACCTCAGCCTCCTGAGTAGCTGGGATTATAGGCGCGCGCCACCACGCCCAACTATTTTTTGTATTTTTAGTAGAAACAGGGTTTCACCAGGTTGGCCAGGCTGGTCTCGAATTCACCTCAGCCTCCCCAGTAGCTGGGACCACAGGCACTTACCACCACGCCCAGCTAATTGTTGTAGTTTTGTAGAGATGAAGTTTTGCCATGTTGCCCACGCTGGCCTTGAACTCCTGAGTTCAAGCAATCTGCTCACCTTGGCCTCCCAGTTTTGTTTTGTTTTGTTTTGTTTTTTTGAGACAGCATCTTGCTCTGTCAGCCACAGCCAGGGTGGAATGCGGTGGCACAATCTCAGCTCACTACAGTCTTGACCTCATGGGCTCAAGTGATCCTCCCACCTCAGCCTCCTAAGTAGCTGGGATTACAGGCACGCTCCAGAATGCCCAGCTAATTCTTTGTATTTTTTTTAGAGAACGGGTTTCACCACGTTGCCCAGGCTGGTCTCCAATTCCTGGGCTCAAGCCATCCTCCTGCCTTGGCCTCCCAAAGTGTTAGGATTACAGCTGTGAGCCACTGGACCCGACCTATAGTTTTTTGTTTTGTTTTTTGTTTTTGTTTTTGTTTTTTGAGATGGAGTCTCACTCTGTCACCCAGATGGGAGTGCAGTGGTGCAATCTTGGCTCACTGCAATCTCTGCCTCCCAGGCTTAAGCAATCCTCCCACCTCAGCCTCCAAGTAGCTGGGACCACAGACATACACTACCACACCTGACTAAGCTTTTGTATTTTTGGTAGAGATGGGGTTTCACCATCTTGCTCAGGCTGGTCTCAAACTTCTGAGTTCAAGCAATCTGCCCACTTAACCTCCCAAAGTGCTGGAATTACAGGGGCGAGCCATGATGCCCAACCCGGCCTATATGTTTTTATTAGTTCATTCCCACATTGCTATAAAGAACTACTGGAGACTGGGTAATTTATAAAGGAAAGAAGTTTAATTGGCTCTGTCTCCCAGGCTGGAGTGCAGTGGCATGATCTTGGCTCACTGCAGCTTTGTCCTTCTGGGCTCAAGTGATCTTTCCACCTCAGTCCCCCAATTAGCTGGTGCTACAGGTGTGTACCACCATGCCCGGCTAATTTTTGTAATTTTTTTTTGGGAGAGATGGGGTTTTGACATGTTTCCCAGGCTCTTCTCGAACTCCTGACCTCAAGTGATCCACCTGGCTCAGCCTCCCAAAGTGTTGGGATTATAGGCATGAGCCACTGTGCTCAGCCTTTTGTTTTTTTTAAGTCAATCTCTGACAAATAAACAGTCACATTTTCTTTGGAAAAAAGCTCTTCTACTCCAGGACAGATCCAGTTTTGTGGGGTCTCTGTCTTGATGCATAGATGAGGAGTCCTCTTTAAGAAAGAACATAATTATATAAAGTTATTATACAAAGTGCTATATACCTGGCCGGGTGCCGTGGCTCACTCCTGTAATCCCAGCACTTTGGGAGGCCAAGGTGGGCGGATCACTTGAGGAGTTTGAGACCAGCCTGGCCTACATGATGAAACCCCATCTCAACCAAAAAATACAAAAATTAGCTGGGCGTGGTGGCATGTGCCTATAGTCCTAGCCACTCAGGAGGCTGAGGCATGAGACTCGCTTGAACCCAGGAGGCAGGTTGCGGTGAGCCGAAGTCGTGCTGCTGCACTCCAGCCTGGGCGACAGAGTGAGACCCGGTCTCAAAAACCAAACCAAACCAAAACCAAAACTAAAACAAGGTGCTGTATATTCAAAGAATGCACAGTCGGGGTGAAAGTCAATATTTATTTACAGTGAGAAAATAATAAATAGCACAAAAATGACAAAATACAGAAAAATATAATCACATTACATATGGTATGTAATATTATTTACAAAATAAAAATTATATTGTATTAGTCTGTTTTCATGCTGCTAATAAAGACATACCTGAGACTGGGAAATTTAGAAAGGGAAGAGGTTTAATTACTCACAGTTCAGCATGGCTGGGAGGCCTAAGGAAACTTATAATCGTGATGGAGGCACCTCTTCCCAGGGCGGCAGTAGAGAGAATTAGAACCCAGTGAAGGGAGAAGCCCCTTATAAAACCATTGGATCTCATCAAAACTCACTTACTATCACGAGAACAGTATGGGGGAAACTGTCTCCATGATTCAATTATCTCCACCTGGCCCCACTCTTGACATGTGGGGATTATTGCAATTCAAGGTGAGATTTGGAGGAGAGACCCAGCGCCAAACCATATCATATATACAATATGTGATGTATATAATATTATCCTTTTTTTTTTTTTTTTTTTTTTGAGACAGAATCTCGTTCTGTCACCCAGGTTGGTGTGCAGAGGTGCAATCTTGGCTCACTGCAACCTCCGCCTTCTGGGTTCAAGCAATTCTCCTGTCTCAGCCTCCCAAGTAGCTGGGACTACAGGTGTGTGCCACTATGCCTGGCTAATTTTTGTATTTTTAGTAGAGACGGGGTTTTACCATGTTGGCCAGGCTGGTCTTGAACTCCTAACCTCAGGTGATTTGCCCACCTCAGCCTCTCAAAGTACTGGGTTACAGACGTGAGCCACCACCCCCTGCCAGTTTGTAGTATTCGTGATTTGCTTTCTCACCACCAGTAATATTTACTTTCATCCTTAACTTGTCAAAATTGAGTGTACTTTTTCTTAAAGGAACTCTCCCCACCCCAAAGCTGTATAACAAACCTCTCCAGAATTTTCTATGGCCACTGACCATTGTCGTGGGCAGAATAATGCCCTCCTCCCAAATGTCCACATCCTGATCCCTGGAACCTGTGAATATGTTACCTCACAATGCGAAAGGGACTTTGCAGATGTGATTAACTTAAAGACCTTGAGCTGGGAGATTATCTTGTGTTATCTGGTGGGTCCAATGTCATCACAAGGGTCCTTATAAGAGTGAGGCAGGCCAGGCATGGTGGCTCACGCCTGTAATCCCAGCACTTTGGGAGGCTGAGGTGGGCAGATCATGAGGTCAGGAGATTGAGACCATCCTGGCTAACACGGTGAAACTCCATCTCTACAAAAATGCAAAAAATTAGCTGGGCATGGTGGTGGGTGCCTGTAGTCCCAGCTACTCGGGAGGCTGAGGCAGGAGAATGGTGAGAACCCAGGAGGCAGAGCTTGCAGTGAGCTGAGATCACGCCACTGCACTCTAGCCTGGGTTACAGAGCAAGACTCAGTCTCAAAAAGAAAAAAAACAAAAAGAGTGAGGCAGGTGTGTGAGGACATCTTTTTCCTCTGCTCGTCTTAAGTTTTCCAGCTGGGGTCCTGAAAATTGGGCTAACAAAAGACAGACTAACAAGAGAAAAACAAACAGATTGTTAGAAAGTGCAGCACACATCACTTGGGAGAAACCTTGGTTTTGAGTAACTCAGAGGGATATTTAGAACTGGGTTTGTGTAGGCGGGGCAGGATGGCTCACGCCTGTAATCCAAGCACTTTGGGAGGCCGAGGTGGGTGGATTATTTGAGGTCAGGAGTTTGAGACCAGCCTGGCCAACATGGTGAAACCCCGTCTCTACTAAAAATACAAAAATTAGCTGGGTGTGGTGGCATGGGCCTGTAATCCCAGCTACTCAAGAGACTGAGGCAGGAGAATCACTTGAGCCCAGGAGGTGGAGTTTGCAGTGAGACGAGATTGTGCCACTGCACTCCAGCCTGGGTGACAGATCAAGACTCTATCTCAAAAAAAAAAAAAAAAAAAAAAAAAAGAAGAACTGGGTTTATGTAGCATTTTAGCAAAGAAACAATACATTTTTAGAGAAGCGATGATACAAAGGAAAAGGGTTTTATGTTTCCAAGGGTGACAAACTGTGAGAAGGTGACCAGATGAGGGAAGCTAACAGAAGAGTAGGGTTACCTGGGCAGGTCCATCTGGATGCTGACTTTCCATCTTCTACATGGCCATAAAGCTTCCGTGGGAGAGGGAATTTATAGCAATCCTCATTCCCCAGAAATTTCTGCTTTTTTGTCAGGTAAGAAAAGCACCAAGAAGATGTTTTTCTGCATCTACTGATTATCGTTTGCCTCTAAGTCAAATTAATCATTATGCCAACATAGTGTATTTTGGGGTGGCATATTCCTATGAGCTACACAGGAAATCAGAGTCAGAAAGAAAGAGATGTGAAGGCTGGGTGTGGTGGCTCACACCTGTAATCCCAGCACTTTGGGAGCCCAAGGTGGGAGGACTGATTGAACCCAGGATTTTGAGAACAGCTTGGGTAACATAGCAAGACTCCCGTCTCTACCAAAAATTGAAAAATTAGCTGGGCATGGTGACATACACCTGAAGTTCTGGCTACTCGGAAGGTAGTGATCCCCTGAGATAGGGATCACTCGAGTCCAGTGGATTCATATTGCAGTGTGCTATGATAGTCTGGATGACAGAGTGAGACCCTGTGGAGAGAGAGAGAGAGAGGGAGGGAGGGTGGGTGGGTACCCTGAAGATGCCCTTCTGCTAGTGAAGATGGAGGAAGTGGCCACAAGCCAAAGAACTCGGGCAGCCTCTGGAGGCTGAAAAACATAGGAAACAGATTCCCCTGAAGCCTCCAGAAGGAATGCAACCCTGGTGACACCTCGATTTTAGATGTTTCACATCCAGAATTATAAGATAACAAATGTGTGCTGTTTTCACCAGGTTTGTGGTAATCTGTCACAGCAGCAATTGGAAGCTAATATAGCCATGTGTTCATAGCTGCATCTTGAACCCTTTCTCTCTTTCTCTTTTTCTTTTTCTTCCCTTTTTCTTTCTTTCTTTCTCTTTCTTTCTTTCTTTCTTTCTTTCTCCTTCCTTCCTTCCCTCCCTCCTTTCTTTCTCTCTCTTTCTTTTTCCTTCCTCCCTCCCTCCCTCCTTTCTATCTCTCTCTCTCTTTCTCCTTCCTTCCTTCCTTTCTTCCTTCCTTCCTTCCTTCCTTCCTTCCTTCCTTCCTTCCTTCCTTCCTTCCTTCCTACCTTCCTACCTTCCTTTCTTGACAGGGTCTGGCTCTGTTACCCAGGCTGGAGTGAGGTGACACATTCTTGACTCACTGCAACCTCCACCTCCTGGGCTCAAGTGATCCTCCCACTTCAGCTTCCTGAGTAGCTGGACCACAGGCATGTGCCACCAACCCTGGCTTGTTTTTGTATTTTTTGTAGACATGGGTTTTTGCCATGTTGCTCAGGCTGGTCTCAAACTCCTCAGCTCAAGCAATCCACCGCCTTGGCCTCCCAAAGTGCTGCAATTACATGCATGAGCCACTATGCCTGGCCTATTAAGGGTTAATTGAACCATTTCGTACTCAAGTGGGATCATATTCTACGTGAGTTTTGTCGCTTGCTCTTCTTATTTTTCCAATTAACAGCAGGTCTTGAAGCCCTTTTTTGTAAGTGCGTGTGGAGCCACGTCACTCCTGTTAAAGGCTGTTGGAGGTGGTGTTGCTCACTACCTTCCTTCTGCTCCCCATGCGTCCAGCCGTCTGCAGTCAGCCCCATGCCTAGCTACGGCTGTTGGATTGTGAGCAGAAATGATATGACTGGCTCTGATTTACATGGAAGAGGGAATTAGAAGTCCAGTTTCATCATCCAGGCCTAAGAGTCCTACTCAGGCACCCTGTTCCCAGGGGGGCATCTCATGGGGAGACACGCAGCAGACAGAGGAGAGTGGCAGACAATGCTGGTTGCTATGCCAACATCTACCCTTCCCTTTCTTCTCTGTAACAAAGCTCTGGCTTGAAGCTGGGCACATCACTTGGTCTCCCTCGATGCTAAGTGTAGCCTTGTATCTCAGTTCTGGGTGGGAAGGCAGCTCAAATGGGGATGACTCATGTAGGGGGCACTGCTTTGCCTCCTGCGTTCCCTGCGCTCTCCAAAGTGGTTTTAAGAAGCAGGCACTTGAGAACCCAGAAGATTCTCTTCATCCATCACTTGGCTTAATTGAGGTGGTGGTGGGAGGCCACAAAGGCTGCCCAGCCCCTCAGAACCGCTGTCATGTCTTTGGTTGAACCTTCCTTGATCCACATTGCTCTAGCCAAGAGTCTTTGGTAGCAAGCTTACTTCCGCTAAAAGTGGGCAGGCCAGGCAGCAAACTTCAGATTCCAGAAGGCTTCAGGAATAGAAACTTCTCTCTTCTTTGGAGGCCTGCGTCGCTCCACAGCCCTGCCTCTGTCTATTGCTGTCTTACTCTCCATTGTCTCTGAGGCTGCCTCAGGATCCTTAGGGTGTTGCTTTTGCAGTTGGAAACCTCTGTGGCTGCTGGTGCCTTTGCCCGAGTTTTTGCTTGGACCTGCTTGGCTCATTCTGCCCACTTGGCCTGGCAGGCTACACTCAGCTCGTGCTACTGGCCTGGATCTCATACCTGCCAAGGGTGAGCCAGTAGCAAAGTGGAGTGAGCGTGGGGTCTGACCACTGTGCACAGCCAAGTGAACTGGCTGCTGCTATGGGACAGGCAGCTCCAGGCGCTGGCACAGGCACTGACTCCGTGCAAGGCTGCACCTGGATCAGATGTACTGCAAGCAGCTTCCTCTGTGATTACCTGTGTCTGGACAAGGGGAGCATGGTGGTATCTGGAAGCTTGGGGATGCCAGGAACCACAGAGCCCCAAAGAAGGTGTCACAGCCCTGGCTCAGGGAGCCCCTAGGTCTGGGCTTCCTGAAGGGCCACAGCTCTTCTCTCCTTCTTGTTGCCCACAACATGGTGAGTAGGGGGTTGGGGGGCATGTTTCAGCCCTGTTTGTGTTACAGCTCTTTCAGTCACACCATGTGGTGAGTTCTTGTCCCATGTCCAGGAAGAATGTGGTACGTGGATGACTGGAGGGTAAGCAAGATGGACAGGAGTTTTATTGAGTGACAGAACAGCTCTCAGGAGACCCAAAGTGGGTAGTTTGTTTCCACAGGGAGGTAGTCCTGATGAATGCAGCCCTCAGCAGAGAGGAGATCCGGAGTGGGTAGCTCCTTTCTGAAGGCAGGGCATCCTGATGAGTGTCCGGCTCTCAATGGAGAGGAGACCCACAGTGGGTAGGTGCTGTCCACAGGCAGGTTGTCCTGACGAGTTAAGGAGACCCAAAGTAGGTCATCCCTTCCTGCAGCTGGTAGTCCTGATGTCTGTGGGAGTCTGGGGTTTTTATGGGTTTAGAAGGGAGGAAGTGTGTGCTGACCATGGGCAGCCATAGGTGGGCCTGGAAAAAGTGCCATAAGTTCTCACTCCAGACTGTGGACTCCATCTGTAACTGACAATCCAGCCCCTAGGCTTCAGGCTGTCCCTTGCTTGAATGTGGGACTTCACTGGGGACCCTCCTCTTCCCACTCAGGAGCCTGTCTTCCTCCTGCTGCCATCAACGTGCCACCTACGGCCCCCAAGCTGTTCATGTTGAGGGGCACCTGCAGGCCCACACTAAGCTGCCCTCAGCACCCCTTTGGCTTCCCTCCCATCCTGGCTGACACCCAAAGTCCAGAGGGGGCAAGGTGCCAGGGGGCTGGCATGTCAGCACCATCCCAAATGCAGTCACTCAGCCAGGTCATGACAGTGCCCAGACTTGGCCACAACTTTGCTGTACCCCAGAGTGGGTACTGGGAGCAGGGAGAAGCCAGGCAGCAGGAGCAGACACTTTCAAGCCTGCAGGGGTAAGGGGCTTCCTGGTCCCCAAGAGTGCATGGATGCCTGGGGTCTGGAGCTGAGGCTGAGCGGCTGCAGCTGCGCCTGGGAGCATGGAGCTTCCGTGCTGCTGACTCTGTAGGGGCCAGGGCTCCCGCCTGTTATGCGGAGTGTGCTGCCCTGTCCGCACCTCCCCCACTGCAGCTGGCATTTTCACAGTGGCCTCTCCAGATGGGCCACTGTTGTCATCAAAGCCAATGATGTCTACTTGCTCCCTGTCCACATGACTGGTGTTTGCTGTGTCTCTAGAAAAAAAATACATCAACCAAGAGGAGGCTTAATACCCTATGCCAGGCCCTGTATTAGGACTGGCCGATATCTTGATTAGAAAAGACAAGGTATTAGATGTACCTCCCCTTAAGGAAAGCCATGGGACAGGCAGTTTATGTACTTAATAGGAGCTTGGCAGGGCAGATGAAAATCAAAGAGGGGAACATATATTCAGGGCAACTTGACTATGTGTCTCCTGGGTTGCAGTCTTCAAATTTGGCCCAAATAAACTCTCTAATTATACTTAAGAAAGAGAGAGGAAAAAAAAAAAAGAAAATCACAGAAGACAAGAATGGGCTGCACACAAACTTCTTGGTTCAGAGGGGCTTTGTTATCCACCATTACAAAATTAGATAGGAAACCAAAAGTCAGCTGAAAATAATCTCTGAAGAACAATCTACTTATAGCCAGGTGTGGTGGCTCATGCCTACAATGCCAGCACTTTGGGAGGCTGAGGCAGGAGGATCACTTGAACCCAAGAGTTTGAGACCAGCCTGGGCAATATAGTGAGACCCCCATTTCTAATATAATAAAAGGAAAAAAAAGAAAAAAATCAATACGGCAAGTGATGTTAGTGAAACTACAATAAGGGAACCCTGAAACCTTGTGCATTCTAAGAAGCCACAAAACATTGGCCCAAACTGCTGGAGTTAACTTCTTGGAACTCTGGAAATTAAACAAAGACTTGTAAGAAGTCAGGAAGCACTTGATAAGAGGAACAGCTGAAGGAAGGGCTGGGGTCTCTGTAAGAGCAGTAGGCATTGTGGCAGTTAACTCTATTCCTCTTCCTGGCTCCCCAGCAAAGCAGGAAACTTGAAAATGAGAGGCCAGTTCAGGGACAGTGGCTCACGCCTGTAATCCCAGCACTTTGGAAGTTCGACGTGGGTGGATCACCTGAGGTCAGGAGTTTGAGACCAGCCTGGCCAACATGGTGAAATCCCGGGTCTACTAAAAATACAAAAGTTAGCCTGATGGCATGTGCCTGTAATCCCAGCTATCCCAGCTACTCAGGAGGCTGAGGCACAAGAATTGCTTGAATCTGGGAGGTGGAGGTTGCAGTGAGCTATCACGCCACTGCACTCCAGCCTGGATGACAGAGTGAGACTCCATCTCAAAAAAGAGAGACAGACCAAATATACAGACAATGGCCAGGCCATACATACAAACAGAACTCTAACCCACAACCGGTAACAACAAGCCCAGGAAGGAAGCCAAACCCTTATCTGCATAACAACTCAGGAAGCCAGCATGCTACAAGTCAGACTTGTTGGAGGTGCAGTTGCTCTCTCTAGAAACAATTCACAAAGTAAAAACAATTACTTCTGTGACAATTGCCCCCAAGTAGCCAGTTGACTGATTAATAACTAGCCACTTTCCTAATTTTTGTGCCTGCTTCCAGCTTAGGACCAAACAGAGAAAGCCAATTTGCTCCCCTAAGCAATCATATAGGAGCTCCATTTCTCGTGAGCCCTCCAGCTTCCCTAGGTCAATAGCCTCCAATCTGCACACACCTGAGACTTCCCTTTTTTCCGCCATGAAGCTTCCCCACTCCCCTGCCTGCTTTTGAGTCTCTGCCGAAACACAGGATAGTGGCTTCCTCCCTTGTTAAAGCAACCTCTGAGTAGATAAATAGCCTTTGCTTCTCTCTTTGTTTCCATACAGGTAACAGCACACATCCCCAGCACCAGAGAGAGCAGAACAGACCTCATTCTCAAAGAACTGTCATTATTTGACCTGTCTTCCCTGGAAGACCAGCTCAAAACACTTGTCTTTATTTTTTTTGACCCAGAACTTTCCCAGAGTTGAAGACTTATGCAGGGAATGTTTGTCGAAAACACAGCCAAAGGCTTTAGTTGTTGCTGCCTGAGGCAATAGATAACAGTTGAGAAAAACAATAATTAATTGAAATTGTTCCATTAATTGGAAATGGTGTTCAAAACCAATATCTGAGTGCTCAGTGTGCTTATTGCTACTAAGGTGTTTGTGTGTGTGTGTGTGTGTGTGTGTGTGTGTGTTTGAGATGGGAGTCTTTTTATGTTGCCCAGGCTGGTCTTGAACTCCTGGACTCAAGTGATCGTCTGACCAGGTAGCTAGGATTACAGACTCATGCACCATTCCCAGCTCACAGTATTGGTTTTTAAATGCCCTTTCAGCCTGCAGGGTAAAAAATAGTCATGCACCACATGACAATGTTCGGGTCAATGATGGATGATATATATGATGGTGGTCCCATAAGATTATAAGACTGCGGAGGCTAAAGCAATTCCATCTTGGATTCTAATCCACCATGGTGACTTCTCATTAACGCTTGTTCAGGGAGGCCTCTAAGATTTCTATTTCATCTGCTATTACCATAAACTCTGGCCTTGGGTCAAAACAACCTTGACCATAAATCCTGCCCTTAGGCAGATTCACGTAGCATTCTTGCCTTTCCCTAGGGGATCAGCTTCACTTGTCCTACAGATTCCTTCCCCGTGGTAGGAATGGTGTGAGGGTCCACCATCTTTTGGCCACCTGAGACATGGCTTCTGTTCATAAGTCTTTATTAAATGCTTCTTTCTGAGGAGCTGGATTCGTCAGCCTCTTCTTTAGCCCTCAGCTTCCTTGGACTTTGGGGGTAGGTTTGCATAGACTGGCCTGCTATGGAGGAAATACCATGTTTTTACTGTACTTTTCTATGTTAAGATATGTTTAGATACATGAATACCACTGTGTTACAATGGCCTACACTCTTCAGTACAACAACATGCTGTACAGATTTGTGGCCTAGGCACAATCGGTTATACCATACAGCCTAGGTGTGTAGTGGGCTACACCATCTATGTTTGTGTGAGCACACTCTATGATATTTGCACAGTGACAAAATCACCGGACACATTTCTTAAAAGGTACCCTGACGTTGAGACAAGAGAAAGAAACAGATCAGGCAGGCAGTTAGGGTGGGTCCTTGGTTGAATTCTTTCAAACGAGAGAACAGCCTGCAGGCATAGATAAGGGAACTTACACAGGGGAGCTTGCCTAAGACACGCCCACAGCTGCACAGATAAGAAAGGCCAGCAGATCACCTGAGGTTGGGAGTTTGAGACCAGGCTGATCAACATGGAGAAACTCCATCTCTACTAAAAATACAAAATTAGCTGGGCATGGTGGCACATTCTTTTAAAACCAGCTACTCGGGAGGCTGAGGCAGGAGAATTGCTTGAACCCAGGAGGCGGAGGTTGCAGTGAGCAGAGATCTCACTGTCAGGCCTCTGAGCCCAAGCTAAGCCATCATATACCCTGTGACCTGCACATATACATCCAGATGGCCTGAAGCAACTGAAGATCCACAAAAGAAGTGAAAATAGTCTTAACCGATGACATTCCACCTTTGTGATTTGTTTCTGCCCCACCCTAACTGATCAATGTACTTTGTAATCTCCCCCACCCTTAAGAAGGTTCTTTGTAATCTCCCCCACCCTTGAGAATGTACTTTGTGAGATCCACCCCCTGCCCACAAAACATTGCTCCTAACTCCACTGCCTATCCCAAAACCTGTAAGAACTAATGATAATCCACCACCATTTGCTGACTCTCTTTTCAGACTCAGCCCGCCTGCACCCAGGTGAAATAAACAGCCTTGTTACTCACACAGAGCCTGTTTGGTGGACTCTTCACATAGACGCGTGGAACACTCACCATTGCACTCCAGCCTGGGGAACAAGAGTGAAACGCCGTTTCAAAAAAAAAAAAAAAGAAAGACTACGTAGGTGACTTTCCCAGACATGCCCACAATGGAAAATTCCGTGCCCTGACACGTGCACAGTAAGGGTTACAAAGCAATGTGGAGTAACTCAAGCCAAGGGCACAGATGCACATTAGGAGGATGGGGTAGACCTACCAGAAGTTTGCACCTTAAGCAAATGAGACACCCAGCCCTCTCCAGTTTCTTATGAAAGCCTTTGCATTCAGCTGTGAAAATGGCAACGCTCTTCAGGTCCTCTCTCTGCAGCAGAAAGCTTTCTTCTTTCACTTATTATCCTTTGTGTCCACACTCCTTAATTCTCTTGGTTGTGAGACAAAGAACTCCGGGTGATACCTCATAGTGAGAGACTGCTCCATTGTGGTGCATTGACAAGACTGTAACACCATTAAGTGACACATACCTGTATATGTGTTCATACTAACTCATGTCACATATGTAACCAGCAGCATGTATCTACAACTATTTCTATATGTAGCTATCTGCATCTATAGTAAGCTAAGAATGAATTCATACTGATGTTTAATCCATCACCACATGGATCATTCTAGCTTTCTCCCCTTGCTTTTGTGTAAACACACTGAGAAATGTAGCTTCTGCCATCTGCCACTATTTACATAATTGCTGTATTCTAGTATATATGTATAGCAGTATCTGAATTATTAGCTCATACCTCCATAGCAAACAAATTTATTAAGTAGAGTACAGTGCTCATGTGCAATTCCTTCTGTCTTTAGTCTTAGAGGTGCAACTCATTTCCAAGTTACTTAGCTCAGCAACTTCCCATGCCCTCCACCCCTCACACCTCCATCCCCTCCAGCAAAGTTGTTGCATGCATTTGTAATACAGTTTGTTGTGTAAACCAAAAAGACAATTCTAAGCCCCTAACTGACTGAATAGACCCCTCCTGTCTACCAAGGGCATCCAAAGAAACCTGAAAAACTACTTCATGTGATGACAGGAAAGAGAGGCCAGACATGCCTCATTATATTCTCCTCCCTTTGGAGTTCAGGCACAACTGACCAACATTAACATTAAAACAGAGGTCTTAAGATTGACAAAACAAGACTCTTTATAGTAATAAGATACCAGATTCCAACCTGACTCTAGTATAACATCACTTGACATATAGTGTGCCCTGAAAGAAATCAAAATATTTATCCATATATATATATACACACACACACATATATATATGTATTTTTTTTTTTTTGAGACAGAGTTTCACTCTGCCATCCAGACTAGAGTGCAGTGACACAATCTCGGCTCACTGCAGCCTCCACCTCCTGGGTTCAAGTGATTCTCCTGCCTCAGCCTCTCGAGTAGCTGGGATTATAGGCATCCGCCACCACACCTGGCTAATTCTTGTATTTTTAGTAGACATGGAGTTTCACCATGTTGCCCAGGCTGGGCTCGAACTCCTGACTTCAGGTGATCCACCTGTCTCAGCCTCCCAAAGTGCTGGGATTACAGGCATGAGCCACTGGGTCTGGCTCCCAAATATATTTCTTTCTTTTTTTTTTTTTTTCTTGAGATGGAGCCTTCCTCTGTCGCCCAGGCTGGAGTGCAATGGCACAATCTTGGCTCACTGCAACTGCTGCCTCCCAGGTTCAAGCAATTTTCCTGCCTCAGCATCCTGAGTAGCTGGGATTACAGGTGCAAGCCACCATGCCCAGCTAATCTTTGTATTTTTTTTTTTTTTTTGAGATGGAGTCTCGCTCTGTCTCCCAGGCTGGAGTGCAGTGGCACGATCTCGGCTCACTGCAAGCTCCACCTCCCAGGTGCACGCCATTCTCCTGCCTCAGCCTCCCGAGTAGCCAGGACTACAGGCGCCTGCCACCATGCCCAGCTAATTTTTTGTATTTTTAGTAGAGACAGAGTTTCACCGTGTTAGCCAGGATGGTCTCGATCTCCTGACCACGTGATCTGCCTGCCTCGGCCTCCCAAAGTGCTGGGATTACAGGTGTGAGCCACCGCGCCTGGCCATTTTTTCTTTCTTTCTTTCTTTTTTTTTGAGATGGAGTCTCACTCTGTCGCCCGGGCTGGAGTGCAGTAGCACGATTATGGCTCACTGCAACCTCCGCCTCCTGGGTTCAAACAATTCTCCTGCCTCAGCCTACTGAGTAGCTGGGATTACAGGCACATGCCACCCAGCTAATTTTTGTATTTTTAGTAGATACAGGGTTTCACCATGTTGTCCAGGATGGTGTCGAACTCCTGACCTCGGTGATCCACCTGCCTCAGCCTCCCAAAATGTTGGGATTATAAGCATGAGCCACCATGCCCGGCCCTCTGTCACCTAAATTCTGACAAATTTAGAGAATATTGATTTGAAGGGATGGCAACTAATTAACATGCCCTTACTGCCACTGGGTCCCAGAATGACTCAGGATTCCAGGGGTGCCAAGCACATTGGGGTCCACGCAGAGCATCTAGTGGCCCTGGGAATCTGCCCCCACTTATTTGTCATCTTTTTTTTTGTTTTTATTTTTGTTTTTGTTTTTTTGAGACTGAGTCTGGCTCTGTTGCCCAGACTGGAGTGCAGTGGCGTGATCACAGCTCACTGCAACCTCTACCTCCTGGGGTTCAAGCAATTCTTGTGCCTCAGCCTCCCGAGTAGCTGGGATTACAGGTGCCTGCCACCAAGTCCAGCTAATTTTTTGTATTTTTGGTAGAGATGGGGTTTCACTGTGTTGGCCAAGCTGGTCTGGAACTCCTGACCTCGTGATCCGCCCACCTTGGCCTCCCAAAGTGCTGGGATTACAAGCGTGAGCCACCGCGCCCGGCCTGGTATGTTGCATTTACATTTTTATTCAGTTCAAAATATTTTCTTTTTTTTTTTTTTTTTTTTGAGACGGAGTCTCGCTCTGCCGCCCAGGCTGGAGTGCAGTGGCCGGATCTCAGCTCACTGCAAGCTCCGCCTCCCGGGTTTACGCCATTCTCCTGCCTCAGCCTCCCCAGTAGCTGGGACTACAGGCGCCCGCCACCTCGCCCGGCTAGTTTTTTGTATTTTTTAGTAGAGACGGGGTTTCACCATGTTAGCCAGGATGGTCTCGATCTCCCGACCTCGTGATCCGCCCGTCTCGGCCTCCCAAAGTGCTGGGATTACAGGCTTAAGCCACCGCGCCCGGCCGAATATTTTCTTATTTTATTTTTGATTGACTCATGAATTATTTAGATGTGTGATATCTAGTTTCAAATACTTGGGGATTTTCCAGAGATCTTTCTGTTTCTGGTTTATCATTTGATTCCACTGTGGTCAGAAAACACACTTAGTACAGCTTGCATTCTTCAAAAACATTTTTGAGACTTGCTTTATGAACTGCATTCTAGGACACAGGGGTGTCTAATCTTTTGGCTTCCCTGGGCCACTTTGGAAGAAGGAGAATTGTCTTGGGCCACACATAAAATACACTAACACCAACAATAGCTGATGAACTAAAAAAAAAAAAAAAATGCAATAAACATATTATTATCACTATTACTATTTTTGAGACAGAATCTCACTCTGTCACCCAGGCTGGAGTGCAGTGGCGTGATTTCAGTTCACTGCAACCTCCACCTCCCGGGTTCAAGTGATACTTGTGTCTCAGCCTCCCAAGTAGCTGGGACTACAGGCCCCCACCACCATGCCCAGTTAAGTTTTGTGTTTTTAGCAGAGACAGGGTTTTGCCATGTTGGCCAGGCTGGTCTTGAACTCCTGACCTCAAGTGGTCCACTCACCTTGGCCTCTCAAAGTGTCTCATAATGTTTTAAGAAAGTTTATGAATTTGCATTAGGCTACATTCAAAGCCATCTTGGGCCACATGTGGCCCACAGGCTGCGGATTGGATGAGCTTGGCCCAGAATGTGGTCTACCTCTGTAAATGGGTCCAGATACAAGTTCAGCAATTGCTGTTCTGAAATTCTGCACCTTCTATGTTTGTTTGTTTGTTTGTTTATTGTTTGAGACAGTCTCCCTCTGTTGCCCATGCTGGAGTGCAGTGGCACAATCTTGGCTCACTGCAACCTCTGCTTCCTGGGTTCAAGCAATTCTCTTGCCTCAGCCTCCTGGGTAGCTAGGACTACAGGTGTGCGCCACCACACCTGGCTAATTTTTGTGTTTTTAGAAGAGACGGGGTTTCGCCATGTTGGCCAGGCTGGTCTCGAACTCCTGACCTCAGATGGTCTGCCTACCTCAGCCTCCCAAAGTGCTGAGAGTACACATGAGCCACTGCACCCGGCCAGCACCTTCTACATTTATGGTTCATTGTAAAACAGTCTTGAGCTGTGCCAAGGATGCCTGGGGATGAACTGAACTGTTTGGAATGTATACCTAACCTGTAATTGTGGCACTGCAACTGCAATGCATTGTTGGGGGTGGGCTGTCCCATTACATGACAACTATGACAATCATTGCTTTAGAAGAATCAGGTTTCTCATTTGAGATTCCAGCTGGCTTTGATGTTTTGCTTCTAGAGACCCACCCAGCAGTGTAAAAAAATAAACAAACTCCGAGAAGCTGTGAGTTTTGAATTGCATAGAGCCAAAAGTTCCAGAGAAAATATTTCAAGCTTTGGGTGTGTTTGAGGAACTGAGAAGTCACAGAATAGCTGGAAAAGAGGATGTAGTGTAAAGTAAACTCAGCTGCACAGACATATGGTCTGTTGGTGGAACTGGAGTCTGACCAGATAATGATCATCAGTGAGGTAGTGCTCTGAAGAAGCCTCTCATCCACAGGTGGGGGTCAGGGCTGCTGTGAACAGTTGTGCAGGTGTGCACTGCACAACTCAGGGCCAGTGTTAACATCACACACAATGGCACATGACAAAAGCTCTGGCTAGGTACAGCCCTGTGGCTTTACCATGTTAAATGCCTTTCATCTTTCTGGGCCAGCCACTGTGAATCTGAGTGTCTGTGAGGGCACAAACCCTGCACAGTTCCTCTGCTCCTGGCAGTGTGGCATCCCATAACTCCTCCCCAGGGCCATGCCAGTGCCAGCTCAAAAATCTCCCTGGGGGAGGGTGTGGCAGACAGACCCGAGGGTAGCCTCCAGGTTCATGCCCTGTATAATCCCTTCCTCTTGAGTGTGAATGGGACCTGTGACTTGCTTATAACCAGTAGAATATAGCACAGATGACAGGATGTCACTCCATGACTTAGTTACTATAAATACCTAGACAAGCCTCCATCTTACCAGCACACATTGGAGATTTTCCTTCCTGGCTTAATGAAATAAGACCATGTTATGTTTTAAGTTCACCTAACAAAAAAACCACTAACAAGGACCTGAGGGGGACCTTGAGTCAGCAGGCAGCAAAAGCCAGGGCCCCTTGGTCACATGTCCCACCCATTCAGTCCACTGGGCTGCACTGAGCTTGTGCACCAGCTCAGCCCATAGCTGAGCCGTGTGTGCCTCAGCCTGCCTGTGTTACAGCTCCAACCCATGTTCAGTGTTCCTGAGCTCTTGTCTCATGTCCAGGAAGAATGAGGTTACCCTGACCACCGAAGGGTGAGGAGGGCAGATAATAACTTTATTGAGCGATGGAAAAGTTCTCAGTGGAGAGGGGATGCAAGGGTTGTCCTCCACTCTAAGTTGGGTGGTCTCTCCCTCAGTGTTGCTGGGTCTGAGGCTTTTACAGGCTCAGAGTGGGGAGTGTGTGCTGATTGGTTTGTGAGTATGCAAGAAAGGTTAAAACAAAGGCACCGCTCAAAGGTGGGCATGACGGTATAAAAAACCAATTAGGGTAGGGTAGGTTTCTGTAAAATAGGTGAAGGGTGGGGATCAATCAGAGGAAAGTGCACCAAAAGGGAAGACAGGTTCTCAATCCAGTCTGCAGATTTGACTTGTAGCTTGGCTTTCAGGTTTTAAACTGTCTTTGTCTTGGAGATAGGGTTTCACTGGGGTTCCGCCCCATCTGCCTAGGCATTTGTCTGCCTTCTGCATCTATCAAGAGGAGGATATGACCCAGCGGACACCTGATGACAGCCTCATGAGACCCTGCCGTCTCGGAGGACATAGCTGGACTATGCTGGGACTTTTCACCAGCCAGGAAATATATTACCCAGCAGTAGAAATGAATGCAGAGGGTCTTGAGAAATCAGTCCAGTTGGAAGCAGAAAATAGGGGACTTGTCTTCAGATGGTGAACATGCAATTTGTACTTCAATTCTGTGTTTATTTGGGATGGCTTGGGGGTGCTGGTGGAAATTACAGTAGGCAAAGTCCCTGTGGGCCACCCCAGGACCCAGCAACTAGCTCAGCAGCCTGGAGGAGTGGGAGGCAGGGCTGGGCCCTGGCCTGGGGAAGGAAGGGGATATTTGCTTGGAACATTCTAGTACAATCAATTGGAAAGAAAGGGTTGCCATTTTAACTTTCTGACATAGTTTGGTTAGGTTAGACTTTAAAAATCATTATGTGGCCGGGCATGGTGGTTCATGCCTATAATCCCAACACTTTTGGGAGGCCAAGGTGGGTGGGTCACTTGAGGCCAGGAGCTCGAGACCAGCCTGGCCAACATGGCAAAACCCTATCTTTACTAAAAAATACAAAAATTAGGTGGGTGTGGTGGTGTGCGCCTGTAATTCCAGCTACTCAGAAGGCTGAGGCACGAGAATCACTTGAACCCAGGAGGCAGACGTTGCAGTGAACTGAGATTGTGCCAGCGTACTCCAGCCTGGGTGATAGAATGAGACTGTCTCAAAAAAGAAAAGAAAAAGTATAATGTAATGCATGTAATGTTACATGATACACAAAGTAAAACTTCAATACTTAAGAGGGTACACAAATTTCCTTCCTAACCAGTACCCCAGTAACTTTCCTCTGAGTCAACCAGTATTGTTTCTGGTTTGACCTGCTAGAAAATTTCAGTGGACAAATTCAATTATTTTTATGTTCCTTTCACCTAACAGAATTTTGCAGGGTTAATTCCACATCAGTATTTACAGATCTGCACTGTTCTTGTTAGTGGCTACGTGATTGTCTTTTGTACTGGTGGACGCATGGTTCCCTGCCTCGCCTGCCCCAGCAAAACATTCAAATGATCTTCCAGAACAAGTCTCGGTTCAAGGTCAAGATGGTCTCAATTCATGCACAGCTGAAGCTATTGACCCTCACTTTCTGTGGTGACAAAGCCAAGTCCCTGTCAATCACACCCCAGAACCTGGAAGGCTCCTGCTGAAACCCGCCCAATTGTCCCATAGAACTGATGTTTATAGGCCAGGTGCAATGGCTCACACCTGTAATCCCAGTACTTTGGGAGGCTGAGGTGGGCTTGAGGCCAGGAGTTTGAGAACAGCCTGGCCAACTTGGTAAAACTCCGTTTCTACTAAAAGTGCAAAAAAATTTAAAAAAAAATTAGCCGGGTGTGGTGGTGCCTGCCTGTAATCTCAGCTACTTGGGAGACTGAGGCATGAGAATCACTTGAACCCAGGTTGCAGCGAGCCAAGATGGTGTCACTGCACCCCAGCCTGGTCAACAGAGTGAAACTCTGTCTCAAAACAAAACAAAACAAGACTGATGTTTATAGTTTATTTTGAGTAAACATAGAAATTGCCCCTCCCAGTTGTGAAATTTGAGAAAGTTATGTTTGTCTTTTCTGAGCTCCTTTCTCAGGAGACCAACCAGCTGGCCTCCCAGATAGTATCAAGAAGCTGAAACTCATCAGTCACTGCATTTGGACAATGAGAAGCCAAACCCCTCACCTCTGATGATTGCCTAACTGGCCACCTGCTCCCTGTTAACCGACTCCTCTTCCTTACCCCTCCCTAATTCCTGCTTTCCTGCATGTGGTTACGTTTCTGCTATATTATCCCCTAATTGTAGTCAGTCAGGAAGGATTTGAGACATATTCCCATCTCCTTGGCTGCAGCATCCAATTAAAGCCTTCTTCCTTGGCAATAATAGTGGTTTCAGGGATTGGCGTGGCAAGCACTAGAACCTAGGCCAAATTCCTATTGTTTCGGTAACACTGCCAGCCATGCCAAAGTTCCAGTTTGCCCAAGAAGACTTGTAGGAGCAGCTTTGAGGGTTTGTAACCCTCAAAGTGGATCTCCCAAAGCACAGAAAGAGGCTGCCCCAGAGCTAGTTCTCTGCTTCCTGGAGAGAGATCCACTGCTACTTGCAAAAGATGGACTGCCCTGCCCTTCCCGCCTATTTCCCCTAGCCCCCATCCAGCCCCTTTCCTGTTCCAGCCCCCAGCGGGATCAGGTGTGGGGTGCACACCTGTAACCATGGAGTACCCTGAGGAGAGCCAGAGGTATCAATGGCTTTGGTCCTCATGCCGTGGGTTTCCACTTAGAGACGGGTACCATCTTTTAGCTCTGGGGGTTTGGGGTCCTGGTGTTCCTCCTGATCCCTCCTAGGAAGAGTACAGGGTGCTCATAGGTTGCCATAGGCTGAGCCAGGTTGTCATAGGCTGAGCTCTGGTGCAGCTCCAGGGGTCAGGACCCATCATCTTCCTGGTGCCACCTGCCCATTCTAGAACAAAGAATCCATCAGGTATTGATCAGGGTTTCAGCAGCCAGGAGGCTGGACAGCTCCACGTGAACTCCTACCCAGCGTGTTTGGCCTTCTCAAGAAAGAGGGTTACTTTTGCGAGAAAGTACTTGATCAGTTTTCTCCAGTGCTTCTCTGGAACCTTTGATATTCAAAGCACTGTCTTTTGAACCACCTCCACAATCATCTGTGTTGCGTTTGAATTTCAGTGTTGGGTATTTTCATTCTACAACCTACAGGGACACTGACTCATCAAACTGATGGAACAGGGACAGCCACTGTTTTTATCTTTTTAAAATAAGGTTTTATTTTAGAACAGCTTGGGATTTACGGAACAGTTGCAAATAGAGTACAGAGAGCTGCCATATATGCCACACTGTCAACCCTATCACTAACAGTTTATGTGAATAAGGTACATTTGTTACTATTAATAAACCAATATTCGAATGCATTATTGTTAACTAAAGCTTATATTTTATTCCTACTTCCTTAGTTTTTTTCCTAATATTCTTTCTATATTCAGGAGCCCATCCAGGATACCACATGACATTCAGTTGTCATGTTTCCTTGGGTTCCTCTTGGCTGCAACAGTTTTTCAGACTTCTTTTGTTTTTATTATCTTGACAGTTTTGAGGATTGCTGGTATATATATGTATATATATACACATACATATATACATATACGTAATTTTGAGACAGGGTCTCACTTTCTCACCCAGGCTAGAGTGCAGTGGAGTAATCTTGGCTCACTGCAACCTCCGCCTCCAGGGCTCAGGTGATCCACCTCAGCCTCCCGAGTAGCTACACCACCACACCCAGTTAATTTTTGTGTTTTTTGTAGATATAGGGTTTCACTATGTTGCCCAGGCTGGTCTCAAACTCCTGAGCTCAAGCTATCTGCCCGCCTCGGCCTCCCAAAGTGCTGGGATTACAGGCGTGAGCCATCGCACCTGGCCTTTTTACTTTCTTTTTCTTTCCCCCTCAGCAGCTACACAGAAATACTCTCTTAATGGAGTCATTTGATGCAAAAAAGTTTTAAGTTTTGATGAAGTCCAATTTATCTATTTGTTCCTTTTGTTGCTTGTGCTTGTGGTTTCATACTTAAGAAACCATTGCCTGACCCAAGGTCACGAAGATTTACACCTATGTTTCCTTCTAAGAGTTTTAAATTTACATCTAAGCCTTTGACCCATTTCGATTTAATTTTCACATATGGTGTGAGGTAGAATATACATTCTTGACCAGGCGAGGTGGCTCATGCTTATAATCCCAGCACTTTGGGAGGCCGAGGTGTATGGATCACTTGAGTCCAGGAGTTTGAGACCAACCTGGCCAACATGGTGAAATCCCATCTCTACTAAAAATACAAAAAAATTAACCAGGAGTGGTGGCAGGCACCTGTAATCCCAGCTACTCGGGAGGCTGAGGCAGGAGAATTGCTTGAACTTGGGAGGCGGAGGTTGCAGTGAGCTGAGATCACACTATTGCAATCCAGCCTGAGCAACAATCCAGCCTGAGCAACAAGGCCAGGCATGGTGGCTCACACGTGCAAGGCCAGCACTTTGGGAGGCCAAAGCAAGAGGATCACTTGAGGCCAACAGTTTGAGGCCAGTCTGGGCAACACAGTGAGACTCTGTCTCCACAAAAAAAAAAAAAAAAAAAAAAAAAAAAAATTAGCCAAGCGTGGTGGCGTGTGTCTGTAGTTCCAGCTACTCAGGAGGCTCAGGCAGGAGAATCGCTTGACCCTAGGAGTTCAGAGTTACAGTGAGGTATAATCTCGCCACCATCCAGCTTGGTTGACAGAGTGAGACCCCATCTCTTAAAAAGAGAAAACTTGAATATACCAATAGCTATAGGAGAGATTGAAAAGGAAATCCATTTCAAATAGGCACTATGTAGATAGATAGTTTAATGAACCTGTTTTCTCAAGTTCTGAGAGTTAGATAATTTTATTCTATAATTTAAGCTTTTGATAAAAATAAAATATTCTCATTAGAAAATCTCCCATCAATACTGAAGCACATGGCCAGTCACAGCCTATAGTCCCAGCACTCTGGGAGGCTGAAGCAGGAGGATTGCTTAAGGCCAGGAGTTTGAGATCAGCCTGGGCAACACAGCAAGATCCCATCTCTATAATTTTTTTTTTTTTTTTTGAGGCAGGGTCTTGTTCTGTCGCCCAGGCTGGAGTGCAGTGGCATGATCTTGGCTCACTGCAACCTCTGCCTCCCTGGTTCAAGTGATTCGCATGCCTCAGCCTCCCAAGTAGCTGGGATTACAGACGTGTGCCACCATGCCCAGGTCATTTTTTGTATTTTTAGTAGAGATGGGGTTTCATATATTGGCCAGGGTACGCTCTAACTCTTGACCTCAGGTGATCCACCCATCTTGGCCTCCCAAAGTGCTGAGATTACAGGCGTGAGCCACAGCTCCTGGCCTCTGTGAGAATCTTAAGATGATTGTCATAATGGATTTTATCACTCTCTTTTTAATTTAATTTTATTTTATTTTGAGACAGGGCTTCAATCTGTTGCTCAGGCTGGAGTGCAGTAGCGGGATCTCAGCTTACTGCAAACTCCGTCTCCCAGGCTCAGGTGATCCTCCCACTTCGACCTCCAGCATAGCTGGGACTATAGGCGAGTGCCACCATGCCCGGCTATTGTTTTTAGAGATGGGGTTTTGCCTTGTTGCCCAGGCTGGTCTTGAACTCCTGACTTCAAGTGATCTGCCTGTCTTGGCCTCCCAAAGTGCTGGGATTACAGGCATGAGTTATTGGCTGGATTTATCACTCTTTACACATTTTGCTAACATTATATACAAAGAATGGTATCTCCTTTTAATTTGCATTTTTCTGATCATCTTTTTATATATTTAGCAAGCATTTCTGTTTTCCTTCTCTGCATTTCTAATGCTCTGTAAACCATTCCAGGGCATAGAATAAGATGGACATTTTCCAATTCATTTTACAAAATCACAGAAACCTGATAGCTCACAAAATCCTGATCAAAAGAGACTCCTTCCCTGCAGAATAACTACAGACTGGCTTATGAATGTACATGTGAAAACACTCAGGAAAACAGAGGCCTTTTGCGCCTGAACTTGTGGGGGCAGAATGCTATTGTGAAGAGCGTCGTAACTTATACATGGGCCACAGGCCTGCGCAGTAATTCGCCAAAGAAGACTTCCTATGGCCCACACCCCTGGGGAAAACATTGGCCTTGATGTGTGTAATGAAAACTGCAGTTGAGAGCATCTTTTCCTGATCCAGTTGATAAAGTTAATACCCTGTTCTGGCCAAAGTGTGAGTAAGTAGAAACTTGAATCAATGCTGGTGTGTCGGGAAGACGCAAACATGCGTGAAGGATCTGGCAACAGCTACACAGAGCCTAGGGATCTCCTTGACCCAAATATTCTATTTCTAAACATTCGTATTATGGAAGTGCACATCAGGGCATTATTTATAAATAGCAATAAACAAAACAGGCTGGGCATGGTGGCTCACACCTGTAATTCCAGCACTTTGGGAGGCCAAGGTGGGTGGATCAATTGAGGTCAGGAGTTGGAGACCAGCCTCGCCAAGAAGGCGAAACCCCGTCTCTACTAAAAATACGAAAGTTAGCTGGGCATGGTGGCAGGCGCCTGTAATCCCAGCTACTTGGGAGGCTGAGGCAGGAGAATTGTATGAACCCGGGAGGCAGCGGTTGCAGTGAGCTGAGATAGTGCCACTGCACTCCAGCCAGGGTGATAGAGTGAGACTCTGTCTCAAAAAAAAAAAAAAAATTAATAAAAATATAAACAAAACAGATGAACCCCCTGCCCTTCAGAGCTTATAAAAACTGTGTAGTCATTTTCCAAAAAAGTAGTAATTTTTAAATTGATAAAGCCATTTACAAAAGAGTATGAGGCCATTTTAATTAAGTAATTTTTTTTTTTTTGAGACAGAGTCTCCCTCTGTTGCCCAGGCTGCAGTGCAGTGTCACAATCTTGGCTCACTGCAAATTCTGCCTCCTGGGTTCCAGCGATTCTCTCACCTCAGCCTCCTGAGTAGCTGGGACTACAGGCGTGCACCACCACACCCGGCTAATTTTTGTATTTTTAGTAGAGACAGGGTTTCACCATGTAGCCACTGCACCCAGTAGGCCTTTTTTTTTTTTTTTTAAATACAAGCATCTATCTATCATCTATGTACTTAAGTATAAATTAATGCCAAAATGTATGTTAAATATTATCTGAATGGTTGGAATTAAGGCTGTTTGTTTTGTTTACCTGTATTTTCTTTTTATTCTTTATTCCTTCTTTATTATTATTATTTTTCTGAGACTGAGTTTTGCTCTGTCTGCACTGGAATGCAGTGTCATGATCTTGGTTCACTGCAACCTCAGCTTCCAGGTTTCAAGCGATTCTCCTGCCTCAGCCTCCCGAGTAGCTGGGATTACAGGCTACATGGCGCATGCCACCATGCCCAGGTAATTTTTGTATTTTTAGTAGATACGGGGTTTCATCATGTTGGCCAGTCTGGTCTCTATCTCCTGACCTCGTGATCTGCCTGCCTTGGCCTCCCAAAGTGCTGGGATTACAGGTGTGAGCCACTGCACCGGCCTTGTTTACCTATATTTTCTACAATGTACTTCTATAATAAAACAAGGTGACAAGACATGGGGGGGAATTGGTAACAAGCTTCATGTCTAACAATAGAGGATTGGCTGATGAAGTGTATGTCGCATTTATTTACAATTAATGACGCCAATGAATAGTTTTCTTCAGTACCACGTGCTAGGTATTAGATATTCTTTGGCTGTTCTAGGCTGTACATGTGACTATGCTTTTTGTTTAAAAAAAAAAGAAAAGAAAAAAGGAAAGGGGAAAAAAAGGAGAGGAGAGAAAAGGAAAAGAAAAGAAAATTAAAAAAAAAGAAAAGAAGGCCGGGCGCGGTGGCTCAAGCCTGTAATCCCAGCACTTTGGGAGGCCGAGACGGGCGGATCACGAGGTCAGGAGATCGAGACCATCCTGGCTAACACAGTGAAACCCCGTCTCTACTAAAAAATGCAAAAAAAACTAGCCGGGTGGGTTGGCGGGTGCCTGTAGTCCCAGCTACTCGGGAGGCTGAGGCAGGAGAATGGCGTAAACCCGGGAGGCGGAGCTTGCAGTGAGCTGAGATCCGGCCACTGCACCCCAGCCTGGGCGACAGAGCAAGACTCCGTCTCAAAAAAAAAAAAAAAAAGTAAAGAAAAACAAAAGATAGAAAGAAACAAAGGGTGGGGAGTAAGAGCAGGAGAACTCAGGGTGTCCTGGGCCTGGCTGCCGCCTCGCTCCACACAGGGCCCTTGTGGAGCCCCTGGCTCGCGCGCGCCCCTAGCGGGCGTCCGGCGTCCTGCGGGCCGTGCGGTCCTGTGTCCATGCTTTGCACAACCCCAGGCCCACAGGGCAAGCTGCGCCCGTTTTCTTTCCAGAGTCCCCTGCCCTCCAGCGAGCTGAGTTGAGCCCCAGCTGGACTCCAAGTCGAACCTCCACAGCCAGGTGTTCGCCAGATGTCTTCCAAGGCCAGCAAGGGAACTGCCTGGGCACGCGTCAGTCTGGCCTGTTTCCTGATCCAGAAAATTATTTTCAGCTGCGCGTGACCTTCCACGGGGCCAGGACTGGAAAACTAGACAGCGGTGATCTTTTTAAGACCGTGGAATCTATGAACTAGGTAAGTCCCCTCCAAACCCGTCAACAGGAATTTACTGCTTATTGGTACCAGTTTGGGAAATCATTGCTTTTTAATTAAAAATCGGGGGGCTGGGAGGAAAGGAGGGTCCCCTGGCAGCCTTGGGTGGGCTGTAGGGCTGCAGAAGCGTGACAGCAGGGGCAGTGGGGCTGCCCGTGGGGCCAGCTTGTGGTGGGCTGGGGACTGAGCTGTGCCTGGAGACACACAGATTCCTCCCTGGGCTGGGTGGCCTTATGGTCCCAGCGTTTTCCCACAACTTGTCCTGGCTGTGGGGCTGAGCTTGCCAGCCTTCCTGGGGGAACAGGGGGCCAGGGCGGGACTCCATCCCCAGGAAGCACAGGTGAGGCTTACGAAACAGGTGCAGGACTTGCAGACACAGCTCCCCTTTCTGCACACCCTGCTGAGAGGCAGAACGGAGGAAACAGGAGGTGCCCCAGTTTCTTCTCCCGGGTAAGACTTAGACCTGTCCTTGAACCTGAAGGGCCAGAGAGAGTGCCGAGGAGAACCAGAGCATCCCGTGGGGTTCCCTGGGCTGGGCTCCGTCAGGAGGGTTTCCCAGGAGATCGGCCGTGACAGCTGCCGTGTTGGGCACTCCTCCAGGGCAGGGGTGGCCCCGGGAGAGCTTGGGCAGGAGGGGGCATGAGTCACGCAGAGGGTGGCCCACTAGGTTGATGGTACCCGGAGTTGCAAACACTCAGTTGTGAGCCACCCAAGTGTACACATGGCTGGAGGCACACAGCCTCCCTTGTCCTCCCCTCCTCGAATCCCGGTTCCTGATGGTTCTGCTCTCTCCTGTGCCAAGGAGGGCCGCACAGACTCGTTAGCGAACCGGGGGTCCTGGAGTCGGAGAGCTGGCTTCCAATCCTGGCTCTAGTACCTGCGCTCAGGGACACTGGGCACATGTTGTCACCTGCCTGTGCCTCAATCACCTTAACTGCAAAGTGGACATAACCTCCAGGCTGATGAAGACTAGGAGAGCAGAGGTCAGGGACAGGCCCCTTCAGAGGGGCTCAGTGCCTTTCTGTTCCTCCATTGCTTTCTCCCGGGCTGGCCTGCTGTGTGAGGCTGGCCGGCAGACATCTGTCTCTCTCAATGTAAAAAAAATTTTAGTAGGGACAGGATCTCACTGTGTTGCCCAGGCTGATCTCAAACTCCTGGCCTCAAGCGATCCTCCCACCTTGACCTCCCAAAGTGCTGGGATTGCAGGGGTGGCATCTCTTGGCCTCAGGAAGCAGGCCCAGGCTGCACTCCTGCCCTCCTTCCCCACCTCCTGCTGCAGGTTGATTTGTCGGTCTTGCCCTCTCTCCCCGCCCCCGCCATCCCCCATGGGGAACATGGGCATCAGTGAAGAGGAGAGTTGCCCATTTTTCAGAAGTGGGATGACAAGCCCCTGCTGCCTTTCTCCAGTGCCCGTGAATGCACCTGCTTGGGAATCCTCTTTGGAATCTCCCTGAGGTCTTGCTGCCCCTCCCCGTGGCTCCCTCATTAAACCACATTTTCCCACAATGAGAATGTGCCATGATGTGCATTGATGCAAAACAGGTCTTTATTCAATCTTGTGATGTTTCTGTAGCCAAGGCCTTACTGCAGTGCTGTTTTCCACGCCTTTTCACGTGAATTACAACACTTTAATTCCATCCCACCTGAAATTGACTGTGTTGGGTCAGGTAGAAAACCCCACTGCTATGGGTGACACTTTTATGGTTGCGGAGGTGGCTCTTGTCCTGGGCTAAGTTGTGTACCTGCCTCAGAATGTGACTTCACATCTTAAAGTCCTAACCTGCAGTACCTCAGAGTGTGACTGGGTTTGGACCCAGGGTCTTTACAGAGGTGACTAATGTTAAATGAGGCCACTGGGTGGGCCCTAACCCAATGTGACTGTGCCCTTATAAGGAGAGAAGGTTAGGGCCAGTTGTGATGGCTCACACCTGTAATCCCAGCACTTTGGGAGACCAAGATGGGTGGATCACCTGTGGT